>NC_089585.1:88380230-89016140 GCF_019320115.1 Miscanthus floridulus | reverse complement strand
TTCGAAGATACATCACGCACTCTCTTCTGCTTATTTGTTGCATTCATAGACGAGGAAGCATTCTCATTCTCAGTGCTCACAACATTCACATTATCAGAAAGTGATAATAAATAAAGTTTGTCTTGTCGGAAGGCAAGACCAACACACTTATTATTATACACAATCTGACATTTGCCATTACCAAAATAGAAATTATAACCATCATCATCAAGTCGTGAGACACTTATCAAGTTTCTACTCAAAGAGGGTACATAAAGAATATCTAAAAGCCGAAGTATAAATTCATCATCTAATTCTAGAGAGAGATCTCCAATTGCTTCAACTTCAGCTTCAACTCCATTTGCTACTTTAATCCTTCTTTCTCCTCTTTGCAGGGTTCTCCTCGTACGAAATCCCTGTAATGAATTTGCAATATGAACAGTTGCACTTGAATCAATCCACCAAATAGATTTTGCATAACTTAAATACAAGGATTCATCTATGAATGTAATGAAATTCTCACCTCTCTTCAGAAGGCTCTTCAGGAAGTCTGGATAGTCCCACTAGTAATGTCCATGCTTCTTGCACCATTTACACTGATCCTTCTCAACTTGAGCATTGTTGTTCTTCTGATGGTGGTCATTCTGAGGGGCTTTCCCTTGAGGTTTAGCATTCTTATTGAAGTTCTTCTTCTTGTTGTCCTTCACAAAGTTAGCAGAGTCACCCTATAAGGATTTTGGCCTCTCCTCTTCTTGAACACATATTGCAATGAGCTTCTCTATATCCCACTTATCGGGCTGCATGTTGTAATTAACAACAAAAGTTTTATATTCCTTTGGCAAGGAAGTAAAAACCAAATGAATCACGAACTCATCCTTGAGCCCTAATCCATTGGCTTCAGCTTCGAAGCCCGTGTTGCTCATCTTCAGTATGTGCTCTCTAATATACCGCTACCTGTATATTTTCATTGATCAATTTCTTGATCAAAGTACTGCATAAGCCTTTGAAAGAGCCACTGAACTGGCTGTCCACCTTCTTAAGATACTCTATGGTGGTATCATAATCTAGGATAGACCCTCTTATTGCATCTAAAATTGTGGACTTAGCCACCATCAAGCACTTGCGGTTTGAATGTCCCATTTCGTACGTTCGAGATCATATTTCATCCACACTTCTGCATGATCTCGCTGCCGAGCAGTGAAATTAGCATCAGGACTCATTATCTTCCCTCATCGGGTCCACTGGCTCAATCGACATGGGGAGGTAAGCGCTAGGTCATTTTCAGACAGCGCAAGTGCTAGTTCATACTTCTCTCGCCATGTCCTTTAGTTGCCCCCTTCAAGAGACGGTATGTGCGAGATAAAGGCCATTGAGTTGAGTCCTGAAAAACACCGTCAGAGATAGTGAGAAAATATGACATCATAATTGCATGTTTAATTTAACGTTGGTCAAAATTAAAACATACAACATTCTTATACACTAATTCTACATCACCGTTGGACATAAATAGAATTAATGCATGGAAAACTTATGAGTAAATATTATAATATTGCTATTATCAACGTTGGTCAGAAAAATAACAATATTATAATTTACTGAATAAAATTCAACTGCTCTTCAAATTAAATTCTCCCGTTGGTTCGAATTTAATTAGAAGATAATAACTTTAACATCGCAGCGGAAACATTAACTTAATTGAGTGAATTTTACCCACAGAAAAAATTCTCTTTGCTAATTTTCTTGAGCCATTAATCATTTTCTAAGAGTTAATCATTTTACTAGAAAAAGAAAAGGAAAAAATGGACTCAATTCTTTACTATTTCTTTGGCCCGGACTGCTTTCAGCCTAGCCCACCTTGCTTGCGCGCGCTGCGCCTTCCCAGGCCACAACCTAGGCCTAGGCCGGCAAAGCCGCCTGCTCGCTCGCGCCCGCCTGGACCGGCCTTTGGCCCGTTGCTTCTGCGCCGTTCGATAGAGATCAACGGCGCGACGGCGCCGCTCACCCCCAAACCCTAGCCATTTGCTTTTCCCTTCTCTCTCTCAGCCCCGCAAGCGAAAGAGTGCAATGGCCACCGGTGAGAGCCCAGAGTGGAGGATGATGGCGCTGTTGTCGGCCCCCTCGCCGGCGCGCGCTCCCCAGCGGGTGAGCACGCTGCCATAGAGCGGCCTAGCGGTGGTGCCCTAGCGCGGCGTGGAGCCCTTCCCCGAGTACTCCGGTGAGTGAAGGCCGATGAGGGAAGCCTCAAGCTGCCTGTAGGGTCGAGATGGTGGACTAGAGGGGGGTGAATAGTCCTTTCTAAATTTAATCGCGCCGGCTAACCGAAATAAATGCGGAATTAAAACAATCGGTCTAGCCAAGACTACACCCCTCTATCTATGTTCTCTAGCACCTTGCAAAGATCCTAATTAAGCAACTAAGGTGTCAAGCTAGTTAAAGCTCATCTATCCAATTCTAGGAGCAAGGTCACACAAACCTATGCCACTAGTATTTTGCACACTGGGAAGCTCCTACACAATTCTAGTAAGCAAAAGCACAAAGCTCCTAAGCTCTCTAGCAATGCTCAATAACAAGGCAACAAATACCAAATTAAAGAGCGCAAATACTTAGCTACACAAACTAAGCAATGTGACTAATAAGGTTACACAAACCAAATTAGCCACGCAAGGGAGCTACTTCTATGCTACACAAGCAAGAAGGTAACTAGTGAGCTACACAAGCTAACTAATTACAAGAGCAACTACACAAGTACAATGCATATGAAAGTAATTACAATCTTGTGTAAGAGGATTGCAAACCAATGGGAAGAACAATGTTGACACGGTGATTTTTCTCCCGAGGTTCACGTGCTTGCCAACACGCTATGTCCCCGTTGTGTCGGCCGCTCACTTGGTGGTTCAGCGGCTAATTGGCATCACCCGCCATGCTCGCACGTCGGGCACCGCAAGAACCTACCTCGAAAGTTAGGGTAGCTCAATGACACGCTTAACTAGAGTTGCTCTTCACGGCTCCTGTGGGGCGAGCACAATGCCCCTCACAAAGCTCTTCTCCAGAGCAACGCACAAGCTTCTTGCGGGCTTCGACGGAGACCATCACCAAGCCGTCTAGGAGGTGGCAACCTCCAAGAGTAACAAGCACCACCAACTTGCAAGATGACCACCTAGTGCCACTCGATGCAACCTCACGATGTAATCGCACTAGAATCGCTCACTCGCTCGATCGGATGAACACTATCAAGCTCAAGTGAGTTAGAGGGCTCCCAAGCACTACCACATAAAAGGCTCTAGTGTGCTTAGCTCTACTAAGCTATCGGCTAAAGGCCGACCAACACTTCTATTTATAGCCCCACGGGCTAAAATAGTCGTTACCCCTTCCCTGGGCGTTTTTTGGGCTGACCGAATGCGTTGGTCGGATCAATCAGACGCACCCTGCTAGCGTCTGATCACGCTACATCGTCCATGTGTCGCTCTACGTTCAACCAGAGCCACCCGATCTCAACGATAACTTCACGCGCCAGCTATCAAGACGACCGAACACAGCACAATGAGAATGATCGGACGTTGCAACGCCTGAGTCCGGTCATTTCCAGAGAGCTCCACGAGCCTCTATTTTGCAACCGGACGTGTCCGCTCCTGCATGACCTGACGCAGACCAGCATCCAATCAGCTCTACACCCGAGCGCCAACTCTAGCGTTGCCTATGTCACTGTACGTCACCCTGACCGGATGCGGCCACTGTGCGTCAGGTCACCTCATCACCCAGCATCCGGTCACTTGACCGAGACCATGCCTTCTCAAGAACACATGACCAGACTCGCCAGCCAGCATCCGATCGATGCGCTGCACAGAGTCTGGTCACTTCTAGTGACCTATTTTGCCTCCTTTTCTTCACCGAGTTGATCCTCATAAACTCCAACTTCTTCTCCTTTGCAAATGTGCCAACACCACCAAGTGTACACCACCATGTGTATGTGTGTTAGCTTTTCACAATCATTTTTTAAAGGATTAGCCACTCAACTTGCCATGCCACTCGATCCTATCAACAATGCAAAGTTAGATCACTCGAGTGGTTATTTATATTTTACCACAGGGAGGAACGGTGGCTAGAGGTATTGATAAATATAATACTTATGATGAGACCACTAACTAAACACTTACTCTAAATAGGGGTAAGCCAAATGATATATAAATGATAGTATAGGGCAATGATAATAATCCAGAGATAGAATTAGATACTCATAAATGTCGTATAGCTAGACTAAGTGATTAATTAAGAGGAAGATTCCTAAGTCATTCCAATGTTCTAAGTCTTTTGTACACCCAAGTATATATAGTTTCATCTATAGCATAATTAACTCTTCATCTACACATAAGGAATTATCGGGGACCAATACTAGGGTAACCAAAGAGGAGGAGCCAATAACCATTGACGTTGATTCATCCAAGCGGTCAAGAGTGTGACCACACCTCTTGCTGGGCTCCGCCTCGCCCTACCACCAAGGCCATGGGCTCTGCCTCGTCCAACCCCTGAGGGCTGGCACCGCCTCATCCGACATCCGAGGGCTGGCTCCGCCTTGGCTGACCCCCGAGGGTAGTCTCCGCCTCGTCTGACCCCCGAGGGTTGGCTCTGCCTTGGCTGACCCTCAAGGGTAGGCTTTGCATCGTCCGACCCCTGAGGGTTGTCTCCACCTCGTCCAACCCCCGAGAGTTGGCTCCACCATGACTGATCCCCAAGGGTAGGCTCCACCTCGTTCGACCACTGAGGGTTGGTTCCACCTCGACCGATGTCGCAGGGCTAGCTCCACCTCATTTGACCCCTGAGCATTGGTTCCACCTTAGCCGATGTCGTAGGGCTAGCTCTACCTCGCTCGATGTCTGAGGGATGGATCCGCTTCGCTCGATCCCTTAGACATGGTTCCTATCGGGAGCTCATGCCACCGCCAACCACTATGCGCCAGAAAGTACGACCCAAGGTCAAACTTCTAGCATCGTGCAGGGAGCGGTCACATCTCAACATGACTCGTCCCCACGACATGTCATTCTAGGGAACTCACATCACCTACAGTGACAGACGTGCGGTCACTATGCTGCCCACTCCCTGTGCGCCCGCTGATCAGCATGTTGGTTAGCCGTGTCGCCCATCGAGGTAGGGTGGGATGTTATGACTCGCTGACAATGCTAGGGCATGGCATTGTCAGAAGATAGGCGACCGATGTGGGGCTGTCCCTGTCACCGCCTGCTGTGTCAACGGGGCCCGCATGGAGAAAATGGAAGGCCTGGCGACCCTAAAGACTTCCTTGGCCTCTCGTTCTCCTCTTTTCCCCCATTGTAACCCATGCTTTCCCTTGGCCTATAAAAGGGAAAGCAGGGCATCTCATGAAGGGGGACCGATTCATCGAACAAGTGCATTACATAGCATTGGTTCACCGCACCATATCAGATACCGAGCAATCGAACCACAGAGACTTGGGAGCTACCTCCCTCTCTCGCTAGTTTGTAACCCCCTACTACAAACTCAGTGCTGGTAACACAAGCAGCCTGAAACTAGACATAGGGACATTCGGCCTGAACCAGTATAACCCTTGTGTCTTCTTAGCACACCATCCGAGCCAGACACGTAATATACAAATTTATTTGTCGGTGTTTACTCAAACCACCGACAGTTGGCATGCTAGGTAGGGGGCTTTTGCGCATCTTAACATCAACACCAGGCCTCGGATGGCTAATCGCAACGTCAGCTGGGTCCCAGGCGCGCGCATGCGCTTCGGCAACCTAGATTTCGTCATCACGATGAAGGGAGAGGGGGTGCGCATTTTTGCTGCCACACAACCCCTCCTCTTCACCGGCCTCGATGCAATCGCCGAGGCGCTCAAGGAGCTATAGCTGCCTACACCAGAGGTCCATGCCCTCGGAAGCAACCAGCTCCTCAGCTTTGACTACGGAAGGCCGCGCACCGCGATTGCGGTGCACGAGCGTCTCGAGCTCCATCGCGACGCGTGTGACACCCTCAACGCTCGTAGATGCGAAGCGCCCTCAGAACAACCCGACGAGGACGTACCAGTCCATCAGGCCCAACAAGGCGGTGGGCCGCACACCACGGTTTCGGTGCATGAGCGTCTCGGCCTCCACCGTGACGCTTGTAGGCGTGCCTACAGCGATGCGAAGGAGGGGGCTAGCCGTAGCTACCATCCATGCCATGGCGAACGCTATGACAACGGTGAGGACCGAAGCCCGAGCCTTGACTTGATGGGACCTTAGGCCTTTGGCTGACACACCCTCAAGGGCAAGGCAAAGTAGGACGAGGACCTGACGAAGGCGCCTCCAAGCCTCCCAACAAAAGGAAGAACAAGCAGCGGCACAAGAGCTCGCTAGTGTCCAACACTGATCGCACTGGGGGCCGGAAAGCCCGTGGAGGGCACCCCGAGCCACTTCAAGAAGCTGCTTGAAGGGCCATGCTCAAACCATGCTTTCCCCGTCAAGCACCTATACTAGGACTGTGTTTTTTTTGAAGCGGTTCTTGTTCGGAAGCTCTAACAAGGGGGAGCATAGGAGGGAGCCTAGCTAGACGAAGCGCGCAACATCGCCCTCCTTCGCTCGGCCCAGTACCAGCGAGTGTTGGGCCGATACCACAGCCGTCGAGTGTGGGGTTGAGCCTTCAATGTCTTGGATCTGGTGCTCCGCCTCGTCTAGAGCAGCAAGGACCGCCACAAGCTATCCCCATCGTAGGGGTGACCGTACGTTGTCATGAAGATGTTTCGACCAGGTGCCTACAAGCTCAAAACCATCAGCGGCGAGGTCTTCGCCAACACCTAGAACATTGAACAGCTATGTCACTTTTACCCTTAATAAACACACACTTTCTCTTATTATCAGTTTCACTATCGAACTCCCTGATCTTTTGTGACACCGACCCCAGCAAACAGTGGGGGGTCAGGCCTCACTCGGGAACTAATAATAGCATATCTGTCCGGTTGATAATCTCTATGTCTGACCCTTTCTCACGATTAAGATCTAGAAGCGAAGTTTGTGGAAATAAACCCTGAGTAAAACTGGTCGGACCGCGAGAAACCTACGCCCTAGCGTCTACGTCGCCTTTGGTCACCAATGTAATCAGAGTTTCTTTTCTGCACCCCGGGCTTTTTGGGCCTTAGCCATGGAAAGGGCCGGTACATGTTTAAAAGTGTATCCACCTAGCAAACATTCTCCGTGCCTAACCCCCTTTCGCGTTAAGACCTAGGAGCTAGGTTTGCGGGAACAAGCTCTGAGTATAACTGGTCAGGCTTCGAGAAACCTATGCCCCAGCGGCTATGATGTCTTTGCTCACCAGCGTGATCAGAATTGGCTCACCCGCATCCCGAGCTTTTATGGCATTAACGACAAAAAGGGTCGGAATGCACTAACCTTTTTATACAAAAAGAGGAGAGGATCTAAAAAGTTGTTTGCTATAACGAAGTTTAAGAGCTTGTCCATTTATTACATGTTCTCAGCCTGGCTTATCTGCCTAACTAAATTCTTGCGCGGGATATCCTCATCCTCTATCTCCATAGGAAAGTCTTGTCTCTACAGGTAACACAAGTCGATCGGATGTAAAGATGGCGTTCCTAAACGGGGATCTGGAGGAAAATGTTTACATGGCACAACCGAAAGGTTTTGTTGTGGAAGGAAAAGAATGTATGGGATATCGCCTGAAGAAATCCATTTACGGATTAAAACAAGCTTCAAGACAATGGTATTTAAAGTTTGATAGTACAATAAGAAAATTTGGGTTTCAAGAAAATGTAGAGGACAATTGCGTTTATGCAAAGTTCAAGAATGGGAAATACATTTTCCTAGTCTTGTATGTGATTGACATCTTGCTCGCTAGCAGTGATGTTAATCTACTACTAGAAACAAAGAAGTTCTTGTCCTCGAAGTTTGATATGAAGGATCTCGGTGAAGCTTTGTTCGTCCTAGGAATAGAGATTCACTGAGAAAGAGAAAAGGGAGTTTTAGAATTATCACAAAAGGCATACTTAGAAAAGGTTCTAAAGAAATACAGTATGCAAAATTGTAAGTCTTCACCTGCTCCCGTAGTCAAGGGCGACAGATATGGGGAATTTCAATGTCCCAGGAATCAATATGAGATCGATCAAATGAAAGCGGTTCCATATAGTTTAGCTGTCGGAAGTTTATAGTATGCTCAAGTGTGTACTCGCCCTGACTTAGCATTTATTATTGGGTTACTTGGCAGATATCAAAGTAATCCAGGAATAGAATACTGGAAATTAGTAAAGAAAGTTTTGCGTTACCTACAAGATACGAAGGGTCTCATGCTAACGTATAGAAGATCTGATTCCCTGCGTGTAGAGGGGTATACAGATTATGATTATGAGGGAGATGATAGAAAATCCACGTCAGGATACATATTCACTCTCGCAGGAGGAGCTATATCATGGAAAACCTCAAAGTAAACTGTTACTATATCATCCACAATGTATGCCGAGTTTGTAGCATGTTATGACGCCACAGGGCAGGTGAATTGGCTGAATAAATTCATTCCTGGGTTGAAAGTGGTAGACGACATACATAAACCACTCAAGTTATACTGCGATAATAATCTAGCAGTATGTAATGCTCACAACAATAAGTCAAGTGGTGCTGCCAAACACATTGACATAAAGTATTATGTTGTGAAAGATAAAGTCCGGGATCATATAATTAGTCTTGAGCATATAAGAACATAAAAGATGCTCGCGGATCCATTTACAAAAAGCTTACCATCCAGCGTGTTCAGAGAACATTTAGCCGACATGGGTTGAAGGGAAAGCCTATGATTTCTAGACAATAAGGACCTAGTTGAGAATCTGTTTCAAAATAGAGAGGTGCATTGTAGCTGTTTAATCTAATGGCAACTGACCATGATCTGTGATGGAATGAGAACAAGATAAAGTAAGTAAGTTAAGATTAAGTCATAAGGTGAGATCAAGGGGGAGAATGTTAGGTTGATCTCTTCCAATTGGCCCAATGGCTAATTGGGCCCTTGGATCTGCGCCTTGATCGGGGGAGTCCAACCGCTCCATGGTTGGTGGGCCCCCATCGCACAGCGCCATAAAAAGGGAGGTGGGGGTCGGGGCACAAGGCACGAGGTTCACCTGAGCCGTCAGACGCCCCACCTACATCCTAACCCTAAACCGATCTAGTGAGGGGGCGTTGCCAGCGATGGAAAGACCGCCACCGGCCACCGCCGCCACTGTGTCTGCGACTTCACTGCTGGACCTCAGCGCGTCACCGACAAGGATGTCATGGCAAGCTCGTCTTCTACGAAGGCGGCTGATGGTTTGCACCTCCGCAACCCCCCTCTCTCTCTCACTCTATCTGTAAATCCCATACTGTTTATGTTCTAGGACTTGCTATTTATCCCAAATAGCAGTACATATGCTAGATCTATGACTATATGATCCTGTTATGCATCTATCAGATGCAACCAAGGTCTTCGAGATTGGAGTCCGGAGTGGATCTAGTGTTCGTAGTGCGCCTAATGAACGCCGTTCACGGTTGGGGTCACAAAGTACAAAAAAAAAAAAATTAATTGTACTAGTTGGGGTCACAAAGTAGTGCTACCTGACGGAATCATCAATTATTATACTACCTGACGTAACCATCGAGGAAGAACGCTAAGTAGACTTGTATGACTTGGTGATCTCCATCCCAGCAAACCTCAAATGATCCAATTACTTGGGGTGCCCTCCATGTGTAGCTTCATTCGCAAAGGTTGAACAGTCTCTTCAAGTGGTGAGTTGCAATAATTGTATACAGTGCTTCCGTAAGCCTAGAGTTTACCAGCCGAATTCCATGTATTCTTCCACGACTGAGCGATGCGCTGCACTGCTTTCCCTTTGGTCTATCTATGTACAGATTTCAAAGCAAAATGTATATGTAAAGAGCCATGAATTACCATGTTAATCGTTTTAATGACCATCCAATGGTCTAGGCAAACCAAGACGGTTCATATAAATAAAGGCCACTGTCCCACTTGCAAATAAATGCTACTACGATACAAGAATACTATACAAATAACTTAAAGATTTACCAAGCTATCTTAAATACTCGATCATTTACCGGATACTCCCTCCATGCTAAAAAATGAAGTCGTTTTGGATAAGGCTTGGGTTAAACATTGGGAATATAAATCATAAATAACTTTTAAGTTGTTTTGTTTGAAAATGTGAAAACCATATGTATAGATTTGTCTTGAAAAATACTTTCACAAAAATTTACATATATCACTTTTTGATAAATATCTTTATAAAAATAAATAGTTAAAGTTATGCTTTGGAGACTGTGTTGCTGTCCAAAACTGACTTCATTTTTTAGCATGAAGGGAGTATAAGGGAGAACCTTCATATTAAAAGTATAAGGTCCACTAGCTAATGTCCCACTTGCTAATAAATGCTACAATACGTACAAGAATACCATACCAATAACTTAGATTTCCAGGCAATCTTAAATACTCGATCATTAGTATGAGATACTCCCTCCATACTAAAAAATAAAGTCATTTTGAACAGCGACATGGTCTTCAAAGTATTACTTTGACTCCTTGTTTTTATAAAAATATTTATAAAAAAAGTGATATATGTATATTTTTATGAAAGTATTTTTTTAAGACAAATCTATTTATATGGCTTTCACATTTCCAAACTCAACAACTTAAAAGTTATTCATGATTTATATTCCCAATATTTGACCCAAGCCTTGTCCAAAATGACTTTATTTTTTTTAGTACGGAGGGAGTATAAGTGAGAACCTGAATAAAATCATTGAGGATGCTAACACATGTGAGAATAGTAGATACATGAAGAATCATATACTCGACAAAATATAAGTGAGTAAATAGAGGACAGTGTTGTTGTGGGACCCACGGGATACCCCGCAAGGAAGAAAGAAGAACTAGCCTAACTAGGCTTCTTCCTCTGTAATCTTAGTAGTAGTATTATTCTGTAATCCTACTAGGAACTCTTATTGTAAACCGACTAGGACTCTGGCCTCCTGACTATATAAAGGAGGGCAGGGCTCCTCGAATCGGGGGTTCAGAGAACAATTGTACAACACAACACTTTACAATCAATCCAACGCAAAGGCTAACGCCGACTGGACGTAGGGCTATTACTCGATCAGAGATCGAGGGCCCGAACCAGGATAAATCGACTGTCTCCTGCGTTAACCGTCGAGTTCTGCATACGCTGAAGCCCGAACATACTGCCCCACGGACCCCCGTGGCAGGCTATCGGTGGTCAAACATCGACAGCTGGCGCGCCAGGTAGGGGCTTTCGGCGACTTTGCATCCGAGAGCTCGATGGACCTCGACAACATGATCTTCTCGAAGGGATCAATCTTCATCTTCGGTTTATGGATCTGCGAGGCAGGCGATGATGGCAAGCTCCAAGGCCGTCTCCTCGAAGATTTAGATCATCATCAGGACTTTTTCATTTCGGCGACAACGATAGATCAGCTGACCGGAAGATTCGCACAGCTCATAATGTCCAATCCAACTCGGATTTCACGACTCCACGCATCCGATTCAAACTCAAGTTCCGCTTCCGAAACGAAGTCTTATCCGAGTTCTTTCGGAAAATCAAGTTCTTTTCTGACAAAGGTCCGGAACATGACGTCAACCTATCAAGAATACTACTCGGAGTTCACTGAAAGTACTTCAAAGAAGTCGGGTCCTCTTCCATTCGGACTCCACAACATGGCAACATCTTATTAGACATGGCCCGAAGGATCCACTTATCCCGTTCTTAGAATGCCGCTAAAGGGAGCCCAAGAAGGTCTCGTTTTAACCATAACATCTCAAGACTGCATCGTTCACTAGCCAGGTACCGTTCCTAGGGATGACGGAACCCAACTAGTCGACGATACGACAACAGCAACTCTACCCTACCTAGAAGGAGACTCGATCTATGACCTTAAAACCTCTACTGAAGTTATCAACAGCTCTGGCAGTATAGAAATCAACGACGATGACAAAACAACTCACGCTAGAGAAGTATTCATGATTCGCCGTCCTCGATCACCATTAATCCCCCTAGAAGTACCCGACGTGAGGTCTTCAGATGAATCCAAATCCAACATATCACCATTTGTCCAGGGGCACGATGGTGAGACCAAAAGTCAAAGGCAAGCGAGAGAAAGAAAGAATAAATTGAAACAAGGACGTCAACGCTGTGCTAAGCAGCGAAAGGACACTTGGATCAAATATGAGTTAGATCTAGACGAGTACAACAGAAGAAAATCAGAGCGAGAAGTCGAAGAAGGACAAGCAGCAAATACACCCTACGATAAGATCCGAGAAGCACTAGAAGAACTCAGGGCGACTTCACATCCCAATGAAAAACAAGAACAGCTTCGGGACTTCCTCCGTTCAACAGTCCTAAGGATGCACGACGGAAGGACCCGCTCAAGACTGCCAGACAGGTCAACATCTCATGAAAAGGAAGATCAAAATCAAAGGAAGTCCACTTTCGAAAGACTTGGACCAAGTGGAAGTCACAACGAAGAGAGTTGAAGAAATCATAATCAAAACGACCGAGTCGAACAACCAAGAAAGGCCAGAAGAAAAGCACCTACTTGGATAGCTACGCAAAACTACTCTCACCAAGACGACAGTTGGCAAGAAGGGGGCGCAGAATCAGAATATACAGAAGCCAAAACGCACGATAGATTCCCCTGTTTTGCAAATAGACTTGCTTTAATATGACTACCTCACAAGTTCAAGCCGTCCAACCACTCCAAGTATGATGGCAAGACCGAACCAAAGCAATGGCTCAGGATCTACTCGCAATCGATTGAATTGGCCGGTGGGGACGATGACATCAAGACCTTGTTCTTTCCCATGGCCCTAGAAACTATGCCACTCCAATGATTTGACAAATTGAATCCAGGATCAATCAGAAATTGGGAGGACTTGCAAAGAGCTTTCTGTGAAAATTTCATGGGTATTATTACACACCCAATCACCCACGCAGAGTTAAAAGGACTCAAGCAGAAAGGAGGTGAAAGTCTAAGAAATTACTATCGATGATTTGGTGAACTACGAGCTCAAGTTCATGACATCACACAACGGGAAGTAATCGAAGCTTTCTCTCATGGAATCATGGCTAGGTGGCAATTTCAAGACTTCTGCAAACAAAACCCAAGAAACAATGAAGAATTCAGACGAACAGTAGAAAAGATGATCACTGTAGAGGAAAAGACACGAGAAAGATTCCCGAATAAAAACAACAGAGACAACCCGGACAGGCAAAATCCTCGAAACAACAGACATCAGGAAAGAAAGCATGGTCTGGACAACACAGTAGCATTGGCTGACAAATCAAAGAAGTTTTCAAAACCCAGAAGACATGACGACATTGAGAACATACATTGTCCCTTACACCCCAATGGAAAGCACACCATCGGAAATTGCTATACCTTCAATGAAAGATACACGAGAAAAGATAGCAAGGGGAACAATAAAGAAGACAATCAGAAAAAAGAAGATGACAACCATGAAGACAAGGGATTCCAAAAATCCAGAGGGACAGTGGCAGTAATCTTTATCGGGGTTCCAGACTCTAGAAGCAAACATCAGGAAAAGCTAGCGTTACGAACCATCATGGCAGCAGAACCAGCTACACCAAGATATCTCAATTGGTTAGAGTATCCAATCCAATTTTCAAGAGAAGACCAATGGACCAGCGTAGGAAACGCAGGCCATTACCCACTGGTTCTAGATCCAACCATTGCCGGTATGACTGTTACGAAAGTACTAATCGATGGAGGAGCCGGACTCAACATTATTTTTCAGAAACCCTAAGGAAGATGGGACTACAACTCGCCGGGATGATCACACCAACAAGCACACCTTTTTATGGCATAGTACCCGACAAGGCAACAATGCCACTTGGACAAATCACTCTACCAGTTACTTTTGGGACTCCCTCGAACTACCGCACAGAATTCATCAAGTTTGAAGTCGCGGACTTTGATTCATCATATCACGCAATCCTCGGGCACCCAGCACTAGCGAAATTCATGGCAATACCGCATTATCCGTACCTGTTGCTTAAGATGCCAGGGCCTAACTATGTCCTTTCTCTTTGGAGTGATTTAAAGCGCGCATTTGACTGTGATATTCATGCAATCCAAATTGCAGCAAAAGCACAGGCAAATGATGGAAGAAAAGAAATAGCCACTATCGCCGTAGAAATAAGCCAAGAAGAACTAGAGATACCGGCTAAAAGACCAACCATCCTAGCACCACCAAAAGATGCTGACATCAAGCAAATTGACCTGGGCACCGGTGATCCCTCAAAAATGGCAACCATCAGTGCACACCTATCAGCAAAATAGGAACTCGCACTCACCAACTTTCTTCAGGACAACAAGGATATCTTCGCTTGGAAGCCGGCCGACATGCCAGGAGTCCCAAGAGGGTTGGCTGAGCACAAAATTGATATCAATGAAGGCTCCAAGCCTGTGAAACAACGACTACGATGATTCTCTCTGGATAAGAAGGCTGCAATTAAAAAGAAAATTACAAAACTAAATGTAGCTGGATTCATCAGAGAAATCCTTCACCCAGATTGGCTAGCAAACCCAGTTCTAGTACAGAAAAAGAATACGGACGAGTGGCGCATGTGTGTCGACTACACAGATCTCAACAAACACTACCCGAAAGATCCGTTTGGCCTACCACACATTGATCAGATAGTTGATTCAATAGCAGGATCTGCCCTATTATCCTTTCTTGATTGCTATTCCGGATATCACCAGATCGCATTGAAAGAACAGGACCAAAGCAAGACATCTTTCATCACTCCATTCGGCGCCTACTGCTACAAGACTATGTCGTTTGGACTTAAGAATGCTGGAGCCACTTACCAAAGAGCTATCCAAACATGCCTTGGTGATTAGATTGGCGAAAACATAGAAGCATACATGGATGATGTGGTTGTAAAAACGAAGAACCCGAATGCACTGATTGAAGACTTAAAACAAACCTTTGTGAATCTAAAAAGGTGGAGATGGAAATTGAACCCAAACAAGTGTGTATTCGGAGTTCCTTCAGGACAACTACTCGGATTCTTGGTCAGTCATCGCGGAATCGAAGCAAGCGCCAAGCAAATTCAAGCCATAACAGAGATGGGCCCTCCTCGAAGCGTCAAAGATGTACAAAAACTAATAGGCTGCATGGCGGCACTCAACTGTTTCATATCAAGACTCGGCAAAAAGGGTTACCTTTCTTTAAACTACTAAAGAAGACAGACAAGTTCGAGTGGACGAAAGAAGCCAATGAAGCTTTCAAGAAACTTAAGGCATACCTCACCTCCTCACCAGTCCTCACACCTCCAAAGAAAGACGAAGACATGATGCTATACATTGCGGCAACTTCTACTGTGGTCAGCACGGCGATAGTAGTAGAAAGAGAAGAAGAAAGGCGCGTATATAAAGTACAACGCCCAGTATACTACATCAGCGAAGTACTGTCAGAATAAAAAATCCGGTACCCGCACGTGCAAAAACTACTCTACGCCCTACTGATCACTTCACGCAAGCTTCGCCACTATTTTGAAACCACAAAATTACCGTGGTGACAGATTTCCCACTCGGAGACATCTTACACAACAAAGACGCAACAGGGCGCATATCCAAGTGGGCAGTTGAACTCGGTGCTCTCAACATCGATTTTAACCCACGGAAAGCAATTAAATCTCAAGCCCTTGCTGATTTTGTTGCCGAGTGGACAGAGATTCAACAACCTATGTCAAATACAATCCTTGACCACTAGAATATGTACTTTGATGGATCACTCAAGCTAGGCGGAGCCGGTGCAGGCGTTCTACTAATTTCTCTAGACGGAAAACAACTCAAGTATGTCCTTCAGATATTATGGCAAGCTACCAAGAATGAAGCAGAGTATGAAGCTCTCATCCACGGGCTACGAGTGGCAATTACCCTCGGAATCAAATGATTACTCGTATATGGCGATTCGGCAGTAGTCATCAACCAAGTCAACAAAGATTGGGATTGCACCAAAGAAAACATGGGTTCTTACTGCGCCGAAATCCGAAAACTCGAAAAACATTTCCAAGGATTAGAAATTCTACATGTCCTACGCGATTCTAATATTGCGGCAGACATCCTCGCCAAGCTCGGATCAGACAGGGCGAAGGTCCCACCCGGTGTATTCATAGAGGAGCTATCAGCTCCCTCTATCAAACAACCCGGTGAGATAACCATTGAAATCTCAGCCAAAGACAACTAGATCTTGGTAATCACCACTTCATGGACCCAGGTTTTTATTGATTACATCAAAGAGAATAAGTTGCCAGCAGAAAAATAGGAATCTACCCGAGTTGTTCGTAGAAGCATGAATTATGTCCTAGTGGGAGACAAGCTCTACAGAAGAGCCGCATCATCATGAGTACTCCTAAAATGCATCTTATTTGAAGAAGGCAAACAAATCCTAGATGAAATACACTCAGGTTGCTGTGGAAACCATGCCGCTTCAAGAACACTAGTCGGTAAAGCATTCCGCACCGGTTTCTACTGGCCAACCGCTTTGAAAGACGCAGAAGAACTCGTAAGAAGATGCAAAAGTTGTTAGATGTTTGCAAGACAGGCTCATGTGCTAGCCCACAACCTCATCTGCATACCACCTGCTTGGCCCTTCTCCTACTAGGGGCTGGATCAAGTAGGACCTCTCAAGAAAGCAAAAGGTGGCTTCGAGTACATCTTCGTGGCAATCGACAAGTTCACCAAATAGATTGAATTCAAACCACTACCAAAATACAGCGCAGCCAAAGCAGTCGAGTTCATCCAAGACATTATGCACCGCTTCGACATGCCCAATCGAATCATCACGGATTTGGGTTCTCCCTTCACGGCCATAGAATTCCAAAGTTGGGCATAGGATTGTGGCTTCAGCATAGATTACGCATCAGTTGCACATCCAGAAGCCAACGGACAGGTAGAAAGGGCTAATGGACTCATACTAGCCGGATTGAAACCAAGACTGTATGAAGAACTAGTAGACTATGGATCAAAATGGGTTGAAGAATTACCCAAGGTTGTATGGGGGTTACGGACTCAAATAAGTAGAGCCACCGGATACTCACCTTTCTTCCTGGTGTATGGATCAGAAGCCGTACTACCCGCAGACTTGATCTGGACATCACCAAGGATAGAGCAATATGACGAAGGAGAAGCAGAACACACCCAAAGATTAGAACTCGACAGTACAGAAGAAGTCAGAGTAAACGCTACCCTGCAATCAGCAAGATACCTCCAAGGACTAAGGCGCCACTACAACAAGAATACCTAGTCTCGATCATTACAAGTTGGAGACGTAGTACTAAGAAGAATACAAAAAACCGATGGACGCCACAAACTACTCAGTCCATGGGAAGGTCCTTTTATCGTCACAAAAGTCATCGGACTAGGCACATACAAGCTCATAACTAAAGACAGAAAAGAAGTCAACAATACATGGCGCATCAGTCAGCAACGAAGATTCTACACATGAAAACAACTCAAGGGAAAATATGTATACAAGACACAAGAGATCAACGTTCATGATCAACAAAGATAGCGCTCACCAAAAACATATGTATCATTATAACACATCAATATTCATGATCAATAAAGATGATTCTCTCTCATATGTCTCATCATGGCTTTCCCCGAGTTGTTTCTTAAATGCAAAATGGCTGAAAAGACGCCTGAGCATCTCGGCCGAGAGCAAAATAGCTGAAAAGATGCTTGAGCCCGCCGATGAGGGTAGCTAACAAGCTAACACCCGAAATAAAATGCAAAATGGCTGAAAAGACGCCTGAGCATCCCGACCGAGAGCAAAATAGCTAAAAAGATGCTTGAGCCCACCGATGAGGGTAGCTAACAAGCTAACACCCGAAATAAAATGCAAAATGGCTGAAAAGACGCCTAAGCATCCCGACCGAGAGCAAAATAGCTGAAAAGACGCTTGAGCCTGCCGATGAGGGTAGCTAACAAGCTAACACCTAAAATAAAAAGTAAAATGGCTGAAAAGACGCCTGAGCATCCCGACTGAGAGCAAAATAGCTGAAAAGACGCTTAAGCCCGCCGATGAGGGTAGCTAACAAGCAAAAACCCAAAATAAAAAGCAAAATGGCTGAAAAGACGCCTGAGCATCCCGACCGAGAGCAAAATAGCTAAAAAGACGCTTGAGCCCGCCGATGAGGGTAGCTAACAAGCTAAAACCTGAAATAAAAAGCAAAATGGCTGAAAATACGCCTGAGCATCCCGGCCGAGAGCAAAATAGCTGAAAAGACGCTTGAGCCCGCCGATGAGGGTAGCTAACAAGCTAACACCCGAAATAAAAAGCAAAACGACTAAAACTAAGCCTGAGCATAGACCACAGCAATTTCAAGACAAGACCCTCTAGCTACTTGTTCCAAATAGCAAGAGGCTCGGGGGCTACACTGGAGATACCCAAGAACACAAAGATCTACATATAACGAGTTGTGTACATGGCACAAAAGAAGGCCAGACAAGCACTCGACAGATCAAGAAAGGTTGTCAACATTAAGATCTATATATAACGAGTTGTTTACATGGGACAGAAAAGTACTCGACAAATCAAGAAAGTTTGTCAAGATAGCGCGTAGAATTGTTTACAAGGCAAAGGCGAAAGCAAGACAAAGTACTCAGCAATTCAAGTAACTCTGACCAATTGGACAAATCATCCAAGGAATAAACAAGGCATCCAGGCAAAGAAGACATCAACAAAAAATCTTCATTCAAAAAGAAGTATAATGTCATATTACAAGGCATGGGCATAAACGTCAAATACATCAAGCCTCATCATCAGGAGAAGAGATAACAATATTAAGATTATCTACAATTCTACTAGCTAAGTCTTCGACCTCAGGCTCCATCCTCTCAACGACATCAATGTATTCTTGACTATCGGCTTCCTCTGCTATCTTGGACAAAGGCACAGTTGGAGCAAGAACCCGGACCTAGGCCAGGACATTCTTGGTACACAGTTGAGCGCACCTCTTCACAAACTCTTGGAAACGAGTCGGAATTCGAGGAATTAACTGAGCCCAAGATTGGCCATCATCTGCTGGAGTCCGGAGAACATCGGCTACTAAACGAAAGGACTTCCATAAAGTGTTCCAGTTATTAGTAGCCATTGTCAACCTACCAGTCAAGTCTTGAATAGTCTTTTGGGCCTGCATAAGATCCCTATCAGCTCCACGCCTAATCAACTTAGCAAGCGCAAGTTCTTCTTTAGCTCGAGTAATTACCTCCTCAGCTTTGTTGTGGTTAGTGCGGATGAGTGTCTTCATCTCTTCGATACCCTCTGAGAGCTTCTGCTTTTCAACTCGGAGAGCTAGGTGTAGCAACGAAAACAAGTCAGCAAAAAAGGAAGTCAAAATGCAAAAGGAAACAAGCAGAACCCGCAATACCTTTGCACTCGTTCTTCATGGACTCCACCATAGCATCCTTCTGCTTCTCCGCCTCTACCACCCGGGCATGAAGAGCCTTCTTCTCCTTTTGGTGCGTTTGGCGCTCAGTCTCCAACTCGGCCCGGGGGAGGTCAAGATCGGCTTTCAGGGCGCTCACCTCGGAAGACAACTTTTTCTCGTTTTCAAACGAGAAAAAGAAGCCAGTATGATCATAAGAGAAGGACTGAGCAAAAAGTGACAAAGAAAAACAAGACATAAGGACTGAAGAAAAATGAGCATCCAAAGAAGGAACGGCAGAAAAACTTACCTGGAGCTTTTCTCCAAAAGAAGTCGTAAGGGTCGATAAACTTCCCCAGGCAGCAGTTAGCTCCGATAGTCGATGAGTGGCATCAAACTGCTGCACCATGTCATCAGCAAAAGGCGGACCACCAGAGGCGAGAGAAGGAGAAGGAGAAGTCGGCCGAGGCGAAGAAGGCACGACTAGAGCAATCTCCCAGGAAGCCAAGGCCAATCCCTTAGATGAACCCGCCGCCATGGCCACGGTCACTTCAGGAGCTGGCAAATCAGCAGCTGCGGACTCCATCCCCCTCACAGCCACCTCGGCGCCCGTGCATTCCGAGCCCTGAGACTCAGCATGCAAGGGCGCACTAGAGGTTTGACAAGAAGTCGACTGGAGGGCCAGGGAAGATGAAGGACTAAAAGATGACAAGGGAACCCGTCAAAAAAGAATAAGAAAAAAGAAGAACAGAAGCAAAGAGACGAAACCAGAATCCACTCACCCAACTATCTTCTTTTTCGTAAAACAAAAAGAAGATCTCACAGGGGGAACCACGACAGAAAAAACGTCCCCACCACTCGGGGGCAGGAGCGGCATAGCCGGTACTGGAGCCCCGGAAGAACTCGATACCAGAGCTACGGAAGAACTCGACACCGGAGCTATAGAAGAACCCGGTGCAGGAGCCTCAGAAGAACTCATATCCGATGATCGCTTACTACAAAAAGGTCAAGACCAAAGTCAAAACAAAAAGGAGGAATTCAGCAGCAAGAAAATAAGAAAGCAACTCACCGCCGCATGAGAAGGGGTACATCATCGTCCTCTTCTCCCTCAGTCTCGACCAAGGCCACCAAAGCACCAGCTGAAAAAAGAACAAAAGTACTCGGTTCAAGATAAGAACAAGAAGACAAAGGGAAAGAGTGTATTAATATGCTCACCTAAGAGCATGCTAGCTACAACTGGAGTACCTGGACGAGTACTTGGCTGGCGAGACTTCTTGGAAGCAGGTAAACCAGATGAAGAACCATCCGCTCGCCCCCTCTTTGAGACACTACAAGGACCTCAAGGGATTGGATGAGGAACATATTCTTCATATACATCAACAACTCCAGAATAAACTCCAGGAAACACTGTGGTGATTGGGAACTTACTGGTTGCAGAAGCCCCAGCAAGGTTCTCTCCAGTATTCACCACGGTAGAGAGGACATCAAGGGGAATAGGGTCAATAAAATTGCGCCCCAATTCCTACGAAAAAATAAAACAACAAGACAAGGAAAATTAAGCAAAAATGGATACAGCAAAAGAAAAAAGTACCCGCACGAAGAGAAAACGACTTACAACTGGAGGCGGGTTGTTGGCAGAGAACTCGGAGACAGTAAGCGGGACAACGCTTGCTCCTTTCAGCATCTTCTGGAGACGCTCGAGTACCTCCTCATAGGTCAATTCAAGGGCTTACTCGAAGACGAGAATATTCAGAAGAATATACCAACACAGTACAACCCGTGAACAAAAGGCATTTACACTCAACCACCACCATACAACTACATCTGACAACAGTAGACTACCAGAGAATACGTCAAGACCCTGCATCCGAGTTCTTCCTGAACAAAATAACCCGGATATATGCTCAGGGGCTGCAACAGGAAAGGTATAAAGTTCTTTTGAACAACTCAGATTCAAGACCCTCCAACTTTTTGTTCCAAATAGCAAGAGGCTCGGGGGCTACACTCAGTGAGTGCACTTTTTTCTTCAAAAAAGCGCACGTCACTCAGAAGACTTCTTCAAGATAGACGACTTCAAGGCCACAAGATAAAAAGAACCCGGACATAGCCATATCCGAGCTCTTTTCGACAAAAGAACCCAGACATAGCTAAATCCGAGATCTTTTTAAACAAAGAAACCAGGTATATGCTCGGGAGCCTTTCAACGAAAAATTAGGGAGATTTCAAGAAAAGACCCTCAAGCTCCTTGTGCCAAACAGCAAGAGGCTCGGGGGCTACATCCAAATGGGGGTACTTTTTTCTTCAAAAAAGTACACATCACGCGAAGATCTCACGAAGCGCTGCACGGTTTCGCTCAAGAAAGCACTCGGACGACGCTTGTTCCTGCTCGACAAGACTTGAAGGAACAGGACGAGGCTTCCAGAACTCAACCATGAAGTGCTCGGGGGCTTGTCGGTGCGGGACCCATGGGATACCCCGCAAGGAAGGAAGAAGAACTAGCCTAACTAGGATTCTTCCCCTATAATCTTAGTAGTAGTATTATTCTATAATACTACTAGAAACTCTCATTGTAAACCGACTAGGACTCTGGCCTCCTGACTATATAAAGGAGGGCAGGGCTCCTCGAATCGGGGGTTCAGAGAACAATTGTACAACACAACACTTTACAATCAATCCAACGCAAATGCTAACTCTGACTGGACGTAGGGCTATTACTCGATCAGAGATCGAGGGCCCGAATCTGGATAAATCGACTGTCTCCTGCGTTAACCGTCGAGTTCTGCATACGCTGAAGCCCGAACATACTGTCCCGGGGACCCCCGTGGCAGGCTATCGGTGGTCAAACATCGACAGACAGCGTCGTCGGTATGCGGTTAGCCCCAAATTCAGCGCATAAGGCTAGTCTCAGTGGCAGATTTTATCCCATTGTTTCCAAGACGTGAAACAAATGATGGAGATGAACCCATTTTGCAAAAAAAAACATCTTGGCCCTCATTTTAACTTTGGTTTCTTATCTGGCCTTTTGGTTAGGTTCGGTCGGTTAACTACCTGAACACTAATATATATGGTTTTTCACCATCTTTTCTTGACTAAAACAACCTCCAAATCACCTCCAAAATTCATAAAACTTTTTGTAGTGATACAACTGATGGAGATGAATCCATTTTGCAAAAAAAAAACATGTGTATCATTTAGGATCTTAAAATTAAAAAATCACCAAAGGCTACTTTTGAAGACTATCTGATTTTCTATGGCTCAAAATTACATTCCAAAAATTAAGGAAAAACTTCTAATATTCCTAAAATAAGATTTATTAATTTATAAAATTATTTTCTATCATTTGTTACCTAGAGAATTTTTAAGTTCCTTAACAAAAAAAACTTAAAATTTCTTTCATAAAGCAATTTTTCAACTATTCACCAGAGTTAACTGACGAAAACCAACAGAAAGACCAAATAAGGAATCAAAGTTAAAACGAGGGTCAAATGACAAAGTTTTCATTTTTTTGAGGCCATATAGGGAAGCAACACTATTTTTAGGGCCAAATAAATAATTTTCTCATGAATTATATACTTGACGTTGTTGAGCTAAAACGTCACTAGCAAGAATGCACCCCCCTGCACCCACACTGGATGATCCACAACTGCCTGAGAGACATGATGAAATGGTAATAATAAGATGGACCCAGCACAAAGGCCTCCAACAAGTAAAATACTTGAAAGTAAATCCTTTAAATTGGTGTTGCCGCCAAAACTGGAATTTTGAGCAATTGTATTATTATTCCCAAGATCTAGTATTCTGGTGCACTACACACACACACACACACACACACACACACACACACACACACACACACACACACACACACACACACACACACACACACTAGTTTTAGTGCAACATCCACAACCTATTTTTCCCATGTTAGATAAATATTAGACTTCATACTATACCACTATTTATTTCCGATATGTATTTAGAATGAATTTGAGCCTGCCAAATTGTCATTTTGTTAATTTAAAAGACCATTTGCCACTCTGATGTGGTTTGCTTTGTAGCTCTTAATTTTCGTATCCAGTATTTTAAACTTGTATGTATATGTGTTATTACTAGTCTAAATAAATCAACTCCTTGTTTTAAGTTGAACCCCAAAACTTTGGTTAAATTATAGAAAAATATTAGTATTTATGACATGAAATAGTATATTATAAAAATATATTTTATTATGTACTCCCCTTTATAAGGGCACTCCCAAAGCAGAAATCACCCCATAGTTTTCATAGCTTCAAGACCTCACCACTAGAAACCATCCTTCCCAATACAAATTTTTTAGAAGTAGTTTCTATAGAAAGGAAAATTTATATGCAACACAATCAAAACAGATTAGTTGTGCCAAGCATCCTGTAGCTCATCCTGACTGTCTTGTGAGCCATCCAAACTAGGTCTCACAAACATATATTATTTTAACGAAGCACATCAGGCCTCCTATTGGTCGATCCTGTTGGATTTAATATGGGCCTGACCCTTATTTTATTTAATTAAATTAAATAAATTCTAGGGATAAATTAGATGCTAGGTGCAATAAAATGATGAACTGAATATATTTTGTCGATGCCATACCCCCGGGGATCCTGACTTCCGTATTGCCGACTACTGACTCCGGATCAAAGACGACCCGAAGGCCCACTACGACCCTATTCAAGGAAGGATATCTCCAAATGATGCCAGGACTCCGACTAGGGCACGACTCCTTAGATTGTAGGGCAAGTTGATCCCGGATATAAATAGCTAGCAATTTTCCCTATTGTAATCATCGAATCTTTCATAGGCCTAGCCACATTGTAATCGCAATCTCGCCGAATACAAGCAATACAAATAAGTAGCAACTAGACGTAGGGCTTTTACCTGCTTTTCGAGGGCACCGAACCAGTATAAATCTCGTCTCCATCTGTGATTGTTCTTCGCACCAAGCGGGTTCCCCAAGAACCACTACCGGTAAAAAACACCGATAGAGGCGCGCAAGGTAGGGGAATCTTGCGCGTAGACCGATCATGCCGATCATCAATAAAGCCTGGTACCTAGATCTGGTGCGCTCCGACGCCGTTGTGTCACCATCCTCGGTCAGATCTGTGATTATGGGCAACTTCTTCTCATATTCACAGATCAATTCTCCATCCCTCGACGTGTCATCGATTATCCACTTTGGAAGTCTGGTATTCAAACACCAGGGAGATTTCGATCTACAGTTGATAGGGATCCATGATCCCGACTTGACTCATGCTGGCCGTGAGGTTTTCACGTCATTCAGCCATGTTCCTGAGGATCTAGCTAATTCTGCTGCCCGTTTCGATCTTGACTACGACGGCTCAGATGAGGAAGTAGACCCTTATGAGGTCCGCAACGTCTACATGGCTACACGAGACAATGCGCAAGCTACGACTGAGGCCGGGTCATCAGCATCGCGCCCACTACCACGTCTCATCAATGCTCCAACAATCAACACAATTCTACCACGAACGTTGATGGAGTCTACCCTGCGCCCAAGGAATCTAAATTACGACTTCCGCGCAGTGTAGGAAGACAACATTCAGATCAGGACACTCCTAGGAACTATGGGGGCCCTAGCACAAGAACGAACGCCATTGGTGACCATCATCAAACAGGCACAAGACCTAGCCGATCAGGCTAAGCAATGTCTGGAAGCAAAGGCTACCGCACCCTCTAAATCGGCAAGATCCCAATCACACTGCCAGAATCCACGCCCCGAGGGATCTAACCAATCAGTGGACAATCGGTATAATGCTCCACCTGGTGGTCGAGACCTCAGGCCCAAGTTGGATGTAAACCGAAGAGGTCAGGATGCCCGAACGACGCTTGATGCAAATCGGGCTCAACATTCTGGCACCAATCCCTGAGTCTCAGTAACTGACTACTGCACATTCGCCCCGAATCTACGAAGGGTTGTTTAGCCTCGTAAGTTTAAACCTGGCTTGATCGAGAAGTATGATGGCACCACCAACCCAAAGGAGTGGATCAGCATCTACTCTATGATCATCGAGGCAACATACGGTGATGATTTCAAAGCCAATCACCTCCCGACTGTCCTGCATGGCTCGGCCCGAACATGGTTAATGAATTTGCCCGAATGTATAGTTCAATCCTAGGCTCATCTGTGCCAGATGTTTGAAGCCAACTTCCATGCAACATACACCTATCCCAGTCAGGAGGATGATCTATTCGCATGCATCCAGAGTCCCGATGAATCTCTCTAGGATTTTATTCGATAGTTCTGTGATATCTACATTACAATTCCCGACATGATTGAAGATCGGGTGATCATAGCCTTCAAGCAGGGCTACAAGGATGAAAAGACCACCGAAAACTATCCACTAAAAACGCTAAAACAGTGGCAGAACTCTATAAGATCACTGTTGGCGGTCTTTACCGATCAAATCCAACCGCCAATTAAGAGACAAAAAGTGGAGAAATTAGCAAACTTAAACACATGCATTTACTATTAACCAAGTTCCACATGTATTTGGAGAACATTATTTTGCATGTCACAAACACAAATACATGGAATAATTCACCGAAAGGCGCTTTCTGATGCTGATTTTCACAAAGGAACAACAGAGACACCCACCAAATCAATTCAATCAGGGCATAACCCCATGGAGGAGTGATCCATATCCAGCCCAAGGCCTGCCATGCGAAGGCGGCGGTGAGGCGGCTCAGTCAAGGGGCGGCCGACCCCTACCGATGCTGCTCAGCCACCCCTTGCTGTGGCGGTGGCATGGAACCATGCAAAGGCGGTGGGAGCCGGGGACGTGCCAAGAATTGCCTCTAAGCACCGCCTAGGCTCCTATATAAATAGAGGGGTACCCCCTCTCTAAACACACAACACATTGAGCATCACCTCACACACCTCACTCACTCTTGTAGCTTTTCCTTTTTAGTAGTAGCTTTAGAGCAAGGCAAAGCTACCTTGGAGAGCTTGGCTCCTTGGAAGAAGTGACCTTTGGGTATGAATAGAAATATGAGTTCTTCCAAAGTTATGCTCTCATATTACATTTATAGTCATACTTATGAACTAGAGTATAGTTATTGTGTTATAATCTTGATATATGAACTAGCCTATAGTTTATGTGTCATGAGAGTAGGACACTTAACTTTATGCTTAAACATTCATATAACGTACATAATCAGAATTAGAGCAAAGTTGAGGTGGCGGTTCATCGTGCCGTCGGGTGTGCCCAAGTCCTTTACATGTCGATCCGTAGGGTCGGAGACCCGGGGGATTTGGGTAGTTTCTGTATACACAAGCGTGGTGTTTGGGTATAGAGAGACAGGTGAATGCATTGTCCCTTTCCACGGTTGAGGGGTAGGCGGCAGGTGGTGATAGCCCTGTCCGTCCCTTGTAATCCCCCACGTTCGACTGGGGTGTAGGAGTCTAAATTATCACATGAGGTTGCTGGCAGACCAGTACTCGGTGGCCTCCTGACGTGCTTCACACTTAGCCCTAATACTAATTATGTAACTTGTATGATAATTAACTAATCTTTGTTTGTCTATACTAGATCAATGACTGCTCGACTTAGATTATTCTTTTATTCTTTCTTTTCTATTTTACCTTTGAGGAATGCCAAGTGTGTGCCCACTACCTTGAAATCACCATTCTTACCCATGTTATAAACATTGGTGCACTTGCAAGCATTATTATTCAAGTTTATATCCATACTAGACTCTTAATCAAATGCCTTCCTTTGAAAAAATATAAATAACGATACCCTAAATACTTTTAGGTGAAATACTACAATGATAGCTCCGTGCGCTTGCGGATAAATATCTAAAATTGTTAAGCAACTATCAAGGCTATTACTTAGTGGCATTGCTAATCATTACGGATGATGCTAAGAAATACCAACAAGGTACTTCTGGCATCATTGCTAGGAATAAAAACTTAGTAACGACGCTCAGTCTTGCCTATCGACATTTCGGGCGTAGTTGCTGGGGATACAAACATAGTAGCTATGCTAAAAAAATTCCAACAAGCATTTCTAGCTCCATTGCCGGGAAAGGCATATTGATTAAAGAATCTAGTAGGACATGTTCATGATAATATGCATGTAAGGTAGCCATTGTTTATGCATGTTAACTTTGCTTGTTTTCTCCTGTTGTGAATGAAAACAGGATAGTGAATGACCAGCTACGATCTGTCGAACAACTACATCAAAAATCTGGAGGCACTCCTAAGGAAGAAACGGTCTCATGCCGCTTCTTCTTCTGCCACTCCACCGACAAACAAACTAGTCACCCCCGCACCATCCACTACTCCAAGCATGGCCAAGACGCTCCATGACTACTCCATCCCCGCTGATGCCAATGTGCCCATTGGGCTGGCTATCATTACCGGCGATGGGAAGTTTGAGCTCAGTACCGGCCTCATCACGATGGTGCAGGCAAACCAATTCCATGGTCCAGGAGACGTCTTGGTCAAAGTGCTAACAAAACCTTCTATCCCGATGTCAAAGTTGGATCCAAACCCCACGCTTGATTCGTCAAGTGACGAGACGGTACTTAGCGAATTCCTTGGGAAGTCTATTACGGGAGATACGGCTCGTGCTGCCGCTCTATTTGGAAATAGGGAGAACTGGATGGATCCAATCCAAACGTACCTCACAAACCAGGCTACTCTGGTCGATGATACGAATATAGAACGAACCAGCCGTAAAGCCATGGGCTATCAAATGGTAGACGGTACCCTCTACAAACGAGGACGAAATGGGGTTCTTCTCAAGTGTATCAGAGAGGTTGAGGGCATTAGTTTGCTCCACGACATCCATGGAGGAATCTGTGGGTCCCATGCCTCTCACAGAACGTTGGTGGAGAAAGCCTTTCGACAAGGATTTTACTGGCCTACAGCGCTCGAAGACGCCACTAAGTTGGTTAGAACATGTGAAGCTTACCAGTTTTTTAAACGACAGATTCACCAGCCTGCTCAAGCGTTAAATACGATCCCTATGTCTTGGCCATTTGCCACATGGGGCATTGATATCTGGGGTCCTTTTCCAAGAGCCTGGGGTGGTTACAGATTTTTGATTGTAGCGATCGATACTTTCACAAAGTGGGTTGAAGCCAAGCCAGTAGGCCGGATAACCAAAGAAAATACAGCAAAATTTTGGAGAGCACTGTATTGTGTTTTGGCGTACCGCACCAAATGCTCTCGGATAATGGTACACAATTTACCAGCAAAAAAATTGAGAATTTTTGTGAAAGACATGCCATTAAGCATTATTGGTCCTCAGTCTACCACCCGATGACCAACGGTCAAGTAGAGCGTGCTAACAGAAGAATTCTGCAAGGGATCAAGACCTGTATTTTTTATAGGCTTAGTGCCTATGATAAAAAATGGGTCGAAGAACTCCCCATAGTTTTATGGGCTGTACGCACTACAGCTAACCGAGCAACGGGTGAAACACCATTTTTCCTTGTGTATGGGACTGAAGCTGTCCTTTTCCCCGAAGTCCAATTATACTCGCCCGAGTAGCGATGTTCTCTGAAGAAGAGCAAGCTGACCGTCGTTATACGGACCTAGAACTCCTCGAAGAGATGCGTGATATAGCTACATTCCGAGTCAAGAAATGCTAGCAAACCCTTCAGAGATATCATAGCCATAGTCACATAAAACAGGTTCACCACCTTCAACCCTTGACCGGGGTTCGTCGACCCCAACCCGGGTTCACGGGTTCATTTTCGACCTGAAGTGTAAAATTCTCTCACGAGTAGCGTACCACGTACCGTGACCCCGTACCTCGACCCCATCAACTCAAAAACTTTGTGACTATGTCATAGCCAGCGTGTTCGCGGCCGGGCGCTTAACATCGGCGATCTGGTACTCAAACGAGACCAACGCACAAAGGATAAAACTAAGTTAACACCCCCATGGCAGGGTCCATACATTGTAGTGGATATAGCCCGACCAGGCGCATACCGACCTGCAGAGGTAGACGGGGATATGCTCCCGAATACGTGGAATATGGATCCGCTACAACGATTTTATGCATAATAAATTGCATTTTCGACGTTCTGTTCCTCAGCATACAACCCAGATAAGTGTTTTATTTATTGTTTAATTTTATTTCTCCGTTAGTAGTAGCTTTGTCGAGCATATACGCTCAGGGGCTGGGGCTGGGGCTGTCCAACTCCAATGTTTTCTTCGACTAGTTTGCCACTCTTTATTCGGATAAGTTATACATATCCAAATAAAGAGTCGGGGGCTATCATACTACTATTCACTAGTCTGCAAAAATTCTCAATTATGCTAAGCCTAAGTCATGCAAACGGCATCAATTCATACTACACAAACCGCTCGAGTTTAGATACTATAAGTCCAAATGTTTGCATAATGAAGGATTTAAATAGCAAAGGCAAGAAGAATTGTGCAAGACTAACAAAATAATTTTAAAGTATCTCAGGGACGGGTAAATGTTTCCATTTTTTCCTTTCCCTAACCATAAATTAACAGGCTCAGCTTTGTCAGTCTGTTCAAGTGTTAAATAAGGTTTGACAGCCGTAATATAAATTATTCACGAGGCAAACTCTCACTTTTCCTTATAGAATTGGCGATTTAGTATTCTATGAATAATTTATAAGCATTTTATACCCAAAGCTCTAACTCGACTAGCCTGTAGCTCGGGGCTATGAATCAGCTCAGTAACCGGGACGACGCAGCTAAAATTATCCCAATTTCTGATTGTGTCCACGTGTAAAGCGTGTTGTGGCTCTGATCGCGGCGACTCGAGCACGGAACGATCTAAAAAATATGGATAACATAGTAAGATAATAATCGGGAACTAGTCATTTCATTGATATAATTCGCTAAGGTGGATTTACAAATGATTAAACTAAGACCCTAATATAAGATAGCAGGAGCAAGCCCTTCTGCTGCTTGTCACCAAGCTCCTCAGCGGGCTGGCTGACGGGATGGAAGCAGCCTAGCTCCTCGACGGCGACCCACTGTCCATGGGCTCGTCCTCCTCTTCCTCGCTGGCGTCCTCCTTGGCGGCCTCTTCCTCACTATCGTTGCTGAGGATCACCAGGCCACCGTCTCCTGGGATGCCAATGGCCTCACGGTTCAGCTCAACAAAGAGCTTTCTCGCTATCTCCTCATCACGGCTCGTGTCCGGTGAGCCAACGGCGCAAGGGGCAGAGGGGCCAGGGACATCGAGGGCGGTGGAGGCAACGGAGGCAGGCGCGGCGGTGGAGGCCAAAGCGACGGCAACAGGATCCACCAGCGGGGCTGAGTCTTCCGACTCATCCTCGTCGGAGAGGTCGATCACCACCTCCGGCGCCAATGGCACCGGCCGAGTCATAACCCCGGCCGGAGACCCCGGCGTGGTGACTTCATCGACCTCAGCTTCCCCTCCTAGGACCGCTGGGGCTGGAGCCATCGGCATCGTCTCCAACGGCAATGCCGCCGCTGGGGCTGGGGCTCCGGCGGACGTTGGGGACAGAGACACGGGCGCAGACATCAGAGGTGATGATGTATTGTTTGACGCCACCACCGTGGCCGATTGGCCGGGCGATTGTGCGAGCTGCAAATGCGGCACCTTGTGGGGACGTTTGCAGCCAACGGTTTTCTTCCTCATCTTTGCTACGAGATTTGGAAATAGAGGTTGCGGATTCATCACGAGCGGGCCTGATAAAATAGGACCAAGCTGCCTTTCTAGAATCTCAACCGCTGCCTCAATTAAAAAAGGAATTAAATCTCCACCACGCGCACTCATGGGAACTGAGCTGACGTAGCGCTTCAATTGACAGACGACCGCGCGTCCCCTGGCTTGCGTATGATGCGGGATTGACAAGACAGGATGACCTAGGGATGGCACTAGAACAAGCTCATCTCCTAACAGCGCACCTCTCTCGACCTGCCCAACATCGGGTCTTAAGTCGTGACTGACAATTTTGGGTGGCGTCTAACCACTCGGATCGCAAGCCACCCAACTAAGACAATCCCGACTACATACCGACGCTCGAGTTGCGTTTGACAGCCAAGCTTGGGGGCTTATGTCGATGCCATTGAAAGGTCCTAATGGCTAGAGAGGGGGTGAATAGCCTATTAAAAATTCTACAACAACACTTAACAAACCGGTTTGACAATTATGAGGCAAAGCAAGTGTTGCGCTAGCCTACTAAAATAGCAAGCCACCTACCACAATTCTAGTTTATATAGTTTCTATCCACACAATAGCTATGACACTACACTAAGTTAGTGTGCTCTCAAAAGCTAACTAAAGAGCCACACTAACCAAACTAACAAGCTCTCACAACTAGCTACACTAAAGAGCTTGACAACTAGTTTGCAGTAATGTAATGAGAGTGAGTGTCGACGAAATATGGTCGGCAGTCTACCTAGGGGTATGCCCAAGGTAGTAGATTATCGGCAGACAGATGCGCAAGCCCCAAACAAGACGGTGACGCAAGACAGACACGAGGTTTTATCCAGGTTCGGCCGCCAAGAAGGATTCCTATTCTAACCGACCAGGATCTTGCTTGGTCGCCAAATCCGTCTTGATTCCTTGTGCGGGACTCCGATCAGGTTAACCGGGCCACACGTCATCTTTCGGGTGGACTGAAACCATCGATCCGGGCCAGCCCAAGCTTAGCCGTAAGGGTATAGGGGTTAATACCCCCACAGCTAGTCCCCGAGCATCATGTATTATGCTGCGACACGCCATTTGAACCTTCTCCGACAAGCGAGGCTTGAATTCTTGACGCCTTCGACCACCGTCATCACCGGAGAAGTAGGTTGTCCGAAGAATGTATGGTGCTCTTAAGAAAAAAGAAAAAGATTTCTGTCCTGAGAAGTGTGCCCACTTGTATTTCTGAAAAGAAATGTAAGTGCTCTTGAAGTATAGCATCCTTAAACATCAGAAGCGTAGGGGTCAAAAAACAAACACATTCACCGCAAGGTGAAGTGTGCCCACTTAGTCCCCGAGCTTGCTGGAAGGCAAAGTATGAGCCTTGTAGCAAGGTCTAAAAGAAAAGTCTCTTAACTGTATGTGAGTACAAATCACATGTAGCCAAGGAGAACCACTATTCAAGCAGTGGTCGGGACAGTCCCCGAGCATACTAATAATCCTCATAATCATTCAAAACACAAGGGTCGATTTAAACAAACACACTCACCGCAAGGTGAAGTGTGCCCACTTAGTCCCCGAGCCTGGTAGTAGGTGACGCAGGTACGTGGTGCCAGGGTCTATCAAAGAAATTCCGCTGAGATTGAGAATCCAATTACCGTACAGGCAAAACAAGATACACCGGCAGGTGCATCGTATCGACGTAGTCCCCGAGCTTGCTAGAAGGCGAAGTATGAGCCTTGTAGCGAGGTCTAAAGAAAAGTCTCTTAACTGTATGTGAGTACAGATCACATGTAGCCAAGGAGAACCATTATGCAAGCAGTGGTCGGGGCAGTCCCCGAGCACGGCCGTGGTCGGAGCGATCCCCGAGCACAAAAGTGGCCTGGGCAGTATCCAAACATAGTAGTGGTCTGTGCAGTCCCCGAGCACATTAGTGGTCTGGGCAGTCCCCGAGCACATTAGTGGTCTGGGCAGTCCCCGAGCACAGTAGTGGTCAAGGCAAATCCACGATCACTTGCGCTGCTTGTACTATTATTTTGTGTACTTCTCTCTATTCTCTGCCAAGGCCAGTCTGACACGTCTGGTCAAAAAAGTAAAGAGATACAATACGTCATTCCGTCTTCTTCTTCTCTTTTTTTTAACAGTCGGTTGACACCTGTATTGAGGTGTGTCAGTGTGGGCCCCCCTTACACCATCAACGAAGAGGCGCGTACACTGTTAACGAAGGAGCGCGTTTATTGGCGCAGATTTCGAGGTTGTGTGAACAACCGTCTGCGGCGCGTGCGCACGACGCCCAATATTCTCGGGTGGACGAAGCGACGGTGCTCTTTGTTTTATATAATGCAGATCTGGTAAGTTACTGATACCATTCCCCATTGGTATCCGCCGCCGCCACCTTCTTCTTCCTCCTGCCGAACCCTATTCCCCCAAAAATCATCACCAATCCCCCCGGTCTCCCGCATCCATCCACTTAGTAAGGACGAACTAATGGCGAAGAGAGACGCCCAGAAGAAAGGCGGGGTCATGGCGAAAGAATGGTGGAAGTCGCGGAGCAACGAGCAGACCATCGAGGACCTCGTCGCCATGGGAGTGCTCCACAACAAGGCACTTGCGGGATGGCGTGCACCGGAAGGAGAAAGCTTCCCCGATCCACAACCAGGTGAGATTGTGGTCTTTGAAGATTTCTTCAAACGGGGTTTTGGGATTCCAGTGCACCCTTTCCTTCAGGGTCTCTGCTTGTACTACGAGATTGGGATTTGCAATCTGCATCCCAACTCGATTCTTCTTGTTTCCACCTTTATCCATCTCTGCGAGGCTTATGGTGGCTTCCAGCCCCATTTCGACCTCTTTCGCCACCTATTCTATCTTCGGAAGATCGGAAGAAAGGGAGCGGTGGCTCGAAGATCGCCGGAGGCGTTTACCTGAACCTGTGTGACGGCATGAAGGCTCAATACCTGCACTGCCCCTGGAACACCTCATTGGACGAGTGGTACAAGAAGTGGTTCTACATCCACGAAGAGCCGAACACCATCACTCTGTGCGATGTGGGACTGATTCCAGAGAAGAAAAGCAGCTGGTCGGAGAGGCCCGAGAACTTGGGGCAGATCACCGAACTGCTCGGGATGATCCCGTGGGAAAGGCTTGATGGCCCGAGCGTTGTCGGCAACTTCATCAGCCGAAGAATTCAGCCCTGCCAGAAAAGGGTTCACCCCGGCTTCGAGTACCAAGGAGGCGCTGATCCGACGAGGACCAGGAAGGAGCCGCTCGACAAGATGGAAATCAAGGCCAGGATTGGAGAGCTGTTCAACCTGGCCGATCCCAATTATGTTGCACTGAACGCCATCGAACACGCCTTCAAACTGGCTCGCCCTCCCCCAAAGGTAAATGACGTCTCCATTTAACTGTATAGTCATGTCGCATCAAGAAAATAACTGTCTTTTCCTTCATTTTGTGTCTCAGTGTAATGGCCGTGACCGGGCAGGAGTATTTGTGTCGCCTCCCCCTGGTGTAGAATGGCCACAAGCTACTGGGCCAGCCGCCCAGACCAGCGCCAGGACCGACGACGTTCACTGGGCGGTACTCGAGACCGTAGAGGACGCCTTGACCAGAGCCGCTGGCAAGCGTCCGGCTGCCAGCAAACGACGTCAAGCCATCTTCCCCCCGTCGGACGACGAAGCAGAGGATGCGGACATCTTCCGGCTCGTCCCCCGAAAAAGGAGAAGGCAGGTGGGATCGTCGGAGCAGGGTGGCTCCTCTGTGCCAGCAGTGGTCACAGCACCGACCACTGCAACACAGAGCACGAACGAAGAGAATGTGCCGCATCAAGCTCCGACGCCCGTACCGGAGGTTGAACAAGTCCCGGTGGAAACTGCCGAGCAAGCGGAGCAGGGGCGGTCGAGGAGACGTTCCTTCCTCACATCCTTCCGCAAATCAAAACTGTAAGTATCTATACTTTTGATGTAAGCTTTGCATTTTGCATTGGATGCTATTATCTTCTGAATTTGTCTCTGAATGTATTAGATCGGCGTCCACCGAAAACCCTGACCAGCTAGCTGGGTGCGGAACGTCCTTACCAACAACAGCTGGACAAACTGCTCAGCAACCAACCATGGAGGAGCCCATGGCAGGGACTCCGCCTGGGCCTCAGCAGGCGGACGACCAGATGCCAGTCCCCGAGCAGAATACAAGTGCTCCAAGCACGAAACCTGATGAGGCGGATACCACGGCACCAAGGGAGCTGGATCTAGCCGAGGGGCAGCAGCCAGAAGTTGCCCGGAACATGGTTACCGACGCGACGGCTCGTGGGAAAGCCCTGATGGTCGTGGAGTCTGCCAACTTCGGACCAGTGCCACCTCCCGAACAGGAGGCTGAAGAGGATGAAGTGGAAGAAGTCCTGGGCCGTCCCCAAGATAGGCGACAACATGTATATGTGTCGCGCTATCGGAACGACGAATGGGTCATGCACGAGGAAATCCCAGAGGTCGAAGAGACCTTAAGAGTCGAACGGGTGGCCAAGCGTCTGGTGACTGAAGTCTAGGTATATTTGGCTTTAGTCCTTGACCCTGTTGTGTAGTCGAGCTGTCTGACGTAGCTTGTCTGTGTGCAGGACTTGATGAAAACTGCAAGATACCGAAAAAGGTGCTTCGACCAGATAGAAGGAACCATGATGACCAATAAGGAGCTGACGGCTGAAGTGGAATGCCTACGGCGCCACCTTGAAGCCGCCGACCAGGAGAGGACAGACCAAGAAACACAGAACCAAAACCTGGTCGGCCAGCTCGAAAACAAAGAGCAGGAGAAAATAAGTAAGTGTTCACCGTATCATAGCAAGTGCAGGACTTGCGTTATTTTGTTCTTGACAGCAATAGCTGTAATGCAGGTTTAGAGGCTGAAGTGACCCACCTCCAGGGGGAGAACAGCCACGCGCTTGCAGAATGTGGTCGCCTGAAGGAGGACAACGAGAAACTGGCACACCGCCAGTCGGAACTCCAAGACCACACTAACAAAATGAAGGACGACCTGAAAAGTAAGCACTCCAGACCACCTTTCTCGTTCAATTGCCCGCATCGCCTTGTCGTGTCATCACGTTTGATGTCTTGTACTGTTTTCAGTTTTGAAAGTCAATGCCAAGAGGCACCTTGAGGCCGTGATTAAGGAGCGCGACGACTGGAAAGCTCAATGCCTTAAGGCCTCCGAGGAGCGGGACACGTGGAGCAAGCGGTGCCAAGAAATGGCAACTGGCATTGTGCCCATCCTCGACCTTATCGACCCGGCGCTCACAGAGGAAGAGCTAAGGACACCTCAGCTCGGACTGGTCGGGAGATGCAAGCAAGCATGGGGATGGTTCCAAGACTTCGTGAAGGAGGCGGGTGAGTACACGGGTGCCCATGTGCTAAGCATGGTGCGTGCTCACTACCCCCTGATCGATCTCAAGCGCTTGGAGGCTGGGTACCCGAAGGAGATAGACCCAGACCAGGCCGAAGAGCTTCGGACGGCCCAGCTGGACTTGTCGTCAAAGATAATTGGCGATATTAACCTGTGCGGAGGTGGGACAGCACCTGTGCAGGGTATGCCATCGACAAGCCAGCTGGAAATGCCATCAGCTACAAACCAACCAACGAAGCCTGCGGTCTCGACCAGCCAGGCACCGGCGGGGCCATCCCCTTCAGCTTGACTAGCTCCAGAGTCCCCGAGACTCGAGTAGGGTATCAGAGGCGGCGAGCAATAAATGCCATGCGCCCCGACCAGCCAATGTAATAGGCTTAAAGCTATAGAAGGAGGACATAGTTGTGTTATTGTAAACTTGAGCCTTTTCAGGCAAGCTTGTAATAACGTAACTGTATATCATTATAAGCTTGTTTGTTTTATACAAAACATACTTTAAGCTTGAAATTTTGTGTTGGTGTAACTAAGTGGGAACGTGTTAACGTTCTGTTTAGTTGTACCGTTTTGCTCGACACGTCATCCTAAAAAGTTTGTGCGGCCCTAGTCTGGCATGTGGTCGGAGTATGAGGTACTATGACCTGTGCACACGTGAACGCAGACAAGCCAAACCAGGGGGGACCTGCCGATCACCCGCAACGTAGAGAGCGGATCCCGTGCACGTGTTGGGAGGAACCGGAGACAGGGCCTGCTCCGAAAACCGTAGAAGGAGTGGCGGTCGGCTTGTACTGGCTTAAGTTAGAATAACCATAAAATTTGAAGTGACACATTAGAGTGGTCGGAGAAATCATAGTTGCTTTAGTAAAGTAAATCGAAAATACAAGTAGAGTACATATCTCAGTAGTTAAGCATAGAAACGTCTAAGCTTGTCGATGTGCCATGAGTTCGGTACGTCCGTGCCGTCTAGATGAGCTAACCTGTAAGACGTTGGACGTGTGACTTCCTTGATCATGAAGGGTCCCTCCCATGGGGTTGCGAGTTTGTGGACACCAGCCTGGTTCGTCTTCCACTTCAAGACTAAGTCCCCGACCATGAAGAAACGCTCTTTAACGTTCTTGTTGTAGTACCTGCGCAAAACAGCAAGGTACTTGGCCGTGCGTATGCAAGAATCAAGCCTTTTCTCTTCTGCGCTGTTGACTTCTAGCTCCCGTACTTCATCGACCTTGCCTTCGTCGAAGTTCTCTACCCGTGCTGATCGGAAAGCTATATCTGGTGGGAGGACTGCTTCAGCGCCATAAACCACAAAGTATGGTGAGACGCTAGTGTTACGACTGGGCTGAGTTCGGAAGCCCCAGACAACGGCTGGTAACTCCTTGAGCCATCTTCCAGGAGCTTTATCGTTTTCTCTGTACATCCTCTTTTTCAATGCGTCCAAGATCATGCCATTTGCCCGCTCGACTTGTCCATTAGCTCTAGGATGCGCCACCGAGACGTATTTTACAACTATGCTCCTTTCATCGCAGAAGTCCCAAAAAGCGTTTCCGGTGAACTGAGTACCCAGATCAGTAATGATGCTGTTGGGCACGCCGAAACGGTGGATGACCTGGTCGAGGAATGTGACGGCTTTCTCTAAGGATGCCTGTACCAGAGGCATGTATTCTATCCACTTAGAAAACTTATCAATTAGCACGAAGACGCATGTAAATTTCCCAGGAGCTGGTTTGAAAGGCCCGATCATGTCCAGTCCCCAGCATGCGAAGGGCCAAGAGGCTGGAATCGTCTGGATCTCATGTGCCGGTACATGGATTCTCTTGGAGAAGAACTGACAACCTTCACAGCGGCGGACTAGCTTCTCTGCGTCGGCCACTGCTGACGGCCAATAGAACCCTGCTCGGAAAGCCTTACCGACCAGTGTTCTTGAGGCCGCGTGGTTGCCGCAGGAGCCAGAGTGGATTTGGTCTAGGAGATGCTTGCCTTCCTCCTGGGTTATACACTTCATCAAGATTTCCTCCTTAGCATTTTTGCGCCATAACTTGCCATCGACGAGCAGATACTGCTTACTATGACGCATCAGGCGTTCATTTTCTGTTCGATCGATATAGCCGCTTCCGTCTGTTAAGTACTTGATGAAAGGTGTTCTCCAGTCTGGCTCATGAGTGGTCGGAAATGGCTCGGTTGTGCTCGGCGCCGGAACCGTAGCCACTAATTGCTGGTCTGAGACTTTGTCGGTCGTTGAATCTTCGTCTTCAATGGAGGGCGTGAGCAGGTCTTGGACGAATATGCCATGTGGGATTTTGGCTCGGGATGATCCTAACTTTGACAACGCATCCGCTGCCTGGTTCTTGTCCCGGACCACGTGTATGTACTCGATGCCATAGAACCTGCCTTCCAGCTTTCTTATCGATTTGCAATATGCGTCCATCTTTTCACTGGTCGTGTCCCAGTCCTTGTTGAGTTGGTTGATGACCAAAGCCGAATCTCCGTAAACATAGAGACATTTAACTCCAAGCTCAACCGCAATGCGTAGACCATGCAAGCATGCTTCATACTCGGCGGCATTATTAGATGCTGGGAAATAAATCCTGAGGACGTACCGGAGCTGCTCCTTGGATGGTGATATGAAAAGAATTCCTGCTCCCGCACCGTCAATATTGAGAGAACCGTCGAAGTACATCATCCAATATTCGTCGAATCCCGGAGAAGCAGGCGTGCTTAAGTCTGTCCACTCGACGATGAAATCGACGAGTGCCTGAGACTTGATCATAGTACGGCTTGCAAATTCCAAGGAAAAGGGGCATAGCTCCATTGCCCATTTGACGATGCGCCCGTTCGCATCCTTATTGCGAATGATGTCCCCCAAAGGATACTCGGTCATGACCACCACACGATATCCGTCGAAGTAATGTCTCAACTTTCGGGATGTTATCAGTATGGCGTAGAGCAGTTTCTGAATCTGTGGGTACCTGGTCTTGGATTCGTTGAGTACCTCACTAATGAAATAGATTGGCCGCTGTACCTTGTAGGCGTGGCCCGGCTCGTCGCGCTCGACCACCATTGTAGTGGAAACCACCCGATCGGTTGCCGCAATGTAAAGCAGGAGAGTTTCGTCTTCTCTGGGAGCAGTAAGTACCGGAGGTGACGTGAGGTATTGTTTCAACTGCGTGAAGGCAGCGTCTGCTTCGTCTGACCACTCGAACTTCTCGGACGATTTGAGCAGTTTGAAGAATGGTAGTCCTTTTTCTCCTAATCTTGATATGAAACGGCTTAGAGCAGCCATGCAGCCGATGAGCTTCTGGACATCCTTCACCTTTTTTGGGGGCTTCATGTCTAAGACAGCTTTGACTTTCTCCGGGTTAGGGCGTATGCCGTCGTAACTGACGACGTTGCCGAGCAGTATGCCAGAAGGGACACCAAAGATGCACTTCTTTGGGTTTAATTTCCATTGGAACGTATTAAGGGCTACGAAGGTGCGTTCTAGATTGTCAACAAGGGTATGTGCTTCCTTGGTTTTGACAACTACATCGTCGACGTAAGCCTCGACGAGGCCGTCTTTTATCTCGTCGTTGAGGCAGGCCTGTATAGCGCGTTGGTAGGTAGCACCGGCGTTTTTGAGCCCGAACGACATAGTCGTGTAACAGTAGGCACCGAAAGGCATGATGAAAGATGTCTTGATCTGGTCGTCCTTTTTGAGAGCGATCTGGTGATAACCAGAGTAGCAATCGAGAAAGGAAAGCAGCTCGCAACCGGCGGTTGAATCTACGACCTCGTCTATGCGAGGCAAGCCAAAGGGGTCCTTAGGGCAGTGTTTGTTGAGATCAGTGTAATCAACGCACATTCTCCATTCATTATTCTTTTTGCGTACAAGAACCGGGTTGGCTAACCATTCCGGATGATACACTTCTTTGATAAATCCGGCTGCCAAAAGCCGTGTAACTTCTACCCTAATCGCCTCCTTTTTGTCACGAGCGAACCATCGTAGCTTCTGCTTGATTGGTTTGGCTTTGCTGTTGACATTCAAGGAGTGCTCAATCAAGTCCCGAGGTACACCGGGCATGTCGGAAGGTTTCCATGCAAACACATCCACGTTGCCCCTCAAGAACCTGACGAGCGCGTCTTCCTATTTGGGATCCAGGTCGGCCCCGATGAGGGCCGTTTTGCTGGGATCGCCCTCGACCAGCTGGATCGTCTTGTGCTCCTTGCACCTGATGTTCTTGCGCGGAGCCTCGAGCTCTGGGATCTCCAAGTGGTCGGCCGTGGTGTTCTTAGCGTTGAGCATGGTCTCGGCCATGCGAATAGAGAGGTCGTGGGCCTCTGCTATTTTGAAGCTGTCGTCCTCGCAGGTATAAGCTGCGTATACGTTGCCCCTGAGGGTTAAAACTCCTTTTTCAGTAGGCATCTTGAGCACCAGATACCTGTAATGAGGTATGGCCATGAACTTGGTGAGCGACGGTCGACCAAGAATAGCATGGTAGGTGCCGTCGAAATCAGCGACCACGAAGTTGACGTAGTCGGTGCGGAAGTGGTCTGGAGTCCCAAACTGCACAGGTAGCGTAATCTGCCCGAGAGGTGTGGAGCTCTGTCCGGGGAGAACGCCCCAGAACTGTGCCTCGTACGGCTTCAGGTCCGCCTGGGCTATTTTCAGAGCGGGCAGGCTGTTCTTGAACAGTATATCAATGGAGCTGCCGCCGTCGATCAGTACCCTGTCGAACTGAACCTTATTGATACAAGGATCGAGGACCAGGGGAAAACGCCCTGGCTCGGGTATGGCGGCCCATTGGTCCTTCCTGCTGAAGTAGATTTCACGGTGAGACCACGGAGGAAGCCGCGGATCGGTAAGAAGGTTGTCGTTCTTTGCCACGTTCAAGCAGGCGCGGGCGAGCAGCTTGCGTTCTCGTTTGGTCTCAATGGACACCTTGCCGCCGATGATGGTGTGCACGTGATCCGTCGGCTTGACGTATTTATGACGAGGATCTGCATCGTCGTCGTCGTTGTCCTCGTTGCGCTGTTCCCTCACGTCAGTAGGCTTGTCGGACATATCCGGAGCCTATTGGCGCGTGTAGATAGTCTTGAGGACGCGACAATTCTCCATGGTATGGTTCGACTTGGGATGGAGCTGGCAGGGGCCCTTCAATGCCTTGGCGTAATCGTCCTCGTAGTTACGACGTCCTCCGCCCTTTTTCACAGTATTGACCTCGCCATCGTCTTCCCGAGCACGCTTGCTTCTGTAATCGTCACGGCGGTTGCGCCACTGATTACGTTGATCACGGTGGTCGCGGGAGTCGTTGCGCTGGTTGCGGCGGTCAAAATTGTCGTTCCGACCACGGTTGCCACGGTAATCATCGCGGTGTGGGGGGTGGTCGGAGCGTGGGACCCTCGCTTCTTCTTTGACGATTATCTTTTTAGCGTCGTCAGCGTCCGCGTATTTCTTAGCGGTGGCCAAGAGCGCTGTGACTGACTCAGGTCTTTTCCAGAGGAGCTTGTCTCTTAGGGCGTCGTGGAAGCGGAGGCCGGTGACGAAAGCCTCGATTGCTTCGTTGTCGGATATTGATGGGACCTTGATGCGCATCTCTAAGAAACGCCGAACGTACTCGCGCAGTGGTTCGTCTTTCCGATCTCGGATCCGTTGCAGATCGTACTTGTTGCCGGGTTGTTCACAAGTAGCGATGAAATTGTCGATGAAGGCCTGCTTGAGTTCCTGCCAAGAGTCAAAAGAGTTTGCCGGCAAGCTAACTAGCCATTGGTGACCTGCATGACCAACGGCGACTGGGAAGTAGTTAGACATAACGTGCTCGTCAGCCATGGCTGATCGGCACGCGGTTTCATAGAGCATGACCCATAATTCGGGGTTTTCTTTGCCGTCGTACTTCTGAAGCTTCTCAAGCTTGAAATTCTTGGGCCATATGACTTGGCGCAGGTGTGGAGTGAACTGCTTCAGACCCGGCGGACCGTGGACGGTGTCGTACTCCATACGGCGATAGCTTTCATGGGATGCACGATCGTCGGCTCTCTGGTTGATGCGAGCACGCAAATCACGTCCACCGAGGTAATGGCAGAGATCGTTATTGCCATCGCGGCGATCTCGATTGCCACCTGGATTAGCGCTGCGACCGTGGTTATCACGGCGATTGTCGCGGTTATCTCGGCAGTTGTCACCTCGAACGTCGTGGCGGTTATCCTCCCGGCAGCGGTTGTCGTCCCGACCACCATCACGACCACCGTTCCCACCTTGACGGTTGTCCGATGGGTCGTTATTGCGCAAGCCACGTAGGTTGAGTGGCTGTGAGCGACTTGAGTATTGGCGGCTGTGGCTTGATTCGACAGAAACGGATGGAGCCCGGGCTTGGTTCATCTCTGCGGTCTGAGCCATAGCAGCCGTCAGATAAGCTTGTATGTCATCACGGATTACTTGAGTCTCGGGAGTGTTGGGCAGCCGCTGCATCGTCGCCATGGCGACGGCTACGTTGGCGCTTGGGGTCTTGAAGGCTTGTTTATCCCCCACCCTGTCGAAAGCATTGTTGAGGTCGCGCGGTTGGACCCTTATGCGTCGTGCCTCCTGGTCTGCTTCAGCTTCGATTTGCCGGCGATTAAACCGGTCAATATTGCGTGCTTCGCGTGCAGTCTTTTCTTGTTCTGTTTCGCCAACTGCTGGCGGCTCGTCGTTGCTGACAACATGGATCAAATCCCCTCGTCTTGGCGGGAAAGACGAAAATTGGGGGAAACCTGGGGCGTGGTCTGGTAGATCCAGATCGTATTGGGCGCCTTCATCTTCGTGACGCTGAAGCTCGGTGTGGACAGATGCGTTGGACGCGATGCCGGATGAGGAGCTGGAGTCACCTTCTCGGAATGTGTGGATGGATCCTTCCTGGTAATCTTCGATCCGGACCATGTTGACGATGTTGCATGGCTTCGGCTGAGATCGGTGTACAGGACACAGATCCGAGCGGTGTCGCAGGTCGTACGCGTAGCTTGAGGCAGCGTTTTGCAGGCCGTAGGGCTGGACCTGGTGGTTCTCCGTCGGGGCTTCGTACTCGCAGAGTCGGAGACCCGTCACGATGTCTGGCCAGCGATGAGCGAAACACCCCTCAGGAGTTGATACGACCACAAGATCTGTTCCAAATCGCACAGGACGACTAGTCCGAGCTGGTCGGATAGATCTGTCATGGAGAGCTGTTACCTGCTCATTAGGTTGGGTTTGAATCGTACTTACCAGAGCCAGGGTTTCAGCGAGTTGGATGCCGACCCGATCAACGGAATCGAGCAGGTCGGTGTTGTCGATCTGCTTCCCTCTGTAGTGGGGAAGTGGATGACGGGTTGTTGGCGTGGCTGTAGGCGTGGTCGGAGCCAGATGTCCCGTGGTCGGAGCCAGGTCCATCGTGGTCGGAGCCGTGTTCACCGTGGTCGGAGCCGTGTTCACCGTGGTCGGAGCCGTGTTCACCGTGGTCGGAGCCGTAGCCGATGCAGGTGAAGTAGTCGTCGGCGCAGGCTGAATCCATGCCTCCCCCGTGGCCATGGCGATGGAGTCGTCGGAGCTGGTGGTCCAGGTGATCTGGCCGACGGTGAACGTGAAGCCGCTGGGCGTAGCCATGGAGCCGGAGATGATGACCATCTTGTTTGTTTGGAGAGCAGTACGCACACCCCCTACCTGGCGCGCCACTGTCAACGAAATATGGTCGGCAGTCTACCTAGGGGTATGCCCAAGGTAGTAGATTATCGGCAGACAGATGCGCAAGCCCCAAACAAGACGGTGACGCAAGACAGACACGAGGTTTTATCCAGGTTCGGCCGCCAAGAAGGCGTAATACCTACGTCCTGCGTCTGATTTGTATTGCTGTATGTCAATGAGAGATATTTTTTAGAGGGGTCCCCTGCTCGCCTTATATAGTCCGGGGGGCAGGGTTACAGATCTGGAAACTAATCCTAGTTAGTTACAATTGCCATATCTGGCCGGATAAGGATTCCTATTCTAACCGACCAGGATCTTGCTTGGTCGCCAAATCCATCTTGATTCCTTGTGCGGGACTCCGATCAGGTTAACCGGGCCGCACGTCATCTTTCGGGTGGACTGAAACCATCGATCCGGGCCAGCCCAAGCTTAGCCGTAAGGGTATAGGGGTTAATACCCCCACAGTGAGCAAGAGGGTTATACCGCCGAGTCGAGGAAGGAGCCAATCAATCACAAGAATGAATAACAATGAAGACCAATCACCTCGGAATCAAATGATGAACACAATGATTTTTACCGAGGTTCACTTGCTTGCCGGCAAGTTACTCCTCGTTGTGGCAATTCACTCACTTGGAGGTTCACGCGCTAATTGGCATCACACGCCAAACCCTCAATAGGGTGCCGCACAACCAACACAAGATGAGGATCACACAAGCCACGAGCAATTCACTAGAGTACCTTTTGGCTCTCCACCGGGGAAAGGTCAAGAACCCCTCACAATCACCATGATCAGAGGCGGAGACAATCACCAACCTCCGCTCAACGATCCTTGCTGCTCCAAGCCATCTAGGTGGCGGCAACCACCAAGAGTAACAAGTGAATCCTGTAGCAAAACACAAACACCAAGTGCCTCTAGATGCAAACACTCAAGCAATGCACTTGGATTCTCTCCCAATCTCACAAAGATGATGAATTAATGATGGAGATGAGTGGGAGGACTTTGGCTAAGCTCACAAGGTTGCTATGTCAATACAAATGGCCAAGAGAGTGAGCTTGAGCTGGCCATGAGGCTTAAATAGAAGCCCCCACAAACTAGAGCTGTTGTACCCTTTCACTGGGCACAACACGGGGTGACCGGACGCTCTGGTCATATCGACCGGACGCTTCGGTCATATCGACCGGACGCTGGACCTCAGCGTCCGGTCACGTGATGTATGCCATGTGTACCCTCTCTTCAAATGTTGATCGCCCGATCTCAACGGTCAAGTGACAATCGAACGTAGTAGCTCAAAGTGACCGGATGCTGAACCCCAGCGTTCGGTCGTTTTCAGTAAGCATCTAGAGACGACTTTTCACGACCAGACGCGTCCGGTCATGCTCGACCGGACTCACCCAGCGTTCGGTCACACGGTGACTTCCCTACGCACTGCCATGTCAGCTAGACCAGACATAGCCTTCCAGCGTCCAGTCACTAAGTGACCCAGCGTCCGATCAGAGACCGATGCTACGCGCCCTCTGCTACTACTGACTAGACGCGCCGATCCAACCGAGACCAGTGTCCGGTCATTTACAGTGACCTCCATCTTTTCTGTCTAGGGCGCCGGTGGCACCGTCGGACACTCCGCCGGTGAAGTTCCTAACCCTTGCTCAAATGTAACAACCACCAAGTGTATCACCTTGTGCATATGTGTTAGCATATTTTCACAAACATTTTCAAAGGGTGTTAGCACTCCACTAGATCCTAAATGCATATGCAATGAGTTAAAGCATCTAGTGGCACTTTGATAACCGCATTCTGATATGAGTTTCACCCCTCTTAATAGTACGACTATCGAACCTAAATGTGATCACACTCTCTAAGTGTCTTGATCACCAAAATAAAATAGCTCCTACCATTTATACCTTTGCCTTGAGCCTTTTGTTTTTCTCTTTCTTCTTTTCAGGTCCAAGCGCTTGATCATCACCATGGCATCACCATCATCATGATCTTCACAAATTCTTCATTACTTGGAGTAGTGCCACCTATCTCATCATCACTTTGATAAACTAGGTTAGCACTTAGGGTTTCATCAATTAACCAAAACCAAACTAGAGCTTTCAATCTCCCCCTTTTTGGTAATTGATGACAACCCTTATACAAAGATATAAATTGAAATTCAATTGAATCCATGTTGCTTGTCCAAGCATATTTACTATGTGTAAAAGGATATGGACAAGTTTCATGAACTCCATATGGTAGCAATTGCTCCCCCTATATATGTGCTGAGAGTTTGGATTGTACCTTGCACATATGCTTAGATAGGAAATATAGGAGACAATGTCTATCAAATGATGCTAAGGTATAAAAGATGGACCTTTGAAGCGTGATACCAATCGGAGTGCACCATTATGCCATCCTTAGCACTATGGTTAGCTTGATACCACTTGAAAACACTTGGAAATGAAATCACTAGATAACCTATGCATGCTAGATTTTTATTTCATCATTCAAACCTATAACTAGCATACACCACACAAGCATGAATATTGAAATTGAAAACTTGTGCCATGCAAGCAAACATATGAAATGCACATTCAAATGCACCATACAAGTTCATGAGCTTGCTCCCCCTACTTGTGTGCTCAAAATTTTAATTTGATCCCTTTCCTTTGTCATATCTCTCCCCCTATGTCAAGTTCTCCCCCTTTGTTCTCTTTCATTATATTAGTACACTAATATCTTTATTTTTCTCCCACTAATATCTTTGTTTTTCTCCCCATGTACTAATATCACTAATATCTTTGTTTTTCTCCCCCTTTGTCATCAATGACCAAAAAGGTTCAAAATATAGATAGGTTGAGATTATCAATGTCAATCAATGAGGTGAGGATCATTTTCCTAAATTGGTCCAATCTAGATCATTTACCAAAGATATTTAACTCGGTTTGATCCAAGGACAAGCTTCTTCACACCTCCAAATAAGGGTTATCTTGTACCATGTTGAGTTAAACACTTAGGGTTTCATCAATTCACCAAAACCAAACTAGAGCTTTCAGCCATACCCCCGGATATCCCGACTTCCATATTGCCTACTACCGACTCCGGATCAAAGACGCCCCGAAGGCCCACGATGACCCTATTCAAGGAAGGATATCTCCGGATGGCGCCAGGACTCCGACTAGGGCACGACTCCTTAGCTTGTAGGGAAAGTTGATCCCGGATATAAATAGCTATCAATTTTCCCTGTTGTAATCATCGACTCTTTCATGGGCCTAGCCACATTGTAATCGCAATCTCGCCGAATACAAGCAATACAAACAAGTAGCAACTAGACATAGGGCTTTTACTCGCTTCCGGGGGCACCGAACCAGTATAAATCTCGTCTCCATCTGTGATTGTCCTTCACACCAAGCGGGGTTCCCCAAGAACCAAATATCTATCGGTAAAAAACACCGACATATTTAATTAAATTAATAAATTCTGGGGCTAAATTAGATTCTAGGTGCAATAAAATGATGAACTGATTATAGTTGATGTCCAAAACTGTAACCACCCTAGCCATGGTTGCGGTTACTAGTAACTCCCATGGTTATGGTTGTAGTTACTAATAACCCCATGTTAATTGTAGCTGTTACTAGTGATTGATGGATGCTTCATGACATCAAGGTTTATCCTCTACACTTTATCTTCCACCTTCAGCATTTATAAGGAGCACTGGCCTCCAGCCACGCGTACAAGACACAGGACACAACACCTCTTCTCACTGTTGAGTTGCTCCTTAGCTTCCCTGTTCTGATCCTCTGCGCGCACAATGGATTGGAAGAGCAGGCCTCCAGAACCACACCTATGTCTATGTCACCTGCTCAGGTTTTTGGGGAACGTCTAACGCGATTGCTCATTGCCGATCCGATCAACGACTTCGTCTTCTTCCTGATAGACATTCAAGACACTGCACTGCGAACATCATCCTACATCGACTATGGTCCATGACATTAAGCAAGGCACAATGTCGACTAGTGTGCATGAAGCCACCCGTACCATGAGCATGGGTCTCTCCGCTAGGTATATTTCTAATCTTACTATTTCTATATTTAGTAAGGTTTTTGTGCTATTAAACATGATTAGTATGTCCATCATATTTGCCACAAGTAGTTCACACATACACATATTTGCTGTAACGAATTTACTACTTTTTTAGATTATATCTATTTCACTACGTGAAAAACAGTTTGTAGCAACGTGGCTTTTTTAGGGGAGGCTAGCATTGGAGCAGCCCCTACAGTGGCGTGCTCGGGCTCTAGCACAACAGCTGCCCCTAAAAATGGCACAGTAGGGGCGGCTGGTAATACGAGCCGCCCCTATAAATGTGTCGATTTGTAGGGGCGGCTGGTATGTAGAGTCCGCTATTACCAACCGCCCCTGCTATGTCCATTTGTAGGGGTGGTTGAATCACCAGCCGCCTCTATAAATGCCTATTGTATATATAGCAGCCACCTTCTTCCACCTCAGGTCACTCTCTCTAACCCAAGCAAAAAAGGTTGGGAGGCCTTGGGCTCCTCCCAAAAATTGCTCTACTAAGGGGGGGGGCGTTTTGATCTCAAATACTTTCGTGGAGAGGTTGTACAAGGTAAGAAAATACTATTCAAGCCTTTATTTGAAGTTTTAATGTTTGGTTAGTGATCATAATTAGTGTTTTGCTTTTCTCTCTCTTCTATGGTGCTTGAGCTCTGTATGAAGCAAATTAGACTCTAGTTTTGAAGCTATTAGTGTAAATTAGTTAGATAAATGAGATTACACCATTTATTAGTCGATCTTGCTTGATTTTAGTTGAGATTACACCCTAGTTTCATGTATGTTTCATGTACATGTAGATTTAGATCTAGATCTAGTTTTTTTAATTTTAATTTTGTAAATTTATGTTTCATGAAATTGGAATAGGGTTTGCATTAAAGGTTGCGGGTAAAATATTAATTGTTGTAAATTGTTTTCTTTGAAATTATTTATTTTAATTAATAAATAATTAAATATATATTTTTTAATTATTTATTGATAAATAGGCCATTAATTAATTACCCTCTACCATGGTGTGTGTTTGATATGCTTCATGTAATTTTATTTTATATTTATCTTTATATATATCTGAAGTATATAGAATTATTGTCAAGTAATTAATTATTAATTTGATTCCTTTACATATATATCTAAATTAGTAGTCCTTTAATGTATTTTCTTTGATTGTTGTGTTTTAAAAGATGGAGTACAGGAAGTCTTGGATGTATGGTTCGTTAAGGTTCAAGGCAGGTTTCCGTGAAGAGGTGAACAAATTTATTGAAGCCACACAGAAGCATGCAGCGATGTTGATAGAGAATAAGGATACAATTATTTGTCCCTACAAAGATTGCGAGAACCTTATGGCATGGACATATGTGAGTATCATCAGAGAACATTTGATTGTGCGAGGATTTATTGAGGACTACACAGTGTGGATTCATCATGGTGAAACAACGGTTGTTGATAATGACGATGATGATGAAGAAGACGACCCTGAAACCCTAGAATACCTGTCCCAATACTCAGAAGAGCTTGATGTACAAATGGATCCTGACTTTGGCAATGAACAAGGTGGTGATGCTGGTGGTTGGGATGGTAACGAGGAAGGTGGTGCCAAGAATGATAGGGGAGCACGTGTTGGTGATGAAGATGATTTTGATGATTTGGAGGAAATGATTTGGGTCCTTAGACTAGAGATTTTACTAAAGAGCCCAAAAGGTCTAGAAAATTTGGAAAGGGTGACAAAAGCATCGAAGAAGACTGTGTATGGTGTTGAAAAGGGTTGTCCGACACATTGGACATTGCTACATTTTGTGCTTGAGCTACTCATCCTGAAGGCTAAGTATGACTGGTCAGACTATAGTTTCAATGATCTATTGCGTCTCCTATCATAGGTGTTGCCACAACCAAACTCAGTTCCCGCCAACACATACCAAGCAAAGAAGGTTATAAGTCCATTGACAATGGGGGTTGAAAAAATCTATGCATGCCCCAACCACTGTATCCTTTTTCATGGCGAAATGTTCAAGTCACTGGATAAATGTCCCTGGTGTGGGGCCTATCGGTACAAGAACAATGACCTTTACGGTGGGGATGAAGCCTCCACAGGGAAAAAGAGGAATAAGAAGGGTACGAAAAAGGTGGTACAAGAATCTTAGCCCCCAAAGGACACTCCATTATACAACGATGCAAAGCAGAGAAGAATTTCTGCCTTGGTAATGTGGTACCTGCCAGTGACCAACCGCTTAAGATGTATCTTCCTAAACCCTAAAGAAGCCGCACTCATGACATGGTGGGATGATGAGCGCAAGGTGGATGATGATAAGATTGCACACCTGGCTGATTGTAGTCCATGGCAAAGGATCGATGAGAAGCACAAAGAATTCAGCGATGACCCAAGGAATGTACGGTTTGGCTTGAGCACCGATGGAATGAATCCCTTCAATGAGAGGATGAGCGACCACATCACTTGGCCAGTGATCTTGACCATATACAACATCCCAATGTGGTTGTGTCAGAAGAGAAAGTACCTTCTCCTCACTATTCTTATTTCTAGCCCTAAACAACCAAGCATTGATATAAACGTGTTCCACGAGCCTTTGATGCAAGAAATGGAGAGGCTATGGAGGCATGGGGAGCCAATGTACGATGCGTTCTGAATGGAGGACTTCATATAGAGCAATAATATTTGTTACTACCAATAATTACCTTGTGCTATTTGCTTTGTCTGGACAGATTATAGGGAAGACGTGATGCTTAGTTTGCTTGGATGGTACTACATGGGTGTTCCAAGATGCATCCAAGAAGATAGTTTATCTAAGGAACCGGTGCTTCTTAAAGACAAGTCACAAGTACCACAGTAAATTGTTCTTTAGATTTTATGACAACACCCCGGAGATTGAACCCCCTTCGAAGAGACGTCATAACGGAGAACACGTGTATAGATTGGTGAAAAACATACGTGACATTTATGGAAAGAAAAATCTAGATGGGACGAACAGAGATAGAAGCACACCTCCTATCGAAGGCGTACCTTTCAAGAAATAATCGATCTTCTTTCAGTATCTACCTTATTGGCCAGACTTGGAGGTCCCCCATGCCATTGATGATATGCACATGTAGAAGAATGTCTTTGAGAGTCTCATTGCTACCTTGATGGACACAGGCAAGTCAAAGGATGGTCTAAAATCACGAAAAGACATGGTGCAGCTAAACGTGATGCCATAGCTTCACCCGGTACCTGAGGCTAATGGAAAATACACTCTGCTCGTGGTGTGCTTCAACCTAACACTAGAAGAGAAGAGAGCTATATGCACTTTCCTAAGGGGGTCAAAGTCCCGACTAGGTTTTCAGCGAATGTGAAGAAGATAGTGCCGATGAAGGACTTGTCAATAACACACTGCAAGGCTCACGATTGTCATATGATGCTGACATTGTTTCTACCTATTGCAATCAGGGCTATAAGGCCAGAGTTCTTGAAAATGGCCATCACCCGCATGTGCTACTTCTTTTTAAAGATCTCATAGAAGACGATTGGCAAGAAAGAGCTGAGTGACCTACATGAATTTGTGGTGGAGACACAAAACCAACTAGAGATGTGTTTACCTTTTGCTTTTTTTGATATAATGCCACATCTCATGATTCACATGGTTCATCAGATATAGGCGTTGGGCCCTTCCTACTTGCATGAAATGTGGTCCTACGAGCGGTTCATGTCTGTTCTAAGCCGATACATGCATAATCAAGCATACCCAGAGGGCTCCATGATAGAGGGTTACAGTACTGAAGAAGTCATCGAGTGCTGTCAAGAGTACCTAAAAGTACAGAAAGGGATTGGTAAACCCGATTCTCATCACAAGGGTAGGCTAGCTGGGAAGGGCACGAGTGGTAGAAAAGTGTTCATCGATCATGATTACAAAGAAGTGAGTTGGGCACATTATAGTGTCTTGCAGAGTACACAACTGATGCAACCGTACATTGATGAACACTTGGTTATCATTATGGCGGAAAGAAATGGTCGTTCTGATGATTGGGTCATGAAACAACACAAGCAACGACTAACTACATGGTTGACTGACCAAAACATACCACCTAGAGAAACCATACTCTATTACCATCATAGGATGGCGGAGGGGCCATCGAGACAAGTGATATCTTGGAAAGCTTATGACATCAATGGGTACACGTACTATACCCACACAAAGAATAGTAAATATGTGAACCAAAACAACGACATTTGAATAGAAGCTCTTGATGGAGTGGGGCAAAAGATCCAATACTTTGGCATGATTGAAGAGATATGAGAACTTGACTATGGAAGGGATATAACGGTGGCTCTATTTCGATGTTGCTGGATCAAACAACACCAACTAAACAAGATCAGATTAAGAGTCCTGGACCTCGAGAATCTAGGCTACCAAGATGCCCCTTGGGTGCTCGCTTCACATGTTGCACAAGTTTTCTATATGCCTAACCCACAAAGTAACCTCTCGCCAAAGAAGAAGACAAAGCACGTGGTTGCCTCTGGAAAACAGCACATTATCAGAGTTGATGGCGTGGACGATGTTGAAGCTTACAATAACTATGATGAGATATCGCTATTCGTAGACTTTCTTAAGAAGATCAGTGTTGTGGAAAAGAACCTGCCCAAAGATATTGCCATGGGAATGAAAAGGTGACAAGGGAAAAGTCGTTACAGCGGGCTAGCTAGTTGTTGAACGTAGAATGTTTGTGTAAGTGTGTGTGTTTGTAAGACTTTATTTATGCATCTATGTGAGACTATATATTTATGTATGTGTGTGAGACTATATATTTATGTATGTGTGTGAGACTACATTTAAGCATGTGTGTGAGACTACCCTTTGTAACATCTAGATGAACCTATTGCAACATCCACCCTATTACTACTAAAACAGTTGTAACACGTAGACACTTGAAACAGGCAATTATTACTACTGCAACATGTTCGGACTACTATTGAAACACTTAAAATAAGCACTTAACACTTTATGAAATGAAGAAATGACCAAAATAAAAGTTGGAGATCTTGATGAGTTATACAACTTTTATATTCATCACCTTTATAGCTGAAATCATTTAGTGGTTGAAAATCAGGTTAAAAGTTGTCATTTTCTAAAATTCAAAATTTGAATTGTCCAAAATTAGTGACAAAGATAGATGACCAGACTAAAATTATAGAGCATGATTTTAGAAAATTTTAGGAAAAAAACCATCACATTTGGAGATAGTATGAGGCAGAAAAACTAGTTACAAGTTTTAGCCACAGATTAAAAAGAGAAATCACACTTGTTTATCATGAACAGTTGTTATTTTTCTTTTTAATCTCTGGGTAAAATTTGTAACTAGTCTTTCTCCCTCATACTAACTCAAAATGTGATGATTTTTCCCTAAAATTTTCTAAAATCATGCCCTATCAAGTTGTTGTGTTGATTGGGTCATTCTTTTTGTTTGACAAAGTTTGAGCAATTCAAAATTTCAAATTTAAAAAAATAACATGTTCTAACAAGATTTTGAAACACCAAATGATTTCAGCTGAAAAAGTGATGAATACCAAAGTTGTATAACTCATCAAGATATGCAACTTTTATTTTGGTCATTTCTTCATCTAACAAAGTGATAGTAAACATTGTTCACAAATCAACATGTCTCTCGTATAGTTTATGAAACTATGAGTGATATGTGGATTTATGAACAATGTTGACTAACACTTTGTTAATATAAAGAAATAATCAAAATAAAAGTTGTAGATAGTGATGAGTTCAACAACTTTTATGTTCATGACTTTTCTAGTTGAAATCATTTAAGATTTCAAAATCTTATTTGAAGTTGCCATTTATTAAAATTCAAAATTTAAACTGTTCAAATTTAGTCAAATGAAAAGATGATCAAAATAAAAGTTGTAGATAGTGATGTGTTGAACAACTTTTATGTTCATGACTTTCTTATTTGAAATCATTTAAGGTTTCAAAATCTTGTTTGAAGTTACCATTTATTGAAATTCAAAATTTGAACTTTTCAAATTTTGTCAAATGAAAAGGTGACCAAAATATAAGTTGTACATCTTAATGAGTTCTACAACTTTGATGTTTACAAATTTTTCATTTGAAGTCATTTAGTGTCCTAAAATTCTATTAGTTGTTTTGAAATTCAAATTTTCAATTTTTAAAATATTGTTTTTGTAAAGAAGAAAATATAGAATTATATCTATATATATAATAAAATTGTTTATATATACATATATTTATATATATATAATAATAAAAAAACTAATATATAAATTTACATTGTGTTCTTTATATATGAATGAATTACAGAATTAGTAATTAAAATAAATTAAAAAATATTTGTAGGGGCGGCTAACTCAGGAACCGCCCCTACAAATCGACTTGTAGGGGCGGCTAACTCAGGAGCCGCCCCTACAAATGACCTTCGGTATATAAACTAGAGCCCGCGGGAGGCCAAAATTTTTCTAAGTATGGGCGCTATCTTCCTCTACGTCGTCGGCAGGCTGCCAAAGTTTCCTTCGACGCCACCGACGCCTCCTTCTCCCTGACCTCTCCACCGCTGATGCAGTCCACGAAGCTGCCACACCTATGCCGCCTCCCCATCTCTGTGCCCCTGGGCCCTATCCTCGGTAATCCCCGTGCCGCCATGTGGCTAGGGTTTGAGAGCCTCCCGGCCGGCTAGCCCGCCGCTGCCCCATCTCTGACCCCGACCTCCCCCGCTCTGGCCATTGGCTCGTCGATCTACGACCTCGAGCGCTCTCGGCCCCCTACGCTAGGGTTTGAGGGCCCTGGCCCACTACGCCGCCACCGCCGCCATCCCTTGGTGGCCGTGTGCGCTGGCGTCCGTGCATGCTCCCCATCTCTGACCTCTGCTTTTGACGTGGGGGTCTTCTCTGACCTTGACATCCCTACCCCATGCACTCTCCTCTTCTCCATGCCTTGGAGCTCCATGGGGTCCTGCTGCTAACTCTAGCGTCACCGCCGTTCGTGGGGGCGAGAAGCTCCACCGCCGCCTCCGCTGGGGCTCGACCATCTTCCTTGGCTCCGTCCGCCGATAGGACCTCGGCAGGTTAGTCTGCTAATTGATAATTTTTCTATTAAAGCAACTTTATGCATGCTGCATCTTGTGAAGGTAATTTACTATATTATAAATGTGACGATTCAGTTAGAACTTAGAAGAATGCTACCTGTGTGCAATTTCCTTCTATTGAAAAGTAGTTGATAATATGTTGTATATGTCAAGATAATACCATGCTTAGAATGGTTTAACTTGCCATAGCTGATAAGACTTGTTAATGGAATGCTCCATTATTATAAGCCAATTGTTGTGTTTTATGCATCTTTCCTCTTAATAGAAAGTAGCACCTAATGTGTTCAATTGTTTATAGGTAAGCCTGAAAAGCCCAGACAGGACTTGCATAAGTTGCGTACCATTTTTGTCGATACGTCTCCGTACAACAAAAATAGGTTGGCTTACAAGACAAGTTTGGTGATATGTAATGTATTTTGATTTATCTGAGTATATTCTATTGAGAAGTTCTAGATTGATCCTTACTTCAGTCCTAGAGTTGTTTGAGCTCCCGAATTGTTGTGGAATCTACTTCCACTTAATATAATAGATATACGAACAAGGTAGCACAGATTTGTTGGAGTACTCCCTCCTATTATAATGGTGTATCGGTGTGGACATCGACATGGCCACTGATATACTACTTTGACCCATAATTACTAGTACGATATATTGTAATCTTACCCTATTCTTTATGGTTATCTTATTTAACTCAAGCAACATGTGCGGTGACTCCATATAATTCATCATGCTATCAAGGCCTCAGTGGGTATCTCTGTTGGTTGTGATCTAAGAACCCCACAATGTCTCTACCACATTGTTTGATAATTAGGGTTTGTAGTATTGACCCCTAAATTAGATTTTTTTGAGGTGTTTGGTAGTGTATCAAATCATAGAGCAAAGCCTCCTTTTATGAGTATGTATTGATATATTGATTAGCTTGTGTCTTATTTATGGGCATTAATCGGATGAATAGGTTGTGAACAAGATTAATCGATGACAGGTTGGACTGATGAAAGCGTTACTCCCTCTGTTCTAAATTATAAGTCGCTTTGACTTTTTTTGTTCATCCATTTTGCTATGTATCTAGACATATTATTTATCTAGATGTATTGCAAAATGGATGTATAAAAAAAGTCAAAGAGACTTATAATTTGGAATGGAGGGAGTTATACGTAAAGAATGATTGTTTGACGCGAGTTTTAGTGCTAAATTAACCAATTATTAATGGCGTGGATTGCATTGTCATGTTTTGGTAATATAGCCTATACAAGTTGTGGCAGAATCGCCTAATCTAATGCCTCACAGGAGTGCTCGTCTTCCATTAGACACTAAGCACTCGAGGGAGAACACTAAATTACTCGGTTTCGTCGGGCACACCCTAGGGGAGAACCCGAAAATCCACATTTTTGCCATCAGGATCACAAATGAGAGAATAAAGCTTACAACATTTAACCATTTCTTACATCACTTTTAATACAACATCAGAGTATAATATTTATTATTATAACAACGGAATGTAAGCATATTATCAGAGTTACGAATCATTCAATTAAACAGCGGAATATAAACATGTGAATAGAGTTACAGCAGAAATAAATATCTAAACATGACATGAGGAAGTATGGAAATATAAACTACGACAACAAATTATGAAACTTTCGTTTATAAAAGCATTTAGTCAGAGTTATAAATAAAGACTACGATCGCAGCGTAAAGGAATCCTCGCTGAGCCCACCAGGAGGTATCCACACACAAGAGTTAGCTCTAGCATCCACCTGTCACCTGCAACAGGGGGAATAAAATCCTAAGTACTTAATTGTACTCAGCAAGACTTACCCGCCAGGAGAAAAGAAAAGACTCCAAGGATATGCAAGGTTATTTGGCTTGTGGGTTTATTGCATTTGCAGGAAGCATTACTAAGCATGCGTCCTTACATTTGATTTTTATTAATGGCCGCATTGGTTCATTAACTAATCATTCTATGTAAGCACCTGTGCTACTTTCAAGCAGGTGGTAAGCAATCAGATTTCCTTTGTCCATCTTTCATCTTTCATCTTTCAGTTCTTACAACGCTGCTAAACCATAGACAAGCCGTACCGGATAGCCCGGTGATTCTTGAATCAATGCCCCCAGCTGGGTACCCCGAAAACACACGCCCTGTTTGTACCCCAGGCACAAGCAGGACCAACCCATCACTCTCCTGTCCCAGGTGTCTAGGTCCTCATCCAAATTGGGACTCCAAGCCCCTGCCCCTGAGTCCCGGACTCAATGCGGTGCAAGGACCTCCTCCACCAAAACAAAACCCTGACAGTCGGTCCGGAAAGAGCCGGATCCACGACAAGAGAGCAACAAGTCTTCCAAGCGCCCATACATAAGTATGTGCTTGGGATAATAAGTCTATGACTTGCCTAGAGTCTTATGCAACGAACGGTCCTTAACCGACCAGACAGGGGAAAACGGTGTAACCAAGCTATGACCCGCATCCGCGGCGACACAACTTCTTACACCCACCAATACCCAAACCATATCCCTGCCCGGTCACCATTTTCCTTTCCACCATTTTATATATTCCAAGTGATAATCACATAGTAACATATTTCCTATATCTCGCGAGTGACAGACAATCACTCGACTTCTACCGGAGTCCTGTAGCATAGCATTCTAGACGATCCTGTCATATTAGTAAGACTCATAGGATAAAGATATATATGCAAGTGGGTTTCATTCAACTCCTTAAAACTTAATGCACAAATATAATTTAAACTGCAGAAAAGTAGGGGTTATGCACCAGGGCTTGCCTGGGTAAAATATAATTAGAAGTTAGCTTTCCATCATGGTGACATGATCTCCAAAAGCACCATTTCTCCAGCAACTCCCGATGACTCCATGATCCATCGACGTCCCTATCATGATATGCAATGTAATGAAATGCAAGGGTACGATCAACTGACTGCAATTGTGACTCGTATAAATACGCTCTACGTCTCTCAAGTGAACGAGCTAGTTCTAACGACAACCGTACTTAGGCTACATATACACGTTGTTGGATAAGACACTATTTCCCAACAAATATTTTAGTTATATAAACCCAAGTTGTTTCTTTATTGCATTCTATCGATTTAACCTTTATTCGGAATAGGGCATCGTTATCTATTTAGCAAGCTAATTATTTTGGAACCAATTTATCACAACAATTCCTACCGGTTATCTTTTTACAATATTAAGTACCTTAAATTAATTATATAGCTTCCAAGAATATTAGCAAGCTATGGGAACAAATTATACTAACAGGTAGATCATGATTTTAGGAATCTAACAAAATTGGTTTCACAATTTTATGATTTTTATTCGATTTATTACGGATTTACAAGCTTCAGCCATATTAAATAAAATATCAAGCTCAGCAACCCATAGCCGCACAAGGCCCAGCCGGCCATCAGCCGGCCCAGCGGCGGGCAGGCGGTGGCCCAGGTGGCGCACGACCAGCGCAGCCCAGGCGCAGGCCATAGGCCGGCCCAGCGGGCAGGAGGCGGCCCACACTGCGCGGAGCAGGCCATGACCGCAGAGGCGCAGGGCGAGCGGCCCAGGCCGGCCCAAGCACGCGACGGGCCCAGGCGGGCGACCACAGGCCGGCCCAGTGCTGGCAGGTGCACAGCACATTTGCGAACAGACCCTCATACTTTTTCGAAATAAACCCGCAGGACATTGGCACTATTTACTTGAGTCATGTATTTAGCAAAAAGGACCCCGTATAATTCTTTTGCTTGGATATATACCCTCCTCATCTTGCTCTCTCATTCCAGGAATGGAGCGCTCAGAGCAGGGGAGTTGAGGAGCTCCGGTCGGCAATGGAGTCTCTGCGGTCGTGACGACAGGCGAGGGCAGAATGGCCCCACGGCTTGGCGCTGCGGCTGCGGCTATTGAGACCGGACTCCCAGGCACCGGTGAACTAGGCGCCTGGGACACAGGAAGGGAGCGGCGTGGACTGTGGGCGCGGACGGGGCAGCGGCCGAGGAACTCCACGGGCTTGGCGTACTAGGCGCAGCGTGGAGCTCGCGCGAAGGTGGGGAGACGCGGGCGCATCACCGGCACAGTCAGCAGGTGGGACCGCGCGGACGACGGTGAGCGGCGATGGCGCCTGGAGAACAGCTGTCGCGGCGCGGGCGAAACGGTGGTGGTGGCGCGAGGCAAGGTGCTGAGGACCTCGGCGCAAGGAGGTGCACGGACCGGCAGAGCCACGACGTCGACAGGACGGCTCCGGGCAGCAGGCGGAGCACGGGCACGCGGGAGAGCAGAGAGGACGCACGGGTGCAGCGGCTCTAGCGTCGGTGGTTGGCCACGACGACGCTGCGGCCCGGTCCAGCACGGGACTGCGGCGGTGCTCCAGACTTGGCGGCTGCGGGCGCACGGCAACGGGACGAGCAGCGCACCGGCTCTGGTCCAGCGCAGCAAAGGGGCGCGGGTGCGCTCGCAGGCCCAGGCACGCAGCCGAGGAGCTCGCGCGCGGACGGAGAGCAGGGCGTGCGCGGCAGAGAGGAGTTGCGCGCGGACTCGACGTGGCGAACCAGCGTAGGCCTGGGGCTCGGTGTGCTTGCGCTCCGTGGCCGGGCGACGGTGAACTGGAACTAAAGCGTCTCCTTATGGCAGCAGAAAAAGGAAGGGTGAGAGATAGGGAAGCAACGCAGGAGACAGACAGAGACCGGCACGAGAAATCAGGAGATAGACAGAGACCGAAACAGACCGGGTCGCAGCGGAGAAAAGAAAGAAAGAGAATAGCCGGTCAACTGTACAGTGAGAGAGAGGACAGAGTGGCCTGACACATCAGAGAGGCAAGGCCAAAGCTAATGGTTTACAACAGCGTGATTCAGCGTGAAAACGGCAGCAAAAAAATGAGACAGACACAGACAGGCCGCAGAGGAGCAGGTCAAAAAGCACTGCTACACGTTCTTTATTAAAGTTACTACCGTAACATGCGTGTATATATATATATACACATACATACCTATATATATATGTATATAACGGTTTACTACTTTAGTCAATTTGCAATATCTAGGCACAGAAAAATTTCAGCAAGCTCGAATTTAAATTTGATTCTAAAGCTATATATATATGTATATCGTTCTATTTATTAATGGATTTTATTTTATTTATAAACATTGTTTTTCATGCTTAATCTAATAGAATGAACCGTTCGTTATCGATTGGCCAGAATTGTCATTCAGCAATTCCTAAATATTTTTACACACTGAAATTTAACCTAGATGTTTATTTGAATCCGTGAAACTACGTCACACAGGATTCGTTTATCGCCTCAGGTACGTTTTAAATTAAAAATCCAAGAAACTCGTTTCGAAGTTTTACTTAGACCTAAATTGCGGTGCTAAATAAGATCGTAACACCGGATTGTTACAACCAACCCCCCTTAAAAAGAATCTCGTCCCGAGATTCAAAACTAGAACCAGAAGGGGAAAATGTGATTATATTTCGTAGATCAGGGATTACACGAAAGATTACATGACTTCGAATACTACCACATGGGGATCTAGGGATACATGGTTAAGAGCAACCTGGTACAACCGAGACTTAATTCAAAAGTCGGGATAGACGAGGGCAATAGAGAAACAATAGGATAATGAGTATCCAAAACATGGCGTAGCACCAACAGATCCAGAAACAGTCGACTGAGAAATAAAACATCATGAACCCTAGGATTGACTACCCAAAAGGGAACTTGAACTTCTTTGACGAACCAGATCCTTTCTTCTTTTTCTCAGATCACATCATCACCTCAAACTGACGAACCTAGCTTTACAACGTCGACTGGATCTCGTAGCTATGCTCCGAATACGGGGGAATGGGGATGAAGAAGAAGAGCAAGGTCCAAGGGGATTTTATAGAGGCGAACGGAGGGGAAGCAACACACCGGAGGTGGGTGCGGCGGGGATGGGATACACAGGCGGTTCATGATGTGGAGATAAGGTCAGAAACATGGTGCGCTTCCTGCGCGAGCGGCAGAGGGGGAAATAAAGGAGAGGGGGTCCGCTCGACGAGGCAGGCATGCGGGCGGTCGTGTCACCAAAAGAAGAAGGAAAGGAGAGGGAAGGGGGGGCGTCCGGTACGAGGGACGAGGCATGAGAGTCGAGAGCTGACCGGATGCTGGGAAAAGGAGAAGCGCACAGTGCACAAAGACAGCGAGCACTGCACGATGCCACGGCCATGCGAAAACAGGATGCTAAGGACCCGATACAGATAGCGTTCGCAGGGCACTCAGCGAAGTGACCCAGCACGCATAGCGCGGTCAACTAAACATAGGGTTTGGGACAAGATGTCCACTCAGACTTTTTAATTACTCCCGACTATCCACTGCTAACTTTCCTTACTAGTCTTCTTTTGCTTTCCTTTACTCGACCGCATCTGTCTTTCACATAAACCAAATCATGTCATACTTTCTTTCTCCAAAACCATCTCTTGTTTACCTTGAGAGAACACTTCTGCATCAACCCATTGTGGGTTTCCCGTTTGAACACCTGAATATTTCCAAGGAGAAAATTTTTAAAACCAAACGGTGCGGCGGTGTAACTTGGTACATGTACTTGGTCAACAACCTCGATACCGGCGCATGCCGAGCAGCATCACCATGTGGCAGCTGTTCCATAGGGAGCCCTCGGTTTCGTCGCGGCACCGTAAGCTTTTAACTAGGCAACTATTACCAACTTACACGCCATGAAGGTGGTAGGGTCATAGACCACAGAATAAGGGGAGTATTGCAAGGGAAAAATTCAAACAACAAGGGTTCCCTTCACAACAAGGGACAAGGAATTCAAATCCAACGACGGATTTGTTTTTTAAAAAAAATTCTAGTGTTCTGCTGGGACATCCACAATTAGCTGATACAGTGTCCTATATTATCCAATCATGGTTGATCTGCTGGCATCTGAATGTCAACTTCTCTTGTAACCCGCTTAATATCCCCTGGCAAACTTTAAGCACGTCCAACGAACTGAGGGTAGATGAACGCAATAAACATAGTGAACTAAATAGAATGCATGTTCCAACGGTCTTATACGGGTACAACGTATAGGCATTCAGGCTCCTATTCACGACACAGCATTCACCTACGGTCGAATGAGCTCAACAACTACGGACGACAACAACGACAAGAGTACAATACCGAGGGACAGCAACGAAAAACACTACTACTACGGGTACAACTTCCCAAGGCAACTAATCTACATCTTCTCAGGGCAACGGCTGAGTGAGAGGAACCAAGGGTTCTTCTTCAGACACTTCCGAGGGTGGAGGTGCGGGCGGTGCTGCAACACTTGTTCTTCTTCTTTCTGGCAGGTGGATAGGGATCCCTTCCAAAATCGGGGCATCCTGCCTTTCAGCAGCTAGCGTCCTCTGCTCGGCCCTAGTGACAAGATAGGCCACCCGCAGCTGATGAACATGCTGATCTTCGGCCTCCTTTTGAGCTTCCTCCATGGCAGCCTCTCGGCTCTCAGCAGCTGTAGTGCTGGCATGCGCTTCGATGAGCTGCACCTGGAGCATCCGGTTGAAGACCTTAGCTTCCTCGACGCGCCGAAGGCATGCCCCTAGTTCCAAGGCTTGACGGTCATACTGCTCATCCAGAGTGAGCAGGTATGTGGTCAAGTGCACCACGGTGGGACTGTCTTCATGCGCATCCTGCCCTTGTAAAGTCTCCATGCGAGCCTTCCATGCCCGCCGATTCTTGTCCAAAGGAGGGAAAGAACCGCATGGGGGTTCGGGCAATGGGCTCCTCATAGATCTGGTAGAGGTACCGCAAAGCTTTGCGGGCCACAACCTGGTAGGTGTCGACAAAGCAAAACCCGATTGCGGTCACACTCCAGGCTTCAGTGATGTCGGGGAACTCTTCACTCTTCCCGATGTAGACGGTAACCTCACACCGCTCGATGCCATGCTCCTCATACTCATAGCCCTCATACTCGGGACGATCTCTGACTCCGAGCTTTTGCATAGTGGCATGCAGGATTCTGGGAAAACCCTCAGCGTTCAGGCAGTAGGTACAAACCTAGGCTCCTACCATCTCTGGTGGTTGCAAGGAAGGCTGAGCAAAAAGCTGGCTCTAGGAAAAGCTAAGCGAGCTAAAGTGCACCGAGTGGTGGTGCCAATGGCTAAGTCAGGCTCTGCTTATAAAGGCGTAGCGTTCAGTGGTCCTGGCGCGGTTCACCAGGGTTCCCGCGCGGGGTCACTACGACGAATCGACCAATTTCCACGCGTTCAAGGTGAGCAACGTGCGATGCCATTACTGACTAGTACGACTGCAGGGCAAGGGTCTGACAAGAGCGCAGAAAGGGGTACGGGGAGACGTGGGTCACGACCGGCGCGAACCACAGAGCCATAGTGCAGACCTAACTCTAGAATAGGAACGAGTTAGTCATGCACAATAAGACACGCGTGACACCTATGGATGGCGTATCTACCAGCAATACGAGCGCTACAATGCACAAACGGGATATGCATGAATGCACGTCCTATACGTCCTTTCTCTGTTGCCAACATATAGGGCAACCGTTCTCAGATTTTTGGCACATCGTTCTCTCCCTGTAACTAGTCGATACTATCAGACTATGCTCGAGCCAGTGTACCTGTAGAAACTTGATTAAGTCTACCTAAGTCAGCAGAGTGCCATCTATCCTAGATACATAACCATAGTAATAGGGCTACTTATATAACTTCGCATACAAACGCCCTAACTTTTTACAAAAATAGGTTGTCAAATTTTAGCTTAGAAAAGGTTTTCGAAGCTGTATTTTCTCACTTGCACTCTGATACCACCTATGGTAGAACCGCCTAATCTAATGCCTCACAGGAGTGCTCATCTTCCATTAGACACTAAGCACTAGAGGGAGAACACTAAATTACTCGGTTTCATCGGGCACACCCCAGGGGAGAACCCGAAAATCCACATTTTTGCCATCAGGATCACAAATGAGAGAATAAAGCTTACAACATTTAACCATTTCTTACATCACTTTTAATACAACATCAGAGTATAATATTTGTTATTATAACAGCGGAATGTAAGCATATTATCAGAGTTATGAATCATTCAATTAAATAGCGGAATATAAACATGTGAATAGAGTTACAACGAAAATAAATATCTAAACATGACATGAGGAAGTATGCAAATATAAACTACGACAATAGATTATGAAACTTTCGTTTATAAAAGCATTTAGTGAGAGTTATAAATAAAGACTACGATCGCAGCGTAAAGGAATCCTCACTGAGCCCACCAGGAGGTATCCACACACAAGAGTTAGCTCTAGCATCCACCTGTCACCTGCAACAGGGGAAATTAAACCCTGAGTACTCAATTGTACTCAGCAAGACTTACCCGCTAGGAGAAAAGAAAAGACTCCAAGGATATGCAAGGCTATTTGGCTTGTGGGTTTATTATATTTGCAGGAAGCATTACTAAGCGTGCGTCCTTATATTTGATTTTTATTAATAGCCGCATTGGTTCATTAACTAACCATTCTATGTAAGCACATGTGCTACTGTCAAGCAGGTGGTAAGCAATCATATTTCCTTTGTCCATCTTCCATCTTTCATCTTTCAGTTCTTACTATGATGCTAAACCGTAGACAAGCCGTACCGGATAGCCCGACAATTCACGAATCAATGCCCCTAGCTGGGTACCCCGAAAACACATGCCCCGCTTGTACCCCAGGCACAAGCAGGACCAACCCATCACTCTCCTAACTCGGGTGTCTAGGTCCCTGTCCAAACTGGGACTCCAAGCCCCCGCCCCTGAGTCCCGGACTCAGTGCGGTGCAAGGACCTCCTCCACCAAAACAAAACCCTGACAGTCGGTCCGAAAAGAGCCAGATCCGCGACAAGAGAGCAACAAGTCTTCCAAGCGCCCATACACAAGTATGTGCTCGGGATAATAAGTCTGTGACCTTCCTAGAGTCTTATGCAACGAACGGTCCTTAACCAACCAGATAGGGAAAAACGGTGTAACTAAGCTATGACCCGCATCCGCGGCGACACAACTTCTTACACCCACCAATACCCAAACCATATCCCTGCCCAGTCACCATTTTCCTTTCCACCATTTTATAAATTCCAAGTGATAATCATATAGTAACATATTTCCTATATCTCACGAGTGACAGACAATCACTCGACTTCTATTGGAGTCCTGTAGCATAGCATTCTAGACGATCCTGTCATACTAGTAAGACTCATAGGATAAAGATATATATGCAAGTGGATTTCATTCAACTCCTTAAAACTTAATGCACAAATATAATTTAAACTGCAGAAAAGTAGGGGTTATGCACCGGGGCTTGCCTGGGTAAAATATAATTAGAAGTTAGCTTTCCATCATGGCAACATGATCTCCAAAAGCACCATTTCTTCAGCAACTCCCGATGACTCTGTGATCCATCGACGTCCCTATCATGATATGCAATGTAATGAAATGCAAGGGTATGATCAACTGACTGCAATCGTGACTTGTATAAATACGCTCTACGTCTCTCAAGTGAACGAGCTAGTTCTAACGACGACCGTACTTAGGCTACATATACACGTTGTCTAATAAGACACTATTTTCCAACAATTATTTTAGTTATATAAACCCAAGTTGTTTCTTTATTGCCTTCTATCGATTTAACCTTTATTCGTAATAGGGCATCGTTATCTATTTAGCAAGCTAATTATTTTGGAACCAATTTATCACAACAATTTGTACCTGTTATCTTTTTACAATATTAAGTACCTTAAATTAATTATATAGCTTCCAAGAATATTAGCAAGCTCTAGGAACAAATTATACTAACAGGTAGATCATGATTTTAGGAATCTAACAAAATTGGTTTCACAATTTTATGATTTTTATTCGATTTATTACGGATTTACAAGCTTCAGCCATATTAAATAAAATAGCAAGCTCAGCAACCCACAGCGGCACAAGGCCCAGCCGGCCATCAGTCGGCCCAGCGGTGGGCAAGCGGTGGCCCAGGTGGTGCAGGCCACAGGCCAGCCTAGTGGGCAGGAGGCAGCCCACGCTGCGCGGAGCAGGCCATGACCGCAGAGGCGCAGGGCGAGCGGCCCAGGCCGGCCCAGGCACACGATGGGCCCAGGCGGGCGACCATAGGCCGGCCCAGTGCTGGCAGGTGCACAGCACATTTGCGAACAGGCCCTCGTACTTTCTCAAAATAAACCCGTAGGACATTGGCACTATTTACTTGAGTCATGTATTTAGCAAAAAGGACCCCGTATAATTCTTTTGCTTGGATATATACCCTCCTCACCTTGCTCTCTCATTCTAGGAATGGAGCGCTCGGAGCAGGGGAGTTGAGGAGCTCCAGTCGGCAATGGAGTCGTTGCGGTCGTGACGACCGGCGAGGGCGAAATGGCCCCACGGCTTGGCGCTGTGGCTGCGGCTGTCGAGACCGGACTCCCAGGCACCGGCGAACCAGGCGCGCGGGACACGGGAAGGGAGTTGCGTGGACTGCGGGTGCGGACGGGGCAGCGATCGAGGAACTCCGCGGGCTCGGCGTACCAGGCGCAGCGTGGAGCTCGCGCGAAGGTGGGGCGACGCGGGCGCATCACCGGCATGGTCAGCAGGCGGGACCGCGCGGACGACGGCGGGCGGCGATGGCGCCTGGAGAACAGCTATCGTGGCGCGGGTGAAACGGCAGTGGTGGCGCGAGGCGAGGTGCTGAGGACCTCGGCGCAAGGAGGTGCGCGGACTGGCGGAGCCGCGGCGCTGGTAAGACGGCTCCGGGCAGTAGGCGGAGCACGGGCGCGCGGGAGAGCAGAGAGGATGCATGGGTGCAGCGGCTCTAGCGTCGGTGGTTGGCCACGACGACGCTGCGGCCCGGTCCAGCGTGGGACCGTGGCGGTGCTCCAGACTTGGCGGCTGCGGGCGCACGGCAACGGGACGAGCAGCGCGCCGGCTCTGGTCCGACGCAGCAAAGGGGCGCGGGTGCGCTCACGGGCCCAGGCACGCGGCCGAGGAGCTCGCGCGCGGATGGAGAGCAGGGCGTGCGCGGCAGAGAGGAGTTACGCGCGGACTCGGCGTGGCGAACTAGCGCAGGCCAGGGGCTCGGTGCGCTTGCGCTCCGTGGCCGGGCGACGATGAACTGGAACTATAGCGTCTCCTTACGGCAGCAGAAAAGGAAGGGTGAGAGAGAGGGAAGCAACGCAGGAGACAGACAGAGACAGGCACGAGAAATCAGGAGACAGACAGAGACCAGAACAGACCGGGTCGCAGCGGAGAAAGGAAAGAAAGAGAATAGCCGGTCAACTATACAGTGAGAGAGAGGACATAGTGGCCTGACACATCAGAGAGGCAAGGCTAAAGCTAAAGGTTTACAACAGCGTGATTCAGCGTGAAAACGGCAGCAAAAAAATGAGACAGACACAGACATGCCGTAGAGGAGCAGGTCAACAAGCACTGCTACACGTTCTTTATTAAAGTTACTGCCGTAACGTGCGCGTATATATATATATATATATATATATATATATATATATATATATATATATATATATATATATATATATATATATATATATATAACGGATTATTACTTTAGTCAATTTGCAACGTCCAGGCACAGGAAATTTTCAGCAAGCTCGAATTTAAATTTGATTCTAAAGCTATATATATATATATGTATATCGTTCTATTTATTAATAGATTTTATTTTATTTATAAACGTTGCTTTTCATGCTTAATCTAATAGAACGAACCGTTCGTTATCGATTGGCCAGAATTGTCGTTCAGCAATTCCTAAATATTTTTACGCGCTGAAATTTAACCTGGACGTTTATTTGAATCCGCGAAACTACGTCACACAGGATTCGTTTATCGCCTCAAGTACGTTTTAAATTAAAAATCCGAGAAACTTGTTTCGAAGTTTTACTTAGACCTAAATCGCAGCGCTAAATAAGATCGTAACACCGGGGTGTTACACAAGTGTTTTAACGTTGACTTGGGAGCTTCATTATCTATTTGCGATTCCAATAAGGATTCAATTTATAGATTTTTAAATGTGATTATTATTGGAGTTATTGATGGTCAAGAGCTGAAGGAAAGATAAAGGTATCTTTCAAGAGTAGGAATTAAACATGAATCTAGATTGAATTCAGACCAAAAGGTTTATGCTACATGACAAAAAAAAGAAAGAAAAGAGAAATAAAGAAAAACTTTAATCTAGGAGCTGATTTTTGAGATAAGAGGGCCAGGATTGTTGAATGCTTTAATAATTTATTGCTTTACTTAAGGAGTCTGATGAGATAAATGGGCCTAGTATATTTGGTTCAGTAGAGTTGGTCTGAAAACATTGGGCCAACTATTAGTGGGTCTTGTGTGAGTCCTTGGTCGCTTTGTCTACTCATTCGCCTCTTATCCAATTGCTTCTTCTAAAAACACAGCATTGGTTAATCTTTGTTATTCTCCCTTCGGGGTTCCTTATGTTTCTACTAATAGAAACAGTTCGGACATTGCTCATACAATCCTCGGGACTACTATTGCTTAATCTTTGTGCTCCCTGGAGAAAGTAAAAAAGATGATACAACTAAATAAAATCTGACTGAATATCTTTGCTAGGTCGGCCAGCAAACTAAAATGCTCAGATATGCTTTTAGATTTGTCAGCAAGGCTACGTCATTGCCAATCTCTAAAAGGAAACACAACCAGTATTTTTGTCATCATAAAATCTAACCGTTGCATGAAGGCCCCAAACTAATTATATCCAAGGATGTGCTTGCTTTTCTAATCTTAAGCAAGTTGATGGTCTTTCCCCACAAAAGGCTTTCCCAGAATTATGCACTCTCCAATTCTCCGTGGTTGCCCTTTTTGTTACCTGACTAAATATCTACATCATGTTTGCCAGTAAACAAAGCAGTACCGCTACAGGTTATAGTGTTTAGTTTGTTGAAGGGGCTACTCTGTAGGTTTCTACCAAAAATGCTCATTGTATGCTTTGCTAAAATTGCAGAGATTGTAACTGGTTTTCAGGAAGACACATAATCTTTTTTTATGAATAACTAAGGAGTCCTGTATTACTGTTACTGGTACTATATGCTAAAGATGACAATTCAAATTGTTGAACTAGATCTTTATATATTTGGCACATTGTGCTCCAGTAGCCTCCTGCCTGTGGAATATGGATTGCTTATTTGTTTCGATGAAGCACAAGTCTTTGAATTAGCATCTATGTTTCTTGTGCTATTATCATGCACATGCACTGATGTTCATTTGTTTCCTTCTATCGCTCATCCACAGTATATGGTTTGGCCTCTGTGGGTCTTTTGGTTCTAGCTTAAATGTTTCTGAAAGCTTAAATGTTGGAATGCCTCTAAAGATGAAACTCTCATACGCTTTAGATGGTATAGGTCTCATGGTTCGCTGCATCCATACTGTTTATACTTATTTCTTAATAGATAATTCTCTTTCTAGTTTTATTCCATCTGTGCATCTGCGTTTTATGTATCTACCGACTGGTGTTTCCTTTGAGCAATGCAGTAGGCTTGCACTTTGGTATCTTATTCTTGTCAAACGGAGCCTGCTATCTCAATTCTTCGATTGCATTTGAATGTTGCAAGCTTCTTGGTAATAAGCTTATGAAATTGTGTTTCTCTGTGTATCTGAAATTGTTCTACATGTCTTTTCATCAGGTGAGGATGATGCTCGTCAAAAGCTCCCCTCTCCTCTATTTTTTGGCTATGTTTGCCATCAGCTGCTGCTCTATGTTTGCTAAGCAGCTATTGCTTTTTTTGCCAAATCTCCCCTCTCCTCTCCTCTCCTTTGTTTTGCCGATGATGAAATTATCCAAGTCCATACATTATATGGAATATGAGCTGATGATCAAGAACTTGTGAAGAACTTGGTATCATTATCAATCGCCCCTACATTACCTTCTCTCTTCTCTGTTATGATGCCTTGATGCACCAAGTTCATGATCAAATGATGATTGACATGTTTCTAAGGCCTCTACTACTGCTACTACTCGTTTTTATATATTATTGTTTTATAGGACTAATTTGTTTTATAGACCTTTTTTATTTTTATACCTTCTCGTGTACCTAAAACACACTTTCTTGCATCTATTAGAACAAAGCACGAAATAATGCCACGGACAGCAGACAGTGTAGCCCGATGCCCCAAGCATGATTAGCAGCCAACCTATGAAGAGCAAGCACTAGAGGACCAGCTTACTCAGGAGTAGTTCGATAACGAGTTAGAAAATGATCTAGAAGTGATGCTTACTTAGGAGCAGTGTGACGAGGAGGAAGGGGGAGTAGAGGGAAGAGCAGGAGAGGCTGTTGAAGGCGAAGAAGAAGAGGATGATGATGATGAAGACGACGACGATGAGGACTCAGAAGAGGGATATGTAAGTTCCGATGATCCTTTCCCACGTGAAGCTAGAAGGAGGCCAACGGAGGAAGATTTGGACAAGGATTTTGACTCGACTGAGGATGTAGGGATAAAGCCTTAGCTTGTAAATTTTGCTAAAGCTTTGGCTGTGTTACCTCTGCTAACACTTTGACCTGTCGTATATATAGGTCCCTCCTGAAACTCGGAAAAGACGACGTCGACATCCGTGATATCTCGCCAGACAAGATGGAGTAGAGGAAAGGAGAGCAGAGGCAACAGCCACAGAGATAGACATTGAGGCCTCTGCTCCACAACCTCAAGACACAACCATGAACACGACTACCAAGCCAAAGAGGAAACGAGGGGGATAGAAAAGCAAATCAATATCTAGATAAGGCATGCTATGTGATAACGGAGGTCGGGCCAGCAGGGGAGATCCTTGAGCCGAAGGAATTTAGAGGACAATTCCGTAATGCGATCGGGCCCTAGTAAGAGATAAATTGAACCCAGCAATCCCTAACTGGAAAGAGGTACCAGAGAAGAAAAATGATGAACTATGGGATAAGTAGCTGAAGCTCAATTTTAGATTTCCAGAGGGTAAGCAAGAACTGGTAAAAAATGCTTTCAAGATCATGGGAGAGTCATTCCGATGTTGGAGGTCGGAGCTCAACAAGAAGTATATCCAAAAGGGGTTAACTCCCTTTAACGAGTTCGACAACATAACTCCTAGTCAATGGGAGGAGCTCGTGGCTCAAAAGACTTCACCGGAGGCATTGGAGCTCAATGCCCATAACACTGAGCTGGCGAAGAGGAACAAACACCATCGTCATCTAGGCCCCGGTGGCTACTATGCCAAGGAAGAGCAGTTTAGGAAGATGGACGAAGAGGCCACAGCTTCTAGGAATATCGATGAGAAGAATTTAAAGGTACGCTCAAGGAATTAGATATATGCGAGGAGTACAGAATCATTCGGCGGTAATCTTAAGTTTGATAAGCCGGAGACCCAAGAGGCAGTATCAAGGATACTAAAATATGCTGAAGATAAGGAGAAGGGCTCATTCAATCCTTCTAGAGAGAGGGACGAGCTTAGCCTTAGCTTGGGAAACAACGAGCACACATGCCGCACTAGGCGGCTAGGGAAAAGGATGACCTAGAAGCACGAATTTGAAGAGGATAGGCACATGTACAAGAAACATGGCAAAGACCAGGAGGCTAATCTTGAGATCCAAGTGAAGGCTCTAGTTGCGAAGGCGCTGGAGGAGCAAGGACTGTCTACGGAGCCACGAATATTAATGGCGCCGCTGGGAGAACTGGCATTAGTTGGCAGCCCTCCAGAAGTTCCTAGCAGCCAAGGTTCCAATGCAGCCACAATCCCCGTCGATTGCATACGGGAACCAACGAGTTGCACCTTGGTGTTTCTCAGCGGCCGGCAGAACATTGTGATAGAGGTGGCAACAGGTGTGGCACATCCTCCTAGTGGCTTACACCATAATAATAAGATACCGCCGGACTACACTAGGGTCGAGGTGCATACCATGAAGCCCGAGTTCATACAGTGGAGGATAGACTACGCAACTCCCGAGGGGCTGGTGTTACTCGGAGACGTAATGGGGCAGTTCATCCTCTAGCACAAACGGGACATTATATTGACTGCTTCTTTGCCACCTCCCCCTCTCTCAAATTTGGAGCGAGTTGTTGAGGACGGGGAGATATTTTTACCGTCTCGTGACCACCACATTCCTGAGATGCCACATTCTTCCCCTCCTCCTAGAGAGCAAGTGCCTGATAAGCCACAACCTTCTCCAGCTCATACCGAGCAAGTGTATGATGTGATGCCATAGTTTTCTCAACAAGCGCAGCCGATACATGAACAACGAGTGCCTCCTAAAGAAGGTGATGCAAAAGAAGATGAGGACGTGCCTAAATGGGAACTTCGAAAGAAGCATCCAATCACCATAAGGCCAATTTATGTTCCGATGAAAGACGTCTCGTCGGTACACAAGTGGTATGCCCATGACCAGTTCAAGCCTGAGAACCAAGTTAAAAAAGTTCCAACACGGGCTTCTGAGGAGGCCATCACTAACAAAGTCCACCAAACAACAAAGAAGTATCCAAATGTTGATGCCATCAAATGGTCAAATGATTGCCCAAAAACATATGAAAGAGGCAAGCCCTTCCTACCATACCGGGACATCCAGCGCCTACCACTTGAAATAAGAAGGTTCCATGATTGGTACTTGTGTATTCTCCTAACGAGCATAGACCTCGTACAAGCATGCTTCCTCACCGGCACATTTGGAAACCCAGCCGGAAAAATTATCTTTGACTTCAATGACATGCAGGCATGCTTTCATCTTGGAGCAATGGAAATGAATCTAATTCGCACGTGGTGCTTGTAAGTCCTTGCCCTCCCGATATGATATAAATATAATCTTTGGATTTTGTTATAACTAACTCATGTCGTGATTTGTAGAATGCAAGTGCACATTATAAAACAAATGCCAAGTGTGAAAGCTGGGTATATAGACCATCAAGCTATAGCACAAACAAATTTTAATTACCCTAGACAGTGGAAACTGGATGCCAAAGAGCTAGCTGCTGGAAAGACCCTTTGGAAGAAAGAGGACATCCGTGCGAAGAAACTAAGGCAAGAGTCCCTTAAGGTTTCGGCATACATTGCCCTAGCTTTTAAAAATCTCCAACATCACTCTACTATATGGCTACCATACAACTTCGAGTAAGTTCAACTCTATACTTAAAGATTTGTTCGATATATTTTATTCGATGCAAAAGAGCTTATCTAGTTCTATGATTAAATTCATGCAGCAACTACTGGATTTGTATAGGCGTCGATGTCGGGAGGAGCATGGCATGGGTCTTTGATTCAATAGATGGGGACCCGGTGACATACAAAGACTTCATATCGATTCTCAAGACGTATACATATCAACAATCCTCATTAGTGTTTATGTTTGTATACATACTTGTAACGTTCACTTTTGGATACTAACAAGTTGTATTTGCTAAAATAATTCGAATAGAGCATTCAGGTTCTATGTTAATAAACATCACGGAAGGCATGATCCAGTAAGGAAGGAAAGACTGGCTATAAAAAACACTATGTGTGGTAAGTGTAACTTACTTTAGTACTCCATTACATGACTGTCAAAAGCATTACTTAACATTTCCATATGTAAAATACAGTGCCCCAAGCAGAAGCCAAGGAGTGTACATTGTGGATACTATGTATGTTCTATGATGAGTAACACCGGTGCCTATAGGAGACACCCCTTAAGGGTAAGTTTGAACCTCTTCACCCGTAGTATAAAAACTTCGCACATGATATGAAATACTAATCCGAAACTTGTTCTCTTGTAGTGGAAAAAAGAGAAAGAAATAAAAAGAGACACATACAAGGATGACCAACTCTTAGAGCTCGTCGGCGATCTTTGCAACTTCATATTGGACCAAATTGTACACGTCAAAGGCACCTACCATGACCGAGATTCTGACTTAGGTAGAAATCCTCAGTACCAATACCTTCGTGAGACTGAAAGGCTACATCTAGGCCGTTGATAACAATATGTATGGAATTTGACATTGGTCTTATCTTGTGGGACGGTTTGGACTTATGGAACGAATTAGACTTGTGAATTATATCTATTTAATGATGGATTATATATATTCTTGTGAATTGGACTTGTAATGGTAGTTTATATAATGCTCTTGTGCTTGTGGTCAGATTTGAATTATATATATATATATATATATATATATATATATATATATATATATATATATATATATATATATATATATATATATATGTTCCGGTCGAATTTGAATTATAAATTTAATTTTTTTTTGCGAAAAATGTACCTTTTATAACTTATAATATACTTCTTCTGTCTCAAAATAAACACGCATCCCGCTTGAGGAGTCAAACTTTTTAAAGTTTGACTAAATTTATACATAAATACACTAACATTTATAATGTGTAATAAATATAACTAGATTGAGCATGTAATATATTTTTATAATAAACTTATTTAGAGATAAAAATATTTATATTATTTTTTATGTTTTTAGTTAAACTTGAAAAATATTTAACTTCTCAATAAACGAGATGTGTATTTTATTTTGGAACAGATGGTGCAACTTTAAAAACTGTCAGGAACGAAGGGAGTACCACTGGTGGTGACTAAATTTCTGGATCAGCAATAGTACTATTCCACATTTTTTTGAAAGGAGAGAGCTTATATTAAGATGACAGGTAATCATGGTCTAAAGTTGCCGACGCACAGGCCGGGACACCTTAAGAAAGGCAACCCTTCCTACCAAAATATCCGAATTAATTGGACACTCCAAACGTGCTTCCACCGATGACCCAATCAGACATTGACGGAGCTCCTGCGAGCCATCAGCTCGTCCACTAACCGTCCAAAATCATTGTAAGATGACCCACCCTTGGCCACGGCGCGCCTGGCCTAATCTTCTCTCCGAGCTCCTTGGCCTTCTCCCGTATTGCCTCCGCGTCCTCGCCGTCACCCATCACTCTCCCGATGGCCTCCGCGATCACCTCGCCGCCCATCACGCGCCGTGTCTCAAGCTTCGACGCGTAGTCCGTAGGCCCCACGCCGACACCAACCTTGAGTAGCTCCACCACCAGCTTCTCATTGTAGAACTGGTCGGCGAAGCGCGGACACGTCACCATAGGGACGCAAGTAGGCAATCACTAGAATTACCATTCCATGTCTTGTGTAAACATACTTAAATTAGTATATATAGTTGACTAGCTTTATTTGTGGGCTATAATATAATAATGCTTGTGTCATTAGCTAGGCTTACTTGTATTCTTGCCGCTTGGGCTCCTTAAAATATTCAGATTATCCTATTATAAGTGTTCGATAATCCACGTTCAATTATCGAATAATCCATATCCGTCGGATTTCGCCAATTCCATATCCCAGATGGCATCAGCATATAATCAGATTCGAATTATCCGCATATGCACGGATATTAAAAACACTTCTCCATATTCTTAAAATTTGGATTCGGAACAGAGGATTATCCATACCACTTTCATTCCTAACCATAACCCGACAAAATCTAACTTGTGTTCGTACAAAGACAATTAATAATTTACTACTATTTCTATAGCTAGATAGGGATTTTTTTTTACACAAAGATAAATAACAAATCATAAAAGTAATTATTATTTATACTAGTTGCTTGTACAAGTGCACCATCTAAGATCATTTTAAAATTTAGACACCCGAAATACAGAAGAAAAGAAGAAGTGTTACGATAATGGATAATTATGGCCTAAAGTTGGCGACGCACTGCAAACGTGCTTTCACCGATGACCCAGTCAGACATTGACGGACCTCCTACGAGCCATCAGCTCGTCCACTAACCGTCCGACATCATCGTAAGATGACCCACCGTTGCCCACCGCACGCCTGGCCTTTTCCCCAAGCTCCTTGGCCTTCTCCCGTATTGCCTCGGCGTCCTCGCCGTCGCCCATCACTCTCCTGATGGCCTCCGCGATCACCTCGCCGCCGATCACGCGCCGGGTCTCCAGCTTCGACGCGTAGTCCGCGGAGCCCACGCCAACACCGACCTTGAGCAGTTCCACCACCAGCTTCTCGTTGTAGAACTGGTCGGCGTAGCGCGGCCACGTCACCATAGGCACGCCGGTGCTCACGGCCTCCAGCGTCGAGTTCCACCCGCAGTGCGTCACGAACCCACCCACTGCCGGGTGGGCCAGGATCAGCCTCTGCGGCGCCCAACCCCGGATGATGAAGCCACGGTCGCCGCGCGCCATCAGCTCCGCGAACCCGTCGGGCATCCATTCCGACTCCTCGGTGTCCGCGCCGCCGCCGATGACCCAGACGAAGTTCTTGTCGGACATGTCGAGGCCGCGTGCCAGCTCGCGCAGCTCGGGCGGCAAGAAATGGGATAGCGTGCCGAAGGACACGTACACCACCGAACCCTCCGGCTTGGTGTCGAGCCACTGCTGGCAGCCGTCCGCGTCCGGCGAGAGACCGTTGCTGGCGCCCCTCGTCGCCGCGTCCTTGCTGGCGAGCGCGACCGGCCCGACGAGCCATGCGCGGCGCCCGAGCGTCGTGGTGTAGTGCTTCAAGTAGTCCGGCTCCAGCTCGTGGAAGCTGTTGAACACCTCGCCGTAGCTCCTCTGGTCCGCGGCGTTTCCGCGCTGCATGAAGGCCCAGTGCTCCGGCCGCTTCTTGGGCTCAAACATTTGGCTGCGCCTCAGCTCGACGCGGTGCGGCAGCCCCGGAAGCAGCACGAGTGCGTCGGGGTCGTCGGGGGCGGCCTCCACGGGGTTGTTGCGCACCGTAGTGTCGTTGCAGGCCCGCGAGAACAAGCTGCTGCCGAGGAACGCTATCCGTGGGACGCCGTACTCCGCGGCGGCGTCGGCGGACCAGTCGAAGAAGCTGTCGGTCACCACGGCGTCGGGGCGATTCTCCTCCAAGAACCGGTCGAACGGCTCGCGGAGTAACCGGACCGCGTGGATGAACTTTTCGCGGTCCTCCATGGAATTGAGGGCCGGGCCGCACTCGACGCCAGGCGGCAGCCCGACGTCGGGGAAAGGCACGACGGTGATGTCGATGGCCAGGGCGCCCTCGGTGCCGCGGGAGGCGTCGTTGGCGCGGTCCACCGCCGAGCGGATGACTTGGGCGTTCACCGGGGTGGTGAGGATGGTGCACTTGACGCCTCGGGCGGCGAAGAGCGCGGCCATGTCGGCGATCGGGATTAGGTGCCCCGGCGCGAGGAACGGGAAGAAGAGGATGTGCAGCGGCTCCTGCTCATCTTTGATGGCCATGGCTGGCAGCGTGCCGGCGCCGGCGCAGCTGCGCTCTTGGGAAATTAGATCGGGTGGAAGCAAGGGCGCGTATTTTATTTTATTTTACAAGGAAGGGCGTTGCTAGAGAGCGGAGTAGGAAGAAATCTGCAAACTTTTGGCCCAAGATAGCCGTGTACTTATACGATGCATGTACCATATGATGATTGGACATACTTATATTTGCAGTTTTGTATCGTACTACCCGTCCGTTTCGTCATTGCTTACGTAGAGTCCTTCAGTTCCCGGCAACGAGTGTACGTGTGCCGGTGTGGCCAAGCGTTTCGTGAACCCGGAAAGTAGGCCCAATTTGACTTGCATCTTCCATTACTGTCGCGCGAGTGAACGCGACTGCCCACAGCGCACTGAAGAGTCGCCGCTGCCATGCGCCTTTCAGTACAATTCGATTAAGTCATAGAAGATCATATAAATATTTGAAAGAACATCTAAGCCCGTGAGTTTTGGAGTATTGATGACATATAATTAAGCAACTAATGAGATATGTTGAGTTTGCTCAGGTAACAAATATGCAAAATTAATAGATAACACGTGAGACCCCTCAATTCTTTCGACGTGGCGTTCGGATCGATCAAGGCTTACTTTCCTTTTATGATTTTGAATTTAAGTATAGGAAGCGCTATACTATAAAGAGGAACAGAAATTGCAAGCTTCTGCGGAACCATGTGCTTTCATCTCAAGACCAAAACCCCAAAAGCCAAAAGAAAGCCAGCACGATTCCTATTCTTTCTTTTCTGGACTGCGCATAAGTTCTGCGTCTAACCACGGAACCACTGTGTGGTTAAGCGCAGAAGTTCTACGTCCTATCGCAAAAGTTTTGCGACTTGTCTGTATGTTGGTGTGGAGTGGGAGGGAGTATTTTATACTTCCCTCTCTTCTTCCCCAACGGTTGCCTACACATTTCAGACATCTCCTAACTCGTGAAACAACTCTCTCTCCTCCATTGTTGGCCATCCAACCTCTCCCTAGAGTCCTTGGTGATTTCCCCTTGAGTGATTGGATTTAGGAGTGGATTAGAGAGCCCTTGAGCAAGAGCAATCAACTGAGAGTCTTGGTTCTCGCTCTAGCTTGCACTTTGTGTTCGATACTCTTGGAGGTTGGGCTCCTAGACGACTAGAGGTTGCCCAGGAGCTCCCAATCGGATGTGGTTGAGCACCGGAAAGTTTATATTGCCCTTGTGAAGCTTAGTGGAAATCTCAAGCTCGATCTTTGTGATTCGCTTGAGAAGAGATTGGAGCTTGAAAAGACTCCAAGCCTTTATGGCTCCCTCAACAATGAGGAAGTAGGCAAGCCTTTGTGGCTCCGCTGAACCTCGGGGTTGTTTCAGCTGCAGGGGCTTGGTGCAAAAGGAAGCTACGACCATAAGGAAGCTGCGGAATTTACTTGATTTGGTTCTCTTCTCTGATCTCTAGTCATTTGTGAGCTTAAGCCATCTATGCATAACTTCGGTGTATTTGCACAGAACTTCTGCGGCCAAGTGTGGAAGTTTTTTTTAAAGGGTCAGCAGGGGAGTCCTCTACCATTTTTTTTTGTATTTTCATTATAAAGAATGGAGTACAATATTTACATGTTACAAGGCTCCTAGAGACAAAGCAAAAAGATACAATTGCACGCGCGGAAGTTCTTCTGGAATACACACAAGTTCTACAGTCTGCTGATCATTGTTTTTCTAGATAAATTTTTGTAGGCCTATTCACCTCCCTCTAGGCCATGCAACGATCATTTCAATATTGCATATGATAAAGTCACTGATAATTACTCCCCCGTCCTATTTATTTGCACATTTACAGTTTGAATTTTGTCCCCTATTTAATGCACATATGGATAACAGGGCTAGATAGCCCACGGTGCGACCTGCACCAAAAGCTACCTGCCAGGCTCTCACCTCACACATGGCTCTTCTCATGCGGACGTCACGCACGGACTCTAAAGCCATTCTAGATAAAAAATTAGCTGCCTTATATACTCATAAAAGAAAATTGGTGCATAACCTAAGATGCCTTTAAAGATGAGCATGCACCTCTCAGCCCGATGGCCCGTCCCGAAGCATGGTTTTTGGGTCCGGCCCAAGTATGGCACGACCCGTTATAGTGCGGGCCAGAGCTGGCCAGGCCCAACGCATAGGGCCGTGCTTGGGCTGCACCCCAGGCACGCCGGGCAGCACGACACGGCCCGACATTTGGAGGACTAAGGCCTGGTAGCGGCCCAGTCTGCTAAGTGCCCATAGCACCGTTCCCTTCCATTCTAACCCTAACTTCATTTTCCCTCCCCAGCACCACACTCTTCCCACTCAACTCGCGTCGCACGTACCACAATCCTCCCCACACGCCGCACCCTTCACACTTGCGGCCGCACCGCATGCGCTGGTGGTCGCCCTCCTTGTCCACGCCCCCCGTGCAATGACCGGTTTCGAGTGTGTCGGTGGGCGGCCTCGAGTGGCGGTGGCCGCCTCCATGCCCCTCACGCCGGCGGTCGCCCTGCTCCTAGCCGGTGTCGAGCGGTTGAAACTTGAAAGCCCTATGTTTGGTTTTGGTTAATTGAGAAAACCATTATCCATCCTTTGCTCTAAGTGATGTCATGAGATAGGTTGGTCCACATCCAAGGATTGAACAAGATGACACTCAAGGTGATGGAGATGGGCACATGATGATGATCAAGTGCTCGTTCTTTGGAAAAGAAGAAAGAGAAAAACAAAACCCTCAGGGCTCAAGGCAAAAGTTTAAATAGGGATTTTGTTTTGCTGGGCAAGACGGAATAAAGTGCATGATCGGGTTTAGGATAGATGATTGTACTATTAAGAGGGGAGTTCTAATTGGACAATTCGGTCATCCAGTGTCACTAGGTGTTGCAATACTTTGCATGTGCATATAGGCCTAGTGCATAATGGAGAGCAAGCGAAAACCTTTATGAAAAATACTTTGGAAATGCTAACATGTTTGTGAAAAAATTTGACCAACGTGGAGATCATGACAAGCCAAGAATATCCAAGATAGGTGTATCTGGATGATAGCTAGGATCAATCTGTTGCGCATTCCATGTAACAAACTAGGAATCCAATCTGTTAGCCCGATCTCCCTCATTGTAACTCTACCCACTCTGCCTATATATACGGGGGTAGAGACCTCGGGCTCAGGATCCAACTTCTCTCATTCCAATCTACTACGTAGCTAGGAGCAACAACCCCTGTAATTGAGCATACGAATACAAAAGCGTAGCAGCACCACTTGAGTAGGGTTTAGCATGCCACTGTGCACCGAACCAGTATAAATCCTTATGTCTCATGTGTTACCATCTGTTTCTATCTACGCGATCACGTTGCTAGGCATTGTCGAAGCTAAATCATCCGATAGTTGCTCTTGTTAGTAACTTGAGCTTGTTGTAGCTCTCTAGCTTAGTTGTAGCTTGCATTGTTTGTGTGAAATCAACCTAGAGATAATAGCTACTAGAATTATGTAGGGGCTTGCTTGTGGTGTATTAGTGCTAGAACTAGTTGTTCACATAGTCACCGTTTTATTTACAAACTACCTTGCTCCAATGGTTTGTAGAATTTTCATAGTCTATTCAACGCCCCTTTAGCCATTTAGATCAAATCAGTGGTGGTCGGCCTCCTCCTACCCTCCCCTCACCCACGACGGTGCTGATGGCCTCGAGTACGCAGATCATGGAGCGCCAATCGCAAGGGCGTCATCCTCGAGTGCACAGTGCAGGCTACGAGGACGCACTAGCTAAATCCAGCTACTTTGCATCCTTCCCTCCTCCGCCAGCTACTTCACCGTATGCTCCTCGGGGTCGAGCTCCCGGGTGGTAGCCGCCACCTTATCCTCCTATCTATTCTCTCCATTCGATTGACCTTGGGCTAGCCCGGCCTGCTAAAAAGGCTAGGCCCATCGGGCTGGCCCCGCATGAAAAGTGGCCCGACAGGTCATGCCTGTGCCATCAACCAGGCATGAAGCCTAGCAATGCACAACGCGGCGACATGCCATCCCCTGCTTGGCTCGGGTGGCCCGAGGAGGTCATGCCTAGCCCGAGGCCAGGCGGGGCAGCCCAAATGCTCATCTATAGATGCTTTCCCCTCCACTCATTTTGTCAGTTGATGTCGCATCGTCCTCCCATCTACCACACTAGATTGCTCGTACTCCCGCATCCTCCCCTTCCACATCGAAGCTCCTTCCCACAAAAGATTCCAGGAAGAGCCCCACCATCTCGGCCTAGATTTAGCCACATCCACCCTCATATCTTCTTCCTTGTTCATCTTCCCCTTTCATCTGTCATCGCTATTCTCTCCAGTGGCGGCAGTTTGGGGTGGTGGGCGACCACGCGCTAGGGCGGTCCAGCGTGCGAGCAGGCGGTGACGGTGACCCCATGTGTAGGAAGCGTGCATAAGCGGTGGCCCGGCGCGATGAGCGAGCCCGCACAGTGATGTTGGCCCAACGCGTTGTTGGTATTTATTAATGACACTTATATATATATATATATATATATATATATATATATATAGGGAGAATTCTGCAAGCACACAGGTATACCATTGTAGCACTTCACCCAGGAGTATTCTAGGTATCGTTATTTATATTTTACCACAGGGAGGAACGGTGGCTAGAGATATTGATAAATATAATACTTATGATGAGATCACTAACTAAACACTTACTCTAAATAGGGGTAAGCCAGATGATATATAAATGATAAGTATAGGGCAATGATAATAATCCAGAGATAGAATTAGATACTCATAAATGTCGTATAGCTAGACTAAGTGATTAATTAAGAGGAAGATTCCTAAGTCATTCCAATGTTCTAAGTCTTTTGTACACCCAAGTATATATAGTTTCATCTATAGCATAATTAACTCTTCATCTACACATAAGGAATTATCGGGGACCAATACTAGGGTACCTAAAGAGGAGGAGCTAATAACCATTGATGTTGATTCATCCAAGCGGTCAAGAGCGCGACCACATCTCTACTGGGCTCTGCATTGTCCGACCACCAAGGCCATGGGCTTCGCCTCGTCCGACCCCCGAGGGCTGGCTCTGTCTCGCCCGACATCCGAGGGCTGGCTCCACCTCGGCAGACCCCCGAGGGTAGGCTCCGCCTCGTCCAACCGCTGAGGGTTGGTTCCACCTCGGCCAACGTCGCAGGGCTAGCTCCGCCTCGTCCAACCCCCGAGGGTTGGTTCCACCTCAGCCGACGTCGTAGGGTTGGCTCTACCTTGCCAAACATCTAAGGGACGGATCCACTTTGCTCGATCCCTCGGACACGGTTCCTAACGGGAGCTCATGCCGCCGCCAACCACTATGGGCCAGAAAGTATGACCCAAGGTCAAACTTCTGGCATCGTGCAGGGAGCGGTCACATCTCAACACAACCCGTCCCCGTGACATGTCATTTCGGGGAACTCACATCACCTGCAGTGACGGACGTGCGGTCACTATGCTGCCCACTCCCTGTGCGCCCGCTGATCAGCACACTGGTCAGCCATGCCGCTCGCCAAGGCAGGGTGGGACGTTATGACTTGCTGACAACGCTAGGGCATGGCATTGTCAGAAGACAGGCGACCGATGTGGGGCTGTCCCTATCACCGCCTGCTGTGTCAGCGGAGCCCGCACGGAGGAAAAGGAAGGCCCGACGACCCTAAAGACTTCCTTGGCCTCTCGTTCTCCTCTTTTCCCCCATTATAACCCATGCTTTCCCTTGGCATATAAAAGGGAAAGCATGGCATCTCATGAAGGGGGACCGATTCATCGAACAAGTGCACTACATAGCATCGGTTCACCGCACCGTATCAGACACCGAGCAATTGAACCACAGAGACTTGGGAGCTACCTTCCTCTCTCGCTAGTTTGTAACCCCCTACTACAAACTAAGTGTTGGTAACACGAGCAGCCTAAAACTAGATGTAGGGACATTCGGCCTGAACCAGTATAACCCTTGTGTCTTCTTAGCACACCATCTGAGCCAGACACGCAATATACAAATTTATTTGTTGGTGTTTACTCAAAACAACGACAATTGGCATGCCAGGTAGGGGGCTTTTACGTGTCTCGACATCAACACCAGACCTCAGATGGCTAATCGCAACGTCAGCTGGGTCCCAGGCGTGCGCGTGTGCTTCGGGAACCTAGATTTCGTCATCACGATGAAGGGAGAGTTGGTGCGGCTTTCCGCTGCCACACAACCCCTCCTCTTCACCAGCCTCAATGCAATCGCCGAGGCGCCCGAGGAGCTATAGCTGCCTACACCAGAGGTCCACGCCCCAGAAGCAACCAGCTCCTTAGCTTTGACTATGGAAGGCCGCGCACCATGATTGTGGTGCATGAGCGTCTCATGCTCCATAGCGACACGTGTGACACCCTCCATGCTCACAGATGTGAAGCGCCCTTAGAACAACCCGACGAGGACGTACCGGTCCATCAGGTCCAATAGGGCAGTGGGCCGCGCACCGTGGTTCCAGTGCATGAGGGTCTCGGCCTCCACCGCAACACCCGTGACACCCTCGATGCCCGCAGGCATGCCTGAGGCGATGTGAAGGAGGGGGCTAGCCGCAGCTACCATCCACGCCGTGGCGAACGCTATGACAGTGGTGAGGATCGAAGCCCGAGCCCTGACTTGATGGGACCTTAGGCCTTTGGCCGACACACCCTCAAGGGCAAGGCAAAGCGGGACGAGGATGCCGACGAAGGCGCCTTCAAGCCTCCCAACAAAAGGACGAACAAGCGACAGCGCAGGAGCTCGCTAGTGTCCAACACCGATCGCACTGGGGACCGGAAAGCCTGTGGAGGGCACCCCGAGCCACTTTGAGAAGCTGCTTGAAGGGCCATGCCCAAACCATGCTTTCCCCATCAATCACCTGTACAAGGACTGCATTCTTTTGAAGCGGTTCTTGTCTGGAAGCTCTAACAAGGGGGAGCATACGACAGAGCCCAGCTAGACGAAGCACGTGACATCGCCCTCCTTCGCTTGGCCCAATACCAGCGAGCGTTGGGCCAATACCACGACCATCGAGTGCGGGGTCGAGCCTTCAACGTCGGGGATCTGGTGCTCCGCCTCGTCTAGAGCAGCAAGGACCATCACAAGCTATCCCCGCCATAGGGGGGACCGTACGTCGTCATGAAGATGTTCCAGCCTAGCGCCTACAAGCTCAAAACCATCAGCGGCGAGGTCTTCGCCAATGCCTGGAACATTAAGCAGCTATGTCACTTTTACCCTTAATAAACACACCCTTTCTCTTATTATCAATTTCGTTATTGAACTCCCCGATCTTTTGTGACATCGACCCCAGCAAACGGCAGGGGATCGGGCCTCACTCGGGGACTAATAATAGCATATCTGTCCGGTAGATAATCTCTATGTCTGACCCTTTCTCACGATTAAGACCCAGAAGCGAAGTTTGCGGAAATAAACCCTGAGTAAAACTGGTCGGACCATGAGAAACCTACGCCCCAGCGGCTACGGCGTCTTTGCTCACCAGTGTAATCAGAGTTTCTTTTCCGCACCCTGGGCTTTTTTGGGCCTTAGCCATGGAAAGGGCCGGTACGCGTTTAAAAGTCTATCCGCCGAGCAAACATTCTCAGTGCCCGACCCCCTTTCATGTTAAGACCTAGGAGCTAGGTTTGCGGGAACAAGCTCTGAGTATAACTGGTCAGGCTTTGGGAAACCTACGCCCCAGCGGCTACGGTGTCTTTGCTCACCAGCATGATCAGAATTGGCTCACCCGCATCTCGAGCTTTTATGGCATTAATGACAAAAAGAATCAGAATGCACTAACCTTTTTATACAAAAAGAGGAGAGGATCTAAAAAGTTGTTTGCTATAACGAAGTTTAAGAGCTTGTCCATTTATTACATGTTCTCCGCCTGGCTTATCTGCCTAACTAAATTCTTGCGCGGGATATCCTCATCCTCTATCTCCGTAGGAAAGTCTTCTCTCAGCAGGTAACACAAGTCGATCGGATGTAAATACGGCGTTCCTAAACGGGGATCTAGAGGAAAATGTTTACATGGCACAACCGAAAGGTTTTGTTGTGGAAAGAAAATAACGTATGGGATACCACCTGAAGAAATCCATTTATAGATTAAAACAAGCTTCAAGACAGTGGTATTTGAAGTTTGATAGTACAATAAGAAAATTTGGGTTTCAAGAAAATGTAGAGGACAATTGCATTTATGCAAAGTTCAAGAATGTGAAATATATTTTCCTAGTCTTATATGTGGATGACATCTTGCTCGCTAGCAGTGATGTTAATCTACTACTAGAAACAAAGAAGTTCTTGTCCTCGAAGTTTGATATGAAGGATCTCGGTGAAGCTTCGTTCGTCCTAGGGATAGAAAGTTTACAGTATGCTCAAGTGTGTACTCCCTTGACTTAGCATTTGTTATTGGGTTACTTGGCAGATATCAGAGTAATCCAGGAATAGAACACTGGAAATTAGTAAAGAAAGTTTTGCATTACCTGCAAGGTACGAAGGGTCTCATGCTAACTTACAGAAGATCTGATTCCCTGCATATAGAGGGGTATACAGATTCTAATTATGCGGGAGATGATAGAAAATCCACGTCAGGATACATATTCACTCTCGTAGGAGGAGCTATATCGTGGAAAAGCACAAAGGAAACCGTCACTACATCGTCCACAATGTATGCCGAGTTTGTAGCGTATTATGAGGCCACATGGCAGGTGAATTGGCTAAAGAAATTTATGCCCGGGTTGAAAGTGGTAGACGACATACATAAACCACTCAAGTTATACTGCGATAATAATCCAGCAGTATGTTATGCTCACAATAATAAGTCAAGTGGTGCTGCCAAACACATTGACATAAAGTATTATGTTGTGAAAGATAAAGTCTGGGGTCATATAATTAATCTTGAGCATATAAGAACAGAAAAAATGTTCGCGGATCTGCTTATAAAAGGCTTAACACCCAGCGTGTTCAGAGAACATTTAGCCGGCATGGGTTTAAGGGAAAGCCTATGATTCCTGGTCAATAAGGGTCTGGTTGAGAATTCGTTTCAAAACAGAGAGGTGCATTGTAGCTATTTATTCTAATGGCAACTGACCATGATCTGTGATGGAATGAGAACAAGATAAAGTAAGTAAGTTAAGATTAAGTCATAAGATGAGATCAAGGGGGAGAATATTAGATTGATCTCTTCCAATTAGCCCAACGGCCAATTGGGCCCTTGGATCTGCGCCTTGATCGGGGGCGTCCAACCGCTTCATGGTTGGTGGGCCCCCATCGCACAGCGCCATAAAAAGGGAGGTGGAGGCCGGGGCACAAGGCACGAGGTTCACCTGAGCCGTCAGACGCCCCACCTACATCCGAACCCTAAACTGATCTAGTGAGGGGGCATTGCCAGCGATGGAAAGACCGCCACCGGCCACCGCCGCCACTGCGTCTGCGACTTCACTGTCGGACCTCAGCGCGTCACCGACAAGGATGCCATGACAAGCTCGTCTTCTACGAAGGCGGCTGATGGTTTGCACCTCCGCAACCCCTCTCTCTCTCACTCTATCTGTAAATCCCATACTGTTCATGTTTTAGGACTTGCTATTTATCCCAAATGTCAGTACATATGCTAGATCTATGGCTATATGATCCTGTTATGCATCTATCAGATGCAACCAAGGTCTTCGAGATTGGAGTCCGGAGTGGATCTAGTGTTAGTAGTGCGCCTAATGAACGCCGTTCACGGTTGGGGTCACAAAGTAGTGCTACCTGACGGAATCATCAATTATTATACTACCTGACGTAACCATCGAGGAAGAACGCTAAGTAGACTTGTATGACTTGGTGATCTCCATCCCAGCAAGCCTCAAATGATCCAATTACTTGGGGTGCCCTCCATGTGTAGCTTCATTCGCAAAGGTTGAACAGTCTCTTCAAGTGGTGAGTTGCAATAATTGTATACAGTGCTTCCGTAAGCCTAGAGTTTACCAGCCGAATTCCATGTATTCTTCCACGACTGAGCAATGCGCTGCAGTGCTTTCCCTTTGGTCTATCTATGTACAGATTTCAAAGCAAAATGTATATGTAAAGAGCCATGAATTACCATGTTAATCGTTTTAATGACCATCCAATGGTCTAGGCAAACCAAGACGGTTCATATAAATAAAGGCCACTGTCCCACTTGCAAATAAATGCTACTACGATACAAGAATACTATACAAATAACTTAAAGATTTACCAAGCTATCTTAAATACTCGATCATTTACCGGATACTCCCTCCATGCTAAAAAATGAAGTCGTTTTGGACAAGATTTGGGTCAAACATTGGGAATATAAATCATGAATAACTTTTAAGTTGTTGAGTTTGAAAATATGAAAACCATATGTATAGATTTGTCTTGAAAAATACTTTCATAAAAATTTACATATATCACTTTTTGATAAATATCTTTATAAAAATAAGTAGTTAAAGTTATGCTTTGGAGACCGTGTTGCTGTCCAAAACTGACTTCATTTTTGAGCATGGAGGGAGTATAAGGGAGAACCTTCATATTAAAAGTATAAGGTCCACTAGCTAATGTCCCACTTGCTAATAAATGCTACAATACGTACAATAATACCATACCAATAACTTAGATTTCCAGGCAATCTTAAATACTCGATCATTAGTATGAGATACTCCCTCCATACTAAAAAATAAAGTCATTTTGAACAGCGACACGGTCTCCAAAGTATTACTTTGACTCCTTGTTTTTATAAAACTATTTATAAAAAAGTGATATATGTATATTTTTATGAAAGTATTTTTCAAGACAAATTTATTTATATGACTTTCACATTTCCAAACTCAACAACTTAAAAGTTATTCATGATTTATATTCCCAATGTTTGACCCAAGCCTTGTCTAAAATAACTTTATTTTTTAGTACGGAGAGAGCGTAAGGGAGAACCTGAATAAAATCATTGAGGATGCTAACACATGTGAGAATAGTAGATACATGAAGAATCATATACTCGACAAAATATAAGTGAGTAAATAGAGGACAGCGTCGTCGGTATGCGGTTAGCCCCAAATTCAGCGCATCAGGCTAGTCTCAGTGGCAGATTTTATCCCATTGTTTCCAAGACGTGAAACAACTGACGGAGATGAACCCATTTTGCAAAAAAAAAAAAAAAAAAAAAAAACATCTTGGCCCTCATTTTAACTTTGGTTTCTTATTTGGCCTTTTGGTTAGGTTCGGTCGGTTAACTACCTGAACACTAATATATATGGTTTTTCACCATCTTTTCTTGACTAAAACAACCTCCAAATCACCTCCAAAATTCATAAAACTTTTTGTAGTGATACAACTGATGGAGATGAATCCATTTTGCAAAAAAAAACATGCGTATCATTTAGGATCTTAAAATTAAAAAATCACCAAAGGCTACTTTTGAAGATTATCTGATTTTCTATGGCTCAAAATTACATTCCAAAAATTAAGGAAAAACTTCTAATATTCCTAAAATAAGATTTATTAATTTATAAAATTATTTTCTATCATTTGTTACCTAGAGAATTTTTAAGTTCCTTAACAAAAAAAACTTAAAATTTCTTTCATAAAGCAAATTTTCAACTATTCACCGGAGTTAACTGACGAAAACCAACGGAAAGACCAAATAAGGAATCAAAGTTAAAACGAGGGTCAAATGACAAAGTTTTCATTTTTTTTGAGGCCATATAGGGAACCAACACTATTTTTAGGGCCAAATAAATAATTTTCTCATGAATTATATACTTGACGTTGTTGAGCTAAAACCTCACTAGCAAGAATGCACCATCTTCATGGTCATCGTCTAGTGAGCTTAGAACCCTTAATCTGTAGGAAAATTATATGGTGCACAATTTAAGTAGATGCTTAGGGGGGTGGGGGGCTAAGCCCCCCTGCACCCACACTGGATGATCCACAACTGCCTGAGAGACATGATGAAATGGTAATAATAAGATGGACCCAGCACAAAGGCCTCCAACAAGTAAAATACTTGAAAGTAAATCCTTTAAATTGGTGTTGCCGCCAAAACTGGAATTTTGAGCAATTGTATTATTATTCCCAAGATCTAGTATTCTGGTGCACTATATATATATATATATATATATATATATATATATATATATATATATATATATATATATATATATATATATATATATATATATATATATAGACACACACACACACACACACACACTAGTTTTAGTGCAACATCCACAACCTATTTTTCCCATGTTAGATAAATATTAGACTTCACACTATACCACTATTTATTTCCGATATGTATTTAGAATGAATTTGAGCCTGCCAAATTGTCATTTTGTTAATTTAAAAGACCATTTGCCACTCTGATGTGGTTTGCTTTGTAGCTCTTTATTTTCGTATCCAGTATTTTAAACTTGTATGTATATGTGTTCTTACTAGTCTAAATAAATCAACTTCTTGTTTTAAGTTGAACCCCAAAACTTTGGTTAAATTTATAGAAAAATATTAGTATTCATGACATGAAATAGTATATTATAAAAATATATTTTATTATGTACTCCCCTTTATAAGGGCACTCCCAAAGCAGAAATCACCCCATAGTTTTCATAGCTTCAAGACCTCACCACTAGAAACCATCCTTCCCAATACAATTTTTTTAGTTTCTATAGAAAAGAAAATTTATATGCAACACAATCAAAACAGATTAGTTGTGCCAAGCATCCTGTAGCTCATCCTGACTGTCATGTGAGCCATCCAAACTAGGTCTCACAAAAATATATTATTTTAACGAAGCACATCAGGCCTCCTATCGGCCGATCCTGTTGGATTTAATATGGGCCTGACCCATATTTTATTTAATTAAATTAAATAAATTCTAGGGCTAAATTAGATGCTAGGTGCAATAAAATAATGAACTAAATATATTTTGTCGATGCCATACCCCCGGGTATCCCGACTTCCATATTGCCGACTACCGACTCCGGATCAAAGACGACCCGAAGGAACCACGACGACCCTATTCAAGGAAGGATATCTCCAAATGACGCTAGGACTCCGACTAGGGCACGACTCCTTAGCTTGTAGGGCAAGTTGACCCCGGATATAAATAGCTAGCAATTTTCCGTATTGTAATCATCGACTCTTTCATAGGCCTAGACACATTGTAATCGCAATCTCGCCGAATACGAGCAATACAAACAAGTAGCAACTGGACGTAGGGTTTTTACCTGCTTTCCGGGGGCACCGAACCAGTATAAATCTTGTCTCCATCTGTGATTGTTCTTTGCACCAAGCAGGGTTCCGCAAGAACCACTGCCAGTAAAAAAACACCGACAAAGGCGCGCCAGGTAGGGGAATCTTCCGCGAAGACCGATCATGTCGATCATCAATAAAGTCTGGTACCCAGATCCGGTGCGCTCTGATGCCGTTGTGTCACCATCCTCGGTCAGATCTACGATTATGGGCAACTTCTACTCATATTCACAGATCAATACTCCATCCCTCGACATGTCACCGACTATCCACTTCGAAAGTCTAGCATTCGAACACCAGGGAGATTTCAATCTATAGTTGTCAGGGATCTATGATCTCGACTTGACTCATGCTGGCCGTGAGGTTTTCACGTCATTTAGCCATGTTCCTAAGGATCTAGCCGATTCTGCTGCCCGTTTCGATCTTGACTATGACGGCTCAGATGAGGAAGTAGACCCTTACGAGGGCCGCAATGTCTACATGGCTACATGAGACAATGCACAAGCTGCGACTGAGGCCGGTTCATCAGCATCGCGCCCACCACCCCGTCTCATCAACGCTCCAACAATCAACACAATTCTGCCACGGGCTGTGACAGAGTCTACCCTACGCCTAAGGAATCTAAATTCTAACTTCCGCGCGGCATAGGAAGACAACATTCAGATCAGGACGCTCCTAGGAACTATGGGGGCCCTAGCACAAGAAGGAATGCCATTGGCGACCATCATCAAACAGGCACAAGACCTAGCCGATCAGGCTAAGCAACGTCTAGAAGCAAAGGTTGCCGCGCCATCTAAATTGGCTAGATCCCAATCACACTATCGGAATCCACGCCTCGAGGGATCTAACCGATCAGTGGACAACCGGTATAATGCTCCGCCTGGTGGTCGAGACCTCAGGCCTGAGTTGGATGCGAACCGAAGAGGTCAAGATGCCCGAACGACGCTTGATGCAAATCGGGCTCAATATTACGGCACCAATCTCGGAGTCTCGGTAACTGACTACCGCACATTCGTCCCGAATCTACGGAGGGTTGTTTGGCCTCGTAAGTTTAAACCTGGCCCGATCGAGAAGTATGATGGCACCACCAACCCAAAGGAGTGGATCAACATCTACTCTATGATCATCAAGGCAGCATACGGTGATGATTATGTCAAAGCCAATCACCTCCCGACTGTCCTGCAGGGCTCGGCCAGAACTTGGTTGATGAACCTGCCTAAAGGTACCGTTCAATCCTAGGCTCATCTGTGCCAGATGTTCGAAGCCAACTTCCATGCAACATACACCCGTCCAGGTCAGGAGGATGATCTGTTCGCATGCATCCAGAGTCCCGATGAATCTCTCCGGGATTTTATTCGAGGGTTCAGCGATATCTGCAATACGATTCCCGACATGATTGAAGACCGGGTGATCGTAGCCTTCAAGCAGGGCTGCAAGGATGAAAAGACTGCAGAAAAGCTAGCCACTAAAAACCCTAAAATGGTGGCTGAACTCTACAAGACCATTGTTGGCGGTCTTTACCGATCAAATCCGACCGCTAATTAAGAGACAAAAAGAGGAGAAATTAGCAAACTTAAACACATATGCATTTACTATTAACCAAGTTCTACATGTATTTGGAGAACATTATTTTGCAGGTCACAAACACAAATACATGGAATAATTCACAGAAAGGCGCTTTCCGATGCTGATTTGTGCAAAGGAACAAGGGAGACGCCCACCAAATCAATTCAACCGGGGTAAAACCCCACGGAGGAGTGATCCATGTCTAGGGCAAGGCCTGCCAAGCGAAGGCGGTGGTGAGGTGACTCAGTCAGGGGGCAGCCGACCCCTAGGGGTGGGCGCCTCCTGCCAGCGTTGCTCAGCCACCCCTTGCTGTGGCGGTGGCATGGAACCATGCTAAGACGGTGGGAGCTGGGGACACGCGAAGAATAGCCTCCAAGCACCACATAGGCTCCTGTATAAATAGAGGGGTACCCCCCTCTCTAAACACACAACACATTGAGCATCACCTCACACACCTCACTCACTCTTGTAGCTTTTCCTTTTTAGTAGTAGCTTTAGAGCAAGGCAAAGCTACCTTGGAGAGCTTGGCTCCTTGGAAGAAGTGACCTTTGGGTATGAATAGAAATATGAGTTCTTCCAAAGTTATGCTCTCATATTACATTTATAGTCATACTTATGAACTAGAGTATAGTTATTGTGTTATAATCTTGGTGTATGAACTATCCTATAGTTTATGTGTCATGAGAGTAGGACACTTAACTTTATGCTTAAAGATTCATATAACGTACATAATCAGAATTAGAGCAAAGTTGAGGTGGCGGTTCATCGTGCCATCAGGTTTGCCCAAGTCCTTTACCTGTCGATCCGTAGGGTCAGGGACCCGGGGGATTTAGGTAGTTTCTGTATACGCAAGCGTGGTGTTTGGGTATGGAGAGACAAGTGAATGCATTGTCCCTTTCCATGGTTGAGGGGTAGACGGCAGGTGGTGATAGCCCTGTCCGTCTCTTGTAATCCCTCATGTTCGACTAGGGTGTAGGAGTCTAAATTATCACATGAGGTTGCTGGCAGACCAGTACTCGGTGGCCTCCCAACCTGCTTCACACTTAGCCCTAATACTAATTATGTAACTTGTATGATCATTAACTAATCTTTATATGACTATACTAGATCAATGACTGCTCGACTTAGATTATTCTTTTAGTCTTTCTTTTCTATTTTATCCTTTGAGGAATGCCAAGTGTGTGTCCACTACCTTGAAATCACCGTTCTTGCCCCTGTTATAAACATTGGTGCACTTGCAAGCATTATTATTCAAGTTTATATCCATACTAGACTCTTAATCAAATGTCTTCCTTTGAAAAAATATAAATAATGATACCCTGAATACTTCCAGGTGAAATGCTACAATGATAGCTCCATGCACTTGTGGATAAATATCTAAAATTGTTAAGGAACTACCAAGGCTATTACTTAGTGGCATTGCTAATCATTAGGGATGATGCTAAGAAATACCAACAAGGCACTTCTGGCATCGTTGCTAGGGATAAAAACTTAGTAACGACGCTTGGTCTTGCCTGCCGACATTTCTGGCGCAGTTGTTGGGGATACAAACCTAGTAGCTACGCTAAGAAATGGTAACAAGCATTTCTGGATCCGTTGCCGGGGAAGGCATATTGATTAAAGAATCTAGTAGGACATGTTCATGATAATATGCATGTAAGGTAGCCATTGTTTATGCAGGTTAACTTTGCTTGTTTTCTCCTGTTGTGGATGAAAACAGGATAGTGTATGACCAGTTACGATCTGCCAAACAACTACATCGAAAATCCAGAGGCACTCCTAAGGAAGAAATGGTCTCGTGCAGCTTCTTCTTCTGCCACTCCAACGACAAACGAACTAGTCACCCGCACCATCCGCTACTCCAAGCATGGCCAAGACGCTCCGCGACTACTCCATCCTCACTGATGCCAACGTGCCTGGTGGGCCAGCTATCAACATCGGCGATGGGAAGTTCGAGCTCCATACCAGCCTCATCACGATGGTGTAGGCAAACCAATTCCATGGTCCAGGAGACGTCCTGGTCAAAGTGCTAACAAAACCTTCTATCCCGATGTCAAAGTCGGATCAAAACCCCATGCTTGATCCGTCAAGCGATGAGACGATAATTAGCGAATTCCTTGCGAAGTCTATGCTGGGCGATACAGCTCGTTCTGCCGCTCTATTTGGAAATAGGGAGAACTAGATGGATCCAATCTGGGTGTACCTCACAAATCAGGCTACTCTAGTCGATGATACGAATATAGAACGAACCAGCCGTAAAGCCATGGGCTATCAAACGGTAGACGGTACCCTCTACGAACGAGGGCGAAATGGGGTTCTTCTCAAGTGTATCAGAGAGGCCAAGGGCATTAGTTTGCTCCACGAAATCCACGGCGGAATCTATGGGTCCCATGCATCTCACAAAATGCTTGTCGGAAAAGCCTTTCGACAAGGATTTTACTGGCCTACAGCGCTCGAAGACGCCACTGAGTTGGTTAGAACATGTGAAGCTTGCCAGTTTTTTAAACGGCAGATTTACTAGCCTGCTCAAGCGTTAAATACGATCCCTATGTCTTGGCCATTTGCCAAATGAGGCATCGATATCCGGGGTCCTTTTCCAAGAGCCCGGGGTGGTTACAAATTTTCGATTGTAGCGATCGATACTTTCACAAAGTGGGTTGAAGCCGAGCCAGTAGGCCGTATAACCAAAGAAAATATAGTAAAATTTTTGTGGAGCACTGTATTGCGTTTTGGCGTACCGCACCGAATACTCTTGGATAATGGTATACAATTTACCAGCAAAAATTTTGAGAATTTTTGAGAAAGACATGCCATTAAGCATTATCGGTCCTCAGTCTACCACCCGATGACCAACGGTCAAGTAGAGCGTGCTAACAGAATAATTCTGCAAGGGATCAAGACCTGTATTTTTGATAGGCTTAGTGCCTATGATAAAAAATGGGTCGAAGAACTCCCCATAGTTTTATGGGCAGTACGCACTACAGCTAGCCGAGCAACGGGTGAAACGCCATTTTCCTTGTGTATGGGGCTGAAGCTGTACGTTTCCCCGAAGTCTGATTAAACTCGCCCCGAGTAGCGATGTTCTCTGAAGAAGAGCAAGCTGACCGTCCTTACACTGACCTAGAACTCCTTGAAGAGAAGCGTGATATAGCTACATTTCGAGTCGAGAAATGCCAGCAAGCCCTTCGGACTATGTCATAGCCAGCATGTACGCGGCCGGGCGCTTAACATCGGCGATCTGGTACTCAAACGAGACCAACACACAAAGGATAAAACTAAGTTAACACCCCAATGGCAGGGTCCATACATCGTAGTGGATATAGCCCGACCAGGCGCATACCGACTAGCAGAGATAGACGGGGATATGCTCCCGAATACATGGAACATGGATCCGCTACAACGATTTTATGCATAATAAATTGCGTTTTCAACGTTCTGTTCCTCAGCATACAACCCAGATAAGTGTTTAATTTATGGTTTAATTTTATTTCTCCGTTAGTAGTAGCTTTACCGGGCATATACGCTCAGGGCTGGGGCTGGGGCTCTCCAACTCCAATGTTTTCTTCGACTAGTTTGCCACTCTTTATTAGAATAAGTCATACATATCCAAATAAAGAGTCGGGGGCTATCATACTACTATTCACAAGTCTGCAAAAATTCTCAATTATGCTAAGCCTAAGTCATGCAAACGACATCAATTCATATTACACAAACCGCTCGAGTTTAGATACTATAAGTCCAAATGTTTGCATAATGAAGGATTTAAATAGCAAAGGCAAGAAGAATTGTGCAAGACTAACAAAATAGTTTTAAAGTATCTCAGGGACGGGTAAATGTTTCCATTTTTTCATTTCCCTCACCATAAATTAACAGGCTCAGCTTTGTCAGTCTGTTCAAGTGTTAAATAAGGTTTGACAGCCGCAATATAAATTATTCACGAGGCAAACTCTCACTTTTCCTTATAGAATTGGCGATTTAGTATTCTATGAATAATTTATAAGCATTTTATACCCAAAGTTCTAACCCGACTAGCCTGTAGTTCGGGGCTATGAATCAGCTCAGTAACCGGGACGACGCAGCTAAAATTATCCCGATTTCAGATTGTGTCCACGTGTAAAGCGTGTCAGGGCTCTGATCGCGGCGACTCGAGCACGGAACGATTGAAAAAAAATACGGATAAAAGAGTAAGATAATAATCAGGAACTAGTCATTTCATTGATATAATTCACTAAGGTGGATTTATAAATGATTAAACTAGGACCCTAATATAAGATAGCAGGAGCAGGCACTTCCGCCGCTTGTCACCAAGCTCCTCAGCGGGCTGGCTGACGGGATGGGAGCAGCCTAGCTCCTCGACAGCGACCCACCGTCCATGGGCTCGTCCTCCTCCTCCTCACCAGCGTTCTCCTCGGCGGCCTCTTCCTCACTGTCGCTGCTGAGGATCACCAGGTCGCCGTCTCCTGGGATGCCGATGGCCACACAGTTCAGCTCAACAAAGAGCTTTCTCGCTATGTCCTCGTCACGGCTCGTGTCCGGTGAGCCAACGGCGCAAGGAGCGGAGGGGCCAGGGACATCGAGGGCGGTGGAGGCAACGGAGGCAGGCGCGGCGGTGGAGGCCAAAGCGACGGCAACAGGATCCACCAGCGGGACCGAGTCTTCCGACTCGTCCTCGTTGGAGAGGTCGATCACCACCTCCGGCGCCAATGGCTCCGGCTGAGTCATAATTCCGGCCGGAGACCCGGCGCGGCGACTTCATCGACCTTAGCTTCCCCTCCTGGGACCGTTGGGGCTGGAGCCGCTGGCAGCGTCGCCAACGGCAATGCCGCCGCTGGGGCTGGGGCTCTGGAGGACGTTGGGGACAGAGACGCGGGCGCTGACGGCGGAGGCGACGATGTACTGTTTGACACCGCCGCCGTGGCCAATTGGCCGGGCGATTGCGCGAGCTGCAAACACGGCACCTTGTGGGGACGTTTGCGGCCAACAGTTTTCTTCCTCATCTTTGCTACGAGATTTGGAAATAGAGGTTGCAGATTCATCACGAGCAAGCCTGATTAAATAGGACCAAGCTGCCTTTCTAGGAATCTCAACCGCCGCCTCAATTAAAAAAGGAATTAAATCTTCACCACGCGCACTCATGGGGAACTGAGCCGACGCAGCGCTTCAACTGACAGACGACTGTGCGTCCCCTGGCTTGCGTATGACACAGGATTAACAAGACAGGACGACCTGGGGATGGCACTAGAACAAGCTCATCTCCCAACAGCGCACCTCTCTCGACCTGCCCAACATCGGGTCTTAAGTCGTGACTGGTAATTTTGGGTGGCGTCTAACCACCCGGATCGCAAGCCACCCAACTAAGACAATTCCGACTACATACCGACACTCGAGTTGCATTTGACAGACAAGCTTGGGGGCTTATGTCGATGCCATACGCCCGGGTATCTCGACTTCCATATCATCGACTACCGACTCCGGATCAAAGAAAACCCGAAGGCCCACGACGACCCTATTCAAGGAAGGATATCTCCGGATGGCGCTAGTACTCCGACTAGGGCATGACTCCTTAGCTTGTAGGGAAAGTTGATCCCGGATATAAATAACTAGCAATTTTCCCTGTTGTAGTCATCGATTCTTTCATAGGCCTAGCCACATTGTAATTTCAATCTCGCCGAATACAAGCAACACAAACAAGTAGCAACTGGACGTAGGGCTTTTACCCCCTTCCCGAGGGCACCGAACCAGTATAAATCTCATCTCCATCTGTGATTATTCTTCGCACCAAGTGGGGTTCCCCAAGAACCAAATATATGTCGGTAAAAAACACCGACATATTTAATTAAATTAAATAAATTCTGGGGCTAAATTAGATGCTAGGTGCAATAGAATGATGAACTGATTATAGTTGATGTCCAAAACTGTAACCGCCATAGCTATGGTTGCGGTTACTAGTAACTCCCATGGTTATGGCTGTAGTTACTAGTAACCCTATGTTTATGGTAGCTGTTACTAGTGATTGATGGACGCTTCATGACATCAAGGTTTATCCTCTACACTTTATCTTCCACCTTCAGCATTTATAAGAAGGAGCGCTGGCCTCCAGCCACGCGTACAAGACACAGGACACAACACCTCTTCTCACTGTTGAGTTGCTCCACAGCTTCCCTGTTCTATCCTCTGCGTGCACGACGAATTGGAAGAGCAGGCCTCCGGAACCAAACCTGCGTCTATGTCACCTGCTTAGGTTTTTGGGGCACGTCTAATGCGATTGCTCGTTGCCGATCCGATCAACGACTTCGTCTTCTTCCTGATGGACATTCGAGACACTGCACTGCGAACATCATCCTACATCGACTATGGTCCACGACATTAAGCAAGGCCCAATGTCGACTAGTGCACATGAAGCCACCCGTACCTTGAGCATGGGTCTCTCCGCTAGGTATATTTCTAATCTTACTATTTCTATATTTAGTAAGGTTTTGGTGCTATTAAACATGATTAGTATGTCCATCATAGTTGCCACAAGTAGTTCACACATACACATATTTGCTGTCACGAATTTACTACTTATTTAGATTATATCTATTTTTAAATTTAAAATGACTAAATTTCTAACAGATCCATCACATATTGCTACTATTATCTAGCCATTTTTATTTCTCTCACGCGAACGCGAGCTTCTCCTTAAGTGTTCATTGGGTCCTGCCGCTACAAGCTTCCAGACAAGGACAAGTGCCGTGCTCCGGTTGTGCCTTCGCGCGTAGCCTTGGCGCATGGAGTGCGCCGCGCCGATCCATCCTCGTCGACTGCCGCTACGCCGAGCGCGGGTGCACGGAGAAGCTGGCCTACTACGACGAGGGCGAGCACGCGAAGGTATTGCCGCACGCGGCGTGCCTCTGCCTCGTGAACGTGAAGCTGGCCGCACGGCCGCCTGGCACGCCGTCTCCTTCGTTGGCGTTGCGCCCTACCTTAAGGTCACCTGCGTTCTTCGTTCCGCCGAAGCAAGCACGATTTTTGGCGGCGTCGGCATCACAGGGACAACCGACGCGTAGCGCGCAGGAGGGGACGAGCGAGCGCGAACACGGGATCCAGGAAACGATGCTGGCCTTCCCCAACTCTCAGCGTTCCGACCTCGATATACTCGTAGACATGGTTTTTTTCTCAAGAAATGGTTTTCTCATTTTTTTCTCCTCTTCAATAAATTGTTTGCCACATCAACAAATTGATTACGTCGCTGTAATTAAAAACTATAGAAACTAGTGTAGTTTTTGCATTGTGGGTGTTCTAATTCGATCAAATAAAAAAAGTATCTTTTATAACTTATAATATATTTCTTCCGTCTCAAAATAAACACGCATCCCGCTTGAGGAGTCAAACTTTTTAAAGTTTGACTAAATTTATACATAAATACACTAACATTTATAATGTGTAATAAATATAATTAGATTGAGCATGTAATATATTTTGATAATAAACTTATTTAGAGACATAAATATTTATATTATTTTTATGTTTTTAGTTAAAATTGAAAAATATTTAACTTCTCAGTAAACGAGATGTGTATTTTATTTTGGAACAGCGGGTGCAACTTTAAAGACTGTCAGGGACGAAGGGAGTACCACTGGTGGTGACTAAATTTCTGGATCAGCAATAGTACCATTCCACATTTTTTTTGAAAGGAGAGAGCTTATATTAAGATGACAGGTAATCATGGTCTAAAGTTGCCGACGCACAGGCCGGGACACCTTAAGAAAGGCAACCCTTCCTACCAAAGTATCCCAATTAATTGGACACTCCAAACGTGCCTCCACCGATGACCCAATCAGACATTGACGGAGCTCATGCGAGGCATCAGCTCGTCCACTAACCGTCCAACATCATTGTAAGATGACCCACCCTTGGCCACGGCGCGCCTGGCCTTCTCCCCGAGCTCCTTGGCCTTCTCCCGTATTGCCTCCGCGTCCTCGCCGTCGCCCATCACTCTCCCGATGGCCTTCGCGATCACCTCGCCGCCGATCACGCGCCGTGTCTCAAGCTTCGACGCGTAGTCCGTAGACCCCACGCCGACACCAACCTTGAGTAGCTCCACCACCAGCTTCTCATTGTAGAACTGGTCGGCGAAGCGCGGCCACGTCACCATAGGCACGCCAGCGGCCATGGCCTCCAGGGTCGAGTTCCACCCGCAGTGCGTCACGAACCCGCCCACCGCCGGGTGGGTCAGGATCAGCATCTGCGGCGCCCAGCCCCGGATGATGAAGCCGCGGTCGCCGCGCGCCATCAGCTCCGCGAACCCATCGGGCATCCATTCCGACTCCTCGGTGTCTGCGTCGCCGCTGATGACCCAGACGAAGTTCTTGCCGGACAGGTCGAGGCCGCGTGCGAGTTCGCGCAGCTCAGGCGGTGAGAAATGGGCCAGCGTGCCGAAGGACACGTACACCACCGAGCCCTCCGGCTTGGTGTCGAGCCACTGCTGGCAGCCGTCCGCGTCCGGCGAGAGACCGTTGCTGGCGCCCCTCGTCGCCGCGTCCTTGCTGGCGAGCGCGACCGGCCCGACGAGCCATGCGCGGCGCCCGAGCGTCGTGGTGTAGTGCTTCAAGTAGTCCGGCTCCAGCTCGTGGAAGCTGTTGAACACCTCGCCGTAGCTCCTCTGGTCCGCGGCGTTTCCGCGCTGCATGAAGGCCCAGTGCTCCGGCCGCTTCTTGGGCTCAAACATTTGGCTGCGCCTCAGTTCGACGCGGTGCGGCAGCCCCGGAAGCAGCACGAGTGCGTCGGGGTCGTCGGGGGCGGCCTCCACGGGGTTGTTGCGCACCGTAGTGTCGCTGCAGGCCCGCGAGAACAAGCTGCTGCCGAGGAACGCTATCCGTGGGACGTCGTACTCCGCGGCGGCGTCGGCGGACCAGTCGAAGAAGCTGTCGGTCACCACGGCGTCGGGGCGATTCTCCTCCAAGAACCGGTCGAACGGCTCGCGGAGTAACTGGACCGCGTGGAAGAACTTTTCGCGGTCCTCCATGGAATTGAGGGCCGGGCCGCACTCGACGCCAGGCGGCAGCCCAACGTCGGGGAAAGGCACGACGGCGATGTTGATGGCCAGGGCGCCCTCGGTGCCGCGGGAGGCGTCGTTGGCGCGGTCCACCGCCGAGCGGATGACTTGGGCATTCACCGGGGTGGTGAGGATGGTGCACTTGACGCCTCGGGCGGCGAAGAGAGCGGCCATGTCGGCGATTGGGATGAGGTGCCCCGGCGCGAGGAACGGTAAGAAGAGGATGTGCAGCGGCTGCTGCTCATCTTTGATGGCCATGGCTGGCAGCGTGCCGGCGCCGGCGCAGCTGCGCTCTTGGGAAATTAGATCAGGTGGAAGCAAGGGCGCGTATTTTATTTTATTTTACAAGGAAGGGCGTTGCTAGAGAGCGGAGTAAAGAAGAAATCTGCAAATTTTTTGGCCGAAGATAGCCGTGTACTTATATGATGCATGTACTAGATGATGATGGGACGTACTTAGACGGTCTCCAACGAGTAACGACAGCTAAACTTAAAATTGACAGTAAGATATATAAAATTAGGCCCCGTTCGCTTGTCTTAAAGTTTGGCTTGTTCGGCTTGTTTTTTCAGCCGGAACAGTATTTTTCTCTCACAACAATTCAGCCGGAACAGTGTTTTTCAGCCAGTTTCAGCCAAAGTTCAGACCAGCGAACGGGGCAAATATGAACATCATCTCTTCTAGAAAACCATTTGAAGAAAGGATTCTTTTTTAGATCTCGTTATTGAAGAAGATAAAAAATATGTATTGAATCTTTTACCCGTAAAATCTTGTATTTTGGTTATTTTCTTGGAGATACTCTTATATTTGCAGTTGTGTATCGTACTACCTGACGAATCATCGTGGAAGAACGCTAAAGTAGACTTGTATGATTGGACAGACTTATAGCCGTGTACTTGTATGACCCCCCACCTTGAACTTGAAGAAATGTTCAAGCACCTTGAACTTGAAGCGACTCTCGAAAAGTACCCGTCCGTTTCGTCATTGCTTACGTAACATGTCACCTCGAATTTTCCCGGAGAGTCCTTCAGTTCCCGGCAACGAGTGTACGTGCGTGGGGGCAGAAAGTAAGAATGTACGTGCACGTGTGCCGGTGTGGCCAAGCGTTTCGTGAACCCGGAAAGTAGGCCCAATTTGACTTGCATCTTCCATTACTGTCGCGCGAGTGAACGCGACTGCCCACAGCGCACTGAACAGTCGCCGCTGCCATGCGCCTTTCAGTACAATTCGATTAAGTCATAGAAGATCATATAAATATTTGAAAGAACATCTAAGCCCGTGAGTTTTGGAGTATTGATGACATATAATTAAGCAACTAATGAGATATGTTGAGTTTGCACAGGTAACAAATATGCAAAATTAAAAGATAACACGTGAGACCCCTCAATTCATTCGACGCGGCGTTCGGATCGATCAAGGCTTACTTTCCTTTTATGATTTTGAATTTAAGTATAGGAAGCGCTATACTATAAAGAGGGACAGGAATTGCAAGCTTCTGGGAAACCATGTGCTCTCATCTCAAGGCCAAAACCCCAAAAGCCAAAAGAAAGCCAGCACGATTCCTATTCTTTCTTTTCTGGACTGCACATAAGTTCTGCGTCTAACCACGAAACCTCTGTGTGGTTAAGCGCAGAAGTTCTACGTCCTGTCGCAAAAGTTTTGCGACTTGTCTGTATGTTGGTGTGGAGTAGGAGGGAGTATTTTATACTTCCCTCTCTTCTTCCCCAACGGTTGCCTGCACATTTCAGACATCTCCTAACTCGTGAAACAACTCTCTCTCCTCCATTGTTGGCCATCCAACCTCTCCCTAGAGTCCTCGGTGATTTCCCCTTGAGTGATTGGATTTAGGAGTGGATTAGAGAGCCCTTGAGCAAGAGCAATCAACTAAGAGTCTTGGTTCTCGCTCTAGCTTGCACTTTGTGTTCGTTACTCTTGGAGGTTGGGCTCCAAGACGACTAGAGGTTGCCCAGGAGCTCCCAATCGGCTGTGGTTGAGCACCGGAAAAGTTTATATTGCCCTTGTGAAGCTTAGTGGAAATCTCAAGCTCGATCTTTGTGATTCGCTTGAGAAGAGTTAGGAGCTTGAAAAGACTCCAACCTTTGTGGCTCCCTCAACAATGAGGAAGTAGGCAAGCCTTTGTGGCTCTGCTGAACCTCAGGGTTGTTTCAGCTGCAGGGGTTTGGTGCAAAAGGAAGCTACGACCATAAGGAAACTGGGAAATTTACTTGATCTGGTTCTCTTCTCTGATCTCTAGTCATTTGTGAGCTTAAGCCATCTATGCATAACTTCGGTGTATTTGCACAGAACTTCTGCGGCCAAGTGTGGAAGTTTTTTTTGAAAGGGTCAGTAGGGGAGTCCTCTACCTATTTTTTTTGTATTTTCATTATAAAGAATGGAGTACAATATTTACATGTTACAAGGCTCCTAGAGACAAAGCAAAAAGATACAATTGCACGCGCGGAAGTTCTTCTGGAATACAATACACACAAGTTCTGCAGTCTGCTGATCATTGTTTTTCTAGATAAATTTTTGTAGGCCTATTCACCTCCCTCTAGGCCATGCAATGATCCTTTCAATATTGTATATGATAAAGTCACTGATAATTACTCCCCCGTCTTATTTATTTGCACATTTACGGTTTGAATTTTGTCCCCTATTTAATGCACATATGGATAACAGGGCTAGATAGCCCACGGTGGGACCTACACCAAAAGCTACCTGCCAGGCTCTCACCTCACGCATGGCTCTTCTCATGTGGACGTCACGCACGGACTCTAAAGCCGTTCCAGATAAAAAAATTAGCTGCCTTATATACTTGTAAAAGAAAATTGGCGCACAACCTAAGATGCCTTTAAAGATGAGCATGCACCTCTCAGCCCGGTGGCCCGTCCCGAAGCATGGTTTTTGGGTCCGGCCCAAGTATGGCACGACCCGGTATAGTGCGGGCCTGAGCTGGCCAGGCCCAACGCACAGGGTCGTGCTTGGGCTGCACCCCAGGCACGCTGGGCAACACGACACAACCCGACATTTGGAGGACTAAGGCCTGGTAGCAGCCCGGTCTACTAAGTGCCCATAGCACCGTGCCCTTCCATCCTAACCCTAACTTCATTTTCCCTCCCCAGCACCACACTCTACCCGCTCAACTTGCGTCGCATGTACCACAATCCTCCCCACGCGCCGCACTCTTCACACTTGCGGCCGCACCGCATGCACCGGCGGTCGCCCTCCTTGTCCACGCCCCCCCGTGCAATGACCGGTTTCGAGTGTGTCGATGGGCGGCCTCGAGCGGCGGTGGCCGCCTCCATGCCCCTCGCGCCGGCGGTCGCCCTGCTCCTAGCCGGTCTCGAGCGGTTGAAACTTGAAAGCCCTATGTTTGGTTTTGGTTAATTGAGAAAACCACTATCCATCCTTTGCTCTAAGTGATGTCATGAGATAGGTTGGTCCACATCCTAGGATTGAGCAAGATGGCACTCAAGGTGATGGAGATGGGCACATGATGATGATCAAGTGCTCGTTCTTTGGAAAAGAAGAAAGAGAAAAAACAAAACCCTCAGGGCTCAAGGCAAAAGTATAAATAGGTATTTTGTTTTGCCGGGCAAGACAGAATAAAGTGCATGATCAGGTTTAGGATAGACGATTGTACTATTAAGAGGGGAGTTCTAATTGGACAATTCGGTCATCCAGTGCCACTAGGTGTTGCAATACTTTGCATGTGCATATAGGCCTAGTGCATAATGGAGAGCAAGCAAAAACCTTTATGAAAAATACTTTGGAAATGCTAACTTGTTTGTGAAAAAAATTGACCAACGTGGAGATCATGACAAGCCAAGAATATCCAAGATAGGTGTATCTGGATGATAGCTATGATCAATCTGTTGCGCATTCCATGTAACAAACTAGGAAGCCAATCTATTAGCCCGATCGCCCTCATTGTAACTCTACCCCCTTTGCCGATATATAGGGGGGTAGAGACCTCGGGCTCAGGATCCAACTTCTCTCATTCCAATCTACTACGTAGCTAGGAGCAATAGCCCTTATAATTGAGCATACGAATATAAAAGCGCAGCGACACCACTAGAGTAGGGTTTAGCATGCCACCATGCCCCCAAACTAGTATAAATCCTTATGTCTCATGTGTTACCATCTGATTCTGTCTACGCGATCACGTTGCTAGGCATTGCCGAAGCTAAATCATCTGATAGTTGCTCTTGTTAGTAACTTTAGCTTGTTGTAGCTCTCTAGCTTAGTTGTAGCTTGCATTGTTTGTGTGAAATCAACCTAGAGATAATAGCTACTAGAATTATGCAGGGGCTTGCTTGTGGTGTATTAGTGCTAGAGCTAGTTGTTCACATAGTCACCGTTTTATTTACTAACTACCTTGCTCCAATGGTTTGTAGAATTTTCATAGGCTATTCAACGCCCCTTTAGCCATTTAGATCAAATCAGTGGTGGTTGGCCTCCTCCTACCCTCCCCTCTCCCACGACGGTGCTGATGGCCTCGAGTGAGCAGATCATGGAGCACCGATCGTAAGGGCGCCGTCCTCGAGCGCACAGTGTAGGCTACGAGGATGCACTGGCTAAATCCAGCTACTTTGCGTCCTCCCCTCCTCCGCCAGCTACTTCACCATATGCTCCCCGGGGGCGAGCTCCCTGGTGGTAGCCGCCACCTTATCCTCCTATCTATTCTCTTCTTTCGATGGACCTTGGGCTGGCCCGGCCTGCTAAAAAGGCCAGGCCCATCGGGCTGGCCCCGCATGAAAAGTGGCCCGACAGGTCGTGCCTGTGCCATCAACCAGGCATGAAGCTTAGCAAGGCACAACACGGCAGCATGCCATCCCCTGCTTGGCTCGGGTGGCCCGAGGAGGTCATGCCTGGCCCGCGGCCAGGCAGGGCAGCCCGAATGCTCATCTATAGATGCTTTCTCCTCCACTCATTTTGTCAGACGATGTCGCATCGTCCTCCCATCTGCCGCACTAGATTACTCGTACTCCCTCATCCTCCCCTTCCACATCGAAGCTCCTTCCCTCAAAAGAGAACAATTTCGGGGAGAGCCCCACCATCTCGGCCTAGATTCAGCCACATCCACCCTCATATCTTCTTCCTTGTTCATCTTCCCCTTTCATCTGTCATCGCTGTTCTCTCTGGTGGCGGTAGTTTGGGGTGGTGGGCGACCACGCGCTGGGGCGGTTCGGCGCACGAGCAGGCGGTGACGGCGACCCCACATGTAGGAAGCGTGCATAAGCGGTGCCCCGACGCGATGAGCGAGCCCGCACAGTGATGTTGGCCTAGCGCGTTGTTGGTATTTATTAATGACACTTGTATATATATATATAGGGATAATTCTACAAGCACACAGATATACCATTGTAGCACTTCACCCGGGAGTATTCCAGGTATCGTTATTTATATTTTACCATAGGGAGGAACGGTGGCTAGAGATATTGATAAATATAATACTTATGATGAGATCACTAACTAAACACTTACTCTAAATAGGGGTAAGCCAGATGATATATAAATGATAAGTATAGGGCAATGATAATAATCCAGAGATAGAATTAGATACTCATAAATGTCGTATAGCTAGACTAAGTGATTAATTAAGAGGAAGATTCCTAAGTCATTCCAATGTTCTAAGTCTTGTACACCCAAGTATATATAGTTTCATCTATAACATAATTAACTCTTCATCTACACATAAGGAATTATCGGGGACCAATACTAGGGTACCCAAAGAGGAAGAGCTAATAACCATCGATGTTGATTCATCCAAGCGGTCAAGTGCGCGACCACACCTCTTGCTGGGCTCCGCCTCGTTCGACCACCAAGGCCATGGGCTCCACCTCGTCCGACCCCTGAGGGCTGGCTCCACCTCGCCCGACATCCAAGGGCTGGCTCCGCCTCGGCTGACCCCCAAGGGTAGGCTCCACCTTGTCTGACCCCAAGGGTTGTCTCCGCCTCGTCCAACACCCGAGGGTTGGCTCTACCTTGGCTGACCCCCAAGGGTAGGCTCCGCCTCATCCGACCGCTAAGGGTTGGTTCCACCTCAGCCGGTGTCACAGGGCTGGCTCCGCCTCATCTGACCCCCAAGGGTTGGTTCCACCTCAGCCGACGTTGCAGGGCTGGCTCTACCTTGCCCGACGTCTGAGGGATGGATCCGCTTCACTCGATCCCTCGGACACGGTTCCTAACGGGAGCTCATGCCGCCGCCAACCACTACAGGCCAGAAAGTATTACCCAAGGCCAAACTTCTGGCATCGTGCAGGGAGCGGTCACATCTCAACACGACCCATCCCCACGACATGTCATTCCGGTGAACTCACATCACATGTAGTGATGGACGTGCGGTCACTATGCTGCCCACTCCCTGTGCGCCCGCTGATCAGCACGCTGGTCAGCCGTGCCGCCCGCCGAGGCAGGTTGGGACGTTACGACTCGCTGACAACGCTAGGGCATGGCATTGTCAGAAGATAGGCGACCGATGTGGGGCTGTCCCTATCACCGACGGCTGTGTCAGCAGGGCCCGCACGGAGGAAAAGGAAGGCCCGGCGACCCTTAATACTTCCTTGGCCTCTCGTTCTCCTCTTTTCCCCCCATTATAACTCATGTTTTCCCTTGGCCTATAAAAGGGAAAGCAGAGCATCTCATGAAGGGGACCGATTCATTGAACAAGTGCATTACATAGCATTGGTTCACCGCACCATATTAGACACCGAGCAATCAAACCACAGAGACTTGGGAGCTACCTCCCTCTCTCGCTAGTTTGTAACCCCATACTACAAACTCAGTGCTGGTAACATGAGCAGCCCAAAACTGGACGTAGGGACATTCGGCTTGAACCAGTATAACCCTTGTGTCTTCTTAGCACACAATCTGAGCCAGACGCGCAATATACAAATTTATTTGTTGATGTTTACTCAAAACAACGACAGTTGGCATACTAGGTAGGGGGCTTTTGCGTGTCTCAAGATCAATATCAGGCCTTGGATGGCTAATCGCAACGTCAGCTAGGTCCCGAGCGCGCGCGTGCGCTTCGAGAACCTAGATTTCGTCATCACAATGAAGGGAGAGTTGGTGCGGCTTTCTGCTGCCACACAACCCCTCATCTTCACCTACCTCGACGCAATCGCCGAGGCGCCGAGGAGCTATAGCTACCTACATCGGAGGTCCACGCCCTCGGAAGCAACCAGCTCCTCAGCTTCGACTACGGAATGCCGCGCACCACGATTGCGGTGCACGAGCGTCTCGAGCTCCATCGTGATGCGTGTGACACCCTCAACGCTCGTAGACATGAAGCGCCCTCAGAACAACCCGACGAGTACGTACCAGTCCATTAGGCCCAATAGGGTGGTGGGCCGCGCACCGTGGTTCCGTTGCATGAGCGTCTCGGCCTCCACCACGACGCCTGTGACACCCTTGACGCCCACAGGCGTGCCTGCGGTGGTGCGAATGAGGGGGCTAGCCACAGCTACCATCCACGCCATGGTGAATGCTATGACTGCGGTGAGGTCCGAAGCCTAAGCCCTGACTTGACGGGACCTTAGGCCTTTGGCCGACACACCCTTAAGGGCAAGGCAAAGCGGGACGAGGACGCCGATGAAGGCGCCTCCAAGCCTCCCAACAAAAGGAAGAACAAGCAGTGGCGCAGGAGCTCGCTAGTGTCCAACACCGATCACACTGGGGACCGGAAAGCCCATGGAGGGCACCCCAAGCCACTTCGAGAAGCTGCTTGAAGGGCCATGCCCAAACCATGCTTTCCCCATCAAGCACCTTGAAAGGATCAAGATGCCCAAGAGGGGGGGGGGTGAATTGGGCTAATTCTAAATTCTCTTGCAATAATCAAATCCTACGGATAGCCCAATTAACCCCTTGTGCCTAGAAAAGTGTTTCTATCAAACTAATGCACAACGAACTTGCAACCTATGTTCCAAACTTACTCTAGCAAGCAATTCTATGGATGTAAAACAAGTATTGAATTGCTCAAGGTAAATACTCAAAGTAAGTGCTCAAAGTAAATAGAGAGGGAAAGGAACACAGCGATGTTTTGCCGAGGTATCGGAGAGTCGCCGCTCCCCACTAGTCCTCGTTGGAGCACCCGCGCAAGGGTGTAGCTCCCCCTTGATCTACGCAAGGATCAAGTGCTCTCTATGGGTTGATTCTTCGACACTCCGTCACGGCGAATCACCCAAAGCCGCTCACAACTTGAGTTGGGTCACCCACAAGCTCCGCCGGGTGAACACCAAACTCCCAATCACCACCAAGCTGTCTAGGTGATGGCGATCACCAAGAGTAACAAGCACGAACTCTCACTTGACCACGCGAAGCCTAATGAGAAGATGGATGTACACTTTGCTACTCTTGATTTGCTAGTGAGGCTACTCTCTTGGATTCTCAAATCACAAACACCTCACTAGGACCTTGCTCTTCTTGGCACTCACAAACGTGTTTCTCAGCTGTTGGAATGAGCAAAAGTAACTCCACTCACGAGTGGAGCTTCTATTTATAAGGCAGCCTGAAAAACGAACTGTTATGAGCTTCTGCGGGACGACCGGACGCTCTGATCGTTTTGACCGGACGCTCCGGTCAGTTCAACCCGCGCAATAGTTTTCACGTGATGACCGGACGCTGTCAGGGTCCGGTCAGCAATGATCGGACACATCCGGTCGCTCTTGGATGCTTACTGTACTCGACCGGACGCTGGATACTCAGGGTCCGGTCAGTATTGACCGGACGTGTCCGGTCGCACTTTCTCAAGTCTGGACCCTTACTGGAGTCGACCGGACGCTGGCCCTCAGCGTCCGGTCACATTGACCTTCCAGCGTCCGGCCACACCAAACTTGTTCTTCTTAGTCAAATGAACTGACCGGACCCTGTGGCCAGCGTCCGATCGCACTGGAGCCAGCGTCCGGTCAGTATTTGACCCTCCATTCACTTCCAACTTTCGAACATATGTGAATGAAGTTTGCTCCAAAGGATCTTAGGCATTCATAGGAGCTACCTAGAGCTAGTTTTAATAAGTGTGCACCACACCTAACTCACTAGACTCAACTAGGTCAAGCTACCCGTTCATACCCCCCTTCATAGTACGGCCAAAGGAAAAACAAAGTCCTAAACTACTCTAAGTGTCTCTCCAACTCCAATCGACACTTAGAACTAGTTATCCTTAACCTTGTTGTCCATCCTTTGAAAACCGAAACGATTTCCATCGTAGGGGCATGACAACCTTGATTGCCCAATCAATCTCCATTACCATGACCTAACTGTTGACACAAAATGTGACGCACTGTGCCTCACACACAGCAAGCCGGAAAGCGTGGCTTCAATCGGGTTCCCAGATGCTTCGTGACCCGGAAGCGTGCCAGTCAGTTTGACCTGAAAGAACTAACAAGGGATAAAACAGTTAAATGCCAGACCGGAACATGTCAGGTGAGACCAGACAGTTCCATATATACGGCCCTGAAGCCACTTACAACGACATACAGCTATAGGAAGCTGTCTGCCAACAAGTTTATAAACCATTCGGCTAATCGTAAGATGAACACACGTAAAGATCCGATTGCCGAATGCATGTGCATGGGAAGACATGTTTGAACAAGTGAAATTAATTATGAGTTAATGCATAACCAAGCTCGGCAGTCCAGCCGAATTGGGTCCATGAAGAAGGAACGTGCAAATAAATACACTTAAACTAATCTAAAACCTGCATCTGCCGCACGACACCTAGTTTCGTCAAAGCTTAAACGTAATTAAACTGCATGAACCCACGACATGTGACAATCTAGATCAAAATAATTCAGCCATTACGAGCGTATTATCTATTTGCGAAGGTAATACGAAAATAATGATCATTGAAGCACGAATAAAACCATAAGAGAGGGCCGAATAATATCGATCTAGATTGGGCAGAAGTGTGTTACAAATATATAAAATATTTAAAACATGCAACACTGGATAACTTAATGAATCTATTTAGATTTGCCATATCTAATAGAGCCGATAACTGTCTTGCTTTCACTAAGCATATTGAACAAACGCCTGCCGCACGGTATTTACTCATAAGCAAAGCATAAGCAAAGACTTCTTGATTGTCAAGCAAAGATCCGCCGCACGATCATTGAAAACAAACAAGACTACTTGCATCACGTCTAAATCCACCGCATGATACTAAACATGATAATAAGGTTGTCGGAACTTACGGAGGTCGACGGATCGATGACTCCTCTCGAAGAACTCGACGACACGACAAAAGGACTCGAAAGTTGGCGCGGGGCCGGTTGTATTGATTTGGTTGTGTACCCTCATTACAATGGTCGAGGGTCAATATTTATACCCTAGACAAAACACGAGTCCTAGAGGACTACGATTCACAAAGGAACTTTTAAACAAACTTGGAAACTTACGATTCCTTACCCTAAACCTTTAGATTCCTTTATTATTACAACTTTCATCTTTCCGATCGGCCTTGCCTGCCATCTTCTATTTTCCCGAATGGAGTCACCGCCTTCTGGAATAACCGACCGCACAAGCATTTAGCCGACCGCCTGTTTTGTTTGCCGAACACCTTTCTTCCCACATGCGGGTCCACCTGTCATCCTCCAGAATCGACCAAAATCCAGTGTTAACGCATGCCCCCTCAATTTCGGGATAAACGTTGTTTTATTCTGAAATTGACCACAAGCTCTTTCTTCCTCCTAGGTCAGCACCGTTCAATACCACAGCCGCTGCCCAAAAAATTCAATCTTTCAGCGCAATCTCGGACCCACTTCGAATCTTCAATGGCGACCCAGGATGAAATTCCAGAGGTAAACTTTACTTATATTCGGCACTTTCATTTGATCCTCCCACTCCTCTTTTGATTTATTCCTCTTTGATTTCAATCACCTTCTAAAGGAATACAAGAACCAGATTTTGATCCCCTATGCTGTCAACCTCGACTCCTATTTCCTCGGCCCAATGGGAAATCCTGATCCTTCTGAAATTATCGAGAAGGAAACCCAAAGAATTCCTTTCAAATATGGGATCACCTCGCCAAACCGATGGCCAAACATGTTCAAGAATTGGCCATTTCCCCCAATCACCGGATGGCGGAATTGGTATAGGAGAATGCTGGATAAAAGCAGCAGCCACTGGGAAAGTCAAGACATCAGTCATTGTCTGGAATTATCCTTAGCAGAAACACCCAGAAATGATTCCCTTTTAATAGCAGCTTCCCATTTTTGGTCTGACACTATTAATGCCTTCATCTTTGGTCATGGCATGATGACCATCACTCTAGCTGACGTGTTCATGATGACTGGCTTGAACGTGTCATTGCCAGTATATCCCTATAAGTACAAAAGCAAAAGTAATCAAAGAGCCGTCAGCTCTGGATGTGGATGGGTCAAACATATCCAGAACTACATGAATGCATCTGGCACCGTCTCTGATAAAGAGTTGAAAGCCTTCATGAATATGTGGCTATGCAGATTCATCTTTTGTGGAAAATCCAATGAACCAACCCTGAATCACATGGTAATGGCTGAAGACTTAGCTACAGGCACTCAGATCCCACTAGGCAAATATCTCTTAGGGTCTGTTTATCATATGATGCATCAGATTACTCTTCAGATGCGCCAAGGTGGAGAAATCTCTTGTGTGAATGGTCCCTGGTGGCTAGTTCAAATGTGGCTTCAGCTATATATGCATCAGATAACCTCTGTGAGCCTCTTCAATCTAAGTTTTCCTTCAGTTAACTATGCTGAAGGCAGTACAGCAAAGGTTAAGGCTTGTCAGACTTATGGGGAAGCAGCATCATCTATAAGCATTGACATAGACATCAGTCATTTCTTCAAGCTGTTTTTCAAAGGATTCGGCAATGTGCTCTGGTTTCCTTACAGAGAAAATGAAAATTTGACTTTGCCCTGCAAGTTTAGTTATGAAATTGGTTGTTCAGGTCAAGAATCCACAGAGATTTTCAACTCCTTTATCAAACCTTGCACTCTGCCAGCCGAATTTCATCATGGGAGGTTAGTGCAGTCCACCTATGAATTCTACTATCCAAATATGGTGGCCAGACAATTAGGATGTGGCCAACTGCCTCCAAGATTCCTCTCCTCAACAATCATAAAGTCAAGGGAAGTAATAACAGAAAGAATGGAAGCCAAGAAAATCTTTGAATTAGGATGGGAATTGCCAACATATGAACCATCTCCATTTGGGCTAATAGATGTTGCTCATCCCTTCTTCGTCTCTTGGTGGCAAGAATGGCATGATCATATCTTCAATATATCAGTTCATTCTCTATGCAAAAACTTGCAACCTGACTTTGCTTCTGATAGTGAGGTAATTTCATTATGCTCATCATTTCTTGCTCCTGAACCCACTTCTTATCTTAACATCTGGTTATGCATAGGATCTTGAGTTTACTCTCCCAACCAAAGCAATCCAATACTATTCGGCTGGTCCCAAGCCTGCTATGGGGTTTGATGCTCCAAACTTAAAGGAATTCATGAAAACTCCTGTGACTTTGGATTCAGTACCCTTAAAGGCACTCATGAGAACCCCTACTGCTTCAGCCGCTGCATCTTCAAGAGGAAAAAGCAAAAGGAAAACATCTGACAATTTTCTCTTACCCAAGAAACCAAGGACCAAGAAAGCCAGATTATCTCTTAAGGCATGAATCTTTTATTTTCTTATTAGGTTAACAACCTCGCTTAGCAGTAAACCTGACCACCTCTATATTCATTACTTCCATTGTAGCCACAAGTCGAAATTCCCACACTGGGCAATACCTCAGCGCCTGCAGAACCAACCCCTGAAGTTTCTACTGAAGATGAAGAAATCCATGATAGCGAAACTTCAGAGACTCATGAAGCTGAAAGTTTAAAAGCTCACAAATCTGATGAAACCATAGGTAACATCGTTCAGCCAATTCCCCTTTTTCTCTTTCTTCCTAAATAACACCTATCTCTTGTGCTTATTATCATTTACTTTATTGAGAATAGATGAAATCTTAGATGAACTGGCAAGGGAAACTTCTCCTGATCAAGCCCCAGACCCGCCTCTTCTGAACCTTCAATCAAGTTCTCCAGCAAGCCAGGGTATAATCCATCTTGATAATCAATCAGCCCAACAGGTAATGCCTTGTCTCACACTATATCTTAGCAAAATTACCCAATCGGCTAACACCTTCTTTCTTCTCCTTTCTTTAGAAGAACATCACTAAACCGACCACCAGTTACTCCTTCTCTATTGAGGACTACATTATTGAGAAAGGTGAAGAGATCACTTCTCATCAAACCTTATCGCTGGAAAATCAGGCTCGGCTAAAAGAGGTGATCATTCTGCTGAATAAGGATACCATTAGTCTGGTTCAGGATGCAGACCAGATAAAAGACCTCCTTGAACTCATTGATCAAGATATCCCCTCTGCTCTCAAAGCTCCCCTAGAATCTGCAGCCCATCTTGATGACCACTTTGCTATGGTGAGAAGGGCAACCAAGAACATATCTTCGAGGGCTGCTCTGCAGAAGGATAGATCTTTGAAAAAACTAGAGATTAAAGATCTTCACTCTCATATCCAGACTACGAGAAATTCCTTGGCAACCTTGGAGCCTGAACTGAAAGCCATGGAGGATGAAAAAAGCAGACTAGAAGCTCAACTAGCCAAACTGAATGCCAAAATTTAGTCTCACAGGGCCCATATAGCTAATTTGCCGAAGAACATAGAAGCAGCTTCACTAAAGATAGCTTCGACCATCAAAGAAGATCAGCAGATCAAAAACAAGTTATCCAGCATCCAGAGTTCTGAAGATGAAGATCAAAAAGTGCTGGATAATGTTAGCCGAATCAGAACTGAGGCTATAGAGGCAATCAATCATTTTCTGAACAAGTAGACATTGGGTTTGTAATAAACTTAAGTGTGATACCCTCTGTCTTTTAACCAATCAACTTTGTGTTTACATATTTTCATTTGTTTGAAAAAAAGCAATCGGCCTTTTCCCCTTAAATTACTCAATTAGAATGTAGCCGATTGTCTCCATTCTTCTGATAGCCGAACGAATCCAATTTAAATATTGTGAGGGCATAGCCGAACAATGTTGGCTCCAACAAATCAGGGAGATAATCGAGCGACGTTCAATTTAACCCATGCCTGGCCCAGCCCAGTAGCGGCCCAGCTGAAAGGGAAAAACCCTACTCCACCGTTCGGCATTCTCGCCCCACAACTCCGTGGAATTCGCCACGATCCTTCGCTTCGGCTTATAAATAGACCCTTCCGTTAGCTTTCATCACTATCTTCGCTTTAGCGTTCTCACATCTGTCTCCTCCACTTCCTTTGTTCGATTCATTCCATAAGAAAACCCTAACCTCCATCAAAGCAAATGACGAACAGTGGCAACCGTGGCAAGCGTCCTGCCGACGGAGAGGCTGAAGGAAGCAGAGCATCGCGCTGCTGGCATCGCGGGTACGATTCGGCTTTTTGCCCCCTTTGCAATTTCCTTGTTCATTTCTTAGTTTCGATCTTTCCTTCCTCATTCATCAGGATAAGGGTCATCAGCTCCAGCCAATATCATCTCCTTCCTCCGGCGACGACAACTCAACCGGGAACTCCATCATCCGGCTCCTCCGGATCTTCCAGCTCTTCAAGCTCTTACCATTCCAATCCTTGGGGCCCGGCAGAACCAGCAGATGCACACCATCCATACTCTCATGAGGAGGCGCTCAAGTTTCGCCAGGAGAGGGACGAAGCCCGGGAGGAGCTAGGCGACGTCTCCAAGAAGTTCGGCATCGATCAAGCCGAATGGGAGGACCAGCGGAAGCAATTCTACGACGCCATCACCGGTTTGATATCCCCATTTGGTTTTATCATTCTGGCTTCCCTTGCTTGCTGATCCATTTTTTTCTTTTCTACCTAGCTCTTTCTGCGGAGAATGATCGCCTGAAGGCGGCGGCGAACAAAATTGCCGACAAGGTGAATGCCCAGGGGGAGACATCCGAGGCACGCCTTGATGCTATGGACGGCCGCGTTGATCAGGCCATCATCCAAGGTGTGCACCTTGGTGTTTCTCTCAGGCTGGCGGCAATGACCTCCCGAACCAACGAAGACTACTCCTTCCAGCCAGTCGGCTTCGCTGGAGGACGCCCGGACGAGATCGACGACATCGATGAGCGTCTGGAGGTCTACGATGATCATGCCGTCGCCCTTGCCGAATCCACACATCCCCAGTCTGTCCTCAATAAGTTATTTGAGGAGTAGTTTGTATTAGGATGGACTTCTGTAAATAAACTTGTCTTTTGGAAGAATACTTATTTCTTTGATCCTTTTTGGTAAAATTCTGCATGCGACTGTCAGAAAATGCTGAAAACAATCCGGTCTTGCATAAACATCCTTGTGCTAGAGGCGATGCAAGCTGCATCGGCTATTTTGTGCTAAAGGCGATATGAACAATATCGGCTATTCTCAGTCTTATATCTGATTTTTAGGCTAAAGGCGATTTTCTCTTTATCGGCTTTTCTGATCTACATTCATGAACCAACCTCAACACTGGGGTAATACTTCTTAAGAAATCTTCCATTGATAACTCTGGTAAACTCCTCCCCAAATAAAGTCTTCAATATGTATGCATTGCCAGGTACACATTCTACTATTCGGAAAGGACCTTCCCAATTTGGAGACCATTTGCCGAACGTTCTATCCTTTGTTCCAATTGGCAATATAGTTTTCCAAACCAAATCTCCTTCTGCGAATTGGTTCAGCCTAACCCTTTTGTTATAATACTTGGCAATGCATATTTTATTCTTCTCAATATTTTCCAATGCCTTGAGACGAATCAAATGTAGATCTTCCAACTCATCCATCATTAGATTCTTATAATCCTCTTCCACCAATTCTTTCTGTAACACAACTCGCCTTGATCCTGACCGTAATTCCCATGGTAATATAGCATGATGCCCGTAAACCAGTTCATAGGGAGACGTTTGAGTGGACCCATGACAAGCCATTCGGTAAGCCCACAATGCTTCATTAAGAACCAAGTGCCATCTCCTTGGTTTTTCATCAATCTTCTTCTGGATGATTTTAATCATAATCTTATTCGATGCTTCTGCCTGACCATTAGCTTGGGCATAATAAGGAGAAGAATTATACAACTTAATCCCCATATCTTTGGCAAAATCACAGAATTTTGAAGAAGTAAACTGAGTTCCTTGATCAGTTGTTATAGTTTGAGGAATCCCGAATCTGTGAATTATATGTTCCTCAACAAAACTGATCATATTCTCTGACATTACCTTCTTCAAAGGAATAGCTTCAACCCACTTGGTGAAATAATCCGTGGCCAAGAGTACAAACTTGTGTCCCTTACTAGAAGGAGGATTGATCTGACCAATTAAATCTATACCCCATCCTTTGAACGGCCAAGGCTTGATTATAGGATTCATAGCAGACGCTGGAACTTTTTGAATATTGCCGAATTTTTGACAATTGTGACACCCTTTGTAATATTCAAAACAATCTTCCAACATAGTTGGCCAGAAATAACCAGTCCTCCTAATTATCCACTTCATCCGATAAGCTGACTGATGTGCACCACACAATCCTTCGTGAACCTCATACATCACTTTCTTGGCTTCTTCTTGACTTAAACATTTGAGCAATACTCCATCGATGGACTTGTAATATAACTGATCATCAAGAAACACAAATTTGAGAGCTTTGTACCTGAGTTTTCGGGAAACCTTTTGAGATGGATTTTTCAGATAATTGGTAACTTCGTATGTCCAATCATCATCTACTGGATCAGTATTTAAAACATCTTCCTCCATAGCAAAAACTTCCCGACTCTCTCGATATCCAGAAGCAGCTTGCGCTAACTTATTTGCTTCTTCATTGTACTCTCTAGGGATATGATGCAAAGTTACTACCAGGAAATTCTTCAAAAGTTCTCTACACTCCTCATAATATTCTCTTAACACATTGTTCTTGCAATCATACTGACCATTCAGTTGGTTAATCACCAACTCAGAATCCCCAAAGATTTCAACAGCAACAGCCTTTACTTCTATAAGAAGCTGAAGCCCTCTAAGCAATGCTTCATACTCTGCTTGATTATTAGTAACATAAAACTCAATAGGAACTGCATACTCAAAAGCTTTTCCTCGTGGGGAAATCAAAAGAATACCAGCACCACCACCTTTGTTACAAGATGATCCATCGAAGAACAAGGCCCAAGGCACAATGCTTATCGCCTCAACAGAAAGATCCCGATGTTGGGTAATAAAATCGGCAATAATTTGACCCTTTACCGCCTTTGCCGATTCATACCTTAAATTAAATTCTGACAATGCTAAAATCCATTTGCCAATTCTTCCATTCAAAATTGGCATCGATAACATATGTTTGATCACATCAAAACTAGAAACTACCACGCTTTCTTGTGCACTCCAAAGTCTTTCTTGTGCACTCCAAAGTCTTTCTTAAATCGGCTAAATGTCCTTCACGATTGTTTGGATTCATCTTTAAGCCATGCTTTCTTGTGCACTCCAAAGTCTTTCTTAAATCGATAACATTTGTTTGGATTCATCTTTAAGCCATGCTTTCTTGTGCACTCCAAAGTCTTTCTTAAATCGGCTAAATGTCCTTCACGATTTCTAGACTTGACCACTACATCATCGATGTAGATCTCTACAATCTTGCCGATCAGCTCGTGAAAAATATAATTCATAGCTCTTTGATAAGTTGCACCGGCATTCTTTAACCCAAATGTCATGACTATCCACTCAAACAAACCAATATGACCAGGACATCTGAAGGCTGTTTTTGAAATATCTTCCACTGCCATAAAAATTTGATTATAGCCAGCATTACCATCCATAAAACTAATGACTTCATAACCTGCTGCTGCATCTACTAGTAAATCGGCAACTGGCATTGGGTACCCATCCATGGGAGTAGCCTTATTAAGATTTCTGAAATCTATGCAAACTCTCATTTTTCCATTTTTCTTGTATACCGGTACTATATTTGAAATCCACTCTGCATATTTGCATGGCCAAATGAAGTTTGCTTCTATTAATCTTTCAATCTCCTTTTTCACATCGGCCAATACTTCCTCTTTGTATATCTTCCGTGGAGGTTGTTTATAAGGACGAAATCCAGGTTTAATGGGTAATCGATGCTCAACAATGGAACGATCCAATCCAGGCATTTCCGTGTAATCCCAAGCAAAACAATCTTTAAACTCTTTCAACAGATCTATCAACTTTGATTTATATTCTGGGTCTAACTTTGCACTAATATACATCGGCCTTGGCTTAGAACCATCGCCAACATTAATTTCTTCCAATTTATCAGCCGACATAAAACCACGCCCCAACTTTCCTTTGTTGCCATCGACGGGATTTCCCATTAAAAATTACTATGAGAGCCGACTGCTTGGATCGGCTGTTGACCTTCGCTGAAAACATTTACAGGACCTTCTTTCCACTGTTTTCCAGAGAAACAATCGACGCCTTCATATTCCCAGTAGGTAGATTCTGTGGCAGCAACACTTACCGAATCGTCAGCATGCACAACTTCAACATCATCTCCAATCCATTGAATGAGAATTTGATGCATGGTCGAAGGAATGCAGCAATTAGCATGGATCCAATCTCTGCCCAAGAGTAGACTATATGCCCCCTTGCCATCAATGACAAAAAAGGTAGTAATCAGAGTTTTAGACCCAATAGTCAGCTCGACATGGATAGCACCTCGGGTATCAGAAGGATTGCCAGCAAAGTCCCTAAGCACCATGTCAGTTTTCAACAATTCTTCATTAGTCATCCCAAGCTTTCTGAAGGTAGTATAAGGCATGATATTGATAGCAGCCCCTCCATCAACAAACATCTTGGTCAAAGGCTTGCCATTGACATATCCTTTTAAATAGAGTGGTCTTAAGTGACGATTCTTGATTGGTTTGTCAAAAACAACCTGCTGCGTTAATACAAGCTGAGCCATCAAATCCTGACATTCACTTTCATCAAAATCAGAGTACACCTCTTCTTGGACATCTTGGCTTTCGGGAGCTATAAACTCTGATGGGAGGAAGAAAGCCATGCAAGCATTAGCCGAAGGACCACATCCATCAGGCTTCTTTTTAGGACGCCATATTTGCTTTGTTTCGGTAACTTCCTGTTCCAACTCCCTATTCCTCAACCGTTGAACTCTTCTTTTCTGACTTTTCCTCAGGCCTGGAGGACACCACTGTCCTTTTTGCCATACGTATCTATAGAAATCAGCTTCTTCATCATGTGCCCTATCATGAATCCAACCTTGACCTGCAAATCTTTTCCTTTGCTGATTCTCAAAATTATCTATTTTTAATCGCCGATCATCTTCAAGAACCTTCTTTCCAAGTCTTTCGTAGACGGGACGGTGGTTGACTCGAGATTGCCTATACTCGGAGTACTGAGCACTACACTTCGGACAATTATTTCTTGCAGGCAACCTCAAGCCTTCATTCCAACAATGCCTAAAGAATGAACAACCCCAATGAGACTGCTCCTGTTCTGTCATGTATTCTTGTTTCTCCCTTCGGTATATCTCTTCCTCATACCTCCGGCATTCTTCCATAAACCATTGCTTCTTATAGTATTCCCTCTCTTGCTCTCTCTGCCACTTGTTTAGCAAAATACGTGATGTAACTCTGGGTTTGGAAGTTTGACCTTTCTCGGTTCGGCTATTTTGAAACCGAACTCGTTGCTGCAGTTCTCTATTGGTGACTTGCCGATCCGGGTCAACAGCACCACTTTCCTTTGCTCTATCAGAAGTCAACACCTTCACCTTGCCTTTACCTTTGAGATCACTGGCAGAGACCATATTCACAGAGAAAGAAATCATATTTTGTGGAAAAGGCTGATCATCAATTTTCATCTTGCCATCAAACCTCAAATGTCCCTCTTGGATAGCTTTCTGGATTCGTATTCTGAACACTCGGCAATCATTGATAGAGTGAGAATTAGTATTATGGAAGCCACAATACTTTTTGTCTTTCACTCCTTCAGGACGTAGCATAGGATGTCTTTCTGGCAGCTTGATGCGTCCTTCCTTTATCAACAATGCAAAAAGCCTGTCTGCCTTAGTAACATCAAAATCATAGGTTCCCTTTTGTTGTTTCAACCAGCGTTGACTAATTTGAGTGGGTTCCTTTGCCCAATTTAACTCAGCTGCAGCTATCTCATCTTCATCAATATACTCAGTCGCCTCATCCAGAAAACCTTGATACACCTCATTAGTGGCATTGTTCTTCTGAAAGCGATTATCTCTCCTGAATCCTTGGGCTTGATTACTCATAGCTGCTAAACGCTGTGCAAGTTGGCCAAGATCATCAAACTCCATGCCGAACAACTTTTCCCTGATATTCGGCAACATTCCCGCTATAGCCATTCCAGGTAGTTGATCATCTGGTAAATTTAGAGAATAACACATATTCTTGGTCTCCCTAAATCTGCGAAGATATTCCAATGGTGTCTCATTTGTTCTCATCCTCAGACTCATGAGATCAACCAACTTTTTCTCATTAGTACCCGTGTAGAAATATGAATGAAACTTCTGCTCTAGCTCTGCCCACGTACCAATGGAATGAGCTGGTAAAGACGTGAACCACGTGAAAGCTGGTCCTGTAAGAGACAAAGGAAAATATCGAATCCTCCAAGCTTCATCTGAAGCAGCTTCTCCAAGCTGCATTAAGTACCGACTGACGTGCTCTATGGTACTAGTATCATCTTGACCAGAAAACTTGGTCAAATCTGTTGGAGGCTTCACCCTTGGAGGTAACGCCACTCTGTTGTACCATTCTGGATAAGGAGACTTGTATGAATAAGATTGATTCTTTGGCTTCAAGCCGAACTGATTTTGCATCATATCAGCCATCCTGTGCATCAAAACATCAATGCCTGGATCCTGATTTCCTTGCACTTGCACTCCAGAAGGCAATCCTAAAACATTTCTATACCCTGGATTTGGTACAGCATTGATAGCACTGTAATCAGTGAATTCTTGATACCCATCTCCATACATATTCTTCTGCAATCTGTTTGATGCTGGAGAAACTCTATAAGCTGAAGGTGGCACTTCTCCTGTGGTACCAAATGTCACCTGGCCATAGGTGGGATGTGATTGCTTTTCAGTGTGAGTCAACCCACCTATATTTGAAGGCGACGCTACTTCTTTTCCAACAGGCTTCTCTTGATGCTTTGGAACATTGAAAAGCATCGGCCCACTGAGTGGTCCAACATTTTCTTCGAAGTATTTATCAACCATTGGACCAAAAGTACTGATCATGATTGCTCGAAAGGTATTCAGAAAAGCTATGTGATGGTTTGTCATGGTTTCTCCCATAGCTTTATAAACCAGGGCTGTCATCTTCTGAGCATCCTCCTCTTCAGTGTAATCAGTTTGATGCGGAAGAAGAACCCTTGGCATTGACTGCTTTTGAAACACTTTATTGCTCTTGTTTTTGGAAAAAGACATCAAGCACTTTCGTTGGTATTGCTCACATGCTTGTAGCACTAAATCCCTATAATTATCTGGCAATTCTGTCATGCTCACATCCAGAACATGATCATTGTTGATCTCAGACGCCATCTTAAACTAACAGATTCGTCCCACTGGGCGTGCCAAAAAGTGTGTTGACACAAAATGTGACGCACTGTGCCTCACACACAGCAAGCCGGAAAGCGTGGCTTCAATCGGGTTCCCAGATGCTTCGTGACCCGGAAGCGTGCCAGTCAGTTTGACCTGAAAGAACTAACAAGGGATAAAACAGTTAAATGCCAGACCGGAACATGTCAGGTGAGACCAGATAGTTCCATATATACGGCCCTGAAGCCACTTACAACGACATACAGCTATAGGAAGCTGTCTGCCAACAAGTTTATAAACCATTCGGCTAATCGTAAGATGAACACACGTAAAGATCCGATTGCCGAATGCATGTGCATGGGAAGACATGTTTGAACAAGTGAAATTAATTATGAGTTAATGCATAACCAAGCTCGGCAGTCCAGCCGAATTGGGTCCATGAAGAAGGAACGTGCAAATAAATACACTTAAACTAATCTAAAACCTGCATCTGCCGCACGACACCTAGTTTCGTCAAAGCTTAAACGTAATTAAACTGCATGAACCCACGACATGTGACAATCTAGATCAAAATAATTCAGCCATTACGAGCGTATTATCTATTTGCGAAGGTAATACGAAAATAATGATCATTGAAGCATGAATAAAACCATAAGAGAGGGCCGAATAATATCGATCTAGATTGGGCAGAAGTGTGTTACAAATATATAAAATATTTAAAACATGCAACACTGGATAACTTAATGAATCTATTTAGATTTGCCATATCTAATAGAGCCGATAACTGTCTTGCTTTCACTAAGCATATTGAACAAACGCCTGCCGCACGGTATTTACTCATAAGCAAAGCATAAGCAAAGACTTCTTGATTGTCAAGCAAAGATCCGCCGCACGATCATTGAAAACAAACAAGACTACTTGCATCACGTGTAAATCCACCGCATGATACTAAACATGATAACAAGGTTGTCAGAACTTACGGAGGTCGACGGATCGATGACTCCTCTCGAAGAACTCGACGACACGACAAAAGGACTCGAAAGTTGGCGCGGGGCCGGTTGTATTGATTTGGTTGTGTACCCTCATTACAATGGTCGAGGGTCAATATTTATACCCTAGACAAAACACGAGTCCTAGAGGACTACGATTCACAAAGGAACTTTTAAACAAACTTGGAAACTTACGATTCCTTACCCTAAACCTTTAGATTCCTTTATTATTACAACTTTCATCTTTCCGATCGGCCTTGCCTGCCATCTTCTATTTTCCCGAATGGAGTCACCGCCTTCTGGAATAACCGACCGCACAAGCATTTAGCCGACCGATTGTTTTGTTTGCCGAACACCTTTCTTCCCGCATGCGGGTCCACCTGTCATCCTCCAGAATCGACCAAAATCTAGTGTTAACACTAACTTAATTGCCTCTGCAAAACACACGTTAGTCATATTAATCTTGTATTGACATTAATCACCGAAATCCAACTAGGGGCCTAGATGCTTTCAATCTCCCCCTTTTTGGTGATTGATGACAATACCACCTCGAGTATGTTATGGAGTGAGGTTTTTTACGGGCTTGGTTCATATAAGCTTTTGTCGATAAGAACAAAAGAGTTAGGCAAGCTTATATGACCCAAGCCAACACAATTACTCAAAGGATATGAATTAAGCATGAGTACTAATAACAAAGCTCATTTGCTTCGAAGTATAATCGCGGAAGCAAAAGCAAATGAGCATTATGACATGTAGATAATGCAAAGCAGAAATCACATATGTCAAATATCACAGTCACGTAGATAGCACTATCACATATATATAATAGTATGCATGAAAGTAAACACACGAATGCATAAGTAATAGTGTATCACACAAATAAAACTCCAAATGTATATAATAAGCTAATACTATAAAACTAGCTCCCCCTAAAACTCGCTCCCCCTGAGTCTACATACTCAAACCCTCTCCCCCTTTGGTGTCAAACACCAAAACCTAAGGGTCGGTCGGTGGGGCTGCAGCGGACGAGTCGGCCGTTGAAGTACGTGGAGCAAGATGGAACTGGGTGCCATCATCATCTGACCCTGAGCTCTGAACTGACTGACCCTCTGTAGCAGGAAGTGTCGCTAAAGCGGTCTGGGTCTGAGCTGGGGCTGGTGCTGCCTGTGAAGCTGCTAGAATGTCTGTCGTAGGATCTGACGAGGCGACAGATGAGGGGAGCCTCTGAGTGGTCATGAGAGCTAGAGCTGCTGTAGACGGACCGGCAGAATGCATGTGAGGAGGTGTAGGCATGCCGGTCAACTCGCTGAAGGATGCTCCAAGACTCCTGGAGACTGACGTGTCAGGCACGAATAGCGAGGAAGACTGCTCTGGTGTGAAGCCCGTCTGAAGTGGAGTGAACTGTGGGGCTACCACGGGTGAGGCTAACCACTGGGACACCTGTACAAGAGGTGAAGTAAACTGAACTGGAGGCTATCCCTGACTCTGAAGCTCGATGGGCTGTACTGCTGGAGTCGTCGAAGTGGTAGCAGGCGGAGCAATCTGGGGCGAAGACTGTGGCAGTGGGGCCCCAATGGCTGTCACTACATGCTGCATGAATCCCATGAGCTGCTGCTACATAAGTAATTGCTGGTGCTGAAGGAGCTGCTGCTGCCGCTGGAACTCGTCCTGACGAGCCTGAAACTGCGCGAAGTTGGTAGCTGTCTCCTGTGCCTGTCGTGTCTGGTCCTGCTGCATCCGCTCAAGAATAGCAATGAGAGCGGGGTCTGTCTGTGGAGTAGGTGGAGTAGAACTAGAGCTACCAGCCTCTGCATCGTGTCTGCGTGGAGGCATCTGAGGTATAGGCTGGTAGTCGTCGTCAGAGCTGTCACTATACTCGCTCACCTCCTGCTGTGCCTCTAGCTCCTCCTCCTCTGTGGCGGCAATCCCTCTGATAATCTCATCCTGCTGAGCTGTGGACTCTAGCACGTCGGGACGATGGCTAGGCTGTTTGGGTGCCTGAGGAGTGGTGTGTCTGATCCTCTGTGACAGGTTGTAAGCTGGGAACTCTGTGGTGGCACCTGTATACTCATCCATCATGCTAGGGGGCTTATCAAGCAGAACTCTGCGGATGAGGAACGTGATCTAGTGAGCATAGGGAAGCTGCCTGCGACCCTTGAATCCCTCAGCTATAGTATCCTCCATCTCTGAAAGAAGGAGGTCCCAGATGTCAAACACTGTCTGCTGCAAGATGGCATTGAGAAACCAGAGCTGTAAGCGAGTCAGGCCCTCCCTGTATCCCAACCTAGGAAGCAGTGTCCTCCTGATGATGGCCTCTAGCACTCTCGCTGTAGGAGTCAAGTCACTGGGGTTCCTGCTCGACCCCTCACCAAAGGGCTCCTTGAAGCAATGGCGCACTAAATCTGTAGGGGGCACCTGCCCTCCATGAGGACACCTGGGAGGCCCCTGCTGTCCATAGCAAACCTCATGCATCTTGATGGGCTGCTCCTATAGCCTCTGTATCTCTCTGGCTCTGCCACTCGTCACTCTGTAGTCTTTGCCTCTGAAAGCAAAGTGAATAAACCTGTGTTGTGGATCGATGTAGAGTGAGGCATAAAACTGACGGACCCAAGATGGTACATATATGCCCGTCCGTCCAATCAAATCTGTCAGTCCTGGCAAATATGACAAGTATGGCCGAATGCTCTCTCCGGCTGCTGCCACAATAGACTCTATCTGACAGACTCTCTGAGATCTGAACACTGCCCCACTGTTGAGATAAGCATTGTAGAAATCCTCCTGCAGTGGCGTGTAGAACCCTCAGCTGCTCTCTCATCCCTCCTCGGAGGAAACCAAACCTCAAACTCAACAAAACACAGCTGCTGAACCTATCTAGTGGTGGCGGCCCTCAGGTCGAGGTGGACCACTGGAGGCGGACCCTAAGGTCTGGGCGGAGGACGTGAACCTCTGCGCTGTGTAGCTGGCCTCGGTGGAACTGTAGCACTGGTACGACTCGAGCGGCGTAGCTGAGGTGCCGGCTCGGTCTCCTCGGTCTGCTGACCCTCCTAAGTCTCCTGGGCTGGCTGAGGCTCTGCTGGTGGGGGCTGTTGCTGTGCTGACGGACCCTCCTCAATGGCAACCCATCGTCCTGCAAACATGGTAGTCCCAGCTGGACTACCGTGACGATGCTCAACCTCCTCAATCGCAGCTCTCAGTGCTGGTGAAACCGGCTGATCTGCAATGACAACTCCGCTGCAGGCACCACCTCTCTCGGCACGCTCTGTGGCCTCTGCAACAGCTGCTGCTCTAGCTGTCTCTGCATCGGGGTACTTCCGCTTCTTGGATGTCACCTGCTTGGTTGACTTGCCCTTAGATCCGGCTGGCTGGCGAGGTGGGGGCCTCCGATCATCATCACCTGGGCCACCACCAACGTTCTTGGTGTGAGCCATCTGAACTGACAAGTTGATGAACTGCCGCTGATGAAGATCAACTGTCAAACTACCGCTTTCGAGGCTTGGCCTTGATCCTTACTCACGAGCTAGGCTCCGAGTTGACTGCCAACTGCTAGAAGAACCACAACGGAACCAACTCGCTGCACGATAGAATAGATGGATATACAAATAAATACCATATGTCTAATAGATGCGAAACCCTAATAGAGAAAGCAATGTAGATGCGAACTTGAATCGAATGGCTTTCTACCTGACGATCAGCGATCCGAGAAGAGATAAGATGTCATGTGGGGGATCCTCGGAACCGAGCTAGGGTTAGGGTAAACGAAGCACTGCGAGGAATTGGCTGTGGATTAGTGACAATGACGAAGTTCGGGTTCCAGCGCAAAAGATGAGTAGCCTGATGAATTGGCAGAAAAGAAAGGCTTACCAAGGGTTAGGGCTAGACGACTCCGGCAAGAGGCAGAGCAGGGGCGTGGTCAGGGCAACTCCGGCGAGCTACGGTGGAGCGGGCTTTGCTAGCGCGGTGGCGCGCGGGAAGGCTCGGTCGCAGTGGTGCGGCGAGGCTGCTGGGCACTGCCGCTGGCGGCGTAGGCAGGGGAGAGCGCGGTGCTGCTGCGCGGCGGCGCGGCGAGCAACGGTGGCGCGCGGCTGGCGAGCAGTGGAGGCGGCGGCTCGGGCTAGGGCAAAAACAAGTTGAGGGGCGAACAAGGGTACAGCAGCGGTTAAATAATCCCCCAAACGCGATAGAAAAGGAAACTAAAAAGAGTCCTGAAAATGCGCGAGATCTACTGACCGGACGCTCCGGTGGTAGCGACCGGACGCTACCACCCAGCGTCCGATCGATTCCAGAGAGATCCAAATCCTCTGGAATCGGGACCGGACGCGTCCGGTGGTCCATGACCGGACGCAGGCAGGGTCCGGTCAGTACAACTTGGTCTTCCTTCGATCGACCGGACGCTGAACCCTTCCTGACCAGACGCACAGACGTAGCGTCCGGTCACTCCTTCACCAGCAGTTCACCTCCTGTGAACTGACCGGACGTTGGACAGCAGCGTCTGGTGCAGCGTCCGGTGCACCTTTTCTAGCAAATCTTCAAACTTCCTTCGCGCTGCCTGTTCCCAATCAAGTCCCAACTTGAATAAGATCCAAATAAACTCCAATTGGGACTGATGTGAGTGACCTCTCTCAAACCCTCATATTTTTCAAAATATTTTGCCTTAGGCTATAATTCTTTTTAAGAAAATAGGCAACAAGAGGGCAAATGGAACAAAACGACAAAACAACATTCATGCATATGCAATACTTATAAGTAAATCTAGTTGCTTGTCAAGTTTGATCTAAGGTTAAGCTTCTTCACACGCTTTTCGGCGGTTATCTTAACCATGTTAGACAAGCCCTATATGCATTGCCACAAATTAAATATGTTGTATATTACAATGAATGCAAGGGACAACACAAGCTCAATTTTTAGTGAAGTTACTAAAATCAAGTACATTGAGCTCATTCCGCAATCTACAAAATGTAGCCTCATCTAGCGGTTTAGTGAAGATATCCACCAATTGATCCTCGGTCCTTACACCTTCTAGTGATATATCATTTTTAGCAACATGATCTCTAAGAAAGTGATGACGGATATCTATGTGCTTTGTGTGAGAGTGTTGAACCGGATTATTTGCAAATTTTACCGTACTTTCATTGTCGCACAAAAGAGGTACCTTTTCTAGAACTACTCCATAGTCTAGCAAAGTTTGTTTCATGTAAAGTATTTGTGTACAACAAGCACCCGCGGCAATGTATTCCGCTTCGGCGGTAGACAAAGCCACACTATTTTGTTTCTTGGAGGACCAAGACACAAGTGATCTACCAAGCAAATGGCACCCTCCGGATGTGCTCTTTCTATCAACTTTGCATCCGGCATAATCTGAATCGGAATAGCCAATTAATTCAAATAAAGCTCCTTTGGGATACCAAAGACCAATGCTTGGTGTGTGCTTAAGATACCTAAGGATTCTTTTTACGGCAATTAAATGTGTTTCCTTAGGACTAGCTTGAAATCTAGCACACATGCACACACTAAACATGATGTCGGGCCTAGATGCGGTTAAATATAACAAGCTACCAATTATAGAACGGTAGAGAGTTTGATCAACCGGGTTATCTCCCTCATCTAGGTCGAGATGTCCATTTGTAGGCATTGGGGTCTTGATTGGCTTACATTCATCCATCTTGAATCTCTTGAGAAGATCTTTTGTGTATTTCTCTTGAGAGATGAAGATGCCTTCTTTCATTTGCTTGACTTGAAAACCAAGAAAGAATGTAAGCTCACCAATCATTGACATCTCGAACTCCTTCGACATCAATTCACCAAATTCTTTGCATGAGTCTTCATTTGATGATCCAAAGATGATATCATCAACATATACTTGACAAATGAAGATATGCCCATCAAGCTTCTTGGTGAATAGTGTGGTGTCAACCTTCCCAATGGTGAAGCCCTTTTCAATGAGGAAGTCCCGAAGGCACTCATACCAAGCTCTTGGGGCTTGCTTAAGCCCATATAGTGCCTTGGACAACCTATAAACATGATTAGGATATCTAGGGTCTTCAAACCCGGGAGGTTGATCAACATAGACTAGTTCATTAATAAAGCCATTTAAAAATGCACTTTTCACATCGATTTGATATAGTTTCATTTCATGATGTGATGCATATGCAAGAAGGATACGGATGGCTTCTAATCTTGCAACCAGTGCAAAGGTCTCTCCAAAATCCAAACCTTCAACTTGAGAGAACCCCTTTGCAACTAGTCTTGCCTTGTTCCTCACAACAACACCTTGATCATCTTGCTTGTTGCGGAACACCCACTTCGTTCCAATGACTCTTGCACCTTTTGGTCGCTCTTCAAGATTCCAAACTTCATTGCGAGTGAAGTTGTTCAACTCTTCATGCATGGCATTGATCCAATCTGGATCTTTAAGAGCTTCTTCTACCTTGGTAGGCTCATAGCAAGAGACAAAAGAGTGATGAGCAATAAATGAAGTAAGTTTTTGAGATCGAGTCATCACACCCTTTGTTGGACTCCCTATGATGAGATCTTGTGGATGATCTTGTAGGAGAGTTGTATTTCTTCTATTGACCACTTGAGGAGGAGGTTGTGGAGCATCAACATCTTGTGCTTGTACCACCATTTGCTCATGGGAGATATAAGTATCTTCATTTTCCACTCTCCCATCTTTATCACCATCTTGTGGTACATTTGATGAAGAAGGTTGGTTAATGACTTGTATATCATCTTCATCATCTTTTGGCTTGATGTCTCCCACCGGGATATTCTTCATAGCCTCCCTCAATGGTTCATCACCTACATCATCAAGATTCTCATGTGCTCCTTGAGAGCCGTTAGATTCATCAAATTCCACATCATATGTTTCTTCAACCAAGCCGGTGGCATGATTAAATACTCTATATGCTTTGGACTTCAATGAGTAACCAACAAGAAAACCTATATCACAACGTCTTGGAAACTTCCCTAGGTGTTGCCGCTTCTTGTAGATGTAGCACTTGCAACCAAACACCCTAAAGAAGGAGACGTCCGGCTTCTTCCCATTGAGCAACTCATATGGTGTCTTGACAAGGAACTTTTGAAGAAATAGGCGGTTGGATGCATAACATGTGGTGTTGATTGCTTCCGCCCATAGAGCTTCGGGGGTGTTGTACTCATCTAGCATTGTCCTTGCAAGAGTGATCAAAGTCCGGTTCTTTCTCTCAACTACACCATTTTGTTGAGGAGTATAGGTTGCGGAGACTTCATGTTTGATTCCAACTTCATCACAATAAGCTTCTATGTTTGTGTTGTCAAACTCTTTGCCATTGTCACTTCTTATCTTCTTGAGCTTCACTTCAAATTCATTTTGAGCTCTCTTGGCAAACTTCTTGAAACAAGATGCAACTTCGGATTTGTCATGAAGGAAGAACACCCATGTATACCTTGAATAGTCATCCACAATCACAAGACAATAGAGATTTCCTCCCAAACTCTTGTATGTTGTTGGTCCAAATAAATCCATGTGTAGGAGTTCTAGCACTCTTGTGGTTGACATGAAAGCTTTGGTTGGATGAGTGTTTGCAACTTGCTTGCCGGCTTGACATGCACTACAAAGCTTGTCCTTCTCAAACTTCACATCCTTCAACCCTCTCACCAAATCATTCTTCATAAGCTTCTTGAGTGAGCTCATCCCAACATGAGCAAGTCTTCTATGCCATAGCCACCCAAGTGTTGTTTTGGTGAATAGGCAAGTCTTCAAGTTTGCATCTTCAGAGGTGAAGTCAACTAGATATAGGTTGTTGTATCTAAATCCATTGAATATCACTTGATTGTCATCTACCTTGGATACAACAACCTCCTTCTCGGTGAATAAGCATTGGAAGCCAAGATCACACAATTGCCCAACGGATAGCAAGTTGAAGCTCAATGAAGCAACATAGAGCACATTGGAGATGGAATGATCATTTGATATTGCCACTTTGCCCAATCCTTTAACCTTGCCTTTTGAATTATCTCCAAATGTTATTTTCTCTTGTCCATCTACCTCTTCATCTAGTGAGGTGAACATACGAGGATCACCGGTCATATGTTGAGTGCAACCACTATCAATAACCCAATGACTTCCACCGGTCTTGTAGTTCACCTACACATAAGAGATTCAAGCTTTAGGAATCCAAACTTGTTGAGGACCCTTCACCTTCTCAACAAGTGACTTAGCCACCCAAATATTCTTAGGCCTACTCTTGTTGGGGGGTCCTAAGAACATGACTTTCATCTTTCCACTAGAATCTTGTCTAAGCATGTAGTGAGCATTGAAAGCAAAGGGTCTAGCATGCTTGGGCAAGGGTTGTGGTGGTGGAGTTTGACACTCATGAGCAAAGTGGCCTTCTTGTCCACACTCAAAACATCTCTTTGGCTTTGGCTTTGGCTTTGATTGTTGGTGTTGAGCTTGAGCCTTCTTCTTCTCTACACTTGCCATGTATCCAATGCCACTTCTATCCATCTTCATGACGGTATTCATGAGTAGCTCACTTTGGAGATGCTTGCCTCTAGCAAACTTGCTCAATCCCACCTTGAGATGCTCTTTCTCCATCTTGAGCTTCTTGTTCTCTTCCTTGAGAATATCATTGTTCTTCTCTTCCTTGAGTTTCTTGTTTTCTTCTTTGAGCTTCTCATTCTCAAGGATCAACTCTTTGTCATGATCAAGAGTTTCTAGTACAATGGTGTTGTGACTTTTCATCTCTTCAAGATCTTTCATGAGCTTCTCATTGTCACTCTTGAGCTTGACATACTCATCATAGTCATTGCACTCAACCACTTGCTTGCCTTTGCTACTAGATCCATGCTCAATGCTTTCATCAATTAAATCATCACATGAGGTAGCTATATCAATCTTAATAACATGGTTAGTAGCATCATGTGGCTCATTTGGTAAGAATTCTTGTGCAATAATAAGGGTATCATAATTGATCTTTAGAGTTGTATATTCATCTTTTAGCTTGTTGTGACTAGTGATAAGCTCATTGTGCACCCACTCAAGTTTATCATTTTTATCTTTAAGCTCTTTCTTAGAAGATTTGAGCTCCTTGAGTTTGGATGATATAGAATCATTTGTTTCTTTGAGCTCATCATTAGCCTTTTCTAATGTATCACACTTAGCTAAGAGTGAATCATTTTTAGCATCAAGTTTTTCATTTGTAGCTCTACTCTTTCTAATGATCTTAGTATATTTTCTTAATATTTTGACAAGATCATCATATGTAGGTGAGTCATCATCATCGCTATCGCTATCATCATCACTAGCATGTTCATCATCACTACTATCATCACTTTTAGTTACCTTGCGTTCACCTTTGGCCATAAGGCATAGGTGTGTAGAGGATGATGGCGATGATGGCGGTGAAGATGCAAGATCAATAGCAATGGCGGCCACCTTTTCATCGTCACTATCATCATCGGATGATCCACTTGATGAATCAATGTCTGTGAGCCAATCACCGATAATATAGGCCTTGCCACTCTTCTTCTTCTGGTAGAAGTCCCTCTTTTTCCCATCTCTCTTCTTGTATGGCTTGTTCTTTTTCTTTTCATCTTCATCGCTTGAATCATCTTTCTTGCCCTTGTTCTTGAACTTGTCTTTCTTGGGCTTTGTGCATTGATGAGCTAGGTGGCCAAGTTCGCCACAATTGTAGCAATCCATCTCGGAGATTGGCTTTCTTCTTGAGCTTGTGAAGAACTTCTTCTTCTTGCCATCAAACTTGATGCCACTCTTGTTTAGCCTTTTTAGCATCTTGGTGGTCTTCTTCACCATGAGAGCAAGGCTTTCTTCATCATCTTCATCACTTGAGCTCTCATACTCAAGTCTTGCTTTGCCCTTATCTTGGCTAGCTTTGAATGCTAAGTCCTTCTCTTTCTTCTTTGTAGAGGATGAGCCATCTTGTGGCGTGATGTGCATGTACATCTCATGAGCATTGATCTTTCCCAAGATTTGTGTCGGTGTAGTGGCGGAAAGATCACCTTGATGTAGCACGGTCACAATGTGCCCATATTTGTCAATAGGGAGGACACTCAAGATTTTTCTCACAACGTCGGATGGTGACATTTGAGTAAGTCCAAGCCCATTGACTTCCTCTACAAGAACATTTAAACAAGAATACATCTCATTAGCACTTTCTTTGGGAAACATCTCAAAAGAATTTAGTTTCTTAATTACAAGATGATAGCGTTCCTCACGCTCACTCTTGGTTCCCTCATGGAGCGCACAAACGTTCGACCATAATGCATGGGCGTCTTTGTGGTTCCTTACATGATTGAACACATCTTTGCAAAGGCCTCTAAAGATGGTGTTGCGAGCCTTTGTATTCCATTTTTCATAGTTCACTTCATCGCCTTGAAGTTGTGCGGCATTCTTAGGTGTTGGGAACCCTTGAGAGGCGGCTCTAAGTATTCCAACGTCTAGAGCTTCTAGGTATGCCTCCATGCGAATTTTCCAATATGGAAAATCATCTCCCTCAAAGATAGGAGGAGGTCCATCCCCGTGAGACATCTTGCTCTAAGCGATTAAGCTTAAAAATGTGAGCACGAGGCTCTGATACCAATTGAAAGGATCAAGATGCCCAAGAGGGGGGTGAATTGGGCTAATTCTAAATTCTCTTGCAATAATCAAATCCTACGGATAGCCCAATTAACCCCTTGTGCCTAGAAAAGTGTTTCTATCAAACTAATGCACAACGAACTTGCAACCTATGTTCCAAACTTACTCTAGCAAGCAATTCTATGGATGTAAAACAAGTATTGAATTGCTCAAGGTAAATACTCAAAGTAAGTGCTCAAAGTAAATAGAGAGGGAAAGGAACGCGGCGATGTTTTGCCAAGGTATCGGAGAGTCGCCACTCCCCACTAGTCCTCGTTGGAGCACCCGTGCAAGGGTGTAGCTCCCCCTTGATCCGCGCAAGGATCAAGTGCTCTCTATGGGTTGATTCTTCGACACTCCATCACGGTGAATCACCCAAAGCCGCTCACAACTTGAGTTGGGTCACCCACAAGCTCCGCCGGGTGAACACCAAACTCCCAATCACCACCAAGCCGTCTAGGTGATGGCGATCACCAAGAGTAACAAGAACGAACTCTCACTTGACCACGCGAAGCCTAATGAGAAGATGGATGCATAGTTTGCTACTCTTGATTTGCTAGTGAGGCTACTCTCTTGGATTCTCAAATCACAAACACCTCACTAGGACCTTGCTCTTCTTGGCACTCACAAACGTGTTTCTCAGCTGTTGGAATGAGCAAAAGTAACTCCACTCATGAGTGGAGCTTCTATTTATAAGGCAGCCTAAAAAATGAACCGTTATGAGCTTCTACAGGACGACCGGACGCTCCGATCGTTTTGACCGGACGCTCTGGTCAGTTCAACCTGCGCAACAATTTTCACGTGATGACCGGGCGCTGTCAGGGTCCGGTCAGCAATGATCGGACGCGTCCGGTCGCTCTTGGATGCTTACTGTACTCGACCGGACGCTGGATACTCAGGGTCCGGTCAGTATTGACCGGACGCATCCGGTCGCACTTTCTCAAGTCTGGACCCTTACTGGAGTCGACCGGACGCTGGCCCTCAGCGTCCGGTCACATTGACCTTCCAGCGTCCGGTCACACCAGACTTGTTCTTCTTAGTCAAATGAACTGACTGGACCCTGCGGCCAGCGTCCGGTCGCACCGGAGCCAGCGTCCGGTCAGTATTTGACCCTCCATTCACTTCCAACTTTCAAACATATGTGAATGAAGTTTGCTCCAAAGGATCTTAGGCATTCATAGGAGCTACCTAGAGCTAGTTTTAACAAGTGTGCACCACACCTAACTCACTAGACTCAACTAGGTCAAGCTACCCATTCATACCCCCCTTCATAGTACAGCCAAAGGAAAAACAAAGTCCTAAACTACTCTAAGTGTCTCTCCAACTCCAATCGACACTTAGAACTAGTTATCCTTAACCTTGTCGTCCATCCTTTGAAAACCGAAACGATTTCCATCGTAGGGGCATGACAACCTTGATTGCCCAATCGATTTCCATTACCATGACCTAACTTAATTGCCTCTGCAAAACACACGTTAGTCATAGTAATCTTGTATTGACATTAATCACTGAAATCCAACTAGGGGCCTAGATGCTTTCACACCTTACAAGGAATGCGTTCTTTTGAAGCGGTTCTTGTTCGGAAGCTCTAACAAGGGGGAGCATAGGACAGAGCCCAGCTAGACGAAGCGCGCGACATCGTCCTCCTTCGCTCAGCCCAGTACCAGCGAGCGTTGGGCCGATACCACGGCCGTCGAGTGTGGGGTCGAGCCTTCAACGTCGGGGATCTGGTGCTCTGCCTCGTCTAGAGCAGCAAGGACCGCCACAAGCTATCCCCACCGTAGGGGGACCGTACGTCATCATGAAGATGTTCCGGCCAGGCGCCTACAAGCTCAAAACCATTAGCGACGAGGTCTTCACCAATGCCTAAAACATTGAGCAGCTATGTCACTTTTACCCTTAATAAACACACACTTTCTCTTATTATCAGTTTCGCTGTCGAACTCCCCGATCTTTTGTGACACCGAGCCCAGCAAACGACAAGGGGTCGGGCCTCACTCGGGGACTAATAATAGCATATCTGTCTAGTAGATAATCTCTATGTCTGACCCTTTCACACGATTAAGACCCAGAAGTGAAGTTTGCGGAAATAAACCCTGAGTAAAACTGGTTGGACCGCGAGAAACCTACGCCCCAGCGGCTACGGCGCCTTTGCTCACCAGTGTAATCAGAGTTTCTTTTCCGCACCCCGGGCTTTTTGGGCCTTAGCCATGGAAAGGGCCGGTACACGTTTAAAAGTCTATCCGCCTAGCAAACATTCTCAGTGCCCGACCCCCTTTCACGTTAAGACCAAGGAGCTAGGTTTGTGGGAACAAGCTCTGAGTATAAACTGGTCAGGCTTCGGGAAACCTATGCCCCAGCGGCTACAATGTCTTTGCTCACCAGCGTGATCAAAATTGGCTCACCCGCATCCCAAGCTTTATATGGCATTAACGACAAAAAGAGTCGAAATGCACTAACCTTTTTATACAAAAAGAGGAAAGGATCTAAAAAGTTGTTTGCTATAACGAAGTTTAAGAGCTTGTCCATTTATTACATGTTCTTCGCCTGGCTTATCTGCCTAACTAAATTCTTGCACGGGATATCCTCATCCTCTATCTCTGTAGGAAAGTCTTGTCTCAGCAGGTAACACAAGTCGATCGGATGTAAAGACAAAGTTCCTAAATGGGGATCTAGAGGAAAATATTTACATGGCACAATCAAAAGGTTTTGTTGTGGAAGTAAAAGAACGTATGGGATACCGTCTGAAGAAATCCATTTACAGATTAAAACAAGCTTCAAGACAATGGTATTTGAAGTTTGATAGTACAATAAGAAAATTTGGGTTTCAAGAAAATATAGAGGACAATTGCATTTATGCAAAGTTCAAGAATGGGAAATATATTTTCCTAGTCTTGTATGTGGATGACATCTTGCTCGCTAGCAATGATGTTAATCTACTACTAGAAACAAAGAAGTTCTTGTCCTCGAAGTTTGATATGAAGGATCTCGGTGAAGCTTCGTTCGTCCTAGGAATAGAGATTCACTGAGATAGAGAAAAGGGGGTTTTAGAATTATCACAAAAGGCATACTTAGAAAAGGTTCTAAAGAAATATAGTATGCAAAATTGTAAGTCTTCACCTGCTCCCATAGTCAAAGACGACAGATATGGGGAGTTTCAATGTCCCAGGAACCAATATGAGATCGATCAAATGAAAGCGGTTCTATATAGTTCGGCTGTCGGAAGTTTACAGTATGCTCAAGTGTGCACTCGCCCTGACTTAGCATTTGTTATCGGGTTACTTGGCAGATATTAGAGTAATCCAGGAATAGAACAATGGAAATTAGTAAAGAAAGTTTTGTGTTACCTACAAGATACGAATGGTCTCATGCTAACGTACAGAAGATCTGATTCCCTGCATATAGAGGGGTATACAGATTATGATTATGAGGGAGATGACAGAAAATCCATGTCAGGATACATATTCACTCTCGCAGGAGGAGCTATATCATGGAAAACCTCAAAGCAAACCGTCACTACATCATCCAGAATGTATGTCGAGTTTGTAGCATGTTATGACACCACAGGGCAGGTGAATTGGCTGAATAAATTCATGCCCAGGTTAAAAGTGGTAGACGACATACATAAACCACTCAAGTTATACTGCGATAATAATCCAGCAGTATGTTATGCTCACAACAATAAGTCAAGTGGTGCTGCCAAACACATTGACATAAAGTATTATGTTGTGAAAGACAAAGTCCAGGATCATATAATTAGTCTTGAGCATATAAGAACAGAAAATATGCTCACGGATCCGTTTACAAAAGGCTTACTACCCAGCGTGTTCAGAGAACATTTAGCCAGCATGGGTTTAAGGGAAAACCTATGATTTTTGGACAATAAGGGCCTAGTTGAGAATCTGTTTTAAAACAGAGAGGTGCATTGTAGCTGTTTAATCTAATGGCAACTGACCGTGACGATTAGGCACGCTCTATGCACTGATCTGTGATGGAATGGGAACAAGATAAAGTAAGTAAGTTAAGTTTAAGTCATAAGGTGAGATCAAGGGGGAGAATGTTAGATTGATCTCTTCCAATTGGCCCTGAGCCCTTGGATCTGCACCCTGATCGGGGGCGTCCAACCGCTCCATGGTTGGTAGGCCCCCATCGCACATCGCCATAAAAAGAGAGGTGGGGACCGGGGCACAAGGCACGAGGTTCACCTGAGCCGCTAGACGCTCCACCTACATCCTAACCCTAAACCGATCTAGTGAGGGGGCGTTGCCAGCGATGGAAAGACCGCCACCAGCCACCGCCGCCTCTGCACCGCCGCCACTGCGTCCGTGACTTCACCGCCAGACCTCAGCGCGTCATCGACAAGGATGCCATAGCAAGCTTGTCTTCTTTGAAGGTGGCTGATGGTTTGCACCTCCGCAACCCCTCTCTCTCACTCTATCTGTAAATCCCGTACTGTTCATGTTCTAGGACTTGCTATTTATCCCAAATATCAATGCACATGCTAGATGTATGGCTATATGATCCTGTTATGCATCTATCAGATGCAACCAAGGTCTTCGAGATTGGAGTCGGGAGTGGATCTAGTGTTAGTAGTGCGCCTAATGAACACCGTTCACGGTTGGGGTTTTAGTAATCTTGAATTTTAACTTTCTTTCGAGCGACAATTATTATATATATTTTATACTAAAATTGTAGCTTTAGTTCGTTATAATTTATGTAAGCATAATCTGTAATTTTTTTTCCACGAATAAAAAGCCAATAGACAAACCCATAAACCCGACAAAATCTGACCACAATTAACAATTTATGATTATTTCTATAATCACAAAGTACAAAAAATCAATATGTTTTGATATAAAAACAAAAGACAAATCATAAAAGTAATACAAGAGTATCATCTATAATTATCTGAAAATTCGCCCTTGAAATATAAAAGAAGTGATAAGACGACTGATTATCATGGCCGGGACACCTAGAAGAAAGGCAAACTCTTCCAACCGAACTATCCCAATTCATTATTGGACACTCCAGACGCGCTTGCACCCATGGCCCAATCAGACATTGACAGAGCTCCGGCGAGCCATCAGCTCGTCCACTAAGCGTCCGACATCATCGTAAGATGACCCGCCCTTGGCCACCGCGCGCCTGGCCTTCTCCCCGAGCGCCTTGGCCTTCTCCTGTATCGCCTCCGCGTACTCGTTGTCGCCCATCACTCTACCAATGGCCTCCGCGATCACCTCGCCGCCGATCACGCGCCGTGTCTCCAGCTTCGACGCGTAGTCCATGGACCCCACACCGACACCGACCTTGAGCAATTCCACCACCAGCTTCTCGTTGTAGAACTGGTCGGCGTAGCGCGGCCACGTCACCATAGGCACGCCGGCGTTCACGGCCTCCAGCGTCGAGTTCCACCCGCAGTGCGTCACGAACCCGCCCACTGCCGGGTGGGTCAGGATCAGCATCTGCGGCGCCCAGCCCCGGATGATGAAACCACGGTCGCCGCGCGCCATCAGCTCCGCGAACCCGTCGGGCATCCACTCTGACTCCTCGGTGTCCGCGCCGCCGCCGATGACCCAGACGAAGTTCTTGCCGGACAGGTCAAGGCCGCGTGCGAGCTCGCGCAGCTCGGGCGGCGAGAAATGGGTCAGCGTGCCGAAGGACACGTACACCACCGGGCCCTCCGGCTTCGTGTCGAGCCACTGCTTGCAGCCGTCCGTGTCCGGCGAGGGCCCGTTGCTGGCGCCCCTCGTCGCTACATCCTTGCTAGGGAGCGCGACCGGCCCGACGAGCCATGCGCGGCGCCCGAGCGTCGTGGTGTAGTGCTCCAAGTAGTCCGGCTCCAGCTCGTGGAAGCTGTTGAACACTTCGCCGTAGCTCCTCTGGTCCTTGGCGTTGACGCGCTGGAGGAAGGCCCAGTACTCCGGCCGCTTCTTGGGCACCAACATCTGGCTGCGCCTCAGCTCGACGCGGTGCGGCAGCCCCGGAAGCAGCACGAGCGCGTCAGGGTCATCGGGGGCGGCCTCCACGGGGTTGTAGCGCAGCATACTGTCGATGCATGTCCGCGAGAACAAGCTGCTGCCGAGGAACGCCATCCGCGGGACGCCGTGCTCTGCGGCGGCGTCGGCGGCCCACTCGAAGAAACTGTCGGACACGACGGCGTCGGGGCGATTCTCCGCTAAGAACCGGTCGAACGGCTCGCGGAGTAACCGGACCCCGTGGAAGAACTTTTCGCGGTCGTCCATGGAATTAAGGGCCGGGCCGCTCTTGACGCCGGGGGGCAGCCCGACGTCGGGGAACGGCACGACGGCGATGTCGATGGCCAGGGCGCCCTCGTTGCCGCCGGAGGCGTCGTTGGCGCGGTCCACCGCCGAGCGGATGACTTGGGCGTTCACCGGGGTGGTGAGGATGGTGCACTTGACGCCTCGGGCGGCGAAGAGCGCGGCCATGTCGGCGATCGGGATGAGGTGCCCCGGCGCGAGGAACGGGAAGAAGAGGATGTGCAGCGGCTTCTGCTCATCGTTGATGGCCATGGCTGGCTGCGTGCCCGCGCCGGCGCAGCTGCGCTCCTGGGAGTAGATCTAGATCATGTGGAAGCAACGGTGGTACATATTTTACAAGGAAGGGCGTAAGCTAGGAAGCGGAAACAAGAAATCTGGAAACTTTTGGCGCAAGATACCCCGTTCGCTAGAACAGTATTTTTCATGTTAATTTCAGTCCAGATTCAGGCCATGTTTAGATTGCAACTTTTTGCAACTCGATGAATAGTACCACTTTCGTCTTATTTGGCAAATATTGTCCAATCGTGGACCAACTAGGCTCAAAAGATTCATCTCGTGATTTCCAACTAAACTGTGCAATTAGTTATTTTTTTTACCTACATTTAATGCTCCATGCAAGCGGCTAAAAATTGATGTGATGGAGAGAGAGTGAAAAAACTTAGAATTTGGGGGTCATCTAAACGAGGCCTCAGGAAGCCCGAATGGGACCAGATGATGATGCGACAGACTTATTATATTTGCAGTTTTCTACTGCTACCTGACGGAATCATCAATTATTATACTACCTGACGTAATCATCGAGGAAGAACGCTAAGTAGACTTGTATGACTTGGTGATCTCCATCCCAGCAAGCCTCAAATGATCCAATTACTTGGGGTGCCCTCCATGTGTAGCTTCATTCGCAAAGGTTGAACAGTCTCTTCAAGTGGTGAGTTGCAATAATTGTATACAGTGCTTCCGTAAGCCTAGAGTTTACCAGCCGAATTCCATGTATTCTTCCACGACTGAGCAATGCGCTGCAGTGCTTTCCCTTTGGTCTATCTATGTATAGATTTCAAAGCAAAATGTATATGTAAAGAGCCATGAATTACCATGCTAATCGTTTTAATGACCATCCAATGGTCTAGGCAAACCAAGACGGTTCATATAAATAAAGGCCACTGTCCCACTTGCAAATAAATGCTACTACGATACAAGAATACTATACAAATAACTTAAAGATTTACCAAGCTATCTTAAATACTCGATCATTTACGAGATACTCCCTCCGTATTAAAAACTAAAGTCGTTTTGGATAAGGCTTGGGTCAAACAATGGGAATATAAATCATGAATAACTTTTAAGTTGTTGAGTTTGGAAATATGAAAACCATATGTATAGATTTGTCTTGAAAAATATTTTCACAAAAATTTACATATATCACTTTTTGATAAATATCTTTATAAAAATAAATAGTTAAAGTTATGCTTTGGAGACCGTGTCGCTGACCAAAACTGACTTCATTTTTTTAATATGGAGGGAGTATAAGAGAGAACCTTTATATAAAAGTATAAGGCCCACTAGCTAATGTCCCACTTGCTAATAAATGCTACAATACGTACAAGAATACCATACCAATAACTTAGATTTCCACGCAATCTTAAATACTCGATCATTAGTATGAGATACTCCCTCCATACTAAAAATAAAAGTTATTTTAGACAGCGACACGGTCTTCAAAGTATTACTTTGACTCCTTGTTTTTATAAAAAATATTTATCAAAAAGTGATATATGTATATTTTTATGAAAATATTTTTCAAGGCAAATCTATTTATATGGTTTTCATATTTTCAAACTCAACCACTTAAAAGTTATTCATGATTTATATTCTCAATGTTTGGCCCAAGCCTTGTCCAAAACGACTTTATTTTTTAGTACGAAGGGAGTATAAGTGAGAACATGAATGAAATCATTGAGGATGCTAACGCATGTGAGAATAGTAGATACATGAAGAATCATATAGTCGACAAAATATAAGTGAGTAAATAGAGGACAGCGTCGTCGGTATGCGGTTAGCCCCAAATTTAGTGCATAAGGCCTGTCTCAGTGGCAGATTTCATCCCACTGTTTCCCAGACGTGAAACAACTGATGAGATGAACCCATTTTGCAAAAAAAAAAATCTTGGCCCTCGTTTTAACTTTGGTTTCTTATTTGGCCTTTTGGTTAGGTTCGGTCGGTTAACTACATGAACAGTATATATATGGTTTTTCACCATCTTTTCTTGACTAAAACAACCTCCAAATCACCTCCAAAATTCATAAAACTTTTTGTAGTGATACAACTGATGGAGATGCATCCATTTTGCAAAAAAAAAAAAAACACATGCGTATCATTTAGGATCTTAAAATTAAAAAAAATCACCAAAGGCTACTTTTGAAGATTATCTGATTTTCTATGGCTCAAAATTACATTCCAAAAATTAAGGAAAAACTTCTAATATTCCTAAAATAAGATTTATTAATTTATAAAATTATTTTCTATCATTTGTTACCTAGAGATTTTTAAGTTCCTTAACAAAAAAAACTTAAAATTTCTTTCATAAAGCAAATTTTCAACTGTTCACCGGAGTTAACTGACGAAAACCAACAGAAAGACCAAAAAAGGAATCAAAGTTAAAACGAGGGTCAAATGACAAAGTTTTCATTTTTTTTTGAGGCCATATAGGGAAGCAACAATATTTTTAGGGCCAAATAAATAATTTTCTCATGAATTATATACTTGACGTTGTTGAGCTAAAACCTCACTAGCAAGAATGCACCATCTTCATGGTCATCGTCTAGTGAGCTTAGAACCCTTAACCTGTAGGAAAATTATATGGTGCACAATTTAAGTAGATGCTTAGGGGGGGGGGGGGGGGGGGGGGGCGCTAAGCCCCCCTGCACCCACACTGGATGATCCACAACTGCCTGAGAGACATGATGAAATGGTAATAATAAGATGGACCCAGCACAAAGGCCTCCAACAAGTAAAATACTTGAAAGTAAATCCTTTAAATTGGCGTTGCCCCCAAAACTGGAATTTTGAGCAATTGTATTATTATTCCCAAGATCTAGTATTCTGGTGCACTTATCGACATTAACATCAACTATGATTATAGTATATTTGGTCTTGTTATTTGTGTGTGTGTGTGTGTGTGTGTGTGTGTGTGTGTATATATATATATATATATATATATATATATATATATATATATATATATATATATATATGTTCATACTAGTTTTAGTGCAACATCTACAACCTATTTTTCCCATGTTAGATAAATATTAGACTTCATACTATACCACTATTTATTTCCTATATGTATTTAGAATGAATTTTAGCCTGCCAAATTGTCATTTTGTTAATTTAAAAGACCATTTGCCACTCTGATGTGGTTTGCTTTGTAGCTCTTTATTTTCGTATCCAGTATTTTAAACTTGTATGTATATGTGTTCTTACTAGTATAAATAAATCAACTTCTTGTTTTAAGTTGAACCCCAAAACTTCGGTTAAATTTATAGAAAAATATTAGTATTTATGACATGAAATAGTATATTATAAAAATATATTTTATTATGTACTCCCCTTTATAAGGGTACTCCCAAAGCAGAAATCACCCCATAGTTTTCATAGCTTCAAGACCTCACCACTAGAAACCATCCTTCCCCATACATTTTTTTCGAAGTAGTTTCTATAGAAAAGAAAATTTATATGCAACACAATCAAAACAGATTAGTTGTGCCAAGCATCCTGTAGCTCATCCTGACTGTCATGTGAGCCATCCAAACTAGGTTGATTTCTTTTTAATTTTAATATTTTTTGGAAACTAATTTTAAATCTAATACGGTCGCTTTTTTTAAACTAATACTTTTAGCCGCGCCTATTTTCCTGGCGCGGCCAAATGCCTGTGCCGCGCCATGCATGGTGGCGCGGCAGAGGGCTGACGTGGCGGCGATCGGAATCGCTGACTGCTGACGGGGCAGGGCCTGCCGCGCCACCGATCTTGGCGCGACACTATCGCGCCCTGATCCGTGGCGCGGCAGAGCCGAATAAAACCGACCGTCGCTGCCCGCGTCCGCCAGTGGCCGAGCAGCCGTCGTTGCCCGAGCAGCGCAGCAAGGCCGCCTGGCCGCCGTGGCCGCGTTAGCCCTCGCCAGCCAGCCCACCGCCGAGCACGGCATGGCCGCCAACCGCCTGGTGCGACCGCCGAGCCCCCACGCCGGCGCGCCACCCCCTCCGGCCACGCACGGCGGCTGCCCGCCGAGGACTGCGCCCACGCCTCCCGGCCCGGTCTAGCGCGCTGTAGCGAGGTACTCCCCTAATAGGTAGTAAAATTATTAAAGTACAGTTAGTAGAGTTAGTAAAGTTATTTAGTTTAGTTAGTGTAAGGAAAATGGACCCTTGGCCCATTTACTTTGGATTTTGGTGTTTGATGACCAACACAACCAAATTGGACTAATGAATTTGCAAGTGTTTGTTTTGTAGTCCAATAGGATGCAAGACATAACTTGGACGAAGGCCACGTAAAGATCCGACGATCAACACCTCAAGCAAGACCTTAGGAGCACAAGAGAAGACCTAAGAGATCAAGCAAAGTCCAAGCATGAAGATTGGAACCAAGCCGTACGCAAGATCGCGAAGAAACGAGCTCGCAGAGGCGACCGGACGCTGGCGGCAACCGACCGGACGCAGGGCATCAGCGTCCGATTGAGTACAGAGAGGTTCCAGGTGCGCGAAACTACGACCGGACGCTGGCAGCGTCCGATCGGTGGTTCGTGGCTGCAACGGTCGGGACGACCGGACGCGTCTGGTCAGGACGATTCAGCGTCCGGTCAGTAGCAGAATTGCGGGAGTTCGACCCCAACGGCTACTTTCTCAGTGGGGCTTATAAATACAACCCCTAACCGGCCATTTGAGAAAGGTGGAGCTGAGGAAACATACCAAGGGTGTTGATACACCATTTTAGTGATCTCCACATGCATAGTGCTTAGTGTTTTATTAGGTGATTAGCATAAGTGCTTTGCGAAGTGCTTAGGTTGATTAGACCACCGCTTGTGCGCTTGCTCTAGGTGTTTGCCTAGTGTTTAGTGAGGTTTATACACCTCTTGCACCCCGTGCTTGCGAGCACAAGTGTTGTACATCGGAGGGGCTTGAAGTCTTGCGAGATCACACCAACCGCGTTTGTGGTGTGGCCACCACCGTGTACTGGAGGGAACAAGGCCCGCGGCGTTTCGGCCGGAAGCTTGTTAGTGAAGACGGCGGGGAGCATCCGGGAGAGGCTTGCCGAGAGGCACATCGGAGACCCACTTGCGCGTGGGGAAGGCCCGAGGCTATCCACGGAGTTACCTAGCCGGGAGCTTGGCCCTTGTGAGGGATTCCTTGCGAGGGGCTCCAACGAGGACTAGGAGGAAGCTTGCGCGCTTCTCGATACCTCGGTAAAAATACCGGAGTCATCGATGGGAGTTTGCATATCTCTACCTTGCTCTTTAGCTTCCACATTTACATTGATTACTTTATTAAGTTTGCGGTAGAGATAGCAACACACTAGCAAAACTATAGTTGCACATCTAGATAGCTTATCTATTGCAGATGTTTTGCTAGGGTTAGAAAAAGAGGCCATAGTTTAAGAAGTTAGAATTTTTAAGTTTCCTAATTCACCCCCCCCCCTCTTAGGCGTCACGGTCCCTTCAATTGGTATCAGAGCCGGTTGGCTCATATTTGGACCTTTGGCTTAATCGCCGTTGAGCCGACGCTATTTAGAGTGGTTGAGATGGATACCGCTAGGCCTCCGCAATTTGATGGCACTAACTTCCTTTACTATAAAGCAAGAATGGCTTGCCACCTTGAGGCGGTTGATTTAGGTGTATGGAGAGTCACTCGTGATGGGATGAAACCCATTAAGAATCCCGAAAAGCCCACAAAGAGTGACGAAAAAGAAATGCATTTTAATGCTAGAGCTAAGAATTGCTTGTTTGAATCATTTAGCATGGATGTGTTTAACCAAGTATTCACCTTAAATACGGCACATGAAATTTGGTTAAAACTTCAAGAGCTCCATGACGGCACAAGTAATGTCTGTGAGCAAAAACATTGTCTAGCTAAGCAAAATTATGATTCCTTTGCTATGAATGATGATGAGCTTGTTCGTGATATATATTCTCGATTGAATCTAATTATCAATGAGCTCCATTCAATAGGATTATTAAAGCTAGATGATGCGGACATCGTGAGGAAGATCATCTCCGTTCTACCACAAAAGAAATATGCAAGCATCATCACCATCCTTCACAACATGGAGAACTTGAGCACCATGACCCTGGGCATTGTCATTGGAAAGCTAGTGGCATTTGAAATGTCACGGAAGATGGGTCAAGGAGAAGCATCTCCATCAAGCAAAGGCAAAGCTCTCGCTTGTAGCGAGAAGAAAAAGATGAAGGGCAAGAAAGTTGAGTCAAGCTCAAGCTCAAGCTCCTCAAATGAAGAAGATGAGGATGATGATGATGATGAACTAGAATCAAGTGATGATGATCAATCTTCCTCCTCCACCTCCGACCTTGATGAAGAATCAATCAAACTTATCAAAAAGGTGGAGAAGATGATCATAAGGCTCAATGTCAAGGGTGTGCCCATCCAAATTCAAGACCTCGTTTTCACTAATCAAAGAAACGAGCAAAGAAAGAGGGGATGCTATGGATGCGGCGAGTTGGGGCACTTTGTGGAAGTTTGTCCAAACAAGCCCACACCCAAGACAAAGAAGAAGGCGTGCAAGAACAAAGCCCTCACAACAATAAGGTCATGGGATGATTCTTCAAGTGAAGAAGAAAACCATCACAAGAGGCAAGGTCACAAGCATTCATCATCAAGCTCTTCTCGTGTGTGCCTTATGGCACGAGGTAACGAAAGCTCATCCTCTAGTGAGAGTGATAGTGATGATGATTTGCCTTCTTACAATACAATTGTGCAACAAAATCTTAAATATGCTAAAGTTTGCACTAGTCAACAAAAGAAGCTCAAAAATTTAAAAGAAGAGCTAGGTAGTTCACAAGAAGCATACAAGAATTTGCTTGAACAATATGAAAACTTTGCAAATCTCAATGTTGAACTATCTACTAAAATTGAGCAACTTGAGGCTAGTGCAACAACAAGTGCATACACAATTAATGATAAGCAACTTGAAAAGAAAAATGAAAAATTAAAAGAAAAGTTAGCTAGCTCACAAAATGATTATCAAAGTTTGCTTGCTAAAATGGAAATCATGTGCAAACATTGTGATGAGCTAACAAATAAAGTTGCTAATCTTGAGGCCGTTAAAAATACCCCCACAAAAGCATCTAAAAGAAATGACATAATTAAAAAGGATGCATCTACCTCTTGCAATGATTTATATTTAGACTCACCTTTGTGCAACCAAGCTTGTGTTGAGAAAGTGATTGTAGATACATGCACACAAGAGGTTGCAAAAGAGAATGAGCAACTCAAGCAAGAAGTAGCTCGCCTCACCAAGGACTTGACTCAAGTGAAAGGCAAGGCGAAGCAAACCCAACTTCATCAAGATAACACCGTCAAGGGAGTGAAGAAGCTTGATGAAGGACAAACCATGGTTTGCTATGTGTGCCACAAAGAAGGCCACAAGTCCTATGAGTGCAAGGTGAAGAATGGGAGAGGAGCAAAGAAGAAGGAGAAAAAGCAAACAAGCAAGGTCTCCAACACCTACACCAACAAGGTGGACAAGATGGCCTCCACACCTTATCTCTTGAAGAAGAAGAAAAATGACAAGGTGGTGGCCATCAAGGTGAACAAGCAAGCCAACAATGGGGTCAAACGCTTTTGGGTGCCAAAGGAAATCATTTCCAACATGAAGAGCACTAAGAAGGTTTGGATCCCGAAAGGGAAGTGAGAAGTCCGTCGGACATCGGGGAATTTGGAGACTTGGCAAAGTTTGGGTGCATTTCATGGGGTGCATCAAGTTGGACAAAGTCATTGCCAAGTAGGTTAGTGAATACTATGGACCCAAATTCCCCTTCCCATGTTAGGTAACTAGATGTCATTACTTTCGATTAGTATTCATTTCAATTGGTTTTGTTTTTCAATTGATACTCTATTAAAGCATCTAGTTATCTTTTATGCCTATGTTTGCATTTACATGCTTACATCTTTTGTTATGCATTCAATAGGTATATCATATGGTAGGCTTGCTCGATTTCATTATCAACCCTTGGAGCAAACCTACAGGGTTTAAAATTGTTTAGGAGCACGGCACATAGCTTGTTTTACAATTAATTATCTAATATGTGCCAAAGTCCAAATTGTAGATAATCTCTCCCAAATATCATCTTTCAAATGGTATTTTGATACTTAAATCAATGTGCACAAATTTTACAAGTATTCAACACTTGTGTGCACAAATTTAGGGGGAGCTTAGTCTATATAATGTGAGAGTCAAATTTTGTGATCCATTTCACTCTTTACTCAAAGGATCATGAAATTTGACCCTCCCTTGTGCTACTAATGTCTTCCTTTTTGGTGTTTGATGCCAAAGGGGGAGAAATTGAAGGACCAAAGACAAGCATTTAGTTACAAGTAGTAATGGTCCGAGAAAGGGAGGAAAGTGAATTATGGGTTAGTCTAAGTAATGGGAGTAATGGGAGATTTTTTTAGAAAACTAGGCTTTAATCTATAATATCACATGGGGACATTTGCAAGGGCAAGACAAGCTTTTAAGCAAAGTTTTAATTGATATCTATCAATTAGTATCATATAACCTTGCCCTTTGCATTGCATCCTAGCAAGTAGGTAGTTTTTAACTTCCAAATTCTTATTATTTGCTTGCTTTGGTCGTGTTGGCATCAATCACCAAAAAGGGGGAGATTGTAAGGAAAATGGACCCTTGGCCCATTTACTTTGGATTTTGATGTTTGATGACCAACACAACCAAATTGGACTAATGAATTTGCAAGTGTTTGTTTTGTAGTCCAATAGGATGCAAGACATAACTTGGACGAAGGCCACGTAATGATCCAACGATCAACACCTCAAGCAAGACCTTAGGAGCACAAGAGAAGACCCAAGAGATCAAGCAAAGTCCAAGCATGAAGATTTGAACCAAGCCATACGCAAGATCGCGAAGAAACAAGCTCGCAGAGGCGACCGGACGCTGGACCGGACACTAGCGGCAACCGACCGGACGCAGGGCATGAGCGTCCGATCGAGTATAGAGAGGTTCCAGGCATGCGAAACTGCGACCGGACGCGTCCGGTGGCAGGCGACCGGACGCTGGCAGCGTCCGATCGGTGGTTCATGGCTGCAACGGTCGGGACGACCGGACGCGTCCGGTCAGGACGATTCAGCGTCCGGTCAGTAGCAGAATTGCGGGAGTTCGACCCCAACGGCTACTTTCTCAGTGGGGCTTATAAATACAACCCCCAACCGGCCATTTGAGAAAGGTGGAGCTGAGGAAACATACCAAGGGTGTTGATACACCATTTTAGTGATCTCCACATGCATAGTGCTTAGTGTTTTGTTAGGTGATTAGCATAAGTGCTTTGCGAAGTGCTTAGGTTGATTAGACCACCGCTTGTGCGCTTGCTCTAGGTGTTTGCCTAGTGTTTAGTGAGGTTTATACACCTCTTGCCACCCCGTGCTTGCGAGCACAAGTGTTGTACATCGGAGGGGCTTGAAGTCTTGCGAGATCACACCAACCGCGTTTGTGGTGTGGCCGCCACCGTGTACGGGAGGGAACAAGGCCCGCGGCGTTTCGGCCGGAAGCTTGTTAGTGAAGACGGCGGGGAGCATCCGGGAGAGGCTTGCCGAGAGGCACATCGGAGACCCACTTGCGCGTGGGGAAGGCCCGAGGCTATCCACAGAGTTACCCAGCCGGGAGCTTGGCCCTTGTGAGGGATTCCTTGCGAGGGGCTCCAACGAGGACTAGGGGGAAGCTTGCGCGCTTCTCGATACCTCGGTAAAAATACCGGAGTCATCGACGGGAGTTTGCATATCTCTACCTTGCTCTTTAGCTTCCACATTTACATTGATTACTTTATTAAGTTTGCGGTAGAGATAGCAACACACTAGCAAAACTATAGTTGCACATCTAGATAGCTTATCTATTGCATATGTTTTGCTAGGGTTAGAAAAAGAGGCCATAGTTTAAGAAGTTAGAATTTTTAAGTTTCCTAATTCACCCCCCCCCCTCTTAGGCGTCACGGTCCCTTCAGTTAGTATAGCTAATATAGTAAGTTAGTATAGGTAGTAAAGTTAGGTAGTTTAGTTAGTACAGTTGTTGAGTCTAGTTATATATTGGATTTAGTATAATTAGTTGTTGTAGTTAGCCTTGTATAGATGTTAATATTAGATTAGTTAGCACAGTTATAGTTAGAATATGTATTAATATTACTATGGACATTACGTACAATGATTTCGACGACTTGATGAAGTTTCTTGAAATGCTTTTGCAGATGGATTGTTGTGTTAGAGTTTTGTATGGAGGAAGTGTTAGGAGAGAAGATGGTATGTTTGAGGATATGAAAGAAGAATTGGAATGGTTTGATGAACCTCCTAGCTTCAACGACCTTTGTGTCCGTTTGAATGCAAAGTTTGACGGTGATTTTACACTGAAGGGGAGGTTTGATACTGGGAAGACTAGGGCAAACTATGTCCTCATGCCCTTGCGCGACCCTGCTCACTAGTCCCGCTACACTAGGGTTCTCCAAGGTTCCAATGTGCCCATGGCTGAGTTGGTGGTGGAGAATGGGTACAGGATGTAGGGTGTTCAGGACGGCCCGTCCATTGACGGTGTTAGAGGCAATGAGCAAGAATTGGGGGTTGAAGGGGAAGCAACTCAGGGTAACATGGATTTAGATGGTCAGTTGACGTAGGAGCAGTTTCATTCAACTACAGTAGGTTGTATAAGCAATGACTTCAATGTGAATGATTTCAAACAGGAAGAGGAGGAGCAGGAGGAGGAGGATAGGATCAGCGATATAGTTAGCAGTGATTCAGATGATTCTGATAATGACCAAGGAGGTACAGATGCTACGCCAACACCGGCTGATGCCATGCTAGTATCGGTTCATACTATGCCATTACCAGTACAATTGAGGTTTTGCATGGTGTCTAGGCTCAGGGTAGACTAGTCACAGATTTGGCTACAGATGATACCCCCTATGATTCATGGGCCAGAATTAGCGAAGCGCAGCAGTATGTTCCACCACCACCTTACACAGCGACTGAGCTTGAGCAACTAAGTTCCAAGAACGTACCTTTCATGGGCGTTCCGAACTATAGGGATGTCAGCATGACAGATATGGTAGTTTGTGACATCGGTCTCCAGTTGTGTAGGAATTCATTGTATAACCATGAGAAAGAAACCCTTAGGAAGGGGATGATATTCAACACAATGTTAGAGATAAAACTCTTCCTTCAGGACTATGCTGTGTACCACCATAGGCCGTACACCGTCACTCATTTAGACCAGGAGTTGAGGTACCACGTGATATGCAAAAATGGTTGTATGTGGAGGTTAAATGCATGAAAGAGACAGAGTGATGGCAAGTGGAGGATAAGTAAAGTTGTCAAACCCCACACTTGCCTAGACAATAGGGGGAAGGAAAATCATCAGCAGCTCACTGCATATTACCTTGCCCATCGTATATTAGGGCTCGTTGATGATAATAACGACATCTCGGTGTCTTCTTTACAATAGTCCATATCTGGATTCGTTAGGTACGATGTGACGTACGAAAAGGCTTGGCGTGCTAAGCAAATTGCTCTGGCGATTTGATGGGGTACTTGGGAGGAAGCGTACAATAGGGTGCCCCGCATCTTATGTGCAATGCATTACTACAACCCTGGCTTGAAATGGTTTGTGGAGATCGGAGGGATGTTTTTTCGGGACCCATTGATGCATGTCCTCCATCGTGTGTTCTGGTCGTTCGCGTAAATAGAACATGCATTCCAGTTTTGTCGGCTAGTCATACTTGTTGATGGCACTTTCCTAACAGGAAAGTATAGGGGCACCTTGATGATGACTGTTGTTGTTGATCCTAAGGAACAGATGGTACCCATGGCTTTTGCTTTGGCAGAGGGAGAGAACAATGAATCATGGTCATGGTTCATATGGCTTCTACGTGTGTAAGTGCTTGGCCCAACTCGCACTATATGTTTGATCTCGGACCGTCACGCAGGGCTTCTTAATGCTGCAACTAAGCATATAGATGGGTTCCCACCTCTAGTACATAGATGGTGCATGAGACACTTTGCTGCTAATTTCTGGCGGTGTCTGCAGAAGCAGGAGGTATGTGATAAGGTAAAGGCTCTATGTTGTGTACGTACAGAGCACCAGTTCAAGGAGACAAAGAGAGAACTAGACAAGATGGTAAATGCAGCAGGAAAGGCCTGGTTAGAGGCGCAGATGGAACAGAAGGCTCAGTGGGCGTTAGCATATGACGAGGGGGGTTTCAGGTATGGCATCATGACCACTAACTCCTCGGAGTCCTTCAACAGTGTATTCATCGGAGTTTGATCGTTGCCTATGTCTGGAATTGTTGAGTTCTCATTTCATAAGTGCAACAAATATTTTGTGAAGAGGTGGAAACTTGCGCAGAGGAATATAGCTGAGCAGGGGCGTTTTGGAAAGGCCAGAGCTGAACATTTGAAGGAGGCCGAGGAATTGGCCAAGCAGCACACTGTCAAGCCGTATGGACCCCGCCGCCATATCTTTAGTGTACGGGGCAAGGGTGGCACAAGCTTGGGCGGCGAACATTATGGTGGACGAAACTATTGAGTTGATCTTGAAAAGGTAGAGTGCAGTTGCAACGTCCCTCAGATCATGCATGCCCCTTGCTCTCATATGATCACGGCCTACAGGGTTCGCGGATACAACTATGAGGATCTGCCATATATGTCACCCTTGTATCTCCGTTCGAACACCGTTAGTATTTGGGAGATGAGCTTCGAGCCATACCTTGACCCGACACAGTGGCCACCTTATAATGGTTATGACTACGTGCCGCATCCGGATCTAATGAAGGTAGGGAAGGGTAGGAGGAAGAAGAAGCGACTCAAGGGGGACATGGACGCTATGAGAGGGTACGACAAAGACATGTATGGCGGGGAGACTTCAATGAGACCCGTGGTAGGAATCTTTGCTCTGTTTCCAAACAATCTGGTCATAAGGCTAGCCAGCATAGAAGACAAGGGCAGCAGGTGATTTCATATTGTGTTCGTACTGCATAACAAGTAGTTCAAATTTTGCAATGCTACATAATGTTAATCTGAATATTGTTAATTTGAATACTCTAACCCTTTTTTATCAATTTATAACAGGATGGCCCCTCCCACGCCACACCAGCTGTACCCCCTTCTTGAGGTGGAGTACGATGACCCCCTTCTTCCACCGGACGATGAGGTTTCCAAGAGGCGTTTGAGGGATCCTTACATTCCAGGGACTTAGTTCATTACGTCGAACTTATGTCGAACAAATATTGTCGTCGAAAACTTGCAGACTCATAAACCAATGAAAATGTTATGTGGCAACTTGTCATCCATTTATTTGCTTCATGTTCGTTTCAACTTGCGCACGGTCGTGGCACCACTTATAGTTTTGTACAACACCGACAACAACTCAATTGAAGCTAGATGTTGTCTGTCCATGTCACTACTGCGCCATCGTCTATGGTGCGGCACTGATGCGCCGTTTACTATGGTGCGGCACTGATGCACCGTGGACTCTAGCGCGGTAGAACCTGGGCTATGGCACGGCCGAACCAGTGGGCTACGGCGCTTTATTCGAGATAATTTCACCCGATTACGTTCATTTTGGAAATTTTGAGCGCATGATACAAATAGATGTGATCACTTAAGATCGATCATGGGTAATCCGAGTACATGACACATGGGTAAATACATCAGTAGTTCAAATGGAATATAAGACAACACAATGGAATTTCTACTACATAGCTACATTGATCATTAATAAAGCATGGAACTAACAGTCGGCGTAATTAAAAACCCTCAGTTAGAAACATACTGAGTAAGCAACTCGTCGTTCAAGTACCAATCCTCAACCATAACCCTGTTGCTGTGGCTAGGCTCACCTAAATTGCCCTGATCTGCCTTTCGCCTGTAGTAAGCGGCCTCCGCTTCATCTGCGACCTCTGCGGCCTGAGTGAAGAACGCGTCGTCATCCTCCTCCGCCTGCAAGCCCACCTCTGCTGGAGCGATGAGCTTGCTCAGTCTATCAGTGTTGTCCTCAGCCTCCTCCGCCTGCAAGCCCACCTCTGCTAGAGCGATGAGCTTGCTCAGTCTGTCAGTGTCGTCCTCAACCTCCTCTGCCTGTAAGCCCGCCTCTGCTAGAGCGATGAGCTCGCTAAGTCTGGCAGTGTCGTCCTCATCCTTGTCCTCCTCATCAGACAACACAATCGGTGATTCAACGGTGCGACCAGCTCGCTTTCTGTGCTCATCTAACTTCTTTTCCTCGTACCTTGCATGAGCCACCTCTGCAACATGGTCCTCGCTGCATCCAATCCCTTCATGTATAAAATGCAATCAGTTAGCAATGTGACTATATTACATTTAAAATTAGGCAACAGAAAAAGGCTTCGAAGTACTCACTGGCACATAATGAAACAACATGCTCGTTCAAGACCTGCATCTGTACTCTTGTCTCCTCCCTTGCCTCCTTCCTTGCCCTCTCCTCCTCTAATGTCATCCGTCTCTCCAATCCCCATTTGACAAGCCCAACATCGGTTGGGTTACAAATACCGCTCTGTCTAGCAAACTCATGCATCTTGTCTTTGTGATGTTTAACGAAAAGGTTGACGTAGTTAGGTCCAATCCCCTCTTTCGTGCAATTACTTGCTTCCCCTTCAGTTCATCCAAGAACTTAGCTTGACCATCATAACATTCCCACCTGCATTTCTAGTGCTCTGTTCAAACGATAAATTATATCATATATGTCTTAGCAAAAGAAACAAAATACAATTCTATGGTTACCACAAAAATAACCAACCTCATCATAGTCAATCATATGGCCGCAATAATGGCATATTCCAAGCTCCAAAGGGACTAGACCGTAGTTGGATTTAACACCACATTCGCACTTGACTGGCGGTGCTTTGTAAATTAACCGTTCTTTCTTCTTTTGCTTTGCTTTTGGAGGTTCTTCGGGCCATTTGTTCTTAGGACCATACAACCACTCCTTGAAACGACACTTCGCCATTGAATACACCTAAATAATGTGACATTAGTACATGACACATATAGCTCAACATTTCAACACATACACTTTGCACTTACTTCATGCTTGTTTGGACACACAAACTCCAACGTATTGTCAGGGTTTATCATGGCTTGGTCTCCACAATGGCATAGAGGAGGTTCCTCGAGTCATCTAACTATGGCTAAGTGCTTCTCCTTAGCCATCATTGGAGGGGGGGTTAGGGGGAGGTGGAACCCACCGCTCGAAGTGCTCTCGTGGATGTCGCCCTCTCCACCAATCGTCGAAAAGGAGGTACCTGGGGTCAAACTTGTCTGCACCGTCGATCCACTGAAAGAAAAAAACACCTCTCATGGGCCTACACAACAAAATTCCAACAAAATATTAGTAACCTAGTAATACAAATGAAGAAGAAAAAACATATGGAAACAATTACTTACATTAAAATGACTGCACATGTAGAAGCAACGAGCCGCTGTGTCCGGATGTCTCGATTGAAACACGTCGGCCGGACGACCATAGTCACAGTTAGGGACAGAGAGTTCAGGAGGGACGGGGGTATCTTTGCTAGACTCGTCGGGGTACAATTCTCTAGGACGACCCCGTTTTCGCCATAACTGCACCCGAAACATGTCTTCCATCTAATAAAACGGTTCAAATTAAACATCAATCAAAACAACGCAAATTAATGTAAAATATAATCATTTGCAATGCAACTAAAATAATATAACCGACAATTATAGCAACAAAAATATACATGGTAAACATACTTCTAACTAAATAATTAACCTTAACATTAACAAAATCAAACTAATATCTTCCTTCATACCGTAGACCATAGTTCCCAAACATAATTTTTTCCTCCTAAACTTAGCTCTCATTCATAATATACTATCCACCATTCAAACGAAAATAAAATATGCGTCATTACCTTGCACGAGGACGAGGAGGGAGGGAGGCGGCCAAGGAATGGAAGGGAAGGGAGGCGGCAATGGAGGGCCGGGCGGGGGCCAGGACTGGCCGTGGGGGTTTTATTCGGCTCTGCCGCGCCACGGATCAGGGTGTGGCAGTGCCGCGCCAAGATTGGTGGTGCGGCAGGCCCTTCCCCGTCAGCGGTCAGTGATTCCGATCGCCGCCACGTTAGCCCTCTGCCGCGCCACCATGCCTAGCACGACACAGGCATTTGGCCGCGCCAGGACAATAGGCGCGGCCAAAAGTGTTAGTTTTTTAAAAAAAACCGACCGTGTTAGATTTAAAATTAGTTTCCAAAAAGTGTTAAAATTAAAAAAAAATCACTAGGTCTCACAAAAATATATTATTTTAACGAAGCACATCAGGTCTCCTATCGGTTGATCCTGTTGGATTTAATATGGGCCTGGCCCATATTTTATTTAATTAAATTAAATAAATTCTAGGGCTAAATTGGATGCTAGGTGCAATAAAATGATGAACTGAATATATTTTGTCGATGCCATACCCCCGGGTATCCCGACTTCATTATTGTCGACTACCAACTCCGGATCAAAGACGACCCAAAGGCCCACAACGACCCTATTCAAGGAAGGATATCTCCAAATGATGCCAGGACTCCGACTAGGGCACGTCTCCTTAGCTTGTAGGGCAAGTTGATCCCAGATATAAATAGCTAGCAATTTTCCCTATTGTAATCATCGACTCTTTCATAGGCCTAGCCACATTGTAATCGCAATCTCACCGAATACAAGCAATACAGACAAGTAGCAACTGGACGTAGGGCTTTTACCCACTTTTCGGGGGCATCGAACCAGTATAAATCTCGTCTCCATCTGTGATTGTTCTTCGCACCAAGCAGGGTTCCCCAAGAACCACTGCTAGTAAAAAACACCAACAAAGGCGCGCCAGGTAGGGGAATCTTCCGCAAAGACCGATCATGTCGATCATCAATAAAGTCTGGTACCCAGATCCGGTGCGCTCTGACGCCGTTGTGTCACCATCCTCGGTCAGATCTATGATTATGGGCAACTTCTACTCATATTCATAGATCAATTCTCCATCCCTCGACGTGTCACCGACTATCCACTTCGGAAGTATGGTATTCGAACACCAGGGAGATTTCGATCTATAGTTGTCAGGGATCTATGATTTTGACTTGACTCATGCTGGCCGTGAGGTTTTCATGTCATTTAGCCATGTTCCTAAGGATCTAGCCGATTCTGCTGCCCGTTTTGATCCTAACTACGACGGCTCAGATGAGGAAGTAGACCCTTACGAGGGCCACAATGTCTACATGGCTACACGAGACAATGCGCAAGCTGCGACTAAGGCCGGGTCATCAGCATCGCGCCCATCGCCCCATCTCATCAACGCTCCAACAATCAACACAATTCTGCCACGGGCTGTGATGGAGTCTACCCTACGCCCAAGGAATCTAAATTCTAACTTCCGCGCGACGTAGGAAGACAACATTCAGATCAGGATGCTCCTAGGAATTATGGGGGCCCTGGCACAAGAAGGAACACCATTGGTGACCATCATCAAACAGGCACAAGACCTAGCCGATCAGGCTAAGCAACGTCTAGAAGCAAAGGCTGACGCGCCATCTAAATTGGCCAGATCTCAATCACACTATCGGAATCCACGCCCCGAGGGATCTAATCGATCAGTGGACAACCGGTATAATGCTTCGCCTGGTGGTCGAGACCTCAGGCCCAAGTTGGATGAGAATCGAAGAGGTCAGGATGCCTGAATGACGCTTGATGCAAATCAGGCTCAACATTACGGCACCAATCCCTGAGTCTCAGTAACTGACTACCGCGCATTCGCCCTGAATCTACGGAGGGTTGTTTGGCCTCGTAAGTTTAAACCTGGCCCGATCGAGAAGTATGATGGCACCACCAACCCAAAGGAATGGATCAGCATCTACTCTATGATCATCAAGGCAGCATACGATGATGATTATGTCAAAGCCAATCACCTCCCGACTGTCCTGCAGGGCTCGGCCCAAACATGGTTGATGAACCTGCCCGAAGGTACCGTTCAATCCTAGGCTCATCTATGCTAGATGTTCGAAGCCAACTTCCATGCAACATACACCCGTCCCGGTCAGGAGGATGATCTGTTCGCATGCATCCAGAGTCCCGATGAATCTCTCCGGGATTTTATTCGAGGGTTCAATGATATCTGCAATACGATTCCCGACATGATTGAAGATCGGGTGATCGTAGCCTTCAAGCAGGGCTGCAAGGATGAAAAGACCGCCGAAAAGCTAGCCATTAAAAACCCTAAAATGGTGGCTGAACTCTACAAGACCATTGTTGGCGGTCTTTACCGATAAAATTCGACCGCTAATTAAGAGACAAAAAGAGGAGAAATTAGCAAACTTAAACACATATGCATTTACTATTAACTAAGTTCCACATGTATTTGGAGAACATTATTTTGCAGGTCACAATCACAAATACATGGAATAATTCACTGAAAGGCGCTTTCCGATGCTGATTTGCGCAAAGGAACAAGGGAGACGCCCACCAAATCAATTCAACCAGGGAAAAACCCCATGGAGGAGTGATCCATGTCTAGCCCATGGCCTGCCAAGCGAAGGCGGTGTCGAGACGACTCAGTCAGGGGGCAGTCGACCCCTAGGGGTGGGCGCCTCCTGCCGGCATTGCTCAGCCACCCCTTGCTGTGGTGGTGGCATGGAACCATGCTAAGGCGGTGGGAGCCAGGGACACGCGAAGAATAGCCTCCAAGCACCACCTAGGCTCCTGTATAAATAGAGGGGTACCCCCCTCTTTAAACACACAACACATTGAGCATCACCTCACACACCTCACTCACTCTTGTAGCTTTTCCTTTTTTGTAGTAGCTTTAAAGCAAGTGTCGACAAAATATGGTCGGCAGTCTAGCTAGGGGTATGCCCAAGGTAGTAGATTGTCGGCAGACAGATGCGCAAGCCACAAACAAGACGGTGACGCAAGACAGACACGAGGTTTTATCCAGGTTCGGCCGCCAAGAAGGCGTAATACCTACGTCCTGCGTCTGATTGTATTGCTGTATGTCAATGAGAGATGTTTTTTAGAGGGGTCCCCTGCCCGCCTTATATAGTCCGGGGGGCAGGGTTACAGATCTGGAAACTAATCCTAGCCAGTTACAATTGCCATAGGTGGCCAGACAAGGATTCCTATTCTAACCGACCAGGATCTTGCTTGATCTCCAAATCTGCCTTGACTCCTTGCGCGGGACTCCGAACAGGTTGGCCGGGCCACGCGTCGTCTTCCAGTGGACCGGACCCCCTGATCCGGGCCGGCCCAAGCCTAGCCGTAAGGGTATAGGGGTTAATACCCCCACAGCTAGTCCCTGAGCACCATGTATTATGCTGCGACACGCCATTGGATCTCCTTCGACTAATGCGATCCGTCTTCATGTCATCTTCAACTGATTGAAACATTGACCAATCAAATGCGGCAGCATTCTGATCAGAACTGAGAGCAGTAGACCACGATTATAGCCGAAGATTCCGGTTGTCCGAAGAATGCATGGTGCTCTTAAAGAAAAAAGAAAAAGATTTCTTTCCTTATCAAGTGTGCCCACTTGTATTTCTGATAAGAAATGTAAGTGACCCTTGGACAGTAGTAATCTTGGCAATCAGTCAAAGCGTAGGGGTCGATAAAATAAACACATTCACCGCAAGGTGAAGTGTGCCCACTTAGTCCCCGAGCCTGGTAGTAGGTGACGTAGGCACGTGGTGCCAGGGTCTAAAAAGAATTTCCACTGAAGTTAAGAATCTAGTCGTCATACAATCAATACGAGATGCACCGGCAGGTGCATCGTACCGATGTAGTCCCCGAGCTTGCTGGAAGGAGAAGTATAAGCCTTGTAGCAAGGTCCAAATAAATGCCTCTCGACTGTATGTGAGTACACGTCACATGTAGCCGAGGAGAGCAGTCGCTGAGCATTCTTCGGAACAGTCCCCGAGCATGGTAATGGTCGGAGCAGTCCCCGAGCACGGTAGTGGTCGGAGCAGTCCCCGAGCATGGTAGTGGTCTGGGCAGTCCCCGAGCACGGTAGTGGTCTGGGTAGTCCCCGAGTACGGTAGTGGTCTGGGCAGCCCCCGAGCACAACAGTGGTCTGGACCATCCCTGAGCACAAGACATGCAGCGAAGAAACGAATGCCGCTTGTACTATTATTTGGTGTATTTATTTATCTTCTTACTCTGTCAAGTCCAATCTGACACGTCTGGTAAAAAAAGCAGACGGGTATAGCACATCATACTGCCTTCTTGTCCTTTCAAGCAAACAGTCGCTTGGCACCTGTAAGGAGGTGCGTCAGTGTGGGCCCTCTCACACTAGCAACGAAGAGGCGCATACACTGATAACGAAGGGGCGCATATATTGGCATAGATCTCGAGGTTGTGAAAACAACCGTCTGCGGTGCGTGCGCACGTCTCCCAAGAATCTCGGGCAGACGAAACGGCGGAACTCTTGGTTATTTATAATATAGAACTGGTAAGTTACTTTTTACCGATCCCCATTACCATTCGCCGCCGCAGCCTTCTTCTTCCTCTTGCCAACCCTAATACCTCCGAAATCATCACCAATCACCCCTCCACCGTATCCACCTCCATCAGCAAGGGCGGATTCATGGCGAAGAGTGACGCCCAGAAGAAAGCCGGAGTCATGGCGAAGGAGTGGTGGAAGTCAAGAAGCAACGAGCAGACCATCGAAGACCTCGTCATCATGGGAGTACTCCACAACAAGGCACTCGCTAGGATGGCGCGCGCCGGAAGGAGAAGGGTACCCTGATCCACAACCAGGTGAGATTGTGGTTTTCGAAGATTTCTTCAAGCGGGGTTTTGGGGTTCCAGTGCACCCTTTCCTTCAGGGGCTCTGTTTGTATTACGAGATTGGGATTTGCAATCTGCATCCCAACTCGATTCTTCTTGTCTCCACCTTCATTCATCTTTGCGAAGCATATGGTGGCTTCCAGCCCCATTTCGACTTCTTTCGCCATCTTTTCTGTCTGCGGAAGAAAGGAAGCGGCGGCTCAAAGATAGCCAGAGGTGTGTACCTCAATCTGCGTGATGGGATGAAGGCCCAGTACTTGCACTGCCCTTGGAACACATCGCTAGGATGACTGGTACAAGAAGTGGTTCTACATCCACGAAGAGCCGAACATGATCACACTGTGCGACGTGGGATTCATTCCGGAGAAGAAGAATAGCTGGTCGGAAAAGCCCGAGCACCTGGAACAGATCCAAGAACTACTTGGGATGATCCCGTGGAGGAAACTGGACGGTCCGAGCGTGGTCGGAAACTTCATCAGCCGAAGGAATCCAGCCCTGCCAGAGGAGGGTACATCCTGGCTATGAGTACCAGGGTAGCGCAGATCCAACGAGGACCAGGCAAGAGGCGCTTGACAAGGTCGAAGTCAAAGCCAGAATTGGAGAGCTATTTAACTTAGCTGATCCAAATTATGTCAGATTGAGCGACATCGAGCACGCTTTCAAGCTCGCCCGACCTCCCCCAAAGGTAAATCATTCTGCCTTGTACCCATAGTTTTATGTTGTAACAGAAACTTACTGTGTTATCTCCTTTATGTTTCCTAGATTAATGGTCGTGATAGAGCAACAGGTGTTACGTGTCTCCACCCCCTGGTGTAGATTGGCCGCAAGTTACCAGGCCCAACCGCCTAGACCAGCGCCGGATCAAAGACGTCGACTGGGCCGTGCTCGGAGTTGGGGAGGAGGACAGCGACCAGAGCTGCTAGGTAAGCGGCCGGCGGCCAGCAAGCGTCGTCAAGCGATCTTACATTGTCAGACTGATGAAATAGAGGATGCAGATATCTTTCGACTCATCCCTCGTAAGAGGAGGAGGCAACTGCAGTCGATGGAGCAAGGTGGCTCCTCTGTGCCAAATAAACCCGCATCGCCGACCACTGCAGTGCAGAGGACAAGCGGCAAAGGGGTCGAGCATCAAGCCCCAGCGCCGATGCTGGTCATAGAGGGAGACCAGGTGGCACCCGTAGAGCATGTGGAGCAGGCGCGGCCGAAGAGACGCACCTTCGCCACATCATTCCGCGCTTCCAAGCTATAAGTATTTGTAACCTTGATGTAAGCTTACAATTTATATTGAATATTGTTGTCTTCCTGAACTTATCTTGGATATATTAGGTCGGCGTCCACCGAAAATCCCGACCAACTAGCCGGGAGCGACATGGCTCCGCCAACAGTGTCAGAGAAAACTGCCCAGCAGCCAGCTATGGAGGAACCTATAGCAGAAAGTCCGCCAGAACCCCAGCAGACAAGCGGCCAGACAACAGTCCCTGAGCAGGTGGTCGAGGGGAGAGCCGAGCCAAGTACAGGTGCTCTGAGCACTAACCCTGCTGAGGGGGACACTTTCAGCGCCAAGGGTAACAGACCAAACCGAGGAGCAGCAGCCGGAGGTGGCACTAGAGCACGTTTGCCGATGCTACGGCCCGTGGGAAGGCCATAGTGATCGCAGAAGCTGCAAACTCTAGGACCAGCACCGCTACCCGAAGAAGAGGCCGAAGAGGACGAAGTAGAGGAGGTCCTGGGCCGTCCCTAGGACAAGCGACAACATGTATATGTGTCGCGCTGGCGGAACGACCAATGGGTTATGCATGAGGAAATCCCAGAGGTCGAAGAGACCATGAAAGTTGAACGAGCGGCAAAACGTCTGGTGACGGAAGTCCAGGTATGTTTTGCTTGACCACTTGATCCTGCTATCCAGTCAAACTGTCTGACTTAGCTTTTTTACATGCAGGACTTAATGAAGACCGCAAGGTACCGAAAGAAGTGCTTCGACCAGATTGAGGGGATCACAGCAAGCAATAAAGAACTGGCGGCCGAGGTGGAACGCTTGCGCCACCAACTTGAAGCCGCCAACCAGGAGAGGACGGAGCAAGAGGCACAGAACCAGAACCTGGTCGTCCAGCTCAGTAACAAAGAGCAGGAAAAAACAAGTAAGTTGTCACTTTATCACAACAAGTGCATGACACGTGTTGTTGCATTGTTGGTAGTAACAGCTGTAGTGCAGGCTTAGAAGCCGAAGTAGTCCGTCTCCAAGAGGAGAATAGCCATGTGGCCATAGAGTGTGGTCGCCTGAAGGAGGACAACAAGAAACTAGCGCACGACCAGTCGCAACTCTAGGGACCGCACAACCAAGATGAAGGAGGAACTGAAAAGTAAGTGTTCCAGACCACCTTGCTCACTCTGTTGCCCGCCTTATCTTGTCGTGGCGTGACATTTTAATGTCTTGTGCGGTTTGCAGTTTTAAAAGTCAATGCCAAGAAGCATCTGGAAACCAGTGATGAAAGATCATGATGGCTGGAAGGCGCGATGCCTAGAGATCACCGAGGATCAGGACACATGGAAGAACCGGTGCCAGGAAGTGGCAACTGGCATTTTGCCCATCCTCAACCTTATCGACCCAGCGCTTATAGAGGAAGTGCCAAGGACGCCGATAGCTCGGACTGGTCGAGAGATGCCGAAAGGCATGGGGATGGTTCCAAGAGTTCGTGAAGGAGGCGGGTGAGTACACAGGCGCACATGTGCTAAGCATGGTGCAGTGCCCACTACCCCCTGATCGATCTCAAGCACCTAGAGGCTGGGTACCCGAAGGAGGTAGATCCAGACAAGGCTGAGGAGCTTCGGATGACCCAGCTGGACCTGTCTTCAAAGATAATTGGCGACATTAACCTATGTGGAGGTGGGACAACACCTATACAGGGTACGCCATCAACAAGTCAGCTGGAAACGCCATCAGTTGCGAGCCAACCGGTGAAGCCTGCGGTCTCGACCAGCCAGGCATCGGCGGGGCCATCCTCTTCAGCTCGACCAGTACAAGAGTCCCTGAGACTCGAGCAGGATGTCGGAAGCAGCGAGCAGCAGGTGCCGCGTGCCCCGACCAGCCAACAGGATAGGCTAGAGCTGTAGAAGAAGGACGTAGTTGTGTTATTGTAAACTTGGGCCTCTTCAGGCAAGCTTGTAATAACGTAACTGTATATCATCATAAGCTTGTTTGTTTTGTATAAAACGTATTTAAGCTTGAAACTCGTGTTGGTGTAACTAAGTGAGAACATGTTAGCGTTCTGTTTAGTTGTACCAGTTTACTCGACATGTCATCCTGAAAAGTTTGTACGGCCCTGATTTGCCATGTGGTCGGAGTGTGAGGTGCGTGACCTGTGCACACGTAGACGCAGACAAGTCAAACCAGGGGGGATCCTGCCGATCACCCGTAGCGTAGAGAGCGGATCCCATGCACGCGTTGGGAGGAACCAGAGACAGGGCCTGCTCTGAAAACCCAGGAAGGAATGGTGGTCGGCTTTGACTGGCTAAGTTAGAATAACCGTAAAATTCGAAGTGACACATCAGAGTGGTCGGAGAAATCATAATAGCTTTATTGAATTAAATCGAAAGTACAAGAGGAGTACATATCTCAGTAGTTAAGCATAGAAACGCCTAAGCTTGTCGATGTGCCATGAATTGGGTACGTCCGTACCGTCCAGGTGAGCTAACCTATAAGACGTTGGTCGTGTGACTTCCTTGATCATGAAGGGCCCTTCCCATGGAGTTGCGAGTTTATGGACACCAGCCTGATTCAGTCTTCCACTTCAGGACCAGGTCCCCGACCACTGAAGAACCGCTCTTTAACGTTCTTGTTGTAGTACCTGCGCAAAACAGCAAGGTATTTGGCTGTACGTACGCAAGAATCGAGCCGCTTCTCTTCTGCACTATTCACTTCTAGCTCCCGCACTTCATTGACCTTGCCTTCGTCGAAAGTTCTCGACCCGTGCTGATCTGAAAGCTATATCTGCTGGGAGGACTGCCTCAGCGCCGTAAACCATAAAGTATGGTGAGACGCCGGTGTTACGACTGGGCTGAGTTCTGAGGCCCCAGACCACGGCTGGTAACTCTTTGAGCCATCTTCCGGGAGCTTTGTCATTTTCTCTATACATCCTCTTCTTCAATGCGTCCAAAATCATACCGTTTGCCCGCTCGACCTGTCCATTAGCTCTAGGGTGCGCCACCGAGACGTATTTTACTACTATGCTCCTTTCATCGCAGAAGTCCCAAAAAGCGTTCCCGGTGAACTGAGTACCCAGATCAGTGATGATGCTGTTGGGTATGCCGAAGCGGTGGATGACCTGGTCGAGGAACGTGATAGCCTTTTCTGAGGATGCCTGTACCAGAGGCATGTACTCTATCCACTTAGAAAATTTGTCGATCAGCACAAAGACACATGTAAATTTCCCAGGAGCCGGTTTGAAGGGCCCGATCATATCCAGTCCCCAGCATGCGAAGGGCCAAGAGGCTGGTATTGTCTGGATCTCATGTGCTGGTACGTGGATTCTCTTGGCGAAGAACTGACAACCCTCATAGTGGCGGACTAGCTTCTCTGCATCGGCTACCGCTGACGGCCAATAGAACCCTGCTCGGAAAGCCTTACCGACCAGCGTTCTTGAGGCCGTGTGGTTGCCGCAGGAGCCAGAGTGGATTTGGTCCAGGAGATGTTCGCCATCCTCCTGGGTTATACACTTCATCAAGATTTCCTCCTTTGCGTTCTTGTGCCATAACTTGCCATCGACGAGCAGATACTGCTTACTACGACGCATCAGGCGCTCGTTTTCTGTCCGATCAGTGTAACCGCTGCCATCTGTCAGGTACTTGATGAAAGGTACTCTCTAGTCGGGCTCATGAGTGGTCGGAGGTGGCTCGGTGGTGCTCGACGCCGGAACCGTAGCCACCAATTGCTTGTCTAGAGGCTTGTCGACCGTGGGATCTTCCTCTTCGATGGAAGGCGTGAGCAGGTCTTGGACGAATACGCCATGTGGGACTTTGGCTCGGGATGATCCTAACTTTGACAGCGCATCTGCTGCTTGATTTTTGTCCTGGACCACGTGTGTGTACTCGATGCCATAAAACCTGCCTTCCAGCTTTCTGATCGATTTGCAGTATGCATCCATCTTTTCGCTGGTCGTGTCCCAGTCCTTGTTGAGTTGGTTGATGACCAGAGCCGAGTCTCCATAGACATAGAGACATTTAACACCGAGCTCGACCGCAATGCGCAAACCATGTAGGCATGCTTCGTACTCGGCGGCATTATTAGATGCTGGGAAATAAATCCTGAGGACGTACCGAGCTGCTCCTTGGATGGTGACACGAAAAGGACTCCTGCTCCTGCGCCATCGATGTTGAGAGAGCCATCGAAGTACATCTTCCAATACTCGTCGGGCCCCTGAGAGGCAGGCAGTGCTTAAGTCTGTCCACTCGACGATGAAATCGACGAGTGCCTGAGACTTGATTGTAGTACGGCTTGCGAATTCCAAGGAGAAGGGGCATAGCTCCATTGCCCATTTGATGATGCGCCCGTTCGCATCCTTGTTGCTAATGATGTCTCACAGAGGGTACTCAGTCATGACCACCACACGATATCCGTCGAAGTAATGTTTCAACTTTCGGGATGTTATCAGTATGGCGTAGATCAATTTCTGAATCTGTGGGTACCTGGTCTTGGATTCATTGAGTACCTCACTAATGAAATAGATTGGTCGCTATACCTTGTAGACGTGGCCAGGCTCGTCGCGCTCGACCACCATGGCAGTGGAGACCACTCGATTAGTCGCCGCAATGTAAAGCAGGAGTGTTTTGTCTTCTCTAGGAGCAGTGAGGACCGGAGGTGACATAAGGTATTGTTTCAGCTGTGTGAAGGCAGCGTCTACTTCCTCCGACCACGCAAACTTCTCAGATGCTTTGAGCAGTTTAAAGAACGGTAATCCCTTTTCGCCTAATCTTGATATGAAACGGCTGAGAGCGGCCATGCATCCGGTAAGCTTCTGAACATCCTTCACCTTTTTGGGTGGCTTCATGTCCAAGACAGCTTTGACTTTCTCTGGGTTAGGGCGTATGCCGTCGTGACTGACGACGTTGCCAAGTAGTATGCCAGAAGGAACACCAAAGATGCACTTCTTTGGGTTTAATTTCCATTGGAATGTGTTAAGGGCTGCAAAGGTGCGTTCCAGGTTGTCAACAAGGGTATGTGCTTCCTTGGTTTTGACAACTATATCATCAACATAAGCCTCGACGAGGTCGTCTTTTATCTCGTCTTTGAGGCAGGCCTGTATAGCGCGTTGGTAGGTAGCCCCGACGTTCTTGAGCCCGAACGACATGGTCGTGTAGCAGTAGGCGCCGAAAGGCGTGATAAAAGATGTCTTGATCTGGTCGTCCTTTTTTAGAGCGATCTGGTGATAACCAGAGTAGCAATCGAGAAAGGAAAGCAGCTCGCAACCAGGCGGTTGAATCTACGACCTCGTCTATGCGAGGTAAGCCGAAGGGGTCCTTAGGGCAGTGTTTGTTGAGATCAGTGTAATCAACGCACATTCTCCATTCATTATTCTTTTTGTGTACAAGAACCGGGTTAGCTAACCACTCTGGATGATACACTTCTTTGATAAATCTAGCAGCCAAAAGCCATGTAACTTCTACCCTAATCACCTCCTTTTTGTCACGAGCGAACCGTCATAGCTTCTGCTTGATAGGTTTGGCCTTGCCATTGACATTCAAGGAGTGCTCGATCAAGTTCCGAGGTACACCGGGCATGTCAGCAGGTTTCCATGCGAACACATCCACGTTGCTCCTCAAGAACCTGATGAGCGTGTCTTCCTATTTGGGATCCAGGTTGGCCCTAATAAGGGCCGTTTTGCTGGGATCACCGTCGACTAGCTAGATCACCTTGTGCTCCTTGGACTTGATGTTCTTGTGTGGAGCCTCGAGCTCTGGGATCTCTAGGTGGTCGGCTGAGGTCTTCTTGGCGTCGAGCATGGTCTCGGCCATGCGAATAGAGAGGTCATGAGCCTCTGCTATTTTAAAGCTATCGTCTTCGCAGGTATAAGCTGCGTATACGATACCCCTGAGGGTTAGAACTCCTTTCTCGGTAGGCATCTTGAGCACCAGATACCTGTAATGAGGTATGGCCATGAACTTGGTGAGCGATGGTCAACCAAGGATAGCATGGTAGGTGCCGTCGAAGTCATCGACCATGAAGTTGATGTAGTCAGTGCAGAAGTGGTCCGGGGTCCCAAATTGCACAGGTAGCGTGATATGCCCGAGAGGTGTAGAGCTCTGTCCGGGGAGAACACCCTAGAACTGTGCCTCGTATGGCTTGAGATCCGCCTGGGTTATCCTCAGGGCCGGCAGACTATTCTTGAACAGTATATAGATGGAGCTGCCACCGTCAATCAACACTCTATCGAATTGAACTTTGTTGATACAAGGATCGAGGACTAGGGGAAAACATCCTGGTTCAGGTATTGCGGCCCATTAGTCTTTTTTGCTGAAGGAGATCTCGCGGTGAGACCAAGGAGGGAGCCATGGATCGGCGATGAGGTTGTCGGTGTTGGCCACGTTCAAGCAAGCGTGGGCGAGCAGCTTGCATTCTCATTTGGTCTCGATAGACACTTTGCCTCCAATGATGGTGTGCACGCGATCAGTTGGCTTAACGTACTTGTGACGGGGATCTACGTCTTCATCATCGTTATCCTCGTTGCGCTGTTCCCCTGCGTCGTTAGGCTTGTCGGATGTATCCGGAGCCTGTTGACGCGTGTAGATAGACTTGAGAACACGGCAATTCTCCAAGGTATGGTTTGACTTGGGATGGAGCTGGCAGGGCCCTTTCAATGCTTTGGCGTAGTCTTCTTCGTAGTTATGACGTCCGCCACCTTTCTTAACGGTGTTGACCTCGTCGTCGTCTTCCTGAGCACGCTTGCCCCGGTAATCATCACGGCGGTTACGCCGCTGATTACGTTGGTCGCGGTGATCGCGGGAGTCGTTGCGCTGGTTGTGGCGGTCAAAATTGTTGTTCCGACCACGGTTGCCGCGGTAGTCATCATGGTGTGGGGGGCGGTCGGATCGTGGAACCCTTGCTGCTTCTTCGATAATTATCTTTTTAGCGTCGTCGGCGTCCGCATATTTCTTAGCAGTGGCCAGGAGCGCTGTGACTGATTCAGGTCTCTTGCGGAGGAGCTTATCCCTTAGGGCGTCGTGGAAGCGTAGGCCAGTGATGAAAGCCTCGATTGCCTCATTGTCGGAGATTGACGGGACCTTGATGCGCATCTCCAAGAAACACCGGACATACTCGCGCAGTGGCTCATCCTTCCGATCTCGAATCCACTGTAGATCATATTTGTTGCCGGGTTGCTCGCAAGTAGCAATGAAGTTGTCGATGAAGGCTTGCTTGAGCTCTTGCCAAGAATCAAAGTAGTTCGCTGGCAAGCTGACCAGCCATTGGTGACCTGCATGGCCAACTGCGACTGGGAAGTAGTTAGACATGACGTGCTCGTCAGCCATGGCTGATCTGCACGTAGTTTCATAGAGCATGACCCATAATTCGAGGTTCTCCTTGCCGTCGTACTTCTGAAGTTTTTCGAGCTTGAAGTTCTTGGGCCATATGACTTGGCGAAGGTGCGGAGTAAACTGCTTCAAACCCGGCGGGCCATGGGCAATATCATATTCCATACGGCGATAGCTTTCATGGGATGCACGATCGTTGGCTCTATGGTTGATGTGATCGCGCAGATCACGTCCTCCGAGGTAATGGCGGAGATCGTTATTGCCATCACAGCGATCTCGGTTGCCATCCAGATTAGCCCTGCGACCGTGGTTATCGCGGCGATTATCGCGGTTGTCTCGGCGGTTCTCGTCCCGAACGTCGCGGCAGTTGTCCTCCCGATGGCGGTTGTCATCTCGACCACCATCATGGCCACCGTTTCTGCCTTGACGGTTGTCTGATGGGTCGTTGTTGCGTGAGCCACGTTGGTTGGGTGGCTGTGAGTGACTTGAGTACTGGCGGCTGTGGCTTGACTCGACTGAGACGGATGGAGCCCGGGCTTGATTTACAATCTCTGCGATCTGGGCCATAGCAGCCGTCAGGTAAGCTTGTATATCATCGTGAACTGCCTGGGTTTCCAAGGTATTGGGTAGCCGTTGCATTATCGCCATAGCAACGGCTACGTTGGTGCTTGGAGTCCTAAAGACCTGTTTGTCCCCCACCCTGTCGAAGGCATTGTTGAGGTCGCGTGGCTGGACCCTTATGCGTCGTGCCTCCTCTTCTGCTTCGGCTTCGATTTGTCGGCGATTAAACCGGTCAATATTACGTGCTTCGCGTGCAATCCTTTCTTGTTCTATTTCGCCAACTGCTGGTGGTTCGTTATTACTGACAACATTGATCAAATCCCCTCGCCTTGGTGGGAAAGACAAGAATTGTGGGAACCCCGGGGCGTGGTCTGGGATATCCAGATCATATTCGACGCCTTCGTCTTTGTGATGTTGAAGCTCGGTGTGGACGGAGGCATTAGATGCGATGCCAGACGAGGAGCTAGAGTCACCCTCTTGGACTGTGTGGACGGATCCTTCTTGATAATCCTGAATTCGGATCATGTTGACGAAGTTGCGTGGCTTCGGCCGAGGTTGATGTATAAAACATAGATCCGAGCAGTGTTGTATATTATAAGCGTAGTTGGAGGCAGTGTTTCGTAGGCCGTAGGGCTGGGCCTGGTAGTTCTCCGTTGAGGCTTCATACTCAGAGAGCCGAAGACCCGTCGCGAAGGCTGGCCGGCGACGAGCGGAGCGCCCTTCAGGAGTAGATATGACCACGAGATCTATACCAAGTCGTGCAGGACGACTGGCCCGAGCTGGTCGGGTAGATCTGTTGTGGGGAGCAGTTACCTGCTCATTAGGTTGACTTTGAATTGCACTTACCAGAGCTAGGGTTTCAGTGAGTTTGGTGCCGACCCAATCGATGGAGTCGAGCAGGTCGGTGTTGTCGATATGCTTCTCTTTGTAGCGGGGAAGCGGACGACGGGTTGTCGGCATGGCTGAAGATGATGCGGGCGTGGTCGGAGCTAGATGTACCGTGGTCGGAGCTAGATCCACCATGGTTGGAGCCGTATCCACCGTGGTCGGAGTCGTATCCACCGTGGTCGGAGTCGTAGCCGATGCAGGTGAAGCAGCGGTCGACGCAGATTGAATCCGCACCTCCTCCGTGGTCATGGCGATGAAGTCGTCGGAGCCGGTGGTCCAGGTGATCTGACCGACAGTGAACGTGACGCCGTTCCGTGTAGCCATGGAGCCGGGGATGATGACCATCTTGTTCGCTTGGAGAGCAGTACGCACACCCCCTACCTGGCGTGCCATTGTCGACGAAATATGGTCGGCAGTCTACCTAGGGGTATGCCCAAGGTAGTAGATTGTCGGTAGACAGATGCGCAAGCCACAAACAAGACGGTGACGCAAGACAGACATGAGGTTTTATCCAGGTTCGGCCGCCAAGAAGGCGTAATACCTACGTCCTGCGTCTGATTGTATTGCTGTATGTCAATGAGAGATGTTTTTTAGAGGGGTCCCCTGCCCGCCTTATATAGTCCGGGGGGCAGGGTTACAGATTTGGAAACTAATCCTAGCTAGTTACAATTGCCATAGGTGGCCGGACAAGGATTCCTATTCTAACCGACCAGGATCTTGCTTGATCTCCAAATCTGCCTTGACTCCTTGCGCGGGATTCCGGAACAGGTTGGTCGGGCCGCGCGTCGTCTTCCAGTGGACCGGACCCCCTGATCCGGGCCGGCCCAAGCCTAGCCGTAAGGGTATAGGGGTTAATACCCCCACAGCAAGGGAAAGCTACCTTGGAGAGCTTGGCTCCTTGGAAGAAGTGACCTTTGGGTATGAATAGAAATATGAGTTCTTCCAAAGTTATGCTCTCATATTACATTTATTGTCATACTTATGAACTAGAGTATAGTTATTGTGTTATAATCTTGGTGTATGAACTATCATATAGTTTATGTGTCATGAGAGTAGGACACTTAACTTTATGCTTAAACATTCATATAATGTACATAATCAGAATTAGAGCAAAGTTGAGGTGGCGGTTCATCGTGCCGTCAGGTTTGCCCAAGTCCTTTACCTGTCGATCCGTAGGGTCAGGGACCCGGGGGATTTAGGTAGTTTCTGTATACGCAAGCGTGGTGTTTGGGTATGGAGAGACAAGTGAATGCATTGTCCCTTTCCATGGTTGAGGGGTAGACGGACAGGTGGTGATAGCCCTGTCCGTCCCTTGTAATCCCTCATGTTCGACTAGGGTGTAGGAGTCTAAATTATCACATGAGGTTGCTGGTAGACCAGTACTCGGTGGCCTCCCGACCTGCTTCACACTTAGCCCTAATACTAATTATGTAACTTGTATGATCATTAACTAATCTTTATATGACTATACTAGATCAATGACTGCTCGACTTAGATTATTCTTTTAGTCTTTCTTTTCTATTTTATCCTTTGAGGAATGCCAAGTGTGTGTCCACTACCTTGAAATCACCGTTCTTGCCCCTGTTATAAACATTGGTGCACTTGCAAGCATTATTATTCAAGTTTATATCCATACTAGACTCTTAATCAAATGTCCTTCCTTTGGAAAAATATAAATAATGATACCCTGAATACTTCCAGGTGAAATGCTACAATGATAGCTCCATGCACTTGCGGATAAATATCTAAAATTGTTAAGGAACTACCAAGGCTATTACTTAGTGGCATTGCTAATCATTAGGGATGATGCTAAGAAATACCAACAAGGCACTTCTGGCATCGTTGCTAGGGATAAAAACTTAGTAACGACGCTCGGTCTTGCCTGCCGACATTTCTGGCGCAGTTGTTGGGGATACAAACCTAGTAGCTACGCTAAGAAATGGTAACAAGCATTTCTGGATCCGTTGCCGGGGAAGGCATATTGATTAAAGAATCTAGTAGGACATGTTCATGATAATATGCATGTAAGGTAGCCATTGTTTATGCAGGTTAACTTTGCTTGTTTTCTCCTGTTGTGGATGAAAACAGGATAGTGTATGACCAGTTACGATCTGCCGAAACAACTACATCGAAAATCCAGAGGCACTCCTAAGGAAGAAATGGTCTCGTGCAGCTTCTTCTTCTGCCACTCCAACGACAAACGAACTAGTCACCCCGCACCATCCGCTACTCCAAGCATGGCCAAGACGCTCCGCGACTACTCCATCCTCACTGATGCCAACGTGCCTGGTGGGCCAGCTATCAACATCGGCGATGGGAAGTTCGAGCTCCATACCAGCCTCATCACGATGGTGTAGGCAAACCAATTCCATGGTCCAGGAGACGTCCTGGTCAAAGTGCTAACAAAACCTTCTATCCCGATGTCAAAGTCGGATCAAAACCCCATGCTTGATCCGTCAAGCGATGAGACGATAATTAGCGAATTCCTTGCGAAGTCTATGCTGGGCGATACAGCTCGTTCTGCCGCTCTATTTGGAAATAGGGAGAACTAGATGGATCCAATCTGGGTGTACCTCACAAATCAGGCTACTCTAGTCGATGATACGAATATAGAACGAACCAGCCGTAAAGCCATGGGCTATCAAATGGTAGACGGTACCCTCTACGAACGAGGGCGAAATGGGGTTCTTCTCAAGTGTATCAGAGAGGCCAAGGGCATTAGTTTGCTCCACGACATCCACGGCGGAATCTATGGGTCCCATGCCTCTCACAGAATGCTTGTCGGAAAAGCCTTTCGACAAGGATTTTACTGGCCTACAGCGCTCGAAGACGCCACTGAGTTGGTTAGAACATGTGAAGCTTGCCAGTTTTTTAAACGGCAGATTTACTAGCCTGCTCAAGCGTTAAATACGATCCCTATGTCTTGGCCATTTGCCAAATGAGGCATCGATATCCGGGGTCCTTTTCCAAGAGCCCGGGGTGGTTACAAATTTTCGATTGTAGCGATCGATACTTTCACAAAGTGGGTTGAAGCCGAGCCAGTAGGCCGTATAACCAAAGAAAATATAGTAAAATTTTTGCGGAGCACTGTATTGCGTTTTGGCGTACCGCACCGAATACTCTTGGATAATGGTATACAATTTACCAGCAAAAATTTTGAGAATTTTTGAGAAAGACATGCCATTAAGCATTATCGGTCCTCAGTCTACCACCCGATGACCAACGGTCAAGTAGAGCGTGCTAACAGAATAATTCTGCAAGGGATCAAGACCTGTATTTTTGATAGGCTTAGTGCCTATGATAAAAAATGGGTCGAAGAACTCCCCATAGTTTTATGGGCAGTACGCACTACAGCTAGCCGAGCAACGGGTGAAACGCCATTTTCCTTGTGTATGGGGCTGAAGCTGTACGTTTCCCCGAAGTCTGATTAAACTCGCCCCGAGTAGCGATGTTCTCTGAAGAAGAGCAAGCTGACCGTCCTTACACTGACCTAGAACTCCTTGAAGAGAAGCGTGATATAGCTACATTTCGAGTCGAGAAATGCCAGCAAGCCCTTCGGATGTCATAGCCAGCATGTACGCGGCCGGGCGCTTAACATCGGCGATCTGGTACTCAAACGAGACCAACACACAAAGGATAAAACTAAGTTAACACCCCAATGGCAGGGTCCATACATCGTAGTGGATATAGCCCGACCAGGCGCATACCGACTAGCAGAGATAGACGGGGATATGCTCCCGAATACATGGAACATGGATCCGCTACAACGATTTTATGCATAATAAATTGCGTTTTCAACGTTCTGTTCCTCAGCATACAACCCAGATAAGTGTTTAATTTATGGTTTAATTTTATTTCTCCGTTAGTAGTAGCTTTACCGGGCATATACGCTCAGGGCTGGGCTGGGGCTCTCCAACTCCAATGTTTTCTTCGACTAGTTTGCCACTCTTTATTAGAATAAGTCATACATATCCAAATAAAGAGTCGGGGGCTATCATACTACTATTCACTAGTCTGCAAAAATTCTCAATTATGCTAAGCCTAAGTCATGCAAACGACATCAATTCATACTACACAAACCACTCGAGTTTAGATACTATAAGTCCAAATGTTTGCATAATGAAGGATTTAAATAGCAAAGGCAAGAAGAATTGTGCAAGACTAACAAAATAGTTTTAAAGTATCTCAGGGACGGGTAAATGTTTCCATTTTTTCATTTCCCTCACCATAAATTAACAGGCTCAGCTTTGTCAGTCTGTTCAAGTGTTAAATAAGGTTTGACAGCCGCAATATAAATTATTCACGAGGCAAACTCTCACTTTTCCTTATAGAATTGGCGATTTAGTATTCTATGAATAATTTATAAGCATTTTATACCCAAAGTTCTAACCCGACTAGCCTGTAGTTCGGGGCTATGAATCAGCTCAGTAACCGGGACGACGCAGCTAAAATTATCCCGATTTCAGATTGTGTCCACGTGTAAAGCGTGTCAGGGCTCTGATCGCGGCGACTCGAGCACGGAACGATTGAAAAAAAATACGGATAAAAGAGTAAGATAATAATCAGGAACTAGTCATTTCATTGATATAATTCAGCTAAGGTGGATTTATAAATGATTAAACTAGGACCCTAATATAAGATAGCAGGAGCAGGCACTTCCGCCGCTTGTCACCAAGCTCCTCAGCGGGCTGGCTGACGGGATGGGAGCAGCCTAGCTCCTCGACAGCGACCCACCGTCCATGGGCTCGTCCTCCTCCTCCTCACCGGCGTTCTCCTCGGCGGCCTCTTCCTCACTGTCGCTGCTGAGGATCACCAGGTCCGCCGTCTCCTGGGATGCCGATGGCCACACGGTTCAGCTCAACAAAGAGCTTTCTCGCTATGTCCTCGTCACGGCTCGTGTCCGGTGAGCCAACGGCGCAAGGAGCGGAGGGGCCAGGGACATCGAGGGCGGTGGAGGCAACGGAGGCAGGCGCGGCGGTGGAGGCCAAAGCGACGGCAACAGGATCCACCAGCGGGGACCGAGTCTTCCGACTCGTCCTCGTTGGAGAGGTCGATCACCACCTCCGGCGCCAATGGCTCCGGCTGAGTCATAATTCCGGCCGGAGACCCGGCGCGGCGACTTCATCGACCTTAGCTTCCCCTCCTGGGACCGTTGGGGCTGGAGCCGCTGGCATCGTCGCCAACGGCAATGCCGCCGCTGGGGCTGGGGCTCTGGAGGACGTTGGGGACAGAGACGCGGGCGCTGACGGCGGAGGCGACGACTGTACTGTTTGACACCGCCGCCGTGGCCGATTGGCCGGGCGATTGCGCGAGCTGCAAACACGGCACCTTGTGGGGACGTTTGCGGCCAACAGTTTTCTTCCTCATCTTTGCTACGAGATTTGGAAATAGAGGTTGCAGATTCATCACGAGCAGGCCTGATTAAATAGGACCAAGCTGCCTTTCTAGGAATCTCAACCGCCGCCTCAATTAAAAAAGGAATTAAATCTTCACCACGCGCACTCATGGGGAACTGAGCCGACGCAGCGCTTCAACTGACAGACGACTGTGCGTCCCCTGGCTTGCGTATGACACGGGATTAACAAGACAGGACGACCTGGGGATGGCACTAGAACAAGCTCATCTCCCAACAGCGCACCTCTCTCGACCTGCCCAACATCGGGTCTTAAGTCGTGACTGGCAATTTTGGGTGGCGTCTAACCACCCGGATCGCAAGCCACCCAACTAAGACAATTCCGACTACATACCGACACTCGAGTTGCATTTGACAGACAAGCTTGGGGGCTTATGTCGATGCCATACGCCCGGGTATCTCGACTTCCATATTCATCGACTACCGACTCCGGATCAAAGAAGACCCGAAGGCCCACGACGACCCTATTCAAGGAAGGATATCTCCGGATGGCGCCAGTACTCCGACTAGGGCATGACTCCTTAGCTTGTAGGGAAAGTTGATCCCGGATATAAATAACTAGCAATTTTCCCTGTTGTAGTCATCGATTCTTTCATAGGCCTAGCCACATTGTAATCTCAATCTCGCCGAATACAAGCAATACAAACAAGTAGCAACTGGACGTAGGGCTTTTACCCCCTTCCCGAGGGCACCGAACCAGTATAAATCTCATCTCCATCTGTGATTATTCTTCGCACCAAGCGGGGTTCCCCAAGAACCAAATATCTGTCGGTAAAAAACACCGACATATTTAATTAAATTAAATAAATTCTGGGGCTAAATTAGATGCTAGGTGCAATAGAATGATGAACTGATTATAGTTGATGTCCAAAACTGTAACCGCCATAGCTATGGTTGCGGTTACTAGTAACTCCCATGGTTATGGCTGTAGTTACTAGTAACCCTATGTTTATGGTAGCTGTTACTAGTGATTGATGGACGCTTCATGACATCAAGGTTTATCCTCTACACTTTATCTTCCACCTTCAGCATTTATAAGAAGGAGCGCTGGCCTCCAGCCACGCGTACGAGACACAGGACACAACACCTCTTCTCACTGTTGAGTTGCTCCACAGCTTCCCTGTTCTATCCTCTGCGCGCACGACGGATTGGAAGAGCAGGCCTCCGGAACCACACCTGCGTCTATGTCACCTGCTCAGGTTTTTGGGGCACGTCTAATGCGATTGCTCGTTGCCGATCCGATCAACGACTTCGTCTTCTTCCTGATGGACATTCGAGACACTGCACTGCGAACATCATCCTACATCGACTATGGTCCACGACATTAAGCAAGGCCCAATGTCGACTAGTGCACATGAAGCCACCCGTACCTTGAGCATGGGTCTCTCCGCTAGGTATATTTCTAATCTTACTATTTCTATATTTAGTAAGGTTTTGGTGCTATTAAACATGATTAGTATGTCCATCATAGTTGCCACAAGTAGTTCACACATACACATATTTGCTGTCACGAATTTACTACTTATTTAGATTATATCTATTTTTAAATTTAAAATGACTAAATTTCTAACAGATCCATCACATATTGCTACTATTATCTAGCCATTTTTATTTCTCTCACGCGAACGCGAGCTTCTCCTTAAGTGTTCATTGGGTCCTGCCGCTACAAGCTTCCAGACAAGGACAAGTGCCGTGCTCCGGTTGTGCCTTCGCGCGTAGCCTTGGCGCATGGAGTGCGCCGCGCCGATCCATCCTCGTCGACTGCCGCTACGCCGAGCGCGGGTGCACGGAGAAGATGGCCTACTACGACGAGGGCGAGCACGCGAAGGTATTGCCGCACGCGGCGTGCCTCTGCCTCGTGAACGTGAAGCTGGCCGCACGGCCGCCTGGCACGCCGTCTCCTTCGTTGGCGTTGCGCCCTACCTTAAGGTCACCTGCGTTCTTCGTTCCGCCGAAGCAAGCACGATTTTTGGCGGCGTCGGCATCACAGGGACAACCGACGCGTAGCGCGCAGGAGGGGACGGGCGAGCGCGAACACGGGATCCAGGAAACGATGCTGGCCTTCCCCAACTCTCAGCGTTCCGACCTCGATATACTCGTAGACATGGTTTTTTTCTCAAGAAATGGTTTTCTCATTTTTTTTCTCCTCTTCAATAAATTGTTTGCCACATCAACAAATTGATTACGTCGCTGTAATTAAAAACTATAGAAACTAGTGTAGTTTTTGCATTGTGGGTGTTCTAATTCGATCAAATAAAAAAGTACCTTTTATAACTTATAATATATTTCTTCCGTCTCAAAATAAACACGCATCCCGCTTGAGGAGTCAAACTTTTTAAAGTTTGACTAAATTTATACATAAATACACTAACATTTATAATGTGTAATAAATATAATTAGATTGAGCATGTAATATATTTTGATAATAAACTTATTTAGAGACATAAATATTTATATTATTTTTATGTTTTTAGTTAAACTTGAAAAATATTTAACTTCTCAATAAACGAGATGTGTATTTTATTTTGGAACAGTGGGTGCAACTTTAAAGACTGTCAGGGACGAAGGGAGTACCACTGGTGGTGACTAAATTTCTGGATCAGCAATAGTACTATTCCACATTTTTTTTGAAAGGAGAGAGAGCTTATATTAAGATGACAGGTAATCATGGTCTAAAGTTGCCGACGCACAGGCCGGGACACCTTAAGAAAGGCAACCCTTCCTACCAAAATATCCCAATTAATTGGACACTCCAAACGTGCTTCCACCGATGACCCAATCAGACATTGACGGAGCTCCTGCGAGGCATCAGCTCGTCCACTAACCGTCCAACATCATTGTAAGATGACCCACCCTTGGCCACGGCGCGCCTGGCCTTCTCCCCGAGCTCCTTGGCCTTCTCCCGTATTGCCTCCGCGTCCTCGCCGTCGCCCATCACTCTCCCGATGGCCTCCGCGATCACCTCGCCGCCGATCACGCGCCGTGTCTCAAGCTTCGACGCGTAGTCCGTAGACCCCACGCCGACACCAACCTTGAGTAGCTCCACCACCAGCTTCTCATTGTAGAACTGGTCGGCGAAGCGCGGCCACGTCACCATAGGCACGCCGGCGGCCCATGGCCTCCAGGGTCGAGTTCCACCCGCAGTGCGTCACGAACCCGCCCACTGCCGGGTGGGTCAGGATCAGCATCTGCGGCGCCCAGCCCCGGATGATGAAGCCGCGGTCGCCGCGCGCCATCAGCTCCGCGAACCCATCGGGCATCCATTCCGACTCCTCGGTGTCTGCGTCGCCGCTGATGACCCAGACGAAGTTCTTGCCGGACAGGTCGAGGCCGCGTGCGAGTTCGCGCAGCTCAGGCGGCGAGAAATGGGCCAGCGTGCCGAAGGACACGTACACCACCGAGCCCTCCGGCTTGGTGTCGAGCCACTGCTGGCAGCCGTCCGCGTCCGGCGAGAGACCGTTGCTGGCGCCCCTCGTCGCCGCGTCCTTGCTGGCGAGCGCGACCGGCCCGACGAGCCATGCGCGGCGCCCGAGCGTCGTGGTGTAGTGCTTCAAGTAGTCCGGCTCCAGCTCGTGGAAGCTGTTGAACACCTCGCCGTAGCTCCTCTGGTCCGCGGCGTTTCCGCGCTGCATGAAGGCCCAGTGCTCCGGCCGCTTCTTGGGCTCAAACATTTGGCTGCGCCTCAGCTCGACGCGGTGCGGCAGCCCCGGAAGCAGCACGAGTGCGTCGGGGTCGTCGGGGGCGGCCTCCACGGGGTTGTTGCGCACCGTAGTGTCGCTGCAGGCCCGCGAGAACAAGCTGCTGCCGAGGAACGCTATCCGTGGGACGCCGTACTCCGCGGCGGCGTCGGCGGACCAGTCGAAGAAGCTGTCGGTCACCACGGCGTCGGGGCGATTCTCCTCCAAGAACCGGTCGAACGGCTCGCGGAGTAACTGGACCGCGTGGAAGAACTTTTCGCGGTCCTCCATGGAATTGAGGGCCGGGCCGCACTCGACGCCAGGCGGCAGCCCAACGTCGGGGAAAGGCACGACGGCGATGTCGATGGCCAGGGCGCCCTCGGTGCCGCGGGAGGCGTCGTTGGCGCGGTCCACCGCCGAGCGGATGACTTGGGCATTCACCGGGGTGGTGAGGATGGTGCACTTGACGCCTCGGGCGGCGAAGAGAGCGGCCATGTCGGCGATTGGGATGAGGTGCCCCGGCGCGAGGAACGGTAAGAAGAGGATGTGCAGCGGCTGCTGCTCATCTTTGATGGCCATGGCTGGCAGCGTGCCGGCGCCGGCGCAGCTGCGCTCTTGGGAAATTAGATCAGGTGGAAGCAAGGGCGCGTATTTTATTTTATTTTACAAGGAAGGGCGTTGCTAGAGAGCGGAGTAAGGAAGAAATCTGCAAATTTTTGGCCGAAGATAGCCGTGTATGATGCATGTACTATATGATGATGGGACGTACTTAGACGGTCTCCAACGAGTAACGACAGCTAAACTTAAAATTGACAGTAAGATATATAAAATTAGGCCCCGTTCGCTTGTCTTAAAGTTTGGCTTGTTCGCTTGTTTTTTCAGCCGGAACAGTATTTTTCTCTCACAACAATTCAGCCGGAACAGTGTTTTTCAGCCAGTTTCAGCCAAAGTTCAGACCAGCGAACGGGCAAATATGAACATCATCTCTTCTAGAAAACCATTTGAAAGAAAGGATTCTTTTTTAGATCTCGTTATTGAAGAAGATAAAAAATATGTATTGAATCTTTTACCCGTAAAATCTTGTATTTTGGTTATTTCTTGGAGATACTCTTATATTTGCAGTTGTGTATCGTACTACCTGACGAATCATCGTGAAGAACGCTAAAGTAGACTTGTATGATTGGACAGACTTATAGCCGTGTACTTGTATGACCCCCCACCTTGAACTTGAAGAAATGTTCAAGCACCTTGAACTTGAAGCTACTCTCGAAAAGTACCCGTCCGTTTCGTCATTGCTTACGTAGAGTCCTTCAGTTCCCGGCAACGAGTGTACGCATGGGGGCAGAAAGTAAGAGTGTACGTGCACGTGTGCCGGTGTGGCCAAGCGTTTCGTGAACCCGGAAAGTAGGCCCAGTTTGACTTGCATCTTCCAGTGGCCGCAAGTAAGAGTACGTGCACGTGTGCCGGTGTGGCCAAGCGTTTCGTGAACCCGGAAAGTACGTGCAAGGGGGCAGAAAGTAAGAGTGTACGTGCACGTGTGCCGATGTTGTCTTATAATTTATACTTTTTGGTTTATTTTTTTCCAGTCAAAATAATATTTTTCTCTCACAATAAATCAGCAGAAATAATATTTTTCTCTCACAACAAATCAGCCGGAATAATATTTTAGTTTATTTTTTCAACGAAGCGAACGGGGCCACTGTCACGCGAGTGAACGCGACTGCCCACAGTGCACTGAAGAGTCGCCGCTGCCATGCGCCTTTCAGTATAATTTGATTAAGTCATAGAAGATCATATAAATATTTGAAAGAACATCTAAGCCCGTGAGTTTTAGAGTATTGATGACATATAATTAAGCAACTAGATATGTTGAGTTTGAACAGGTAACAAATATGCAAAATTAAAAGATAACACGTGAGACCCCTCAATTCTTTTGATGCAGCGCTCAGATCGATCAAGGCTTACTTTTCTTTTATGATTTTGAATTTGAGTATAGAAAACACCATACTATAAAGAGGGACAGAAATTGCAAGCTTCTAGGGAACCATGTGCTCTCATCTCAAGACCAAAACCCCAAAAGCCAAAAGAAAGCCAGCACGATTCCTATTCTATCTTTTCTGGACTGCGTAGAAGTTCTACGTCTAACCACAGAACCTCTGTGTGGTTAAGCGCAGAAGTTCTAGCGTCCTGTCGCAAAAGTTTTGCGACTTGTCTGTATGTTGGTGTGGAGTGGGAGGGAGTATTTTATACTTTCCTCTCTTCCCCAACGGTTGCCTGCACATTTCAGACATCTCCTAACTCGTGAAACAACTCTCTCTCCTCCATTGTTGGCCATCCAACCTCTCCCTAGAGTCCTTGGTGATTTCCCCTTGAGAGATTGTATTTAGGAGTAGATTAGAGAGCCCTTGAGCAAGAGCAATCAACTGAGAGTCTTGGTTCTCGCTCTAGCTTGCACTTTGTGTTCGTTAATCTTGGAGGTTGGGCTCCTAGACGACTAGAGGTTGCCCAGGAGCTCCCAATCGGACTATGGTTGAGCACCGGAAAAGTTTATATTGCCCTTGTGAAGCTTAGTGGAAATCTCAAGCTCGATCTTTGTGATTCACTTTAGAAGAGATAGGAGATTGAAAAGACTCCAAGCCTTTGTGGCTACCTCAACAATGAGGAAGTAGGCAAGCCTTTGTGGCTCCGCTGAACCTCAGGGTTGTTGCAGCTGCAGGGGCTTGGTGGCAAAAGGATTCTGCAAACATAAGGAAGCTGGGAATTTACTTGATCCGGTTCCTAAGTCATATTGTGATCCGGTTCTAGTCATTTGTGATCTTCTACGGCCAAACATGGAAGTTTTTTTTTGAAAGGGTCAGCGGGGGAGTCCTCTACCTATTTTTTGTATTTTCATTATAAAGAATGGAGTACAATATTTACATGTTACAAGGCTCCTAGAGACAAAGCAAAAAAGATACAATTGCACGCACGGAAGTTCTTCTGGAATACACACAAGTTCTGCAGCCTGCTGATCATTGTTTTTCTAGATATTTTTTTGTCGATAGAATATCATCGGTAGTCCTCCGAGGGGTATCCCACGAAGGTAGATTGATCGGCAGAGAAGCGTGAGATCAAGAACAAGAAGGCAACAGAGACACACGAGTTAGACAGGTTTAGACCATCAATATGACGTAATACCCTACTCCTGTGGTCTATTGGTTTGTATTAGCTATAGTATGATATTGGGTGAGTTTGGAGGGGGTCCTTGCCCGCTTTATATAGTCTGGAGAGCAGGGTTACAAGTCGGTTAGATCTGAGAGATAACCGGAAAGTAATAACTTATTACAGGAATCTTGGGATCATACATATCCTAATAGATCTCGTAGCATCTTTAGGATATCTTCTAGATGTCTTGCGGGAGGCACCGAGCAGAGTCGTGCCCCATAAGGCTTCGTCTTGTGGGCTAGGCAGCTCCTGAGGGCGCAGCCAATGTGGTCTGTCGTGGGTATCCAGGGTCATACCCCCCACAGCTAGTCCCTGAGCACCTTGTACCCGTTGTGCAACGCTGTCTTGAGCTTGTCCGAGTAGGTGCGAACACGGCCGAGCAGTCAAACTCATGGTCCGTCCACCGTGATGAGTTACCGAGCAGTTGCGAGCAGTTGTCGAGCAGCGTGAACTACCGCCGAGCAGTGTGAACCAAATATGGCTTGCCATAAGGGTGTAAGGAGCTCAAGTTCAGAATCGAAAATTTCTTCGCGGTGGACCAAGTGTGCCCACTTAGAGTCCGACCACTAGTGATAGGTACTGAACTATTTCAGTATGGGAGTTGGCCCGATCTTCACGACAGTAGGTCACGATCAAGATAACTTGCAACAAGGCAGGGGAAAATAAAAGGATAACTTGCTGAACAACAGCGGAGTAACTAGCTTTATACCTGGCCAAGGTCGGATGCGACCAGGCGACGGGGAGAGAGACACCGAGACCACGAAGACTTCGACTCGATCTCTGAACGACCGCAAAACCACAACCGGAGCTAATCCACACAAGGCGGGCCAGCCGTACTGGAACCCGCAAAGCACGAACTAGTGGATTCTAGAGGAATCTCTTCACAAGTCCAGGAAGAACAAGGAAGAACAAGGGTTTGAGTAAGCACTCGGCAGCTCGGCTGCAATATCACTGGAATTATCAAATCATCAAAAAGTGCTTTTCTAGTAGCCTTAGTGGTGGTATTTATACTATGAGAAGTTTCTAAGATAGATGTAAACTGAAGAAACCACGTTGGAAGGTGGAAGGTCAACTGGCTAGAGCTTTTATGAGGTGATCTTTAGTTCCCATGCGTCTTCTGGACTTCTGTGTAGTCTTCAATATTTCGGTCATAACTCCTTCCTTCATAGCTTTTGGGAGATAAAAGATATGACTGTTTCATCTGGATGGTTCTGTCATGCTGGGTTGACTCGAACGTAGCTCTTCTTTCTGATGCATCATTGATGTATCCTTGTCTACCTCCTCGGAGAACCTGAGTAATAACAACATGCACGACTTAGGTAGCTCGAAATTACCATCAATGTTTAATTGAGATTCACAAAGTAGCACGTGCACCTCTTGCTGTATTTTTTGGGCGCGGCTACGGGTGATTGGTCCAGTAGGGACTTGGAATGGTGTATCAGCTAGTGAGGTGGTCGGAGAGGTCGCCGAGGTCGGTGAAGTGGTCGAAGAGGTCGCCGAGGTGGTCGGAGAGGTGGTCGGAGAGGTCGCCGAGGTGGTCGGAGAGGTCCCCGACGCTGGCGTGGTCACATCATCCTCCCCCCTTGAAAAAGAGTCATCCTCGACTCTTCCAATCCAAAGAATGGAGATAGGTCGGCCACATTAAAACTGGTACTCACACCATAAGTACTAGGCAGATCAATTTCATAAGCGTTGTCGTTAATCTTGCGTAGCACTTTGAAAGGACCATCAGCTTGGGCTTGCAACTTGCTTTTGCGTTGTTCAGGAAATCTGTCCTTGCGTAGATGCACCCAAACCAAGTCTCCTGGTTCAAATAACACCTTCCTTCGACCTTTATTGGCGTGCTTCTCATACATCTTTGTCATCTTTTCAATGTTTGTCCGAGCTCTATCATGAAGGTTCTTGACAAACTCGGCTCGCTTGCTTGCATCGAAGTTTACACGTTCCTGCATAGGTAAAGGCAAAAGATCTATGGGAGCAGTGGGTTTAAACCCATATACAATTTCAAATGGACAAAATTTAGTGGTCGAGTGTACTACCCTGTTGTATGCAAACTCGACATGTGGCAAACTTTCTTCCCAAAGTTTCAAGTTCTTCTTGAGGATAGCTCATAGTAGCATTGATAGAGTACGGTTCACAACTTCAGTTTGTCCATCCATTTGTGGATGACATGTCGTAGAGAACAGCAACCGTGTTCCAAGTTTTCCCCACAAAGTTTTCCAAAAGTAACTCAAAAATTTGGTGTCACGATTAGAAACAATGGTTCATGGCACTCCATGTAGTCGTACAATTTCTTTGAAAAACAATTCAGCGATATGTGAAGCATCATCGCTCTTGTGGCATGGGATAAAATGTGCCATTTTGCTAAAACGATCAACCACAACAAAGATGGAATCCCTTCCCCGCTTGGTTCGAGGTAAACCAAGAACAAAATCCATGGAGATATCTTCCCAAGGCACAGTAGGGATAGGCAGAGGAGTGTATAATCCATGAGGGTTCACACGAGACTTAGCTTTGTGGCATGATTCGCAGCGAAGAACATGTCTCTCCACATCTCTTCTCATATTTGGCCAAAAGAAGTGGTCGGTAAGGACTTGTTCTGTCTTCTTGGCGCCAAAATGGCCCATGAGTCCTCCTGCGTGAGCTTCCTGCACAAGTAAAATTCGAACAGAGCAATCTGGAATACATAGTTTGTTAGCTCGAAACAAAAACCCATTATGCACATGAAAGTTTTTCCATCCTTTGCCATCTCGACACTTGGAATATGGTTCAGCAAAATATGAATCAGTTGTATATAAACCTTTTATGCTTTCTAATCCAAGAATCTGAGTGTCAAGTTGGGTTAGCAAAGTGTATCGTCGAGACAACGCATCTGCTACAACATTCTCTTTTCCTTTCTTGTACTTGACAATATAGGGAAATGATTCAATGAATTCACACCATTTTGCATGTCTTCTATTCAGTTTCAGTTGTCCTTTAAGGTGTTTCAATGATTCATGATCAGACTGTATCACAAATTCTTTAGGAAAAAGGTAATGTTGCCAAGTTTCCAGACTCCGAACTAGAGCATATAATTCTTTATCATAAACTAAATAATTTAGAGTTGGACCACTTAGCTTTTCACTGAAGTATGCAATTGGCCTTTGTCCTTGCATGAGCACACCTCCAATCCCAACTCCACTTGCATCACATTCTATTTCAAATGACTTACCAAAATCTGGGAGTGCAAGGACTGGGGCTGTTGTTAACTTCATCTTCAATTCTTCAAATGACTTCTGTTGTGCTTCTCCCCACTTGAAAAGCACTTCTTTCTTTGTTAGCTCATTGATTGGTGCAGCAATAGTGCTGAAATCCTTCACGAACCGCCGATAGAAACCAGCAAGTCCAAGGAAGCTTCTTACTTGGCTCACGTTCTGTGGAGGCGCCCAGTCCCGTACAACCTTGATCTTTTCTTCATCTACCTCCACTCCTTGTCCTGTAACAACCAATCCAAGAAAGACTACCTTGTCGGTGCAAAAGGTGCACTTTTCAAGGTTAGCATACAATTTCTGTTCACGTAGGACAACAAGCACACATTGGATATGTTCAACATGTTCATCAAGAGACTTGCTGTAAATTAAGATGTCATCAAAGTAAACAACAACAAATTTGCCAATGAAAGCTCTAAGCACATGATTCATCAATCTCATAAATGTACTTGGTGCATTGGTTAACCCGAAAGGCATTACCAACCATTCATACAACCCAAATTTTGTTTTAAAGGCTGTTTTCCATTCATCTCCTTCTCTCATGCGAATCTGGTGGTATCCACTTCTTAAATCAATTTTAGTGAATATGATAGCACCACTAAGTTCATCAAGCATATCATCCAGCCGAGGGATGGGGTGTCTATACCTTATGGTAATGTTATTTATTGCTCGACAATCCACACACATCCGCCAAGACCCATCTTTCTTAGGCACTAAAAGGATAGGAACAACACAAGGTGACAGACTTTCTTGTACGTACCCTTTTCTCATCAATTCTTCCACTTGTCGCTGAATCTCCTTGGTTTCTTCCGGGTTGGTGCGGTAGGCAGCACGGTTTGGAAGTGAAGCACCGGTCACAAGATCAATTTGATGTTCAATTCCTCTCTTAGGTGGTAGTCCTGGTGGCACTTCATCCAGAAAGACATCCTCATATTCCTGTAACACATCAAAGACTACACTTGGCAGGGTACAGGGTAAGTTGTTAGTAGAAAGAAGAGTGTCCTTGTACATGAGTACGAAGAACATGGCATTGGGTTCACTTAATTCTTTTAGATCCCCTTTCCTAGCCATCATAACTAAACCCTCTTTTCCTGGTGTCTTGGTTCTTTGAGGCTGTGGGGTTTTATTTGGCTTTGTAATCTCTCCCTCACTATTTTTGTGGGTCACTCATAGGTGGTTCTCGCTCTCTCGCTGTTTTTTCTTAAGATCACCCTTTAAAATTTCCTCCGGTGTTAAAGGAAGCAAAGAAATTCACTCTCCTTTGTACATGAAAGACAGTTTGTTGGTTCTTCCAAAGATCTGAACATCACGATCAAATAACCAAGGCCTTCCTAACAGCAATTGGCATGCTTCCATTGGAACCACATCACACTCCACATGATCATTGTACCGCCCAATGGAGAAGGAAACGGTCACAATATTTGTTACACGTAGCGCACCACAATCATTTAACCATTGCATCCTGTATGGAGAAGGGTGGCGTCGCTGTTTCAGTCCCAATCTTTCAACTAATTCTCGTCTTGCAATATTATTGCAGCTGCCATTGTCAACAATGATTCGGCACAACTTGTCCATGATCATGCCCCGGGTGTGAAAAAGATTGTGCCGCTGATTATTCTCTTCTTGGATAGCAGTAACACTAAGCACTCGAGAAATAAAACAATTATGATCTCCTTCATCAGGCTGAATTTCACTCGCGTCCTCTTCAATTTCTTCATCAAATATTGGTCCATCATCTTCTGGATCACTTTCTGATTCCCATTCGCCTTTCTCATTTAGCAACATGGTCCTACGGCTTGGACATTAGGCAGCAATGTGCCCACGGCCGTGACACTTATGGCATACAATTTCTCTGCTTCGAGTAGAAGAAGCGGCACCTGAGGCAACGGTTGGGGCTGCTGAATTTGTAGCAAACCGCTGTTGATTTGCAGGCGATGATGCTGTGGAAGCCGCCATCTTTGAATTAGCAATTGATGGAGAAGATCTAGCTGCAGCTCCTTGAGTTCGTCCTCCACCCAAAGACATATTGGAATGCTATTTGCGCCAAGGGGCAGCAATGGAATGACTGCCATATGATTTTCCACGGGACTCTTGCTGAATTTTCCTTTCCATATGCATAGCTTGATCAACTAGATCTTGCAAGGTACGGTAGGGAAACATCTCAACAAAACCAGAAATTTCTTCATTGAGTCCTCCTAAAAATCTTGCCATTTTTGACTCTGCATCTTCTCTGATCCTGGTCCGTACCAACAGCAACTCCATCTCCTTATAGTACTCATCAACTGTTCTCTTCCCTTGCTTTAGCATTTGTAGCCGGTTTCTGAGATCACGTTGATAGCTCGAAGGCACAAATCACCTTTTCATCACTCGCTGCATCTCTTCCCATGTATTAATATAACCAAGACCCAATTCAAGTTGATTCCCTTGTACTTGATTCCACCAAGTAAGAGCATATCCAGAGAACTCCACCGAAGCAAGATTTACATGGCGCTGATCTGAAAGGTTATGTACCCTGAAGATTTGATTACACTGCTCAGCCCATTCAAGATACTCATCGGCATTCTCCTTCCCAGTGAATTTTGGAATGTTCAATTTGACTCGAGCAATGTTGTCTGGGTCATCTCTATGACGACGACCATGATGATGATTCCTATGTTCAAAATCAGCACGTCGGTGATGATGGCGTCGCTCAAACCTTCTGCCATGTGCAAAAGGATTTTCATCATCATAAGATCCTTCATGATCATTGTATTCAAACTCTTCATCTTCAAATCGTACACGACGTCCATGTGCATGACGGCCACCACGCTGATTATCCAAATCAGCACGACGACCACCACCATGTCCTCCATGGCCATCGCCGAAGCGATCAAATCCATGGCCAAAACCAGAATTCTCATCACCAGACTCCTCCCGGTGATTATCTTCATGACGACGATGTGGCCCTCGGCCTCCCTCCACGGGAAGACGAGCGTCAAGCATCCTCTCCATCGCCTCCACCAGCGAGTTTACCATGTCACGCACCTCAGCCCGTGAGACAGGGGGCTCCCCTTCTCCATGGTTTCCACCATGAATACTCGAATTGGATCCTGCCATGTTAGACTAGTTGCAAGAAAAAAAATGGATTAGGTAAATTTGTGAAAACACTCGATCTCACCTTTTACTTACCCAAGTTCTTTCCTGATCTCAAGGACCATGACAGTGCTGGTGTGGCAGCTTCAATGGAGGTGGTAGAGAGGTCGTAAGGATTACGAATCGAACGTCCTGGTTAGGTTTTTGGTGGAGCTATAGGTGGCTAACAAGGAGGGCTACGGTACTGCCAACCGAGTGGTTTGATGTGCTCAAAGATACGACGTTGCTGCTAACAAGATCACCACCAACTCAAATATGTAAACTGAAATTTTCAGCAATACACCGCAACACAGATCTTTCAAATTCTTTTCTCTTTTTTTTTGATCTATATATATATTTTTTATAACACTGACAGCGGTAACGAACAAAACAACTCAATATATATAAACGATGGTGACTAGCAATTCGATGAACACAAAACACACGTAACAGTACCGCGAAAAGGTTATAGGTTTTTTTTGTGGCTTTGGACTATAGGATATGAAAGAAACACAAATATATGAAGTAGATTAAACAAGGATAACGATGTGGATGTCGGCAAGACCTACCATGTCAATTCGAAGCTCTGATACCAGATGATAGGTACTGAACTATTTCAGTACAGGAGTTGGCCCGATCTTCACGACATTAGGTCATGATCAAGATAACTTGCAACAAGGCAGGGGAAAATAAAAGGATAACTTGCTGAAGAACAGCGGAGTAACTAGCTTTATACCTGGCCAAGGTCGGATGCGACCAGGTGACGGGGAGACAAAAACCGAGACCACAAAGACTTCGACTCGATCTCCGAACGACCGCAGAACCACAACCGGAGCTAATCCACACAAGGCGGGGCAGCCGTACTGGAACCCGTAAAGCACGAACTAGTGGATTCCAGAGGAATCTCTTCACAAGTCCAGGAAGAACAAGGAAGAACAAGGGTTTGAGTAAGCACTCGGCAGCTCGGCTGCAATATCACTGGAATTATCAAATCATCAAAAAGTGCTTTTCTAGTAGCCTTAGTGGTGGTATTTATACTATGAGAAGTTTCTAAGATACATGTGAACTGAAGAAACCATGTTGGAAGGTGGAAGGTCAACTGGCTAGAGCTTTTATGAGGCGATCTTCAGTTCCCGCGCGTCTTCTGGACTTCTGTGTAGTCTTCAATATTTCGGTCATAACTCCTTCCTTCATAGCTTTTGGGAGACAAAAGATATGACTATTTCATCTGGATGGTTTTGTCATGCTGGGTTGACTCGAACGTAGCTCTTCTTTCTTATCCATCCTTGATGTATCCTTGTCTACCTCCTCGAAGAACCTGAGTAATAACAACATGCACGACTTAGGTAGCTCGAAATTACCATCAATGTTTAATTGAGATTCACAAAGTAGCGTGTGCACCTCTTGCTGTATTTTTTGGGCACGGCTACGGGTGATTGGTCCAGTAGGGACTTGGAATGGTGTATCAGCTGGTGAGGTGGTCGGAGAGGTCGCTGAGGTCGGTGAAGTGGTCGGAGAGGTCGCCGAGGTGGTCGGAGAGCTCGCCGAGGTGGTCGGAGAGCTCACCGAGGTGGTCGGAGAGGTCCCCGACGCTGGCATGGTCACATCAACTAGGAAAGGAGATAACCTTTTTTAGCTTCAAGAGGCGCGAAGTCTTCCAGAATAAAACAAGCACACTCACCGCTAGGTGAAGTGTGCCCACTTAGTCTCCGAGCCTGACAGTAGATGACGTAGCCATGTGGTGCTAGGGTCCAAAGTAGAAGAATTGTAAAAGACTAGCCGAGCAGGCAGCCAGTCCCCAGGCGTAGCCCCAAAATGAGAGAGAGAGTACATTCACCGCAAGGTGAAGTGTGCCCACTTAGTCCCCGAGCCTAACAGTAGATGACATAGTCATGTGGTGCCAGGGTTAGAAACAGAAAAATAGTAAAAAACTAGCTGAGCAGGCAGGCAGTCCCCGAGACGCAAATAGAGATATCGGAGAAATCCAATCCTGGAGAAAAAACTGGAGCAATGGCTGTACAGTAATGGTTACTGAGCCTCAATAAATTGCGGAGAAGTCAGCGATTATTCGGTGAGTGACAACCAACGGCGGAGATAAATGAGCGACGTGGGTTGTGGTTGCGTGAAAGCCCAAGTTACGGCCCACCTTGCTGTTGCGGAGAATTCGTAGAGGTGTAAATCACAAGAACGATTTCCCAAAAACCTTCGAATGTGATAGGGTGGGGAAAGTGCTTTATAACTATGCCGCCGCATCTCGCGTTTCCACCTTTGCCACTTTGCCATTTCGTCTTCCTCCTCAGCCCTCACGTTTCTAGATTCACATCCACATTTGCTTCCGCCGCTAAACCCTAATCAGATCTAGGAGATGGCACCGAAGAAGAGAGCTGCGAAACCAAAGAAGACGAGCCCTAAGAAGGCGGGCGCCAGAGCCTAGTGTGACGAAGAGTGGGTATCATCATGAATGGGAGAGGTGGAACTCAATAGATTGGTGGAAGTTGGCGTTCTTCCTGACCGTGCTACCGCCGGATGGTGGCTGTCCCTCGGTGAGTCCTTCCCAACGCCTCATACCAATGAAGTGGTGGTATTCGAGGATTATTTCTGGCGCGGGTTGGGATTTCCTATTCATCCATTCCTGAGGGATCTGTTGGAGCTCTTGGTGGTTAGTCTGTGCAACCTCCATCCCAATACCATTTTGCACATCTCAATCTTCATCCATTTCTGTGAGGCATATCTCAGAATCCTCCCCCACTTCAACCTCTTCCGTCACCTATTTTGGCTAAAGAAGAGAGGCGGCGGTGGTTCCAAGGTGGTTGGTGGGGTGTACCTTCAGTTGTGCGATGGGATGGCGGGCAAGTACCTTACTGTGCCGCTGGACACATCAATGAAGGGGTGGAATGCCAGGTGGTTCTATATGAAACAGAGCCACCCAGCCGTCCGCTGTGACACCGACCACATCTCGGAGAGCCAGAGGAGCTGGTCGGAGATGCCGAGCAACGCTGATATGGAGCAAGTGAGGGAGCTCCTTGCCTTAATAAAGGGCATGAGGACCAATGGCGGATTGCTAGCGATGAGCTTTATAGTATGCTGCGTGCATCCCTATAAGGAGAGGGCACACCCAGCCTTCGAGTTCAAGGGGGAGACCGACGGTACCTGGGAGAGGCTAGAAATGCTGTCGAGGGACGTTGTTGAAGAGCAGGCGGCAGAGCTATTCGCTCTGTTTGCCTCATTCAACATGTCAGGGTATACGAAGCCCTTTAACTGCAAAAATATGCATGCTCAGGTAAATATCTCAGTTGTGTATTCTTGATGCTTTTTTATCGTTTGTCATTGCCGACCAGTGGACTGATTCACTTATGCGAAGATCCACTCATAGGATAGGGTGGTGTACTTTTCAGGTGTGCTGAGGGGCGATTGGCCACCAGCGGTGGATGCACGACCACCAGCTCAACCTGAAGAAAGTGCCGTCGGCGTCTCTTCGGAGTCCGGAGGTACGGATGCTGGTCGGATGGAGAGTCCTCCCCCAGTGTCGGAGAAAGCCCGAGAGAAAAGGGTGGCGGTAGATGAGCTGGCCTAGAAGATGAGGAAGACGACGGCTGCTCAATGTTTTCCTAAACGGTAAACGGTCTTTACACGGTCGCCCTTCGTTTAGCGTTTAGGCTGTTTACACGGTGTTTAAACGGAGTTAAACGGTCTAAACGGTTTTGTACTTTTTATTAAAAAAATACATATAATTATATATGTGCATGTAAAAAATCAAGTATTCTAGCATTTATACATATTTGTCCGAGTAAAAAACAATTATTTTGGTATGTATATATATTTATGCATGTGAAAAGAACCAAATATAGATATTTATGCATGTAACATATCAAGTGTACACATTTATAAATATAATAAACTTAAGTATACAAATTTATCCATACAAAACTGAACTAGATTTACCTCGTGTTCGCCTAAACGGCCGTTTAAACAGCTGTTTAGCCCGTTTAATGTCGTTTATCTCCGTTTCGTTTAGGCCGTTTAGGCCGTTTTTTCCCGTTTTTTTGACCGTTTAAACGGTCAACCGTTTAATTTCCGTTTACCCCCTAAACAAAACAGTTTACCACCGTTTACCGTTTACTGGCCGTTTAAACGACCGTTTAATCCGTTTAGGCGAACACTGCGGCTGCTGCACCCCTCAAACCAGGCGACATCTCGCTTGGCGATGATTAGACCACTCGAACACGAAGGACCATGGTGTTCGATTGGTCTGATGACGACGAAGTTCCGATGGCTCCTCCACCAAGCACGAAGGAGCCTCCGCGCAGCACACGTGTGGAGGATCAATCATGGGGAAGTGAAGAAGTCCCTGAGCAGCAGACGAGGGAAGTCCTCGAGTAGCGGGTGAGGGAAGTCCCCGCACAACAGGCAACAGGAGTCCCTATGGGGCAAGCGATGGGAGTCCCCGAGCAACAGGTGGAGGTAAACCCAGAGCGGCAGGCGGAGAGGGTCCTAGAGAGAGAGACAAAACATAGGTCGACTATGGTGGAGGCGGGACCTCCCCCCCAGAGCACAGGAGTCGACCCCACGGCTACGCCTGGAAGCACCGTCGGTTCAAGAAATTGAACCGATAGACCAAACCGTAAGTACCCTTGTCTTGGAGTTACTTTGTTGTAGTTTCTTAACTTTTCTAGTGACTGACGAGCTGATCTGATGCAGTGCAAAGCGTACAGAGGATCTAAACCTGCCAGTCCAGACTGTGGAACAGCCAAGGGCTGAACTTGGGGTGGAGGCAACACCGGTGGCTCCCGTCTTGGAGTCCCCAAGTGCTCGGCAGCTGGAGGAGGAGTCAACCACCGCCACTGGCGGACTTGGAGGCAGCGAACAATTAGCACCAGCAGCAGACGAGTCGGCAATAATACCCAAGGCAATGGCGGGAACCATCAGGTCTTCACGAGCAGAAGCTAGAGTTGCTGGTGATGCGCCGGAGTCTAGGGCGGTGAAGCCGGTGGCGGCCGAGTAGCAAACAGTGCCCCTTGGGGCATCATCGGGGATGGTCGGACCCGCTGTTCGGCCACGGAGCCCCTCGATGGTGCCTCAAGCTACAGCGGAAGTGGATGAGGTGGAAGAGATCAAGTGTGCTGAACCTCGACTCCAATCCATCTGAATCCTCCACAAGCACGGCGATGAGGTGGTGGTTATCGAGGAGGAAGACACCACCAGGGAGATGAAGAGACTGAAATCCATTGTCACTGGAGTAATGAAACAAATTGAGGTCAGTACTACATCTATAATGCTCGTCTATGATGTTGGAGATTGGAGTTCATCATTAGCATTGTACATTTGTAGGGGATAACTCGGACTACCGAGCAGCGGCACCAACTGATAAAGAGGATGGAGCCCCTCGCCGAGGAGAACAAGAAACTCAGGGAGGCGATGAACCTCTCAAAGAGAAACATCTAGAGGGCCCGGCATGAGCGAGACCTTGCAGAGTCCAACACGCGGGACCTAGAATATCAGAGGGGGTCCTGTCCAAGCAGCTGGCGGCTGCATCCGAGCAGCTACGGAGCAAGTTCGAGCAGCTAGCCACTATCTCTGAACAACTGAGGGGTGCCTCCGAGCAGTTGGAACAGAAATCCGAATAGCTCAGAAGTATATCCGAGCAGAAAGTAGGTACGGTATATCGGTGAATGTACTTTTTATTGCTGAACAACCATATTTTTGGTGATAACTGTTGTGCTTGTAAAGCAAGACGGGGAGCTCGGCCAAATGCGCCAGGCCATCGAACAACTCCGATAGGAGAAGGCAAAGGAGTCAGAGCGAGCAGACAAACTGGCCGAGGAGCTGAAAGGTGAATACCTCATTGTCGGAGTTACTGTTGAAGTAGTTTTCTTGTATGATGGAACATTGTAACGCTTGTAGGCTACCGTCATAAAGCCAAGACACATTTTGATGTGCTGGTGTAGGAGGCCAGGACCCAAAGGAATAACTTTGACGATGTAGTCGCCTCAATTAAACCGGTGCTCGACTGTGTCGACCAGGAACCGGCTCCTCAGCCCGACGGTAGGCGCCAATGTTCGGACACCATCATCTAGAGGTGCAAGGCAGCGTGGGAGAACTTCAAGAGCTTCAACCGCGATGCCATTGTGACCGTCTCTACTCACGCCCTTTGCGGTGGTTCGGTCCCACTACCCAGCCATCGACCTTCAGGCGATGGGGGGCGGGTCCGCCAAAGGGCTGAGCGAGGCGGAGACCCAGTAGCTGGAGGATGAGGTGGAGGACGCAGTGGTCGACGATATAGACCTATTCGGCGAGACGGACAGCGATGGTGGAGCATAATGATCTGCTCCGAGGGTATTGTCTGTAACATCTTTAGAGGGTAGTTAGGATGCGCGAGAGCGCATAAAACATTTATGTATGTGTATAAATGTTATAAAGTGCATGTGATGCAGCTTGACTGTATTTATGGCAAAAAATCATTGTAGTAATAGCCCTAAAGCAATTATACGTAGTATAAGTAGCATCCGAACAGTTAGTTTGTTACTAAGCCCTATGGCCTTGGCTAACCCATAGTCCATAACATCGAGCGCAGAGCCCATGGACGTGTAGGAGGAACAGGCATGACCAAGGAACCATAGCCGACCACCCATAACATAGAGTGTGGAGCCCGTAGCACGTGTAGAGAGAGATCAGAGACTGGGTCTTGTCCATAGAGCATAGTGCGGAACGTGTGCTGCTCAGCGGTTGGCGAAATAACTTGGAGATAAACATAGTATAAGTGGCGACCTTGCAGTTAGTTCTTTAATGAGCTCTCGGCCTTGGCTAGCCCATAGTCCATAACATCGAGCGCGGAGCCTGTGCACGTGTACGAGGAATAGGCATGACCAAGGAACCATAGCCGACCACCCATAATGCAGAGCGTGGAGCCCATAGCACGTGTAGGCAGAGATCGGAGACTAGGTCTTTTCCATAGAGAACATAATAAAACATATGATGCTCGCTGATTGGCAAAATATCTTGGAGATTTGCAGAAAAAACTTCGGCGATTTGGAGAAACACGTGGTAAATACGTTCGCGATTTGGAGAAAACATGTTCGGCGATTTGGAGAAAACGTGTTCGGTGATTTGGAGAAAACGTGTTCGGCAATTTGGAGAAAACGTGTTTCGTGATTTGGAGAAAACGTGTTCAGCGATTTGGGGAAAACGTGTTCGGCGATTTGGAGAAACTCGTTCGGCGAAAACGTTGGAGATTTAGAGAAAAGTGGTCGATGCAGTTATGGCGATTCCGTATTGGAGTTTGTCATGGAGTAGCATAGAGCTTGGTGACCGTAAGTGGAGATTTAAACCATAATGAAGAAAAAATGGAGATAAATTATGGAGACCAAAACTTTATTCTTCATAAAGTGGAGAGTACATATCTGGGGCATTTCAAGGATAGAAACATATGAGGTGTTCGATGTGCCATGAGTTGGGGACATCGATTCCGTCTAAGTCACATAGGCGATAAGACCCTGGTCGGGTAACCTCTTTGACAACGTAAGGGCCTTCCCAGGGGGAGGAGAGCTTGTGCATCCCTTCGGTTTTTTGTTTTCTACGGAGAATGAGGTCGCCGACAGCAAATGAACGACCTTTGATGTTGTGGTTGTAGTACCTCTGCAAGCCTTCTAGATATTTGGTTGTGCGGATGCAAGTGATTAGGCATTCTTCCTCGGCCCTATCAACGTCCTCTATCCGAACTGCTGTGGCTTGCTCTTCATCATAATTTTCCACCCTAGGTGCTCGGAAGGCAATATCCGCTGGTAGTATGGCTTCTGAGCCATAGACCAAGTAATATGGAGACACACCAGTGCTGCGACTAGCTTGAGTGCGTAGTCCCTAGACTACAGCTGGTAGCTCCTTGAGCCATCTGCCCGGATGCTTTTCTTCTTTCTGATATAGCCACTTTTTGAGGGCATCAAGGATCATGTCATTCGCCCGTTTGACCTAGCCGTTGGCTCGAGGATGGGCAACGGAGACGTACTTGATGGAGATGCATCAGTCTTCGCAGAAGTCCCAAAAGTGATGGTGCTGTTTGGGAGACCGAATCTGTGGATGATGTCTTCGAAGAGCTCGACTACTTTCTTTATAGTAGCCGAGACGAGCGGTTTATACTCGATCCACTTGGAGAACTTATCAATGGCGACGTATACGTACCGGAAGCCACCTGGCGCTGGCTTGAAAGGACCAATCATGTCCACTCCCTAGCATGCGAAGGGCCAGGAAGCTAGGATGGTCTGCAGCTCTTGTGCCGGCATGTGTATTTGCTTGGCGAAAAATTGGCATCCTTCACAACGTCGGACGAGGTCTTCTACATTGGAGATGACCGTGGGCTAGTAAAAACTAGCTCGGAAAGCTTTGCCGACCAATGTTCTTGAGGCCGCGTGGTTGCCGTAGGAGCCAGAGTGAATTTTGAGAAGTAGTTTCACTCTGTCTTCTTGGGTGATGCATTTTTGTAGAATCCCTTCCTTGGCACTTTTCCTCATCAAGTTGCCATCCACTAGCATGTAATGCTTGCTTTGATGAATTAGGCATTTGGTTTCAGTCTTATCAGCGGGTACTTCGGAGAGGTACTTGATGAACTGTTCCCTCCAATCGACGGCTGGCAAAGGTACCGTAAGTACTAGCTGCTCGGCGGGGGAACTACCTGAATTTCCTTTTCTTCCTTAATGGATGGCGCCAAAAGATATTGAACAAAGACCCCCGGTAGAATCACGGCGCGAGAGGAGCCTAAATCGGACAAGTGATCGCCGAGCTGATTTTGATCGTGTACCATGTGGTGGTACTCGATACCATAGAACTTCCCTTCAAGCTTCCTGATTTCGGCGCAATATGCATCCATCTTCTTGCTGGAGCAGGACTAGTCTTTGTTGAGCTGGTTGATGACCAGCGTGGAGTCCCCGTATACCATGAGGCATTTGACACCAAGCTCAACAGCTATACGGAGTCCGTGGAGACATGCTTCGTATTTGGCGGCATTGTTGGAGGTCAGAAAGTGTATCCAGAGAACGTATCGGAGTTTATCCTTGGTCGGTGCAATGAACATGATGCTCGCACCAGCACCGTTGATGTTAAGGGCGCCATCGAAGTACATCACCCAGTGCTCGGGGCATGTGGCGGTGATGGGCCCTTGGATCTCGGTCCATTCAGCGACGAAATCAGCGAGCGCCTAAGACTTGATGGTAGGCCTGCTTCTGAATTCAATGGAGTAAGTGCTGAGCTTGATAGCCCTCTTGATGATATGGCTGTTGGCCTCTTTATTGTGGAGGATGTCCCCCAGAGGGAACTCGTAGTCCGGGGAGCAGGGTTACAAGTCGATTAGATCTGAGAGATAACCAGAAAGTAATAACTGATTACAGGAATCTTGGGATTATACATATCCTAACAGATCTCATAGTATCTTCAGGATATCTTTCAGATGTCTTGCAGGAGGCCCCGAGCAGAGTCATGCTCCGCAAGGCTTCATCTTGTGGGCTAGGCGCCCTTGAGGACGCAGCCCATGTGGTCTGCCTTGGGTATTCGGGGTCATACCCCCCATATTTTTGTAGGCCTATTCACCCCCCTCTAGGCCATGCAATGATCCTTTCAATATTGCATATGATAAAGTCACTGATAATTACTCCCCCGTCCTATTTATTTGCACATTTACAGTTTGGATTTTGTCCCCTATTTAATGCACGTATGGATAACAGGGCTAGATAGCCCACGGTGGGACCTGCACCAAAAGCTACCTGCCAGGCTCTCACCTCACGCATGGCTCTTCTCATGAGGATATAGATGGCCAACGGGCCGTGTGGCAGAACCTCCTAAATTATAGGGCCCACATGCACCTGTCACTGTCCAATGACCTTTGATGACTATGCATATGTTCCCGATAACTTAAGAAGTCTGTCGGGTGTCCCCATGGAACCCAAATCATCCATGATTTTTCCGAGCAGGATCCATTACAGAGTCATTGCAGTATTACAACAGTTTATTCATTAATATACATCAGAGTAAAATAGCAGAAGTCTTACAATGACTTAGTTTACAAAACAGTTATTTCAAACCTTACAAACTAAGTACGATTATTATTACAAACCATAGTAGTGGAGTGGCATTAGTAACATAAACATAACACACAAAGAAAGTGCCCTGCCCAAGGACCACACATTTACTTATCATTTTCAATCTGAACAACAGTCATGCAACACGGTCCAAAGCAGACCTGTGCATGAGACTCACCTGCAACAAGGGTTTAACGAACCCTGAGTACAAAAGTACTCAACAAGACTTAACTGGAATAAAACTGATAAGACTCAGGAATGCAGGCTCAGGGATTCAAGGTAAGGCTTTAGCAATAAACAAGGTTCTTTTGCGTAAAAGCTCTTTAAAAAGATTCTTTCTTTCAACATTTAATTCTTCATAAAGACTATATATGATTCTACCATGATCCGTAATGAGATCATGAACTTCATATCAAACTCTTTCTCAAATCTTCCTCAAGTTTCATTTATTAACTACGATGATGAACAGTGAGTTGAGTCTCCATAACCGAGGAGCAACGATGATTCAAACCGATTATAACCCAGCTAGGGATTCCCAACCACACGACATATGCAGGTCCCTGACCTACATATACCAACCTATCCCCAGATCCTCTAAAACAAGAATGGGTCCACACCACCCGAGAATACAGTACTCCACCAATCCAGCCCCTTTGCCACGTGGGTACACGCTACTCTCGCCATCTCTCCACTCCTAGTGCGCGAGTAGCCATTCTCGTAGTAGAATAGCCGAGTTAAGGCTTACCGAAGTATGTGGCTAGTACTACAAAGTCTCACCTCATGCAATTCAACAACGGACGGTTCTTAATCGACACAGGCGAAAAGAACCCGCTCACAAGACCTCCATGTCTTGTGGCTCTCATACACCGAGTCCGCCCGATCTAGATTTATTACTCCACATGCTCATATCTCATGATAACATAAATAACTAGTCATATCCAAGAAACCATTTATATCTCGCAGGTGATCGGTAATCACCCGACTTCTATCGGTCGAAGCATGGCTAAGCATAAGTAGGCATTCACGAATTGAAACGGGTAACAAGGTTGATATGGAAAAACAAGGTTGGTAATGCACCAATTAGGTTTTCACTCAACTCCTAATCACTTAATGCATTATTTAAAAGCAAAAGTGATATAAATTTGTAAAACACAAGGTAGGTTTAAATGCATCTGGGGCTTGCCTTGGTTGTCGGAAAAGTCAGGTTCCAGGGATGTTCCACAGATATCAAACCCGACCTCAATAGGTGGATTAACTTCCTCAACAACTTGTTTGACTACCACGTTCTTACTTTTGTTCACTACACGTAGTAATAATGCCATGTTTAATATGATGCGCGATATAAAACATGATGCTTGACGATGGATGCAAAAGTTAGTAACTTGAGTACAACTTTCCTTCGCGGTACAGTTGCAAACCAACAACTGAATAAACCTTTACGTGAACTCAACACTTACTTTAATTGCCAAGGATCATTATATGCTAATGACCCAAGGTCATCACCCAATCCAAAAATTCAAACAAAACCTAAGTCATTAGGGTTTACTATTTGTTTTTATTAATTAATAACTAATTAATAATTATGAAATAAATCAACTTTCTCCAAATTAGCTCAAAATTTTTGTGAAGACTCATCACATGATAACTAAGTGGCAAAACAATTTTCATAATTTTTGGATAATTATTTAAGCCTAGAAAAATCATGGAAACCCATTTATTAATTAATTTGAGCAATTTTTATCACATTCAAAATGTACTGAAAAGTAACATTTAATATTTTTCCTAAATAGTTTACATCTCAGATAGGTCACACAAAAATTTTCATAATTTTTGGAGCTCTATTTAACTCTACACAAAATAAACAAAACACATCACTATTTAAACAATTTTGAAAATAGAAAAATTTCCATTTCTAATTCAAACCGTCACTGACAGCGGGGTCCCACTTGTCAGCACAGTGCCCCGCGCTGACCACGGTGGCAAATCTCACTGACCGGCGATTTCTCACCGACGGCGAGGTCTCCGACGACGGCCAAGGCACCATCGTGATCCCTACGACAAGGCGCACCTATTGGTGGCACTAATTGCACCAATCGCTGCACAACTCGAGCTCGACACCAGCCATGGCGGACACGGTGGTGCGGCTGCGCTACGTCGATGAAGTGAGGCCGGTAGCGATTAAACAAAAGGCTTAGGAAGACTCAGAAGCTCACCCCAAACTCGCTCGAGCTGAAGGATTAACCAGAGAAGCAACAGAGAAGCAGGTCGACGATCGAGGCAGTCACGGTGGCTCAGCTGGTGTCGATGGCGGCGTTCCAGTGGCTACGGTGGACGTACGGATCAACCATCAAGACATAGAGCATCACAGCAACACGAAGAAGATGGAACTACACTGAGCAAGAGCAAAGACGCACCGTAGAGTGCTGGCCACGATGACGCGCACTCGACAGTGATACTGCCGGCCGCGAGGAAGAAGGGCGACGTGCAGCGTATCTCGGCGAAGTCAGGCTGCTAGAACTGGTTGGCTGGGTTCACAATGAGCAGGCGGAGCTGTGGCATGCTTTGCTGCGACTGGGAGAGGTCTACGGCGATGGCGCGAGCTCGTCGGAGCTAGTGGTGATGACGGGAAAAACAGAGGAGAAGAAAGAGAGAAGAACGGCGACGGCGCAGGCTTTATAGCGCGGCTAAGAAGTAAGGAGAAGCCATGCAGTAGCCTTCCCCTGCCAGTGCGAAGCCGGAGATGGCCACAGGCGCGCCTGGAAGACGTCGAAAGCTCACCGACGGTGAGGTGTCGCCTGCTGACACTGTTCACCATATTTACCGAATTGCCACTCGTGTAATTTCTCAAATTACTCCCAAATTTGCATGGTAACTCAAAAATCTCCAAAAATAAAAGTTGTTACAAATTCAAAGTTCTACAACTTTGCTTTAACAACCATACTCAAATTATGTCTACATTTTAAAATGTAACTTTAAAATCAAAAGGGGACACTTTAAGAACTTATCGCATTTTCAAATTACTTCAAATTTTACATAACAACTTTGAAAACTCCAAAAACCAACTTTGTACAAAATGACAAACTCTACACTTTTTATTTTAGACTCAACCCCAAAATGTGTTTAGATTTTGAATTAGGTTACCAAGGTAGAATTTAAATGCTGAAAGTTAGGGTTTTCGGAAATTCCAAATCAATACAAAGATTTTGAACTTGATTCAATCCATACAAGTCAACACATATAACATAAAAGTAAACTTGTTTTAGTGGATGCATATCAAAGTTTTCACTAACACATGAATGATGTGCAATGTATATGATGACATGGCATGTTTTAGGGTTTAAAACACCAGAGGTGTTACAGGCCGGCCCAGCCCAGCACGGCACGGGCCCGTCAAAAGCATGGCCCAGTGCTAATGGGCCAGGCACGGCACGCGTGGGCCACCGGGCCATGCCTAAAACAGGCCATGGGCCTAGCCGACGGCCTAGGCACAGCCTGCTAGGCTGTTTTTCGGGCTAGGCCGACCGAAAAAGCACAACCATTCTAGCGTGTCGGTCCAGCCTGAGGCCCACGAGAGAGGGAAGGGGAGAGCAGGAGGTAGGGCAGCCACAGGTGGTGACCATCGCCGCTGGCACGCTCATCCTAGAGGCAGATCCGGCCGCCAGTGCGCTCGCCCTAGAGGTGGCGCCGCACGGGGAGGCATGGAGGAGGCGATGGCCGGTGCGCTAGAATCCGACCGTTGCTGCTCGAATCCGGCTTGGAGGAGGCAGGAGGAAGATGGCTGCGCGCGGGAGGGAGATGGCTACTCGCGGGAGGGAGATGGCCCCACGCGAGGGAGATGCCACCGCGTGGGGAAGAGGCGAGAGGGAAGCATGAGCTGCGAGGTGAGAATGGGAGACGCCGCCACGCGGGTAGAATTTAGGGTTTGGGGTGAGGCGGCCGAGCGGGAGTCCCTGGTTATATATGTGGGGGTGCGGGGCATGGGGAGGGGGCACGGGGAGGCGGCAGGTAGGTCCAACAGCGGGCCTCTAGTTCTATAGCGGGTCAGGCCATGCCGGCCCATGTGCCTAGGGTAAGGCCCAGGCACGGCCTACTCCTCCAGACCATGATAGCCTGGGCCCCCTAGCTACTGGGCCAGGCCATGCTTGGACCATGCAAAAAAAACAGGCCTTGGGCCGGGCCGATGGGCTGCATGGCCAACTATGCATGCGGATGCCACGCACGAACTCTAAAGCCATTCTAGATAAAAAATTAGTTGCCTTATATACTCGTAAAAGAAAATTGGCGCACAACCTAAGATGCCTTTAAAGATGAGCATGCACCTCTTAGCCCGGTGGCCCATCCCAAAGCATGGTTTTTGGGTCTAGCCCAAGCATGGCATGACCCGGTATAGTGCGGGCCTGAGCTGGCCTATCCCAACACATAGGGCAGTGCTTGGGTTGCACCCTAGGCACGCCGGGCAACACGACATGACCAGACATTTGGAGGACGAAGGCCTAGTACCGGCCCGGTCTACTAAGAGCCCATAGCACCATGCCCTTCCATCCTAACCCTAACTTCATTTTCCCTCCCCAGCAGCACACTCTTCCCACTCAACTCGCGTCGCACGTACCACAATCCTCCCCACGCGCCGCAATCTTACACACTCGCGGCCGCACTGCATGCGCCAGTGGTCACCCTCCTTGTCCATGCCCCCCATGCAATGATTGGTTTCGAGCATGTTGGTGTGCGGCCTCGAGTGGTGGTGGCTGCCTCCATGCCCCTCGCACCGCCGGACGGCCTGCTCCTAGCCGGTCTCGAGCGGTTGAAACTTGAAAGCCCTATGTTTGGTTTTGGTTAATTGAGAAAACCCTTGAGCACGAGCAATCAACTAAGAGTCTTGGTTCTCGCTCTAGCTTGCCCTTTGTGTTCGTTACTCTTGGAGGTTGTGCTCCTAGACAACTAGAGGTTGCCCAAGAGCTCTAATCGGCTAAGGTTGAGCACTGGAAAGTTTATATTGCCCTTGTGAAGCTTAGTGGAAATCTCAAGCTTGATCTTTGTGATTCGCTTGAGAAGAGATAGGAGCTTGAAAAGACTCCAAGCCTTTGTGGCTCCCTCAACAATGAGGAAGTAGGCAAGCCTTTGTGGCTCCGCTGAACCTCAGGGTTGTTTTAGCTGCTGGGGCTTGGTGCAAAAGGAAGCTACGACCATAAGGAAACTAGGAAATTTACTTGATCTGGTTCTCTTCTCTGATCTCTAGTCATTTGTGAGCTTAAGCCATCTATGCATAACTTTGGTGTATTTGCACAGAACTTCTGCGGCCAAGTGTGGAAGTTTTTTTTGAAAGGGTCAGTAGGGGAGTCCTCTACCTATTTTTTGTATTTTCATTATAAAGAATGGAATACAATATTTACATGTTACAAGGCTCCTAGAGACAAAGCAAAAAGATACAATTGAACGCGCGGAAGTTATTCTGGAATACACCCAAGTTTTGTAGTCTACTGATCATTGTTTTTCTAGATAAATTTTTGTAGGCCTATTCACCTCCCTCTAGGCCATGCAACGACCCTTTCGATATTGCATATGATAAAGTCACTGATAATTACTCCCCTGTCCTATTTATTTGCACATTTACAGTTTGAATTTTGTCCCCTATTTAATGCACATATGGATAACACGGCTAGATAGCCCACGGTGGGACCTGCACCAAAAGCTACCTGCCAGGCTCTCACCTCACGCATGGCTCTTCTCATGCAGACATCATGCATGGACTCTAAAGCTGTTCTAGATAAATAAATTAGCTGCCTTATATACTCGTAAAAGAAAATTGGCGCACAACCTAAGATGCCTTTAAAGATGAGCATGCACCTCTCAGCCCGGTGGCCCGTCCCGAAGCATGGTTTTTGGGTCCGGCCCAAGTATGGCATGACCCGGTATAGTGCGGGCCTGAGCTGGCCAGGCCCAATGCACAGGGCCATGCTTGGGCTGCACCCCAGGCACGCCGGGCAACACGACACGGCCTAACATTTGGAGGACTAAGGCCTGGTAGCGGCCCGGTCTGTTAAGTGCCCCTAGCACCGTGCCCTTCCATCCAAACCCTAACTTCATTTTCCCTCCCCAGCACCACACTCTTCCCGCTCAACTAGCGTCACACGTACCACAATCCTCCCCAAGCGCCCACTCTTTGTCCACGCCCCCCCGTGCAATGACCGGTTTTGAGTGTGTCGGTGGGCGGCCTCGAGCAGCGGTGGCCGCCTCCATGCCCCTCGCACCAGCGGTCGCCCTGCTCCTAGCCGGTCTCGAGCGATTGAAACTTGAAAGCCCTATGTTTTGTTTTGGTTAATTGAGAAAACCACTATCCATCCTTTGCTCTAAGTGATGTCATGAGATAGGTTGGTCCACATCCAAGGATTGAGCAAGATGGCACTCAAGGTGATGGAGATGGGCACATGATGATGATCAAGTGCTCATTCTTTGGAAAAGAAGAAAGAGAAAAATAAAACCCTCAGGGCTCAAGGCAAAAGTTTAAATAGGGATTTTGTTTTGCTGGTCAAGATGGAATAAAGTGCGTGATCGGGTTTAGGATAGATGATTGTACTATTAAGAAGGGAGTTCTAATTGGACAATTCGGTCATCTAGTGCCACTAGGTGTTTCAATACTTTGCATGTGCATATAGGCCTAGTGCATAATGGAGAGCAAGCGAAAACCTTTATGAAAAATACTTTGGAAATGCTAACTTGGCTCTAACATGTTTGTGAAAATATTTGAGAGTTAGCACGACTAAAAGGATGTGCTTGGGTACTCTAAGTGTTGTAGTTCAGTAGGCACCGGCGTGGCCAGTGCAGCACTGGTCATGTTGCACCGGTCACAGCTGTTACCATCTCTTCTTTGTGCAAGCTACAGCCGAGCACCATGGTACCTGGTGTGCACCGGCTATGCCACACCAGGTACGACACACAAAGAGCTCCCAATCGGGCGCGTAGGTGGTTTCAATGCACCTAACATGGCCGTTGCAGGGCATCTGGTGCACCGGTTATGCCACCTGACAGGGAACACAGAGAGGATGCAAATCGGCACTTTTACTCGATAGGGCACCTGACATATCCAGTGGTTTAGCCGGTGCTTGCACCGGTCATCTGACAAAGCACCAACAGTTGTTTTTTTCAAAATTGAAGTTACCATTGGGCACGCACCTAACATGTCCGGTGCAGGGCACCCGATGCATAGTTAGGCATCCGGTGCACCCGCAGCAAGCTCAAACAGGGGATAACGATTGGATTCTTTGGTGGGGGGCTATAAATACCCCTTGTGTTTGGCCATATGGCCACCATCTTTGACCTCCATTTGGTTGTGCTAACCCCTTGAGAGCAAAAGAACACAATCCACTCACTCGCATCACTTTATTGGTGTTCAATTGTTATTCAATTGTCTCTTGCCTGGTTCGGTTTGATCACTCATCACTTGCAATTCGCTCATATATCTTGTCTTGTGTGGTCATTGATTAGGTAGCTAGCTAGAGTAGTGTTAGTGTTGGAATATGGGCTAGGGGTACCCGCACCACCTGTACATACGATCATGTCTAGGCTATCGGCCCAACAGCAGTCAAGGAAGAGGCCCACGAAGGGCTGAGGTGATTAACCAATGTGGAGATCATGGCAAGCCAAGAATATCCAAGATAGGTGTATCTGGACGATAGCAAGGATCAATCTATTGCGCATTCCATGTAACTAACTAGGAATCAAATCTATTAGCCCGATCGCCCTCATTGTAACTCTACCCCCACTACCTATATATCCTTATGTAGAGACCTCGGGCTCAAGATCCAATGTCCCTCATTCCAATCTACTACATAGCTAGGAGCAACAACCCCTGTAATTGAGCATACGAATACAAGAGCAGCAGCAGCACCACTAGAGTAGGGTTTAGTGTGCCACCATGCCCTGAGCTAGTATAAATCCTTATGTCTTGTGTGTTACCATCTAATTCTGTCTACATGATCACGTTGCTAGGCATTGCCGGAGCTAGATCATCTCATAGTTGCTCTTGTTAGTAACTTTAGCTTGTTGTAGCTCTCTAGCTTAGTTGTAGCTTGCTTTGTTTGTGTGAAATCAACCTAGAGATAATAGCTACTAGAATTATGCTAGGGCTTGCTTATGGTGTATTAGTGCTAGAGCTAGTTGTTCGCATAGTCACCGTTTTATTTACTAACTACCTTGCTCCAATGGTTTGTAGAATTTTCATAGGCTATTCAACGCCCCTTTAGCCATTTAGATCAAATCAGTGGTGATCAGCCTCCTCCTACCCTCCCCTCTCCCATGATGGTTCTGCTGGCCTCGAGTGCGCAGATCGTGGGGCACTGATCACAAGGGTGCCGTCCTCGAGCACACAGTGCAGGCTATGAGGACGCACTGGCTAAATCGAGCTACTTTGTGTCCTCCCCTCCTCCACCAGCTACTTCACTGTATCCTCCCTGGGGGCAAGCTCCCCGGTGGTAGCTGCCACCTTATCCTCCTCTCTATTCTCTCCATTCGATGGACCTTAGGCTGGCCTAGCCTGCTAAAAAGGCTAGGCTCATCGGGCCAGCCCAACATGAAAAGTGGCCAGGCAGGCCATGCCTGTGCCATTGACCAGGCAAGAAGCCTAGCAAGGCATGACCCGGCGGCACGCGATCCCCTGCTTGGCTCGGGTGGCCCGAGGAGGTCATGCCTAGCCCGAGGCCAAGCCGGGTAGCCCGAATGTTCGTCTATAGATGCCATCTCCTCCACTCATTTTGTCAAATGATGTCGCATCGTCCTCCCATCTGCCACACCAGATTGCTCGTACTCTCGCATCCTCCCCTTCCACATCGAAGCTCCTTACCTCAACAAAGAACAATTCTAGGGAGAGCCCCACCATCTTGGCCTAGATTTAGCCACATCCACCCTCATATCTTCTTCCTTGTTCATCTTCCCCTTTCATCTATCATCGTTGTTCTCTCTGGGGGTGGCAGTTTGGGGTGGTGGGTGACCACATGCTGAGGCGGTCTGGCGGGCGAGCAGGCCGTGACGGTGACCCCACATGTAGGATGCGTGCATAAGCGGTGGCCCGGCGCGATGAGCGAGCCCGCACAGTGATGTTGGCCTAGCGCGTTGTTGGTATTTATTATTGACACTTGTATTTTAAGAAAGAATATATATATATATACATATATATATATAGAGAGAGAGAGAGAATTCTGCAAGCGCATAGATATACCATTGTAGCATTTCACCCCGGAAGTATTCCAGGTATCGTTATTTATATTTTACCACAGGGAGGAACGGTGGCTAGAGATATTGATAAATATAATACTTATGATGAGATCACTAACTAAACACTTACTCTAAACACGGGTAAGCCAGATGATATATAAATGATAAGTATAGGGCAATGATAATAATCCAGAGATAGAATTAGATACTCATAAATGTAGTATAGCTAGACTAAGTGATTAATTAAGAGGAAGATTCCTAAGTCATTCCAATGTACTAAGTCTTTTATACACCCAAGTATATATACTTTCATCTATAGCATAATTAACTCTTTATCTACACATAAGGAACATTACTAAGGAAAATCAAGAACAGAGCCAGATTCCCTTCGCAATTAGGTCCTACTTGTTCTACAGATGGGGAGTGGACTACAAAGGACTCAACGAGAATGTCACACTCGCGATCTACCACATGGCCTAGAATGTAGAGTGCATCCGCAGGTAAACAAAATGTAAGCATCACGCTTACATAATGTCGACCACTTAACTCACTCGAGTACTGAGCTAAGCGCTTTGCGAACTTATGCATAAATTCAGTATCAACTATAACTATATTAAGCATACTACCGAAGCAAACTAAGAACATAATAGATAGAAACATAATATAAATTAAGCATAAAGTCATGAAATATAGAGGATACAATGGCTATACCAGCCTCCAGATGATGAATCTAGAATCCTGAGCAGTAGCCCAACTCTACTGGAATATACTAGCTAGCCTATACTAAAGGCCATGGAGAACTCTACTTTAGGGGGGTCTGGGGTGATATATATTGGGGATAGCATCAAATCTGGACCCTCGGATCAAACAGACCTTGAGTAACGGTGTAAGATTGATCCATAGAGGTCATGGAGAACCGACGTTGAAGTAGAGGCTGACAGGGGGGCCATAGGCCGGGCGGCCTGCAGGTGGGGCCGATGAAAGGTCCTAAATGGCTAGATGGGGGTGAATAGACTACAAAAATTCTCTACAAATACACTAGAGCAATTTATTAGTACACTAAATGGTGTAATGCAATTTTGCTCTAGCTCTACAGGGGTTGCAAGCCACGTATCCCAATAATTCTAGTTACTATGATCACTAGGCACACAAGAGACTAAGTCACTACTCACTAAGAGCTCTCAAACAAGCTACACTAAAGAGCTCCACTAGGTAAAACTAAACTAGCAAGCAAGCTCTCAAAACTAGCTACACTAAAGAGCTTGCTACACAACTAGTTTGCAAAGAATGTAAGGGAGTGAGTAGGGTGATTATACCACCATGTCGAGGAATGAACCAATCACAATGTGAATACCAATTCAATCACTGGGAGAATGCCAATCACAATGGACACCAAGATTTTTCTCCTGAGGTTCACATGCTTGTCGGCACGCTAGTCCCTGTTGTGTTGACCAACACTTGGTGGTTCGGCGACCAATTGTCACCACACCAAGCCTTCACTAGGCACTGCAAGAACCTACCACAAGTGAGGTACCTCAATGACATGAGCAATCTACTAGAGTTACCTTTTTGGCGCTCCGTTGGGAAAGGTACATAACCCCTCACAATCCCCGGAGTCGGCCACGAACAATCACCAATTCATGCCAATGCTCCTCCGCTACTCCAAGCCATCTAGGTGGTGGCAACCACCAAGAGTAACAAGAAATCCACAGCCACAACGATCCTCAAGTGCCACTAGATGCAATCACTCAAGCAAATGCACTAGGAATCACTCCCAATCTCACTATGATGATGAATCAATGATGGAGATGAGTGTGAGGTGTTTGCTTAGGCTCACAAGGATGTATCAATGATGAAAATGTGCAAGAGAGTGAGCCCAAACCATGTCTCTTCTATTTATAGAGCCCCAAGGGCTCAAAGAGCCGTTAGTCCTCGGGAAGGGCCATTGGACCCAACTTCACGGGGCGTCGGACCATTCGACGCCTGAGTCCAACGCCTGTCGTAGCCACTCATGAGCTGCCACGCGTCTCGTTCAAATGGTTCTGACCATTGTCGCCAACGGCCACTCAGTAACACGTAGAAACACATCATTGGACGCAGGGTGGCCACACCGTCAGACACGATGAGGGCTAGGGTCCGATGCCCTCTATTTTTACGCTGAGAGGGTCCAGAGCTTGAAAATTACTCGGACCCGAGTTTTGTCGCAGAACCGACCAATTTATAAGAGTACAAGTACAATGGCAGCCCGCAAGCGGTCGCACTGTCATACTTGAACCCATATAAACCCGGTAGTCCGTCGAGTACCACGACGGGTCTCGATAAACGATTTACAACAACCAAGATCGTACATGATTCAACATACATGCCACATATTACATAAAGTTCATAGATACATTTCATCCTCAGAGTACGAATAAAAGTTATTACAAACCGAGTTTGATAGGTAAAGCGGAAACAAATAAGTTCGAAAATAAAGTTTCCAACATAGTTTGATACAGTGCCAAGTAGGATCACGGTCCACAAAAGCAAAGATAGGGATTAATAAAGAAGCCTGCCCAAGGCTTACTCCTCATCCACGGCGGGATAGAAGCAACTCTTGCAATAACCATGATACACAGTGCCATCTGCAACAATGGGAAATAAAACCCTGAGTACGAGAAGGTACTCAGCTAGACTTACCCGTCATGAACTAGAAATAAAATGACTCCAAGGATTATGCAAGGCTGTATAAGTGGACGTAACTCGACAACATTTTGCATAAAAGCAATTGACAACATTTTGCATTAGCAACTATCATGTGCCAAACATGTGGTATATCCATTTAAAAGCATACAATAGTAACCATAGCAGGTATTGTACTTCCATATTCATCTGAACCATCATGTTCCATAACATAGTTACTACGATGTTGGGACTAGCCAAGTTTCTCACTATCCGGGAGAGACGGCGATTCGAATCAATTTCAACCAGCTGGGAATTTATTCCTAACACAAACCTAGGTCTACCAGCCACGATAGCCTTAGGTCACCTTTGGTACAACTCAGGTACACATTTCGTGGGTCCATACCGCGCTGCACAATCTGGAACACCAGATGCCAGGATGTTCAGGCCAAGCCTGCCCTTGGGCTCAGTCTGATCGTTCCCCGGAAGGAGCGCACAACAGAACGGGTCCCGGCCTGAGTTGAATTACTCGGCTTCGCGGTCGGAACGAGTTATCTGGCCAGCTAAGTGAGAGGCATGCATTCAATCTTGTAAAAAGCGCCAACAATGGTATGGTCCTTAACCGACATAGACGGGGATAGATACACACCCAAGACCTCCATGTCTTGTTGCTTCTCTATCGTCATCCCGCCCGGTCTCGATTTTCTTTTACCCCATGGTTTTGTTCCACGATAGCAAATATAGCCAACCGTGCTCCGGTATCCACCTATATCTCGTAGGTGATAGGACATCACCCGACTTCTACCAGTCTAAGCATGGCTAAGCATATATTCGATCCTGGACCTATACCGATTAAAGGTGTAATATCTAGACAAGGAATTTATATGCATCAAGTGGTTCCATTCAACTCTTATAACCTAATGCATCAATCATAAGTACTTAAGTAATCATTTGTAAAATACTGGGAGACTTAGAATGCTCCGGGGCTTGCCTTTCAGAAAAGAAGTAGGGCGGTGGTCAGGGCACTCCGGAAGCTCTTCAGGATTCTGCTCCACGCCTTCGGGAGCTGCGGCTTGCGGATTCTCCTGCTGGTCCCCTTCCTCTGCTTCTTCGAAGTCCAGCAACGTTATTTCTTCCTCCGATCCTAGATGCATGAATATGGCATAAGTATTACAAATGCATATATGTTAACAAGTGCATCATGTTTATTGAGTAGGTGCATATCTCTTCTCGATTATTTAATTAACTACTTCCACAATGCATCTACTATATCACAAAACAGCAGCTACTTGTTTCACTCATAACTGGAGTTCTACTAATCCAAATGCAGTGATCCTGAACTTTCTGGAAATCTTATCAAATTATCTACAACTTTGTTATTAACCATTTTTACAGCAAACATCATCCCTATCATGCAACTTATCAAACTACAGAATCTGTCCGGAATCCTTTTACATTTGCATTTTAAGCAACAATACTTCTACTTCATGTAATCACTCAAAGTTTGACAACATAAAGCCTACCAACAGTTTAAGCATACCAAATACATTCAAGACAATATAATGGTGAAGCCCAAACTATTTATTTAAATGCCTTTATTATTTTATTTAGATATCTAGGTTAAATACTAAACATATACCAGATGTACTTCATAAATTCTAAAAAATTTATAGTGCCTTACTAATGCTATCAAAGGACTACTGTAAAAGTTTCATGACATTTTATTCAATAAAACACTCTATACAAAAATGACAAGACAGAAAGGCTTAAAGTAGCATAAATAGAAAACCCTAGTGAAAAGTGTCAAGCAATAGATTTCCTATTTTTCTTAGTATCCTTATGGTACTAGGATTACCCCCAACAAATTTCAGGAATAAAGGATTAACAAATAATTTATAGAAATTCATACAAGGATTCACTATTTATAAAAGAAAAATCTATAACTATAAATCTACCCATGCACTGATCCTCAAATTTTTACCAGAGTTCATACATGACAAGAATAGCTTACCACAAAAATTTCATAATTTTTGGAGCACAGGAACTCTAGATATAAAATAAACAAATTTGCATGCATTCAAAAACACATTTCAAATCTCTATTTAAATCTCCAAAAATTTCTACTGTAAATGTCAACAATCTATTTTTCCTAAATACTACCCTTCCTAAGGAATATAACCAAATTTATTTCCCAATTTTTGAAGCTACCAAACTGAAGCTATAAAAATCACAAAACAATTCAAAATCTGGAATCAAATGACCTAGCTTTCAAATACAGAGTCGCTGACCGGTGGGACCCTTCGGTCAGAGGACCCCACATGTCATCGAGACGAAAACAGAGCCAGCGGCGCTACTCTACTGGCGTGGCCAGAGCTCACCGATGGCGAACTTGCCGACGGTGACATCATCACCAGATGTTCTACTCGACATTGCGCACACAATGCACTACTCGGTGGGACTTCTCGTCGGTGCTAGCAACGACGACGGCGGCCATGGCGGGACGGAGGTGCGGGCCGACGGCGAGACGCCGGTGGAAGCTATGGCGGCTCAGTCAAACACTATGCCGAGCATCACAGAGCTACGGCGGACCTAGCACATCAACTAGCGTGGCGAGAGGTGGACTGTGGAGACGTGGCCACGATGACAGGGCTAGCGGCGGAGCTCCGGCGAGGCGTTGTGCGTTGCGGTGGCTTACCAAGCTTGAACAGCAGGCACTGGGGGACGCGGGGAGTTGCTGGGAAGATGGTGATGCTACTGCGGTGGCGAATGGGCGGCTCAGCGCTAGCTAGAGCTGGCTATGGCGACGGCGCAGGCGGGACGAGCTCAGCTGTCGCTGCGGCGAGGAAGGAGGAGGCGAAAGGGGGAAATGAGGGCGCGGCTAAGTGCGGACGGGTGCTGGAGAGGTGAAGGCGCGCTCTGGCCTGGCTCTGCCACGCGGGGCAGGGCGCCGGCGACACACGGCCAGCCGCGACATCCACGCGACGTGCGGACTCTGTTCCAATCGGCCACCGAACGGCGTCGATCAGTCGATTCAGTTATGCGATCACAGCCTGACAGCGAGTTTTCCCGACCATTTCACCGCTAAACCGTGGCTCCAAAGCACAAACCATCTAAACAAAAATCATAGCCCTATGTACCAACTTCAACTTTGGTTAAGGGAGTATGCTCTAATTCGCAACCAATAACGAGTAATGTCATCACCAAGATGGGTTTGTCAGGCTGTCAGTCGAACAAGGACTTAGAAAATTTCATAAGTGTTGAAATGTTGATTTTGCTGATTTTTGTGATTCCAATTCAAGCATGTTAGGAGCTAAATCAGTCAATGACCCAAAAATAAAAGTTGTTCCTTATAGCAAATACTACAACTTTGCTTTAGTGATCTCCTCCATGCAAGGTCTCTAACACCTAGTTCAAATTTGGTCAAACATGTCACTTTTAAATGATGATACACTTCAAATCATGGCTTAATGACCTATTTACCCCTAACCATGAATATCAAAGTTGTTCATAATGATACTCTAAACATGTTTAAGCAATTTGCAAGGTCATTCAATCATTTCATGTAGTGGTCACTCATAGAGCTAGTTAGTGTAATCACATGAAAGCTTAAGTGTTGGTTCATGAAATGTGACCATGAACAAAGTCCTATTTGCTAACCTAGGTGTTGCTACATGTTTGTGTGACTCACATCCACCAAGTACATGTGTCCACTCATGATCATATGCATAGACACATGGAGACATGAAATAACAAGAAAAGTTGCATATGTTTAAGAAACATGCGATAACAAGCAAACGTTGCAGATGTTTCAATCCAATGTTTCAATTGTAAATGCTTGTTTATGAATGCTTGATGATCATGCTCATGTTATGCAAGGCTAACACCCGAGGTGTTACAAGTTTGACGCCAAGCGTCAGACTCAGCTTGAGTCCGTCGCTGCCACATGTCACGCCAGCGCGTGCCTTGTCTTTTCCCACGCTGAGGAACAGTGCACTTGACCTACCCGACGCTGCCATGCCATAGGGTCTGATGCCACCACGACCGAGATCCTGTGCTAGGGTTAGCCATTGGACTCGGCCAGGTAGGGTTCGATGCCTCCTGAGCCAGTGTCCAACATCCCTGCTCCTTCTCCTTTTCTTTTTCTAACTTCACAACCACATCACCCTTGCTTCCAAGTTGCTAACCACAAAGTTTACTACTCATGTGCTCATGTGTTAGAATTTTTCAAGGGTTAAATGTTAGCACACTAGGTCCCTAATGCATATGCAAGAACCATGTCACCTAGTGGCACTCGATAAACCGCTTAGCCAAAGAATTCCCCTCTTTATAGTACGGCTATCGATCCTAAACACACTCACACCCTCTATGGTGTCTTGAGTGTCAAAACAAAAACCTATTTGATACCTCTGCCTTGATCAACACTTGGTTTTTGTTTTCTCTTTCTTCTTTTCCAAGTTGGAGCACTTGATCTTCAAGTTTGGTCTTCACAATCTCCAGGACCATCATCTAGCTTCGCCACTTAGTTTAGGACTATCCTTTCTTGTCTACACACTTAGCTTAAGGATTAGTCCATAGGTTTCATCAATTATCCAAAACCAAACTAGGGCTTTCAGCTGGCCAGACCCACATGTCATCCTCTCATGCTCTATCATGGTGGTTTGCCTTCTAGAGTGTTCTAGAGTCTTTCTAAGTCGGTTTCGTCGTAGATAAGCATGATTAAATCTGATGATTGGGTCCACCTTGACAATTTCTAGATAAACCCTGCTAAAAACATAGATTCACCAAAACTCATGGAATTTGTCAGTTTAAACCCCTAAACCTATGTTGGTGATCATTTTTATGCACTTAAATAAGGTATATTGATGGTTTATGATGAGTGCTAACTACTGTCAACAAACTCTCCCAAGCTTAACCTTTGCTCGTCCCTGAGCAATGGATCAAGAGTTGCTATGATGTTTTCACTCCTCAAAAGTACACATGAGTTCAATCCACTGTTCGCCTAAACGGCCGTTTAGCCCGTTTAAACACCGTGTAAACGCTACACGGTGGTCTACCGTTTCCGTTTAATCACCCGTTTACCCCGTTTAATTGGCCATTTAGCCCGTTTAATGGGACGTTTTGCCCGAATAATGGCTAAACAGTAGATGATTGACTGTTTACCGTTTAGCGTTTAGGAAAACACTGGTTCAATCAAAAATTCTCCTCTAGATTAAAACAAACTGATCTAACTTTCAAACTTACCCATATTACCTTCAACCATGGGGCTTCTTAGCCTTCACTTAGGTCTTGAGCAATTGAAAGATAGAACGATCAAGTCAAGAACTATGTCTCAAGTTCTTTGTTCAACCTTTATTCTAGAGTTTTTTGTAAGTTTTCAAAATAAAACTCAGAGATTCTATTGTATGATACTCTCAAGTCTCTCAATATATGTGGTATTTGTGGATCCTCACCAAAGCAATAGTGATGTTATGCCTTTTCTTTTCCTACAACTAAAGCTTATGTGGGGCTCATAGGAGTGGAAATAACATGAAAGAGCATACTTGCAATGCATACATTGTAAAGTCAAACTTTGGATCCAAAGAGAGTTGAGTCATATGATCAAATCCAGATGTGCATGTGTGTGGATATATGGTGGATATATATGGTGGCTAACATAATTCTACTATGCTCCTTGAAAATATATCTCTGTTTTGAAACTCGGATATATTTGCAAGAAAACATGGCTATCTTATTCATCTTTCTCTCTTTTTTCAGGCGAGCATCTAAGTACCCATTGTTTTAGATATCTCGGACACTTGTCAATTTTTTCAATTCTCTTTTTTATGAATAATTTTTGCATAGCCCATGCCTCTTCTCTGCAATAAAACTTTCGAGAGATAGCAACAAGAACTTGGAGCATTTATTTGGTGGATGGAAAACCTATCAAACATATTTTTGGTGTTTACTCCCAGTGCAGGAGAAACATTTTTGGGTGAATGGAATGGCATGTTTTTGCGCCTACCCCCAGTGTAGGAGTAGTGCATATGTGGGTGGTGTGTACGTGATCTTGATTTTAAGAGCATGACAAACCTCTCATAAGGGTCAACAAAGCTTGACAAAACTCAATGCAAAATAAGCAGCATATATGAGTGGAAGTTTTCCTAGTCTAAAATGTTTGGCTTTGGTAGGAATTCAAGCTTTGTCATAGCATTTTTATATTTTTAAAAGATAAATCTCCAGAACTTTGTGTCACTTGGAATAAGATGAATAGCAGCTCAGACCTTTTCCTATCATATCTGTCAATGACCTAGACTTAGATCAAGCATATATTACCCACGAGTTTCAAGTTCAGACTAAATTCGCATATCAAATTGATTTTATTCAAAACTCAGGAGAATTTAAGGCTGAAAACTAGGTACTTGAAAGGAATTATAACAGAGCAACTATTCATCATTTCCATTCAAGAGATTATGTTCAGAGAGTCCATTTTCTTTAGCTCTTAAAAACTAAACTTAAAGCAAACTTTATACACACTTTTTTTTATTTTGTTTTCATCATTTCATTTTTTAGATCACACCTTACTAATATATATATATATATATAATATAATACTAAGATAAATTTTTACTTTGTTTTTTTAGTTATGCATCTTTTTTAAGCATATATATAAAGTAAACTCAAAATAATAAAATACAAGGAAAAAGAAATACTTACCTTAGATACACGGGGGATGCCCTCCCCCAAGCTGGATGTTGACGTAGTCATTCAATATGGTGGTCGGATGTTGAAATTCTAGAACAAAAGGTCCCAGTTCTGGTTCTGCTGTTGTGGATTTTGTTGGATATCGGCGATCACGTTCCCCATCGTCACCTACCATTGTGAGTGTTGGTATAGTGTACCTTGTATGGCAGCGTTTTGTTCCTCAATGGTTGTTAGACTGTTGTCGAAGTGTTGGTGGTCCATTTGTTGATCATGATACCCCCGACCAGAGTAGGACATGCGTCCTTCCTGGTGGCCACTTGAGGTGTCTTCATAGGTCTACTCTTGGTAGTTGTGGTAGTTCCTATCTTGCCAGCGCTCACTTGGAGCTTGCTGCCAAGAGCCTTCAGATTGGTGAGGAGATGGCTGTTCCCAACCAGCATATTCGGTCTAGAACCCAAGGGAAGTTCCCGCTTGATCCTAGCCTACATAGCCGGTGTAGGCTGGACCTTTAAGTATTTGCTCAGCGCCATAGTAGTGAGGCCGAGGTACATGAGATAGTCTCACGGATGCACTCCTGCGAGGTGCTGCATCCCTTGCCTGCAAATCAAAAGTGAAAGAGTCCACAACATATAAACCAAGATTCTGGTTAGGTAACGGAATCTCAGTTGAATAACTATGATACATCATGACAATCTTTCCATCCTCTCTTTTTAAGCATTTGGGCTTGATAGAAATATTCGAAATCAATATATAAGCGCTCCTCATCAATGAAAGAGGCCAAAGCATCATTCAACAGACCCAAGTTTTGAGCAATTCGAGTGACCAAAGAAGTACACCCGACATCACCCGTGAGAGTGAAAACCTCCGACCATTGGTGCATCATATGTTTAATGGGCAAAACTTTCCTCCTTTTTACCAAAGCATACAATAACTTAAGATTGTCCATGCTCACAGTGCGAATATTGGGTCTAGGAAACATGGTAAATCCTAGCCATTTATGCATGAAACGGAGTGTGGGACGTTGAATGTTATTGGTACGGGGGCGATAAAATTCAGTCTTCCTGGAAAATTTTCTCTAGAATTTTAATTTATCAAAGTCTTGCAAAGCATGGTCTACATCAACTACACATTGTGAATTAAACCCTAGGAGCAAACTTAGATCCTTCCAGGGAGAAGAATACTCTTTCCCGAAAAGTATAAATTTGACCCCGGTGTCAGTGATTTGTAGTGTGCATAAAAATTCCAACATCAAAAGTTTGGACCCATGCTCAGCAATATTCCAAAAACCATCCCAACCAACAACATGGAAAATGAAATCGAACTCAACGTCCATACCTGTCCCTTATAGTAGGAGACGATCATACATAGTTGTGTGTACAAACCTTTGAGATTTTAGCTTCTTGAAAGCTTCCTTCTCTGCCTTGGATTGCCAGCGGATATGTGATTCCTCCAGCAGGACGTTGTTCATAGATGATGACGACTGTGGCGGTGCTCTAGCTCTAGGGGATGGAGCATCTACCTGCATGTCGGAACTCGCCCTAGAGGATGAACTCCTCAATGAGCGGGATGACTGCGAGTGGGTAAACTTGCCCTTAATTTTGTTCATCATCCAGCAAAAATTAACAGAACAACAAAACTCGTGGAACAGGTTAGAAATAAAATAGTCAATGGTTAGCTGTCCAAGAGTTAGTCATCCAGGGGTTAGTCGTTCTGATTGATTTCTCTAAGCGAGATTTTAGCAGAACTTCCACCCTGAATATTTTTGGCTTTTCCTAATTTCTATAGCACTTCTGCTAATGGAATTACTAAACTATAGAACTGATTTCGAAATTTGGAGGTAGAGAGTTGGATTGTGCTTCTGTGTGAGTAGAAATGGCAGTCAGAGCTTACTATTTATAGACCGAGGAAGCAGCAGGCCGGCCGACCAAGTAGTGGGGCCAGTCACCGTCCCTTGGGACCACTTGGGTCAATTCTCCACCATCTGATGCTTTGCTTCGAGGCTAAGCAAGTTTGGTGCTTCGTCAGTGTAGATGCGCCAATTTTGACGGTGAAGAGAGCTTGAGGTGATGGTGGTGGGCCCTAGGTGTCTGTGGGTCCATATACCTATATTTCTTCCATATACAAATGTATATATGTGCTATGCAAAAAATATTTTATGATACTATGAAATATATCTAGATGTATGCATGGTATTTTTAATTTTTTACGCCTCCACGGTAAATATTCTTGCGGGTTTTACACACCGTAAAAATTATTCACATGGGGCTTAAAGATTTTATAATGCAATGATGAAAATTTTATTTTATTTTCTAATCTAAGTGTTGGAAAGTAAATATGCTAAAGTAAAATCATTTACGCAATGTAAAAAGTAAATATGGATAACTACCGATTTTACCTCCCGGTGAGGGTTCAGAATTTTAAGTCCGCCGAACCAGACTTCTCCAATCTTATTCATTCTTCAGGTGCATCAATTGGTTCCAAAGGTGGAGACCTTGATGGTTGCACTTGCTTATCGCGCCACACCAATTTAGAGCATTACTCTGGTCTTGGCTTGAAGGCGAATCGCTCTTCCTTCCCATTGATATGGAATCGGATTTCTCCAGCTCCAACATCAATGTGTGCATTTGTGGTGCTCAGGAAGGGTCTCCCAAGAATGAGGGGCATCTTTATGTCCTCCTGCATGTCAAGCACCACAAAATCAAATGATACAAAGAAATTTCTTATTTTTACCAGAATATTCTCGGCGATTCCTGCTGGGTAGCGGACTGATTAGTCAGCTAGTTGCAGGCACATTGATGTTGTCATGAGTGTTGATAGTTGAGCTTGTCGAAGATGGATTTGGGCATGACACTGATGCTTGCGCCAAGATCACATAGTGCATTTTCAAAATTCTGGTTTTCGATCGAACAATCGATAGTGGGGCATCCTGGATCCTTCTTCTTTATAGCGGATGTGTTCAGAATAGCCGCACTACACTCCTCCGTTAACTTAATTACTTCAGTGGTGGGCAGTGGTCTCTTGTTGTTCATAATGTCTCTGAGATACTGCGCATAGGTAGGTACCTGTATGGCATCTAGCAGAGGGATATTGATATATAGCTTTTGAATTATCCCTACAAACTTACCAAATTGCTTGTCCACTTTGGCTTTTCAATTTCTACATGGAAACGGTAGGAGGTTGGTATCAAGAAAATCTTGTTGCAATTCTTGCTCTTGTGGCTTAACTTCTTCAACTTCATTGCTCTTCTTCTCCTGCTGCACCACTAGTGTCTTTCCTATCCTTGTTGGATATGGAGGATCACGAGTAGATTTTCCACCTCTTGTGGTTATGGCATTGACCTTTTCAAGGTTAGTGGCAAAAGGCAGAGCAACGGCCAGCTGAGCTATTTGTAATTCTATCTTTTTATTATAGTTAAGTTGGTCTTTTATAGCAGAAGAAAAACTCTCCATTTTAGTATTTATATTTTCTAAAACTTTATCATTAGAAGCAAGCTTTTTAGAAATATTCTCATTAATCCTAGCCTGTTCTAAGATCAAATTTCTCAAGGATGGCTAATTAGGATTAGAAGAATTATAGTAATTGTTTGGGTACTTACCTTGATAGTTTGATCGTTGTTGTTGTTGACTCCATCCTTGTCTTTGTTGCTATGAACTGGAATTATTGATGATGAAGTTCACATCTTGTTGTGTTTCTGAGCAATTATTCTTTGAATGCCCAATGGTTCCACAGGTGTTGCAAAAGGTTTGCAAATCATAAATATCCTGGATGGCCTATCGATCTTTCTTATAATTGGCTCACTTTTTGAGCCAATTTAGTAATACGTCCATCTTGGTCGATAGTGCACACACCTCTTCTTGTGCTTCTTCACTCTTGTTATATGATTGGATACTACCTTGAGACCAGCCTTGATTAGAGGCTATCTTTTCCATGAGAGCTTCACCTTTTCCAAGAGTGAGTGACATAAATGCTCCTCTAGCAGTAGCATGAAATTGTTCATGAGCTTTTTGGGTTAATCCATGGTAAAAGTCTTGTATGAGCAACCAATCTTCCATTCCATAATGAGAACAATCTGAAATATATTCTTGGAAATATTCCCATGCTTCTAGAATGGTTTCACCTTTCTGTTGCTGGAAATTGGAGATTTTTCCTCTTAAGGCATTGGTTTTACCTATAGGGAAAAACTTTGCTAGAAAGGCCTTTGAACATCTTGCCCATGTGTTGATGTCATCTTTGTTGGCGTAGAACCACTGCTTTTCCCTTCTCACTAGCAAGAATGGAAATAGGCAAAGTAGTATGATGTCTTGAGCAATGTCCTTGATGATGACTATGTTGCTAATCTCTAGAAAATTCTAGAGATGAGCACTAGCATCTTCATGTGCCTTTCCGCTAAATTGGGTAGCTTGCACCATTTGATGAGGCTTGTCTTGAGTTCAAACTCAAGATTGTTGGTTTTGAGTGTTGGTCTAGTGCGAATCTTCTCGGTGCTTGGAGCAGAGAACTCATGCGGTATCTTGTCAGCCATGGCTTCAGAAACTAGTGTTGAGCTATCTCTTGATTGGGTTAATTGTGATTGATGGAATTTGTTGGTGAATCAAAACCAATCCCGAAATACCCTGTATAAGATATGAACAAAGAAAAACAAGGGTAAGCCTACCAGAGCAGTGGTGCATTGTTATGATATCATCAATAAGTATTATTTGATCAATTCTCTTTTAGCCATGTGCCCTTCCTGGCAATGTTTGTTGGTATTTATTAATGACACTTATATTTTAAGAAAGAATATATATATGGAGAATTCTGCAAGCACACAGATATATCATTGTAGCATGTCACCTGGGAGTATTCCAAGTATCGTTATTTATATTTTACCATAGGGAGGAACGGTGGCTAGAGATATTGATAAATATAATACTTATGATGAGATCACTAACTAAACACTTACTCTAAACACGGGTAAGCCAAATGATATATAAATGATAAGTATAGGGCAATGATAATAATCAGAGATAGAATTAGATACTCATAAATGTAGTATAGCTAGACTAAGTGATTAATTAAGAGGAAGATTCCTAAGTCCTTCCAATGTACTAAGTCTTTTGTACACCCAAGTATATATACTTTCATCTATAGCATAATTAACTCTTCATCTACACATAAGGAACATTACTAAGGAAAATCAAGAACAAAGCTAGATTTCCTTCGCAATTAGGTCCTACTTGTTCTACAGACAGGGAGTGGACTACAAAGGACTCAATGAGAATGTCACACTCGCGATCTACCACATGGCCCAGAATGTAGAGTGCATCCATAGGTAAACAAAATATAAGCATCACGCTTACATAATGTCGACCACTTAACTCACTTGAGTACTGAGCTAAGCGCTTTGCGAACTTATGCATAAATTCAGTATCAACTATGACTATATTATGCATACTACCGAAGCAAACTAAGAACAAAATATATAGAAACATAATATAAATTAAGCATAAAGTCATGAAATATAGAGGATACAATGGCTATACCAGCCTCCAGATGATGAATCCAGAATCCTGAGCAGTAGCCCAACTCTACTTGAATTTATTAGCTTGCCTATACTAAAACTTTGTGGAATTGGAGATCTATTCTATTCTCTGGTAGATCTTCTCAAATAATTATGGTAGCTCTGAAGATGAAGAAGATCAATTGATATCTTCATTTTTTGGGGGTCTAGGGTGATATATATAGGGGGTAGCATCAAATCTAGACCCTTGGATCAAACCGACCTTGAGCAACGGTGTAAGATTGATCCATAGAGGCCGTGGAGAACCGATGTTGAAGCAAAGGCTAATAGGGGGGCCCATAGGCCGGGTGGCCTGCAGGTGGGGACGACCGGCCCCAGATGTCATCCTCTCGGGCTCTATCGTGGTGGTTTGCCTTCTGGAGTGTTCTGAAGTCTTCCTAAGTTGGTTTTGTCACGGATAAGCATGATTAAATATGATGATTTGGACCACCTTGACGGTTTTCTAGATAAATCCTACTGAAATCATAGATTCACCAAAACTCATGGAATTTGTCAGTTTAAACCCCTAAACCTATGTTGGTGATCATTTTCATGCACTTAAATATGTTATATTGATGGTTTATGATGAGTGTTAACTACAGTCAACACGCGTTGACTCTAAGCATGCACCTTGAACCTATGGTGGCCCTACACGGCGCCTCAAAGCATGCACCTAGTGCTAATGGTGCCCTCGTGCGGTGGCTTAGAGCATGCACCTTGCACCGTCGGCGGTGGGGAAGGCAAAACGGCTTTGGATCTTGGCGTCTTGCCAGATCATCGCTCGAGAAACTTTGTGAAGTATTTTTATGTTTTAGGCGAGCTCCACTTAGGACTGACTATAGCGTAGATCCATATACCCCTTTTGTATAGGGGTATTTTTGTCATTTGTCTGGAGAATTCGTTCCTCCCCGTATCCTAAAAGTACATGAAAATAAAATGGGACAGAGCGAGTACGTGGATACCGAAGTATCAAATATTCAAGTTATGGATAGAGTAAGGCCCTATTTGGGTCCATGTAGATAGTACTTATCTGCTAATAATTCTCTTTTGGATCCAAACAGGTATAGATAATGGAGTAGTTAATTGTTAGATAAACCTCTCTAAATATCAACTATCTCACTAGTTTGACTCAACCAGATAATAGTAGCTAATAGGTGGACCCACTAAACCCAGCTTTTTCCCTTCCCTCCTCCCCAACTACCCCAACCACGGTTCCTCCGGTCCCCTATCTCGTCGCCATTGTAGACCTCCACGGGGACCTTCCTAAGTTCCTTTTTGCACTCTGCCTCGCTGACCTCATGTCCCTATCTAGTAGTCCCGAGTCCCCCTCCACCTTCTCTGCCTCAGGGGCCACAGGCCACCTTCATCATCTAGCTCGGAGATATCCTCAACCACGGTGGCGACAAGCTCTACCTCATCTACCTCCTCCGCCGCCTCGCCCTCTCCGCCAAGGCCCATGGTAGCGCGTTCCTACCCATCCTCGACGCGAAGCCCCCCATGATGTGGAAGCTGCCCTACCATGCCATGCCGACACACTTGTAGCATAGAGTGCTTATGTCAGGGAGCACCAACCACTGCCCTTTCTCCACCATTCCCCTGGCTCCGGGACAGTGAGCGCTGCCCACCGGCCACATAGTCCTACCTCGGCAAAGAACTCCTAGAGGCCCTGCGGCATGACGAAGCGGAAGTGGTAGAGCACCTGGTCTACAAGGCAGTAGAGGTTGCCCTTGAGGTTGGTCGGTGGCACGGAGCTCCTTGAGGTCACCGGAAAATGGGAACGGGGGTCCCGATCTTCCGTCAGGTAGAGGTAACTATTGTTGTGGCGGAGAATGACACACCGATCCGGCTTCAGATCGAAAGATCGAACCCTACAATCTTAGCACCACAACTCCTCTGGTTATCAACCGAGACACGAATCCGATTGACCTCGCCAAGAAGGCTAATCTCTGTCTGTGCAACAAAGAACACAAGCAAGAACAAGAAAGAAAGCAACCAAATTGCAGATGAATGATTAATCTCACGAAGTTGGGGTCTCACAAACTGATGAATGGCGAAACTGTTTTTGATAGATTAATCTAAGCAAAACCCAAAACCTAATGACGGTGGCGGCATATGATTATAAAGGTCTTAGGGTCGTCGCCTACCCTGGACACGCCCCCTAATGGGCCCAAACACGATACACGGTCCATCGGACCAAAAGACGGTGTCACAGCACCCTGGCAGATTCTAGACACTGACTTGTTTCGATGATTACCGTTGATTCTGGAGGACATTTGATGTGAGACCACTTGGATTGGCTTCCTTATCAAATTATCTTTCCAACCATATGTGGATCGTCGAAAACGGACTCAAGATGCGTCTTGGGTGACCAGTTTAAGGCAGACTGGTCCTCGAGGCCGAGGCAGACTCGAACTTGAGTTGCTTTGGGCCTCCACCTTGGGGACTCGAACCGAATTAGCCTCGAGCCTCCTTCTTGACTTGGACACCCTTGCTGGCCTCCTACCCCTCTATACCATGTGCCAAACATGGTCATATGCATGGGTGTCATGTTCTCATCATCGGACTACTTGGAGAAGCACTCGTTGGAAGACTGTTGTGGAAGAAGTGTGTTGTTGCGCCTGTCATGAGAGGGAGGCGCTATCGAGGCATAGAGAGCGAGTCAGGCTGGCGGTAGGCCCTAGCTAGGTTTCTATGGCTAGTTGGGGTGAGGCCACGTATACTCCTCATCGGCACCGCCGGTGGAGCCCCCATCGTCACAACCACAGGAGGAGGAGAAAAAGCAGCGAGCACCGGAGCATCGTCGTCCCTCACATCTACGGTGGTGGCGGCGACGATGGTAGCAAATGGGAGGGGCAAGGGGCGACCCCCTCTTACACTATAAAAAGGGGTGTTGGCTCTAGAAGAATCATCAACTCCAAGAAGAAACAAGCAAATAGTATAGTTGAGCTTAGGCAAAGCCATATCTCTAGAATTAGAAGATAGGGAGAGAGTGAGGAGAAGCTTGAAGAGGAGCTAGGCTTGTTGGTGACCTCTTGCACTTGTACCTCAGCGAATGCAACTCTGATCGAGTGAAGTCTAGGGTCTTCTATGGTAATTGTGCTGCATTAATTAAGAGTTATTATATTACTGTTGTTTATGTGTTTCACCACTTGGTCGGAGTGTTGTGATCTTATTTCATCAGTATCCAAATCAGAGTAGTGAGCCTATAGATTAAGCATGGTGCTCAGGCTATAGCTTGCCTGTGTTTACGACTAGGCCTCTAGATAGTTAGTGGTTGTTGGCAGGTGGTGATAGCCTTGTCCATCTTCTATATTCCACCATGATAGATCTAGTTATTAAATCGTAGGGTGAAAGCCCTAGTTTGGTTTTGGATAATTGATGAAACCTAGCACTAACCTTTGTCATGAGTTGTGATATGAGCTAGGTTGGTGCAATCCAAGTGTGGAGCATGGTGATGAAGTCCATGGCGATGAAGCCATGTGTTGATGATGATCAAGCTCAACTTAGAAAAGAAGAAAGAGAAAAACAAAAACTGTGATGATCAAGGCAAAGGTATATGATAGGTTTTTGTTTTGGACTCAAGATACCATAGAGGGTGTGAGTGACTTAGGATCAATAGCCGTACTATAAAGAGGGGAAATCTTTGGCTAAACGGTTTATTGAGCGGAACTAGGTGACATGACTTTTGCATATGCATTTAGGAACCTAGTGTGCTAACTTGGACCCTTGTAAAATGCTTTGGAAAATGCTAACACACGAGCACACAAGTTCTACACTTTGTGGTTAGCAAGTTGGAAGCAAGGGCGAAGTGGTTGTGGACTTAGAAAAAGAAAAGGAGGAGGAAGTCCATGACCGGACGCTGGCCGTGGGGTAACCGGACTCACCCCGTGCGCGTCTGGTGAATTATAGCGACGTGGCATAGCTGGCCAAGAGTGACAAGGCGCGACTAGACGCTGGCGCTAAGTGGATCGGCGCGTCTGGTCATCTTCTGTAGAGGTGGCACGAGTGGCGATCGAGCGCACCGGGCCTACGTCAGGTGAAGCCTGACATACGGTGACGTTAGCCTCGGGCGAGCGTGCAGTGAAGAGGCACACTGATCGAACGTAGGGGCGCATTAGGTCAACATTTACCTGACGCGTCTAGTCAATAAAAATCACCTCAGGGAGCTTACTGGAAACGTTCCGACGCTGAAGGGTTGAGCGTCAGGTGGAACTCGATGCGTGTCCAGTCGAACTTTGACTGAGGCGCTGCCTGTTAAGTGACCATTGAGATCAAACGAGTAGAATTCAAAGCGCTGACAAGTGGCCTGATCCACGCGATCGGACGCTGGCGTGGGCGTGTCCAGTCAACCCGACCGGCGCATCCGATCAGTACGCAGAGCGACCTCCCTTGGCTCTAACAGCTCTATTCGTTTGGGGAGATCTATAAATAGTGTTTGGGCGGCTCCAAGGCATCTCTCTTGGCACTTTGGCATACTTGACATCCTTGTGAGCCTAAGCAAACACCTCCCACTTATCTCCATCATTGATTCATCATCATAGTGTGATTAGGAGTGATTCCAAATGCATTTGCTTGAGTGATTGTATCTAGTAGCACTTGGGGATCGTTGTGCCTGTGGTGTTCTTGTTACTCTTAGTGGTTGCCGCCACCTAGATTGCTTGGAGCAGCGGAGGAGGATTAGCACGAGTAGGTGATTATTCGTGGCCATCTCCCGGTGATTGTGAGGGGTCTTGTGCCTTCTCCGGCGGAGTGTCGAAAGGTAACTCTAGTGGATTGCTCATGTCATTGAGTTACCTCACTTGTGGGTAGGTTCTTGCAGTGTTCAATTGTGTGGATGAGGTTCGTGCAACACCTCTTAACCGCTGAACCACTAAGTGTTGGTCGACACAACGGGGACTAGCGTGCCTGCAAGCACGTGAACCTCGGAAGAAAAATTGGTTGTCTCTTGCCCCTTGGTATTCTCCCGGTGATTAAATTGGTATTCATCTTGTGATTGGTTCACTCCTCTACGTGGCGGTATAATCACCTTACTCACTCATTTATATTCCCGCAAACTAGTTGTAGCAAGCTGTTTAGTGTAGCTAGAATTGAGAGCTTGATTTGTAGTTTAAGTTCATCTAGTGGAGCTCTTTAGTGTAGTAAGTGTGAGAGCTCTTAGTGAGTAGTGACTTAGCAAATTGTGTGCCTAGTGATCATAGTAACTAGAATTATTGGATAGGTGGCTTGCAACCCTTGTAGAGCTAGAGCAAGTTTGCATTTCGCTATTTGTCATACTAATCAAATTGCTCTAGTGATCTTATAGATTTTTTAAATAGGTTGTTCACCCCCTCTAGCCATATTAGGACCTTTCATAGGGTCCGTGACGGACCTTGTCTAGTTTATCCCTTGAGGTAGCTAGACGGGTTGTGCCCCGAAGTAAACAACTTTGGTATAACAACCTTGTTCTTGTCTAATATCAGATATCCCATAGGAATCCTCTCTACCCATATTTATCAACCCTATAGCTTTAGGTGTTCTTAGTCCTTATTCTCATCACTTCTCGTTCTCTGTGGAAATTCTATACCTTTGAATACTCTCTGGTGAAAGCTACCTTGACAGTCGTACACTTGCAATTTATCCTGTGTGCCACCTCTGGTGTCAAAATGTGCCAAGCAGTGGATGAAGAAGCAGGCAAATGAGCGCCATTTGAATTCACCTTTTAGTTGGAGAAGAGTGGTTTTTCCTCAAATTGCAGTTGTACGTTCAATCGTCTTTGGCGGATCATGCATATCAGAAGCCAGCTTTCAAGTTCTTTGGTCGTATCGTATTGTTGAGCAAATTGGTTCGGTGGCCTACAGGTTGGAGCTCCTAGCCTCATCTTCTATTCATCTCGGACTCCTTGCCGCCATCTTTGGTTCGTTGGAGCATACCTGAAAAGATATTGCAGTGTCGTACTGTCCTCAAGGGTGCAACGTCGGTGCGGCAAGGTTCGGTGAAATGGACTAGCTAGTTTCTCTACGTGGGGAAGACCTGGAGTATCTTTGTCGATAATTCCCTCGTGTGGCTGTCTGGGTCATCGCGCGCAAGGGGGAGGGAATGTCAGGACTGCTACCTCTCCAACAGCTGCGTCTGAAAAGCAGAGCTGAAGTGCCGGACAAGCTACAGGAAGCGGCGACAACAGGCTCCCAGCGTGGAAGACCATCCCCCGGGCCGTGACCAAGAGTAGCCGCGTCTATGGGCTGGAATGAGTGAACGTGTGAGGCCCAGCCGGCAAGCATGAGAGCTATGTGATGTATAAATATACTAGCACCTTCTTGGGGGAGTATGTCTTTCTGAAAAAAAAAACTATGTACCATCTTGCTACTTGCTAAAGCAGACCTCGTCTATTTCCTTCCTAGCCTCAATTCCAATTCCTCTGTATCCAATAGCTAACGCAACATCTCCACTAGTGTACAGTTGCTTCTATATCATGAGAACTAATAGATTCTTGACCGGGCTTGTGGCCTTATGTTTCCACCTCTTCTTTTGAGGCCCTGAGTCTGAATGTGTAAATATCAGTAACGGTCTCTGATGAACTGAAGCCCCGATGTTTTTTTTGTAAAGTACATTTTTCAACCTTCAACTCACATTGAAGTTCGATTTTCAATCTTCAACTATGAAACCGGGTAACAAACATCCTCCAACTGTCAAAACCAAACAAATTTTGTCCTCCGCTGGTTTCAAAAGCGGTTTTCTATTTTCTAATAATAATAAAATCTGGTTCGATCTCTAGAAGTTCGTAATTAATTTATTTTAAATTATAAAAATATGAACTAGTTCATGTTTTCTTCTAACAATGTTATATATATATATATATATTGATGCTATATTTAATATTGTTTTAAATTTTGCGCAGAATTAAATTTTGCATAGAATTGGTGTATGCGCATTGCTATCCCCACCATCATTTATTTTAGATGAAACTAGTACTTTTTTCTAAAAGTGTTCTCTACTTGTTTATGGTCTATATATAGGTATTTGGAATTGGTTTATTAATGTTCCTATTGCTTTCGTTGTCACGCTTGTTATTTATTTAAAACAAGTAAGATCAAAATAATTTTAAACATAGCTTCAACATATATATCAGTTTTAGAAGAAAACATGAACTAGTTTCATATTTTTTATCACACCCCAAAATTCCTATTTTGGGTTGTGATTAGAAAACACTAAATAAAATAAAGGATTTAATGATTTTTCTAAAATTTTCCAAGATTTATTTAAATGTTGTCAATACAAAATGAGAAAAATGTGTTTTTATAAAACTTTTATAAAGCTAATATGATTTGTTTATTGCTTTGTGCTTTGCTTTGCTTTGCTTTGGTTATGTGAGAAAAAATGAATTTCTAAAATTTGATCCAACCGCGATAGGTCCTTTCCCATATTTGAAAACTGTTGATGGTAGTTACCGACCATTATAAACATCAATATAACCCAAGATAAAGCATAAAAATGAATCATCAACATAGACTTAGGGGTTTAAACTGATAAATTCAATGAGTTTTGGTGAATCTGTGTTTTCAGCAGAGTTTAATCAGAAAACCGTCAAGAGGGATGTAAACGTCAAAGGAAAAATCGGAATTTCGACGTGAAACCAACTCCAGAAGGTTCCAGAAGACTCGGGGGGACTCCACGCCAAAGCGAAGGCTGAGAGGCTACAAAGTGGGGCCACCCAACCCCACCTATAGGCCGCCCAGCCCATCAGGGGCCCACCTGTCAGCCTCGTTGCTCTGTCGGTTTCCCATCGCCTCCCTAGAATGCATCTAAGCCATTGCTTAAGTCAGTTTGATCCAAGAGCTCATGTTGTATCCTTAGGGCTATATAATCTAACCCCCCTCCCTCCAAGAATCAAGTCATAAGATCATTAGTCAGGGTTAGACAGAAAACTAGGGTTTTCAGAGATTAGAGATTAGAACTCTAGTTCTTCAAGTTTCTAGTATAGATTGGCTAGTAAGGTTCAAGAAGAGTGTGGGCTATTGCTCAGGATTCCGGATCTGCCATCTAGAGACTGGTATAGCCATTGTATCTCTATATTTATGACTTTGTGCTATTTAATATCATTATGTTGCTATTTATTATGTTCCCAGTTTGCTCTAGTTGTAGCACATGTTCGCAAAGCGCTTAGCTTATTATGCAAATAAGTTTAAGTGGTAGACACTATGTAAGCATGGTGCTTAGATATTGTTTGCCTGCGGATGCCCTCTGCACTCTGGGTTATGTGGTAGATTGCGGATGTGACACTCCCATTGAGTCCTTTGTAGTCCACTCCCCGTTTGTAGAGCACGTAGAACGTGATTGCGAAGGTAGACAAGCTCTGTTCTTGATCTTCCTTAGTAATGTTCCTTATGCATAGATCCAGAGTTAGTTATACTATAGATGAGAGTGTATATATTAGGGTGTACAAAAGACTTAATTGATAAGTAATGACTTAGGAATCTTTTGGTCTTAACGAATCTCCTGCTTAGTTGTACTACATTTTATGAGTCTCTAATTCTATCTCTGGAATTCCACTATTACCTTACACTTATTATTTATTTACCCTTGACTTACCCCTGCAATAGCTTGAGAGTGATTATTATCATAAGTATACACATTTGTAAATATCTCCATGCCAACACCGCTCCATATGCTCCTCCCTGTGGTAAAAATATAAATAACGATACTTGGTATACTCCCAGGTGAAATGCTACAATGTGAAAGTGCAATCAAGCCCTAATTGTAGGTTTTGGTGATAATGACCATGCAATTAGAGAACTAATGAGATTTATCGAGATGACAAGCAGGGAAATTTATATTCGAGGATGCTACACGAAATGGAGGAGCCCCCAATTACAAATGTTGATGGCTTCAAACTCAAAGGAGGTTTAAATTCTTTTATATTTTGAATTTGAGTATAGGAAAAGTCATACTATAAAGGGGGACACAATGCTTAGCTAACATGTGCTACCAAGTGCTCAAACATACACATGCATCATTAGATTCACAGCCAAGACAGCCTAAACTTCACTCTTACCCTTGCTGTCTTGACAGGTGCAGCACTGCCGCACTTAAGCGAGGCACTGTTGTGACTTAAGTGACCGTTGGGTGCTGAGGGGGTATTTATACCCATCCTCTTCCTCCCCAACGGCTATCTTCTTCCTTCTGCTCATTCCAGCTCGTCCAAAATAGAAAAGGAGCTCTCTCTCTCTCCCTCCATTAGTGACCTTGAGCCCTAAAGCAAATCCATTGATTTCCCCATCAATCCTTGAGAGAAAAGGGTCCAAAACTCGATTAGAGAGCAGCTCCATTGATTCCTCAACTCAAAAGAGCACTTGGTTCATATTTTGGCAGGCGGTTGTGTTTGTTACTCTTGGAGCTTGGCTCCTAGCTAGGCTAGAGCATCGCCCGTGGAGCTTGCCAACTTGTGTGGTAGCCCCGGGAGGTTTGTAACCATCTCTTGAAGCTAGTAAACTCACCCCTCATCTCAAGAGTTAAGTCTCTTGACTTGAGAATGAGGAAGGGTTGGAAAGCCCTAAGCCTTAGTGGCTAACCTCAACAACATGGACGTAGGCAAGCCTTGGTGGCGAGCCGAACCACGGATAAATCATTATGTCTCTTGTGCTTGATTTACATTACTTGCATGTCATATTGTTGTTGAGGTGATTTCTAGGGTTTCTAGTCGATCTACTTGTGTGTGGTGTTCCTACTACTTCTAGCTCTCGATCTGTGACTATCATACCTACAGTAAGCTGAGAAATTTCTCCGATCTAAGTTTCTGTTCACTGATTTTGAACTATGACTCAAAGTTGTCTACAGGTGCGGCAGTGCCGCTGTTCTGGCCTGGTAGTGCGCAGTCCGCAGTGCCGCCCATTAGAGCGGCAGTGCCATAGGGTGAAATTGATAAAAGTTTGAGTGTTTGTTTTGACTAGGCCTATTCACCCCCTCTAGGACCAACCAGAGATCCTACAAGTGGTATCAGAGCGAGGTTACCTCATATACGCTTCACCGCATGAGGTATGGAGCCCGAGGAGGAGTTAGTGGCGTGAAGCCGGTGGATGTCGACACTGGACAGCAGCGAGCTGAGCACGTCGACAGCAAGCAACACCACTACTACCACATCTTGAGGCTACCGATGCCGAAAGAGCTCTCAATGATAATGAGAGAAGAAGAAGGAAGGAGGCAAGAAAGCTAAAAAGAGAAGCAAGAGAGAAGAGGAGGAGGAAGCGGTTAGAGGAGAAGAAGCAAAGGAAAGAAGAAAGAAGGCTCAAGAGAGAAGCAAGAAGAAAAAGAAGAGAAGCTAGGAAGAAGAAGGAAGAAGAAGAGAAGGCAACAAGTAGCATCATCAAGCATATCAAGTAGTTCTGAAGATGGAGATGATGATGAGTCATACCAAGTGTCGAAGGGGAACAAGAAGGAGAAGAAAGGAAAGGGCAAGGCCAACAACAACAAATATGCCATCGTATCCTTTAACTACTCTTCTATTCCTATGACTAACCATGATCGGAGGTCTTTCATCAATGTGCCCACGGGCAAGTTACCTCATTTCAATGGGACTAACTTTGCCAAGTGGAAGCACTTGATGAGAGCCTATCTTATAGGTCTTCACCCTGGCATTTGGGAGATTGTTTGCAATGGATTTGAGTCTCCGGTTGATCCCAAGAACCCAACACTAGAAGAGATGAGAATCATTCACCTCAATGGTCAAGCCACAAGTGTGTTGCTTAGTGCCTTGGATGGTGATGAGTACAATAGAGTGATTGGAGTTGATGTTGCCAAGCAAATATGGGACACTTTGCACCTAGCACATGAAGGGGTTGACAAAGTGAGAAAGGCAAGGATTGATTTGTTGATGTCAAAGCTCAACCGGTTTGTAATCTTAGATGGAGAGGGGCCACAAGAGATGTTTGATAGGTTGATGACAATGGTGGGCAAGATTAGAGGCTATGGTTGTGATGAGCTAGATGATCACAAAGTTGTCAAGATTATGTTGGAAGCTTATTCACCTAGAAATGAGACCGTAGTCACTCTAATTAGAGACAAGAAGAAGTTTGAGTACTTCACACCAAATGATGTACTTGGGAGGATCTTGACCTTTGACATGCAAAGAGAAGAAGCAAATGAGAGGAAGAAACTTGGAGAATTGCAAGCAAAGCTAGAGGGCATCAAGATCAAAGATGTAGCTCTCAAGGCCAACAAATCAAGCAAGCAAGGCTCTACAAGCAAGTCCAAGATCAACCAACAAGCTTCAACTAGCAAGCCCAAAGCAAGCAAGCAAGTTCAAGAAAGAGTAGAGACCACATCATCTTCAAGTGAAAGTGAAAATGATGATGATCAATATGAGAAGATTGATGATGTTGCTCTCTTTATGAAGAGATTTCACAAGGGGCTAAAGAAGCAAGGCTACAAGGTAGTGAAGAGAAACTTTCCAAACAAGAAAAAGAGGACATGCTACAATTGTGGTAGCACCGATCACTTCATTGCCAAGTGTCCATATGAGATCAAGGACAACAAATACAAGAAAGAGGACAAGGCTCACCGGAGGAAGAGCAAGAAGAACATGGGAGAGGCTCACATTGGGCATGAATGGGACTCAACTAAAGAGAGCACAAGTGAAGAGGATGAGAAGATTGCAACCGTTGCCATTCACAAGTCATCCCCTACACCAAGGCTCTTCAACAACATATCCGATGATGACTACTACTCCCCTCAAATTTGTCTCATGGCAAAGCGTGAGAAGGTAAAATCCAAATCAAAGGCCAAATCTCCTCCACCTCCTAGTGATATCTCTAGTAGTGATATTAGTGATAGCTCTAGTGATGATGAATCTAGTGATGAAGAAATAAACATGATAACTAAAAATTTGGATGGAAAGACCAAATTATTCATCACTAAGCTAATGGAGGATCTAGAGAGTGTCCAAGCCGAGCTAGAATCTAGAGAAGAGACTCTTATCCAACAAGAGGATCTCTACATTGCTAGCAAAGAAGCTCTTGCATTAGAGAGAAGTGAGGTGGAAATCCTTGCGCAAGGCCTTGGCCAAAGAGCAAGAGGACCATGCTATCACAAAGAAAGCAAATAAAGCTCTCAAGAAAAAGTATTGTGACTTGGATGAAAAGCACAAAGAACTTGAGATGCAATATGGCATTCTTTGGGATAGCAACTCACATCTCTCTAAGGCAAAGGAAACCTCTACTTCCTCCACTAGTCAAGGTTGTGGAAAATGTTTTAATCTTGATTTGAATGCCTATTCCACTAACCTTGCAAACATGGAGGCTATGAGAAAGGAGATTGCTAGGCTCAATGAAATCATTGAAAAGGGTGGATGAGTGTGACCCAATTCAATGACAAGAAGAATGATGAATCAAAAGGGCCACAATTTAAGCAAGGAAGGCATCCCTCAATCAAGCATGGGCTCGGCCACACAAAAGGAGCCAAGACAAATGGAAGAAGGATAGTGAATGGCTATGAGTGTGTGCAGTTTGAGAGGAAGGGCAAAAATTGGTATAGATCAGCCTACACAGACCGCGGCAGTGCAGCGTCCTAGAGCGATAGTGCTGCAGTGAAGGGCGGCAGTGCCGCGCCCCGCAAAAATGGGAAGGCTACCAATTCTGCTCCTGATCAAACTAAGCCCAAGAAGAAGGTGTACCAGTAGAAATATGTTTTCCAGAAGCCTAAGGAATCATTGTGGGCCACCAAGAACAAGTATGCCTATCAACCAAAGACTTATGTACCTCGACAAAGCTGGACATCATGCTTTGTTTTGAAGAACAACAGCAGTGGGAAAGTGGTTGCAAAATATGTTGGAAAGGAAACCAACATATATAGGAATACTTCTATTTAGGTTCCTAAGATCCTTGTGACTAACATGCAAGGCCCCAAGTCAAATTGGGGACCTAAATCTAGCAACTAAACTTATTTTGTAGGCATACTCCTCTGGTGGATCAAGTTGGGTGCTTGATAGCAGATGTACAAATCACTATGACCAGAGAAAGGAGTATGTTCTCATCATATTCACCGATGACACTCAAATGAAAATATTGTCTTTGGAGACAATTCAAAGGGGGATGTGATTGGTCTCGATAAGTTGCTATAACCCTTGAGCATTCAATTACAAATGTATTACATGTTGATTCGTTAAGTTACAACTTGTTGTCTATTTCTCAATTGTGTGAGATGGGCTACAATTGTCTCTTTACGGATAAGGGTGTGGAAGTCTTTAGAAGGGAGGATTCCTCTATTGTCTTTACTGGGTCAATTAAAGAACAAGCTTTACTTAGTTGATTTCAACAAAAGTAAAGCTAAGCTTGAGACTGTTTAGTGGCAAAATCTAGCATGGGTTGGCTTTGGCATCGCTGACTAGCTCATGTTGGGATGAGGAACTTGGCCAAACTTCTAAAAGATGAACACATCCTTGGACTAACAAATGTTCACTTTGAGAAAGATAGGATTTGTAGCGCTTGTCAAGCCAGAAAGCAAGTTGGCGTACCTCACCCACCAAAGAGCATCATGACCACCAAGCAACCATTGGAGCTAATACATATGGATCTCTTTGGACCGGTCACCTACCTAAGTATCGGAGGTAACAAATATGGTCTTGTTATTGTTGATGACTATTCCTGTTTCACTTAGGTATTTTTCTTGCATGACAAGTGCCAAGTTCAAGAGAAGGTGAAGATATTTGTTAGAAGAGCTCAAAAGGAGTTCGGTCTTCCCATCAAGAAAGTGAGAAGTGACAATGGGACCGAATTCAAGAATACTCTAGTTGAGGAATTTCTTGATGAAGAGGGCATCAAGCATGAGTTTTCAACTCCATACACCCCTCAACAAAATGGTGTAGTAGAGAGGAAGAATCTGTACACTCATTGACATGGCAAGGACAATGCTAGATGAGTACAAGATGCCAGACATCTTTTGGTGCTGAGGCCATCAACACCGCTTGCCATGCCATCAACCACCTCTACCTACACAAGAAGTTGAAGAAAACTTCATATGAGCTTCTAACCGATAACAAGCCTAAGGTGTCTTACTTTAGAGTGTTTGGGTGCAAGTGTTTCATACTTAATAAGAAACCCAAAACCTCTAAGTTTGCACCTAAAGTTGATGAAGGTTTTCTTCTTGGTTATGGATCAAATGAACATGCCTACCGTGTCTTCAACAAAACCTCCGGGAGAGTTGAGATTGTGGTAGACGTGACATTTGATGAATCTAATGGCTCTCAAGTGGAGCAAGTTGATTCAAGTGTTGTAGGAAAGGAGGATCCACCATGTGAAGCAATCAAGCAATTGACTATTGGTGATATTAGACCACAAGAAGATGAAAGTCACTAAAGTGGTGGTTCCTCAAGTTGTTGCTGCACCTATTTCCGCTGACATACCTGATGCTACACTACAGCAAACACCTACTGCAACTCCTACACATGGCAGTGCTGCACTTGAGGGCGGCAGTGCCGCACCTACACAGTCAGCAGCAGCTGATTTGACTCTAGCTCGTGGACAAAACCTACAACCCATATTTGAGCAAGATGATGATGAAGATCTAGAAGATGAACAAGAGGCCATTGAGCATCCAAGGCTAAGGCAAATAATACAACAGGATCATCTCGTTGACAACATCCTTGGAAGTCTTCGAAAGGGGGTAACAACTCATTCACATTTAGCAAATTTTTGCCAATATTACTCGTTTGTTTCCTCTTTGGAACCTCTTAAGGTAGAACAAGCACTTGGAGACTCGGATTGGGTGATGGCCATGCAAGAAGAGCTCAACAACTTTGAAAGAAACCAAGTGTGGAGCTTGGTGGAATGACCCAATACCAATGTCATTGGCACCAAGTGGGTTTTCCGCAACGAGCAAGATGAAAATGGAGTGGTGACAAGAAACAAAGAAAGATTGGTTGCTCAAGGTTTCACTCAAGTAGAGGGCTTGGACTTTGAAGAAACATATGCACTGATGGTAAGGCTTGAAGCAATCTGAATGCTTCTAGCCTATGCCGCTCATCACAACTTCAAGCTACATCAAATGGATGTGAAGAGTGCATTTCTCAACGGCTCTATTCAAGAACTTGTCTATGTTGAGCAACCACCGGGCTTTGAAGATCACAAGTTTCACAACCATGTCTATAAACTCCAAAAGGCACTCTATGGGCTTAAGCAAGCACCAAGAGCATGGTATGAATGCCTTTAAGGAATTTTTGCTTAAACAAGGCTTTGAAATAGGCAAAGCCGATCCTACTCTTTTCACTCACAAAGTCAACAAAGATATATTTGTGTGCCAAATATATGTCGATGACATAATATTTGGTAGTACTAATCATTCTTTTTGTGAGGAATTTAGTAGGATCATGACCAAGAGATTTGAGATGTCCATGATGGGTGAATTAAAGTTCTTCCTCGGATTTCAAATCAAGCAAGTGAAGGATGAAACTTTCATTAGCCAAACAAAGTACACCCATGATATGCTCAAGAAGTTTGACATGGTGAATGCCAAGCCTATCAAAACTCCCATGCCAACCAATGGACATCTAGATCTCAATGATGAAGGGAAAGCCATGGATACTAAGGTATATAGCTCCATGATCGGCTCTCTACTTTATTTGTGCGCATCTAGGCCCGATATTATGCTTAGTGTGTGCATGTGCGCTAGATTTCAAGCTAACCCGAAAGAGTGCCACTTAGTGGCCATTAAGAGAATCTTGAGATATTTAGTACAGACTCCGAACCTTGGCTTGTGGTATCCTAAGGGCACTAAGTTTGATCTACTTGGGTATTCAGATTCTGATTACGCCGGTTGCAAAGTAGATCAAAAAAGCACCTTGGGGACATGTCAATTCCTTGGAAAGTCTCTAGTGTCTTGGAATTCTAAGAAGCAAAATTGTGTACCCCTTTCCACCGCCGAAGCTAAGTATGTTGTAGCCGGTGCATGTTGTGCTCAACTACTTTAGATGAGGCAAACCCTTCAAGATTTCACATGTCACTTCACCAAAATCCCACTCTTGTGTGACAATGAAAGTACCATAAAGATCGCCAACAATCATGTAAGCCACTCAAGAACTAAGCACATAGACATCCGACATCATTTCTTGAGAGACTACGAAGCTAAAGGAGATATCGAAATTCACCATGTGAGCATCGAAAAGCAACTAGCCGATATCTTCACTAAGCCTCTTGATGAGTCAAGGTTTTGTGCTTTGCATAGTGAGCTAAATATACTTGATTCTCATAATGTGGTTTGAACTATAGCACACCTTGATTGATGAACTAGCATGGATAGGAGAAATGAATTGGAAAGGTTTAAATATTGTGCTTCAAAATGATTTATCACAAGAAACAAGTGCATTACGATCATTGTTTGTATGGATTAATTGTTGCTGATCATAGTGTGCTTGAGATATGTGTCCATATCCAACATGTATATAGCTATTTAGTTAGTACTTAAATCTTGCTGTTCTACAGAGTGCGGCAGTGCCGCGTGTGGTGAGCGGCAATTCCAATCAGAATTTGGCCCACAACAACCTATTACTATGGGGGACTATTCTTTACTCCTTTTACCAACTAGCCCGCGGTAACTCTCTCTCTCTCTCTCCTCATTCTACCCCAGCAGCCACCACCTCTCTTCTCTGCCACCCTAACAGAGCAGCCACCGTCGCCCACTGTCCAGCGCTGCGCCACCGACTCTGACACTGCTGGCCCTACTGCTGCCTTTCTTCCTCATCGCCAGCAGCAGCCCTAGCTCATGGACAGAGACATTTCATCTCTTTCCTCCTCAATCCACGTAAATAAAGATGAAACACTAACCTAATTCCGATATATGCAATTTGTCGATTCTAGCTATCTTGGATGATTGATTGGAAGCTATATAGTAGTCTGGATGGTGTATTAAGGATTGATTGAAGTAGGAATCATGATTCAACTTTGGAACCAAACTAACTATTGTGGTAGTGCCGCACCTCTATGGCAAAGATGGCAATGCTACACTCCTAGTTCGATGGTTGACTCACTTTATCTATTTTACTCAGCTCTTAATGCTAAGATTCATGATTACTAGGCTTTCTCTCAATCATATCTAGATGAATCGATGACATTGACATGTTTATGCTTGCTGAGATTATATAGTGGGTTGGGAGTTAAATTATGAAGTAAGTTCAGTAGACAAGAAGATGCAAAATGCAGTCTTGGTGAAACAACTGGTGCGGTAGTGCCGCTCATCTGGGGGTAGTACCTCATCAACTACTTTCCTCACTTGCACGTTGACTCTTCTTGAGTACTTAACTTACTTTATAGGGTAACTTCTACTCTCCTTATGTATAGTTTCTCATTTGGACCTATATTTGTCTACATAGATGGCCTCTAGAGGTGATGATGACTGGAGGGGGAAGAGGAATATGACTGAGCCTCGGGATAAGCAGATGCCTCATCATGGTCATGGTAGGACCATAGGGGGCAGCAGTAGTGCAACAGGCAGAGATGTTGCTAGAGACAGGGGGAGGAGAGATCAGATGATCCAGGATGAGAACCTAGAGAGGGCTGGCCGCACCATTCCTCTAGGTGCTTGCCCAGATGCTCCACCTCATCTTGAGGAGTTTGACAGGAGCTACATCAGAGAGCATTCTAAGGATGTTGTTATGAGGCATCCTGTTGACACACGTCCATATCCCGTGCTCAATTATGCGGGAAAGCTAAAGATGGTGGAAGAAGCACGGGAAAACAATCCCTATGAGCAGCCAAAGGATTTGGAGATTGACTATAGGTTTTGGGATGAGTTTCATTCCAACTTCTATGCATCTGTGAACTTCAACTCTAAGAAATCCAAGGTTGTCAAGATGCAGTATGTTGATTGGGAGGAGATAAAGGGAAATAATGATCCTGAGTTCAATAAGGTGATCAAGGTTTGTGAGTTGTTTAGCCTCACTGATATTATGAGCTTCAGATATAATTGGAATGAAGAAGTGCTAGCCCAGTTTCATGCCACTTTCTTCTATAGCATCTACACTGAAGAGATTCACTGGATGACTGAGGGATGACATTATAGAGTTGATTTTGTGACTTTCAGCCAGATCCTTGGTTTTGGAGAGGAGGAGCGGGGTTTTACTTACATTCATGATGAGGCTAGAGCTGAGATCTATGATATTGCCTATACGTGGATTGACAAGAGAAGTGCAGATGGGAAGGTCAATGGCCTAAAGAGCTATTATTACATTCTAAACAATTTGATCAGGCACACTATCAATCCCAAGGATGGAGTAGCTTCTGATCTTAATGGATATGTGAGGAATGTGCTTGCTAGATTTGCTCCTGGAGGTGACAGGTTTAATGTCCCTCGCTTCATGTGGCGTGAGCTGAGGAACGCCTTGGAGGATGTGAGAAATGGGATACCCTATGCCCCTATCTCATGTTTATGATTGAGAGGGTCACTGGCTATAGATTTGAGAAAGATGGTCTTCACACCGTCTACAAGATTGAGAAGACTCGAGGAGTAGGTGCTAGCAGGGCAGTGAGATGCTCTCCATTAGTTGTGGACGTGACTGAGTCGTCCTGCTCTAGGCCTCGCAAGGAAAAGAAGATGGAGAAGTTTGGGAAGTGGATCAAGGCTATTTTCACCCCATGCACCTATGCAGCAAGGACAGCATATCAGGACCGGTTGGAGAACCATGAAGCCAACCGGGAGGCTATAGAGCATACAGGGCTGCCACCTCTTTCTCCAGTTTAGTCACCGCCAAGGTTTGATGACCTCCCTAGCCTTTCTAAGACATATTCAGAGGATGAGGAGGAGGGGGAGGAGGAGGAGCAGCCAGAGCTTGATCCTCACATGAGTTTGAGGTCCACCTTGTAGTCCATGAGGAAGAGCACCAGGCATGAGCGCCTCACTTTGACCACTCATCGCCAAGGGAGGACAGTGGTGTCTTCTTCCTCCGATGATGACGACGACGATGATGATGGTGGAGAGGAGGATGTTACAGGTGCTAGTGGAGCTGCTGGTGGGGATGATGTCGATTGGGACACCATCCAAGAGGATGAGGAGTGAGTGTTGGTATTTCTTCTTTTCTTCTCTTTTTGGTGCTTTATGCCAAAGGGGGAGAAAATTAGAGGGGTCAACAACTTTTTCGACGCCATGGAGAGAAGGTTGCTGCAACTAGAGTCATGTTCATATCCGTTTAGAATAGTCTTTGTTAGGTGAGAGTTTGAGAGTCCAATTGAAACTCTATTTATGTAATAATGCTACTTAAGTACTTTATATATGTGTAGGATATGGACATATATTAATCTATATTGTCGCTTGTGATACAATTGTGCTAGAATGTATATCTTTATATGTATCACATGTTGTGTGGCGTCTGTTCAGATCTGTGCTGTTACAACAAGTGTGGCAGTGCCGCTCTCTAGTGTGGTAGTGCCGCGCCTAGCTATAACAGCAAAACATATTGTGGATAAACTATCATTCGCGTCACGTTCTACATACCTGACACAGTATGTAGCACCCCACAGGAGCATGGATGTAGGGGAGCCCCATCACTTTCACTAAAATGTGAATCTTGGCTTCTTATGCCAATATGAGAATTCAATTCTCTATTCACTCATTTAGGGGGAGGCTCTACACCCTTGGCCTAAAAAAATCTTAGTATTTATTTCATATCTTTTGTAAGCTCTAATTGGGTTGTCATCAATCACCAAAAATGGGAGATTGAAAGTGCAATCAAGGCCTAATTGTAGGTTTTGGTGATAATGACCACGCAATTAGAGAACTAATGAGATTAGGGAATTTATATTCGAGGATGCTACATGAAACGGAGGAGCCCCCAATTACAAATGTTGCTGGCTTCAAATTCAAAGAGGTTTAAATTCTTTTATATTTTGAATTTGAGTATAGGAAAAGACATACTATAAAGGGGGACATAATGCTTAAGCTAACATGTGCTACCAAGTGCTCAAACATACTCACGTATCCTCAGATTCAAAGCCAAGACAGCCTAAACTTCACTCTTCCCCCTAGCTGTCTTGACAGCTGCGGCACTGCCGCACTTGAAGAGAGAGTAGTGCGGCACTACCGCACTTAATCCATGGCACTACCATGACTTAAGTGACCGTTGGGGGCAGAGGGGGTATTTATACCCATCCTCTTCCTCCCCAACAGCTATCTTCTTCCTTCTGCTCATTCCAACTCATCCAAAACAGAAAAGGAACTCTCTCTCTCTCTCTCCCTCCATTAGTGACCTTGAGCCCTAAAGCAAATCCATTGATTTTCCCATCAATCCTTGAGAGAAAAGGGTCCAAAACTTGATTTGAGAGCAACTCCATTGATTCCTCAACTCAAAAGACCACTTGGTTCACGTTTTGGCCAGCGGTTGTGTTTGTTACTCTTGGAGCTTGGCTCCTAGCTGGCTAGAGCATCGCCCGTGGAGATTGGCAACTTGTGTGGTAGCCCCGGGAGGTTTGTAACCATCTCTTGAAGCTAGTAAACTCACCCCTCATCTCAAGAGTTAAGTCTCTTGACTTGAGAACGAGGAAGGGTTAGAAAGCCCTAAGCCTTAGTGGCTAACCTCAACAACGTGGACGTAGGCAAGCCTTGGTGGCGAGCCAAACCATGAGATAAATCATTGTGTCTCTTGTGCTTGATTTACATTACATGCATGTCATATTGTCGTTGAGGTGATTTCTAGGGTTTCTAGTCTATCTACTTGTGTGTGGTGTTCCTACTACTTCTAGCTCTCGATCTGTGACTATCATACCTACAGTAAGCTGAGAAATTTCTTTGATCTAAGTTTCTGTTCACTGATTTTGAACTATGACTCGAAATTGTCTACAAGTGCGGCAGTGCCGCAGTCTAGTAGTGCCACCCGTCAGAGCGGTAGGGCCGCAGGGTGAAATTGATAAAAGTTTGAGTGTTTGTTTTGATAGGCCTATTCACCCCGCCCCCGTCTAGGCCAACCAGAGATCCTACACAATGGCATATTATCTGTGCGCTTACGGATACTTTAATATATATATATTTTTCTCTGAACTTTACAAGTGTCATTAATAATTACCAATCATGCATTTCTGGCATTATGCTAGGGATGACAACCTAATAACAAGTGATGCTAAGAAATGCCAACAAGCATTTTTGGAGCCATTACCGGGGAGGGGCACATGGCTAAAGAGAATTGACCAAATAAATACTTATTGATAAAATCATAACCTCTGCTTTAGCAGGCTTACCCTTGTTTGTCTTTATTCATATCTTATATAGGGTATTGCAGACTTGGTTGTGATTCACCAACAATTTCCAATCAGAATCAACCGAATCAAGAGGAAGCTCAACACCAGTTCCTAAAGTCATGGTTGAGAAGACTCTACGTGAATTCTCTGCTCCAAGCACTGAGAACATCCGCACTAGACCAACCCTCAAAACCAACAATCTCGAGTTTGATCTCAAGCCAAGACTCATCAACATGGTGCAAGCTACTCCATTCAGCGGAAAGACACATGAAGATGCTAGTGCTCACCTTTAGAATTTTTTGGAGATAAGCAGCACAGTTGTCATCAAGGACATTGCTCAAGACATCATACTACTTCGCCTATTTCCATTCTCACTAGTGGGAAGAGCGAAGCAATGGTTCTACATCAACAAAGATCACATCAACACTTTGACAAGATGTTCAAAGGCCTTTCTAGAAAAGTTCTTCCCTATAGGCAAGAACAATGCCTTAAGAGGAAAGATTTCAAACTTCCAACAACAGAAAGGAGAAACCATTCTAGAAGCATGGGAATGTTTTCAAGAATACATTTCAAATTGTCCTCATCATGGGATGGAAGATTGGTTGCTCATGCAAAGTTTCTACCATGGATTAACTCAAAAAGCTCATGAACAACTTGATGCCACTACTGGAGGATCATTTATGTCACTCACCCTTGGAAAAGCTGAGACTCTTATGGAAAAGATAGCCTCTAATCAAGGCTAGTCATCATGCAACATTCAATTAAGCTATAAGAGTGAAGAAGTACTAGAACAGGTGTGTGCACTGTCAACCAAGATGGATGTACTATTGAATTGGCTTGAACAACGAGCCAATTACAAGAAAGATCGTCAGGCTATTCAAGATGCATTCAATGCTCAGAATGTATGTGGAGAATATTTGGGGTTGAATTCCTTGAATATCAGGAGGATGCAAACATCATGAACTCTGCTCCACAACAACAGAGACAAGGGTGGAATCAACAACAACGGTCGACTTACCAAGGTAAGTACCCAGGTAATAGCCATAATACTCCTAAGCAGCCATCCTTGAGAGACATTATCTTAGAACAAGCTAGGATTAATGAGAATATTTCTAATAAGCTTGCTTTTAATGACAAGGTCCTAGAAAGCATAAATACTAAAATGGATAGTTTTTCTTCTGCTATAAAAGACCAACTTAGCTATAATAAAAAGATAGAATCACAATTAGCCCAGTTGGCTACTGCTCTGCCTGTTGCTACTAACCTTGAGAAGGTAAATGCCATAACTACAAGAGGGGCAAGTCTACTCGTGATCCACCATATCCGACAAGGACAGGCAAGACACCGGTGGTAGTGCAAGAAGAGTAGAAAACAACTGATGAAGTTGAAGAATTTGGGCCATAAGAGCGAGAATTACAACAAGATTTTCACGACATGACCCTCCTACTGTTTCCACGTAGAAATTGGAAAACCAAAACGGATGAGAAGTTTGGTAAGTTTGTAGAGGTAGTTCAAAAGTTATATATCAATATTCCGTTGCTAGATGCCATACCGGTACCTACCTATGTGAAGTATCTCAGAGACATCCTCAACAACAAAAGACCACTGCCTTCCACTGAGGTAATTAAGTTAACGGCGGAGTGTAGTGCAGCCATCCTAAATACTTTACATGTCAAGAAGAAGAATCCAGGGTGTCCCACTATCGATTGCTCAATCGAGAGGGAGAACTTCGAGAATGCGTTATGCGATCTTGGAGCAAGTGTCAGTGTCAAGCCCAAAAAGGTCTTTGACAAGCTCAACTATTCAACACTCACGTCAACATCAATGTGTTTGCAACTAGCCAACCAATCGGTCCGCTACCCTATGGGAATCGCCAAAAATATTCTGGTAAAAATATGAAACTTTTTCGTTCCCGTAGATTTTGTAGTACTTGATATGCAAGAAGACATGAAGACACCCCTCATTCTTGGGAGATCCTTCCTAAGCACTACAAATGCTCACATTGATGCTGGAGCTAGAGAAATCAAATTACATATCAATGGAAAGGAAGAGCGATTCGCCTTCAAGCCAAGACCGGAACAATGCTCTAATTTGGAGTGGCGTGAAAAGCAAGTGCAGCCATTAAGGTCTCCATCTCCGGGACCAACGGATGCACCCAATGAATAAAACCTGAACTGAGGAGTCTAGTTTGGAGGACTTAAAATTCCCGAACCCTCACCAGGAGGTAACTCGGTAGTTATCCATATTTACTTTTTCGTATTGCATTAATCATTTTATCTTAGCATATCTACTTTTCAACATTTGCATCATAAAAAATAAATTCTCATCATGGCATTATAAAAATCTAAGGCCCATGTAAATATTTTTATGCCATAAAAACCCATAAGAAATATTTACCGTGGAGGCGTAAAACTTTAAAAATACCATCATTCATCTTGTTATATTTCATAGTATCATAAATTTTTTTTGCAATGCATTGTTATATATACGGTAGAAATACAGGCACCGGGACCCACAGACACATGGATCCCACTCAACCACCACACATCACCTCCATCTCTTCACTTCCACCTCCATTCTCCACTACCTTCCACTCTACCCGCCATTCTGTCATATCTCCACCAAAATTCTCCACCGACGGCCACCATCACATGCTTAAGCATGAAGGAAGGGTCAAGAGAAAGAGGAGGCCATTTGGCCACTATGTGGGGTCGGTCGGCCCCATCACTAGGCCGGCCAGCCTCCTGCTTCCCCCGCTATAAATCCAAGCCCCAAACTTGCTGCTCTCAGCCATCACATAACATAATCCCAGCTCTTGAGTTCGAAAATCTAGAAGAAAATTTCATAGTTGAATTTCCTTGGTAGAAGTAGTGTTGGAAAAAGAAAGAGTGAGAGGAAGTTTGAGTCTAAAAGTAGTGTTAAAATCTTGAGAAAGAGAGGAAGAGGTGCTGCTAAAATTTAAGCAAGAAAAATAGAATTTAAGAGTGGTAGTGTTGTCCAAATCAAGAGAGGAAATTAAAAAGAACTAGGGTGGAAGACATACTAGAATCTTGATTAGAATATTCACTAGGCAATCTCGGACGACTAACCTCTGGATGACTGACTTTTGGAATGGCTAACCACTAACATTTTTATTTTCCTAATCCCGTTCCACGAGTTGTATTGTTTTTGTCTATTTTGCAGGAAAATGAGCAAGATCGCCGACCAACTCAAGAGTGCGATATCGTTTAGTTCAACAAGATGTTCTTCGTCCCGAGCAAGCACCGACATGGAGGTTGATCCTCCGTCTCCCGCTGTTGGAGCACCATCCCAATAGCCCCCAAGGAGAGGAACGTTCTTCTACAAGGAAAGTAGCTCAAGCTCCGAGATGATAGGGAGACGAACATCTACAAGAAGCTGAAGGACCGGGATTTCGTCCTCACCCCTGCCTTCGATCTAGCCCTACTTCAGTCCATAGGTATGGACTCTGAATTTGAACTTATTTTCAAGGATGTAGGATGGGAGGATGCATGGGAAATAGATGAGTCAGGGTGCAAGCTTTTGACTATTGAATTTTTATGCACTTTACAAACCACCAACTCGGAAGTCTCATTTAGGTTCTTTGGGAAACAATTTTCTTTTCCTTGGAAGAACTTTAGTGAGCTTCTAGGATTCCCTGCTCAGTGCACAATTGATGTAGACTCAATTATACAAGATTTTGATAGGATGAAGTTTTGGAGGGAGATATCGAAAGAAATTGTTTGCTACCACCCTCGCACCAATGACATTCACCGCCCTACTTTGCGGTTCATGCACAAATGGCTAGGATTTTCTCTTTTTCCTAGAAATGACTTCCACACAGTTAGGAATGATGAACTGAAGTTATTATATGCCATGGTTAAAAGAAAGAAGGTCTTGTTTACACCAGAATTTGGAAGGAGGATCTCAAGAGCTCGAGAAGTCCCAAAATCATGTTAGCAAGGAATCGATTGCGTGCGGATCAGAACCAGCTGATTCGGATGCAGCACTAGAATTGGCTTTCTTCAAATAGCACCAGCAGATAACGACAGAGGCTATGATTGGCAATGGGACGAAACATGCTGGACTCTACAAAAAGGGAAAGATTAGAGTCCAAGTTATCTTAAATTAGGAATATTTTCATTTTATGCCAAAGCTTGTAACAAATCGTGCTTGAGTAGGATTCATGTTTAGACTCCGGGTATAAATACCAAACCCCGGCTATTGCAGAAATCAACAATCAATCAAATACAAAGTCAATTACTTTTTTTGGTTACGGACACCCCTTAGGAGTAGGAGTAGAGTAGATCTCGGCGAGTTCTTCAGCGAGTATGGCTGCATCGATCCGGTCGACCTCCACTGCTTGTCTGTAAGTTCGTCATGGTTTATACCTCTGTTCATATGGCCTCATCGATCCAGTCCGACCCCCACTGCGACTCTGGTATAGGCTAGTTACGATTCTTGTCTAATTCAAGTATGCCCTATGTGATTCTGCCTCACACCCCACTCCTTGAATTAGATCAAGGTCAAGTTATCTTATTTAACTCATTGTTTGCTAATCTAAAACTGATCTAATCTACATCTTAAGCGATGAGTTATGTTTTTTATTGTGTTTTGCGTCAATCTTAATCATGCATAGCGTGTGGTTAAGGCATGTTCGATCTTGAGTAGATCTATTAGTTAATGAAAACCATTCCATGGCCCGTCATCATGGCCTGTGGGATTCTGCCTCTCACCCCACTGTTGGCACCATAGAGTGGGGATCGTTAGTTAGTAGACCTGTTCCTGAGAAGGAATGACCTTAACTGTGCGCTATGCCTGAATCGGCTGTTTAGCCGATATCGAATGCTTTCACGAACAGTTCACATTACGAGATCATTGAAGTAGAGATAAGTTGAAAGATGCGTTAGCCCCATGATCTTGTTATGGTATTATGGCCTGCATGATTCTGCCTCATGCCCCACTGATATTAGTAATGAGTTAGGGTCATCGAGTTTATTGTTGTTTCTACAGCCTACATGATTCTGCCTCATGCCCCACTGGTCGTGGCGATAGATGAGATCTAACATGTTCATTAGATTTACCTTTATTAAATGGTTAAGAGGTGTTGAGTTGTTTCTTTAAATAAAAGGAGTTCGGTTACTTGTAATCATTGGCTCAGTATAAACCAATCATCATTGATATCTTATTGCCATTGATTAATATTTGCTTAAATAACATTTATCCTGAATGATAACCGATCCTTCTTATACAACCACATGAGCTTTAATCGATTCATTCTTATGAACATGCTGGGATCGGCTATTTTGTCAATTTCCTCTCATATCGGCTCTCAGAGCCGCACATTCGAGACTGTCTGGCAACACCGGCATATTCCACCCTTAATTACTGATAAGCTTCCTCTCCTTGTCAATTGCAGGGTCAAATTGACTGGCACGTCTCGGGAGGATTGTGCAGGATCGACCACCCTTGCGCTAAAGCCAGGCGGATCTACTCCATCGAGCGAACCCTTCCGGCTTGCTGCGTGTGTCCTCGGCACGGAGGCAAAAATTCTATGTCGACACACGTTTCTGGCACGCCCGGTGGGACACCACAATCGTCATGGCGGCTCACAACAATGACAACATCCTTATGGTACACAATGAAGACCTACCTGCTGAAGATAAGGATACCATTAGCAAAGCTATAGAAGAATTTCAGAAGAAGTGTTTGTTGTCCTACACCTAAACACGTGACAGCACAATTATTTAGAAATTTTCGCTACCAAGGGTTCTACTACACGGGCAGACAGATACAGTTGAAGCTGAAGACAGGCATTTCTTTATAGAAGCCATAGACAAATCTGTTTGTGATGCCATATCAAGCCGCAATGAAGCTTTTGTTGACGCATTTCACAACGCCATGAAAGAGGCGATTCATGCGATTCTAGTTGGTCAGGTTGGATTGACTTGTTACAACATTCTAGATCCGTCGACTCAAGGGACTAATCAAGTTGGTACCAGCCATCAAGAAGCAGTACTAGCTGGTAATGGTGATGTCCAGACACTTCAAGGTTCATCTGAACAAACTCTAGGCACTGCTATGAATCAGGTACAGTACAATCCTAGACCGTCAATATAGCATGTAAAACAGCTGACGGGGCAAAGTCAGAACCAGATGATCAATTTTGGCACATCAGGCCACATACCGTCGTTGGCTCAAAAGATAGCACCATCAATTCAAAAGATCCATAGAGATATAGATCCTTATGTCTATAATCAGAGACTTCAAGCAGCAAGCCAGCAAAGGACCCAACAGATTGAGATTCCACAAGGCTATCACTATGGCATGGATTATAACACCCTCCACATGATGCCAAATCCAGGATATCAAGGCACGCAATTTTCAATCCACATAATGGTCAGCAAGTACCGAGAAATCCAGATCCGCAAGCTGATGAGTTGCTGCTGAAGGTGATCGAGATGATGAAGAATTAGTTCGGTTTGAAGCCGAAGGGGCTGACCTTTTCATACAAACATCCATATCCAGAATGGTATGATTTGGTCGCCCTTCCTACAAATTACAGGCTCCCAGAGATCGCCAAGTTCACTAGTCAAGACAGTACAAGCACAATAGAACATGTTAGTCGGTATCTTACACAATTGGGTGAAGCATCAGTTGAGGATGCTCATCGGGTTCGTTTCTTCTCCTTATTCCTGTTAGGGCCAGCCTTCACTTGGTTCTCGTCACTACCAGTCAACTCCATTACCAATTGGGCTGACCTGGAGAAGAAGTTTTATACATATTTTTACACTGGGACTGGAGAAAAGAAGATCACCGATCTGACGACCATGAGACAGAGGGCTAATGAATCGGGCATTGAGTTTCTTTAGAGATTCCAAGAGACTAGGAATTTGTGCTTCTCATTGAGTTTGGCCAATGATCAGCTAGCTGCTTTAGCTGTCCAAGGAATGCTGCCAATGTGGAAGGAAAAGCTGCTAGGACAAGAATTTGACAACTTGGGTCAATTGGCTCAACGAGTAGCAGTGCTCAATAGCCAATTCCAGAGTATGCGCAGAGACACTCGATTCTAGAAGAATACCACTGTAGCCGAAGCTAATGATCCATACTTAGCAGATGACGGCTATGAAGATGAAGAAGAGGAGGTTGATGCAGCTGGATGGAATTGGAGCAAGAAGACAGTAATGGTGCCAAATCCTTGGGGAAGAGGAGTTGAGGAGAGCTATGACTTTGATGTCACGAAATCGAACAAGCTCTTTGACTTTTTACTTGAGAAGGGCCAGATCAAATTGCTAGACAATCATGTTATGTTGCCCCTGAACAGTTGAAGAATAAGAAGTTCTGCAAGTTCCATAATGCTACTTCTCATTCCACTAATGAGTGCAGAATTTTCCGGCAGCATATACAGAGGGCTATTCACCAAGGGAGACTCAAGTTTGATACGCCTCGAAAGATGAAAGTTGATGATAATCCTTTCCCAGGAGATCAAAATATGGTTGATGTTGGGATATTCAAAGGAAAAACTAAGGTCCTAACATCAGCCAAATCAAGAAAAGGTGGAACAGTCGATCCCAAGATGCAAATATCGGCTGATGAATATAGAGAGGTTAAAAATGTCATGATCAGTAGAAGAACCGATATGAGTAGGGGGAAACGTCAAAGGATGGAGCGACGAGGCCGCGAGTCACATCTCAGATCCTGTTGAATAAGTGGCGGCGGCATAAGGAAAAAGATTATCAGCAATGGTTAGAGGATCAAGAATACCAGCGTCAACTGGAAGAAGAGAGGTATGAGAGGAAGCAAGCCGAATCGCACTGGAATTGTCCTTTCTTCAGATAATGCTGAAATTAAGGTTTGAAATTGCCTACCAGACATGACTATCCAGAATGCAGTAATCAATAATAGGAGTTTAGGCAATCTCAAATCAACCGCTGGTCTATCCATGCCCAGAATGCATATCATCATAATAACATGGATCGACACTTAAAAAATAAAAGTATTCATGATCGGCTGGGAAAGAGAGTTGTTGACCAAGACTGGGCTGATCATGAAGAATGAAACAACCAGAGGGAACATGTTTGGTAGGAAGGTCAATGGTGCCCCGGAGGTTTAACAAGAAGCCAGAAGAGAAGAGTGCAACGCCTAAGGAATAAGGAGATGGAACAGGCTCAGCCATCCGGTAAAACTCAAGTGTGGCATACCAAGCAAATAGCTGATAAGAAACAACCATCGGCTAGTATCCAAATGGCTTTTCTGTTGCCATTAGAGTTCAGAGCTCCGGCGGATCAGGAAGTTTACTCAGACTTCGATGAATCAGAGTATGAAGAGATGGTTGCCAAGTTGATGGTTACACACCAAGCGATATTTGATAAGACAGTCAAACATCGGCACTTGAAGGCTTTATACATGAAAGGTTTTGTTGATGGGAAGCCGATGAACAAAATGTTAGTAGACGGAGGTGCTTCTGTCAATCTTATGCCTTACACTACTTTTTGTAAGCTTGGCAAAGGACCAGGAGATTTGCTTGAGACCGACATGATGCTTAGAGACTTCAGAGGGAATACATCTAAGACCCGGGGGGCAATAAATGTCAAGCTAACAATCGGGAGTAAAACTCTACTCACCACGTTCTTTGTCATCGATGGAAAAGGCTCATACAGTTTACTCCTTGGTCGTGACTAGATTCACGCAAACTATTGCATGCCATCAACCATGCATTAATGTTTGATTCAATGGCATGGGGATAATGTCAAGGTGGTTCGCCCTGATGAGTCTGTGAGCATCGCAACAGCCGATCTAGTGTTTTTGGAATTAGGAGACTTCGAATGCCTTTCTCGCAAAACATGGGAAGGAGGCTTCATAAGGATTAATAATGCAGGCCAATAGTCAATTTAAGCAATCGGCTCTGGAAGTTTGTTTTAATCAGTAATCGTGGCGTTGCGTTGGCCATTGAGTTAAGGAAAAATAAACATTGAGTATTGGAAATGGGTTTAGACCGATGTAGGTGAATGCTGAATTAAAGTGTAAGTGCGATTCAGAGTTGATGGATTTCTTAAGTGAAGCTCTATTTCGCTTAATAGGATGCTTGACTTGGATTGATCGATCGTTTGATCTTTGGAATGAAAAATGCATGAAGAGATGTTATTCTGACACCTGAATTTGATAGCCAATTCGTTCTCGGCTCCAATAGCCAGTACTAGGAAGGTATCACCTCTAGTTCAAAAATGAAAGATCTTCGAAGATAGTAAAAGCCGATACGATGTGTATCACCTATAGAGCAAAAAACAAAAAGAGCAAGAAACATTCGCAATCATATACGAAGGCATTGCATTGAAGCATATCCATAGAAGAATAGGGGTCTTTGTTCAATGGATTACCCTAAGAACAAACTAATCAAAGACCTTGTTCATTACATCTTGAGCGGATGTGACATCTACTATGGCCTCCGTGGCCGTGGTGAATTCTTCGAGCAGGTCTTCATGCTCCTCAGAGCCATCACCCATTGGGAAACCGGTCTCCATGGCGTAGAGCTCGTACCCAGTTTGAACTTGCGCCGTGGTCAGCGCCACCACCGCACCATGATGAACACTGTGGAGGGCGATCTCTTGAATGCGGGCCGGGATGTCTTGGAGACGAGCGTCAATATGGGAACCCCACGCATTGACGACGTCCGTGGCTATGTTCACTGCCAGTTGGAGAGACTCTAACTGCACCGTTAGGGCTGACAGTCACAGGAACAAAGGACTATCAAGACAGAGATAATAAAAATCAGAATGAGGCATTCCTAGAATTTATCTTACCCACAACCGTGGCGTCAGACTCAGCTAGCCACGCTCGGACAGCGCTGGCCTCCTCCTCAGCCACATGAAGGGCGGCCTGAGAAATCCCAAGGCGAATTTCTAGTTGGCCGTTCTCCCAAGTCACGTCAGAATAGCGATTCTAAGCCATCCTCCACTCATGAAGGTAGCGTCGGGCATTGTCTCCATTGTAGGAGTCAGAAGAATTCAATGACAAGGCCGGAAAAGAAGATGCGGCTTCGAAAGGCCCACCGGCCCTAGGAATAGGACTAAGACTATCGTTCACAACAAACCTGTAGGCGAGTCAGAACTATTCATCATCGCAAACAAGAAATGTCAATCTCACCTCATACGTCGGAGACGCTGGTTCATCGGCATATTCCCCTCCATGATTTCCTCCGCCGCGCACTTTCCTCGGTTGTCTTCACCAGCCATGAGGGGTGATTGGATCTATGAAAGAGAAAAAGAAAAAACCGCTATAGGACTTCGGTAGGCGGAGAAGAACTAGGGAATAGTTGCGAGTGGGGATGTATTCGAGGCCAAAACCACTAGCCGGTATTTGAAGACCTGAAGCGAAGAGGCGAACGCCTCGGAACGTGTAAAAGGCAATGGCAATTAATGGAAGGCGAAGCGCCACTTCACTAATGACGATGGGAACACAGCGTCGAGCGACCGAAAAGCAGAAAATCAAAGGGTTCTCTTAGTGAAAGTCGTGTTTTCAGACTTGATTGAACTAGAGGCCTAGATCGGCTATATTAAATCGGCTCTTCAGCCGAAGGAGGAGGCATGAGTAAACAACGGAGAATATGATTGGTTCTACACGAAGTACGCGATGACATACGGATTTCAAGTCTGGAACATCATGGATCGCTCTCGGTATTTATAGTCAAATGGCATCAGCTCCCACACGCTATTGACTTCTCTGGCTTATCTAGAGATGCTCTCAAAGACATACTTATGACGACCAAAAGGAGAAATAACCGGTATGGTCGCCTAATCAGGAGAAACCTTATCGGCTCAGGCGTTATGTGCTTGGTACGTTTTGGAGACACTGGGAGGAGAAGAAGAATTCGGCAGAGCAATCGAATGGGGAATATTTGAAGGAATATTACCCTAACGTTTGGATTAGTATTTGATAACCAATTTGCTCGGTCAATAGCTTTAACAGCCGATACCAGAAAGGTATCATTTCTAATGCGAAGAAAACCCTAGAAGGGTAAAAGCCGAGATAGAGTGTATTGCCCGTAGGAACAAAGCAAACACGAACAAAGTGATACATATATTATACAAGAGAAAAAGGAAAATCACTTGAGACGGAGAGATTGTTTGCTAATATCACCTATTACAAACTATGGGCTGGAAAACATCTTGGCTATTATACCATCAGTCTGAGAAATAAGAGCTACGGAATCAGCGGCACTGGAAAAATCCTCGATCAAGCCTTCATAATCCCTAGAGTGCGACATGGCTAGAAAACCATGGGGAAGGAATCAAAGCTCGTGGCTAGAGTGGACTTGCGCAGAGACCAATGCCATAGCGGCACCATGGCGAATGCCATGCAAAGCAACCTCCCTGATGCGGTTTGGGATGTCGTGCAGACGAACCACCGAAACAGCGCCTCTAGCGTTGACGAATCTCATCGCGTATTCCGCAGCCAACCTATCCTCCACCGAATCGGTCGTGGGAGGTGATCGACATCGAACCATGGCTAGGGCCGATTCTACGAGGGAAAGACATTCAGCGAGACTCTGGCCATGCCGATCGATGGAGGCAAGCAGATCATCATTATCAATCCACCTCCTTTGATGACAAGGGAGCTGGCGGCGAGTTGTCGACGAAGAAGGCCCTAAAAGCCGAACGAAGTCAGCCCTATCCCCTGAGGCAGTGGGGACATCACAAGATATACACTCCTGACGACGAAGGCGCTGACAAGATGATGCAGATCCGATGAAGACTTTCTCAGGAAACCTCTTGCTGTTCTCCATGCTCTCTGACCTACAGAAAAAATGGGAACTATGCTAAGATTGCAGAAGGTTTGAGGCGAAGCAAGTTATTGTTAGATCCACTGCCGAGGCCCGTTTATATAGCCCAAGAAGGCGAGAAGATAGGCTTCGCCAGGGGTGTGAGTTTGGAATCGGAAATAGAAGCGGAACGGCACTCTGGAAGTTCAGGGGATGGATAACGAAGAGATAACGGACTTGAATTTATTACTTCCCTAAATTACAAAATATCATGGGGTGGATGCATTGACCAGGGATTAACTCACCAGAACTTCTTTGGATTGAATGGAGTCCGAATTTCCACAGGCTTAAACTCATTGTGAACCAAGTCGCGTTGGCCCATCAATAAAGTTATATCCGAGAGGAAGAAAGGTCGTCTGCCTAACATATGCTCAACAGATTTCTCGATAAATTAAGGAACTATGGGAAAGAAGCCTGAGGCTTTCCCGATGGGCGTTTGGAGGAATAACAAGGGGATGGTGATTACACATTCTAGCCCTTGCAAACACTAGGACAGCTTTGCGAGCATGGAGAGAAGACTCAGGTGATATCACAAGAATTCTTCTAACCACAGTGACTGGTCTACTTGCTCAACGAGGCGCTGGGATAAGTAACGCAATCACCCTATACACAAGAATTCTTCTAGCCACTCAAAAGTCTTCATAACAAAAAGGCAGACCATGGGGGATCTAGCGGAACTAGAGGCACTCGAAAGAGTAGATGGAAGAAAAACATGGCTGAAGTGTCGAGTTGCTCTCGTCAGGATCAGACGAGCGTTTTATAGCCGGTCCGGGAAGGTGAATCCAAATGCCCGTGAAACAGTGGTGCTCTTGCAATGGTTTTGAGGCATGGGCTCGTGAATGGATGTAAGCGGCGACAAACGGTGGACCCTAGATCAAGATTCTCTACCTGTGGTTGTGGACCAATCAAGGATGCAGACAGGATAATTTTAGAATAAAATTACTTTTATCCCAAAATTGGGGGGTAAGCTGTTTACACTAGAATTTGGAAGGAGGATCTCAAGAGCTCGAGAACTAACAAAATCATGTCAGCAAGGAATCGATTGCATGCGGATCAGAACCAACTGATTTGGATGCAGCACTAGAATCGGCTTTCTTCAAATAGCGCCAGCAAATAACTACAGAGGCTATGATTGGCGCTGGGACGAAACATGCTAGACTCTACAAAAAGGGAAAGATTAGAGTCCAAGTTATCTTAAATTAGGAATATTTTCATTTTATGCCAAAGGTTGTAACAAATCATGCTTGAGTAGGATTCATGTTTAGACTCCGAGTATAAATACCAAACCCTGACTATTATAGAAATCAACAATCAATCAAATACAAAGTTAATATTTGCTTAAATAACATTTATCCTGAATGATAACCGATCCTTCTTATACAACCACATGAGCTTTAATCGATTCATTCTTGTGAACATGCTGGGATCGGCTATTTAGTCGATTTCCTCTCATATCGGCTCTTAGAGCCGCACATTCGAGACTGTCTGGCAACACCGACACATTCCTCCCTTAATTACTAATAAGCTTTCTCTCCTTGTCAATTGCAGGGTCAAATTCACTAGCACGTCTCGGGAGGATTGCGCAGGATCGACCACCCTTGCACTGAAGCCAGGCAGATCTGCTCCATCGAGCGGACCCTTCCGGCTTGCTGCGTGTGTCCTCGGCACGGAGGCAAAAATTATGTGTCGACAGGTCTCACCTATAAAATTTGTGATGGCACAATGGGTAGAAATTCCTGGACTAAAGGGAGATGTTGGGTGGACTTCTTTGGTCACCCACATAGCTAGAAATTTGGGTCTACTAGCAAACGCTTCTATTACATACATTGACAGTCCCCGATGGATTATTGATTATGGCCATTTTAATCATGCACACATGTTAAAAAAGGGAAAGGATGGGAAAATTGTCACGATGTATATGGACTACATAAATGAATTTCCTCTACCAAACCAGAACCTCGGTCTGTATGTGGTAGATTTGTTTGTCTTTGATTTGTAGAAAATAGGGCAAGCACCTCGTAGGAGTGCCTCTGCAAGGATCACTTGCAACCCGCAGCCTCGGTACCATGGAGACTACCCCATTCTAGAAGGCCCTGCCTTCACTAGCTACACAGGATTTGATCAAGCAGGACCTTCCCAGGTTCACCTTCCTTAGCATGCAGGTTGGGACCAGCCAAGATCTTCTCGTATGCACCAACCCGAGCATGCTAGGTGGGAGCAGCCTTCTCCGCATCATTCAGAGAGTTCCTGGCAACAGGGTCCAAGTGGGCAATGGTAGGATAACAGTTTTGACTATTACCAGCAGCAGAATTACGAGGAGGTTTCTAGTGGCCACCAGGGAGGACGCATGTCCTTCTCTGCCCGTGGCTACCATGACCATCCCACAGGTTATCATGAGCAGCAGATGGAATACGCTCGTTTCGACACCAGGCTCACCACCATCGAGGAGAACCAGCAGGAGATCCAGAACACTCTTCACCAATATTCCCAGTGGCAAGAAGAAGTAGGACAACGCCTCGTTGTCACGCTTGTTATTTATTTAAAACAAGTAAGATTTAAATAATTGTAAACATAGCATCAATATATATATATATATCATTTTTAGAAGAAAACATGAACAAGTTTCATATTTTTTATCACACCCCAAAATTCCTATTTTGGGTTGTGATTAGAAAACACTAAATAAAATAAAGAATTTAATTATTTTTCTAAAATTTTCCAAGATTTATTTAATTATTGTCAATACAAAATGAGAAAAATGTGTTTTTATAAAACTTTTATAAAGCTAATATGATTTGTTTGTTGCTTTGGTTTGGTTATGTGAGAAAAAAATGAATTTCTAAAATTCGATCCAACCGCGATAGGCCATTTCTCGTTTTTGAAAACTATTAACGGTAGTTACTGGCCAATCTAAACATCAATATAACCCAAGATAAAGCATGAAAATGATCACTAACATAGACTTAGGGGTTTAAACTAACAAATTCCATGAGTTTTTGTGAATTTGTGTTTTCAGTAGGGTTTAATCAGAAAACCGTCAAGAGGGATCTAAACGTCAATAGAAAAATCAGAATTCCGACGTGAAACCAACTCCAGAAGGTTCTAGAAGACTCAGGAGGACTCCACGCCAAAGCGGAGGCCAAGAGGCTACCAAGTGCGGCCACCCAGCCCCACCTGTAGGCCGCCTGGCCCATCAGCGGCCCACCTATCAGCCTCATTGCTATGTCGGTTTCCCACCGCCTCCTAGGATACATATAAGTTGTTGCTTAAGTTGGTTTGATCCAAGAGCTCACGATGTATCCTCAGGGCTATATAATCTAGCCCCCCTCCCTCTAGGAATCAAGGCATCAGATCATTAGTCAGGGTTAGACAAAAAACTAAGGTTTCTAGAGATTAGAGATTAGAGATTAGAGCTCTAGTTCTTCAAGTTTCTAGTATAGATTAGCTAGCAAGGTTCAAGAACAGTGTGGCCTATTGCTCAGGATTCTATATCTGCCATCTGGAGACTGGCATAGCCATTGTATCTCTATATTTATGACTTTGTGCTACTTTAATATCATTATGTTGCTATTTATTATGTTCCCAGTTTGCTCTAGTTGTATGCTTGATATAGTTATGATTAATGATGAGTTTATGCACATGTTCGCAAAGCGCTTAGCTTATTATGCATGTAAGTTAAGTGGTAGACACTATGTAAGCATGGTGCTTAGATATTGTTTACCTACGGATGCCCTTTGCACTCTAGGTCATGTGGTAGATCATGGATGTGACACTCCCGTTGAGTCCTTTGTAGTCCACTCCCCATTTGTAGAGCATGTAGAACGTGATTGCGAAGGTAGACAAGCTCTGATCTTGATCTTCCTTAGTAATGTTCCTTATGCATAGATCTAGAGTTAGTTATAATATAGATGAGAGTGTATATATTAGGGTGTACAAAAGACTTAATTGATAAGTAATGACTTAGGAATCTTTTGGTCTTAACGAATCTCCTGCTTAGTTGTACTACATTTTGTGAGTCTCTAATTCTATCTCTGGAATACCACTATTACCTTACACTTATTATTTACTTACCCTTTGACTTACCCCTGCAATAGCATGAGAGTGATTATTATCATAAGTATACACATTTATCAATATCTCTATGCCAACACCACTCCATAAGCTCCTCCCTATGGTAAAAATATAAATAACAATACCTGGTATACTCCCGGGTGAAATGCTACAATGGTATATTATTTGTGCGCTTGCGGATACTTTAATATATATATTTTTCTCTAAAGTTTACAAGTGTCATTAATAATTACCAACCACGCATTTCTGGCATTATGCTAGGGATGATAACCTAGTAACAAGTTATGCTAAGAAATGCCAATAAAAACAAAACTTTAAAAGCCCTATTTCAAAATCTATTTTTATTTAGAAAGGAAAACCTTTTCTTTTGTTTTCTTTCTCCTTATGGGCTTCAACCTTACCCTATCTAACTCTAGCCCACTCTAACAAACCCTAGTCAGCTCCTAGCCACTCCAGCAAGCCAAGGCTTGCATCTGGCTAGCCACAGCCTGCCTTAGCCAGCAGCAGCCAACCCTAACCAAGCCAAAGCCACGCGTGCGCAAGCAGCCGCTGGCCATAGCTAGCCAGCCTGGCCAGCCTCGCACACAAGCCACAACCCCACGCAGCAGCAGTGCTAGCAGCCCAGCCGCTCAACGTTCCCGTGACCTAAGCCACTGACTCGCGGGTACCACATGTCAGTGGGAGCCCCCGTCGTCCCCAACCTTCGCATCAGGCGTGCGCCATCGTCGCCGCTTGAAGCGAGCCCAAGCATGCACCCCGAGGACCCCTACCACCTATAAAGGGCCTAGCCCCAGTGCGCCACGCCGCATTGGAACCCCAATAGAGCCCATGCCGCTGCCTTGAACCCTAGCAGCGCCAACCGCCATAGCTGACGCCGCCATGCTTGGGTGCGCCGTAGTCGATTTTCGCCGCCACATCATCTCCGTCGATGATACCGCATCCCTGAGCTTTGCACGAAGGTGAGGAACCCGCTGGTCCCATCTTGCCCTCCCTCTCTCTCTCATTTGCGTCAATGAGTTCACCGTAGGAGCGCTGCCGTTTTAGATCCACCGTGTAGCGTGCGCCGTCGCCTCCGGCCACCATACGCCGTCGTGAACCCCGTGTCCAAGTTTGCAAGGCCGCACTCCACCTTCCCATGCCCTCATATTGCCCGGCCGAGCCCTGTAGCCGCCACGCCACCGTAGCCGCACCACCTCAGTGACCCAAACTAGCCCCGCTGAGTTTGGCATCCCGCACTCTCTCTCTCCGTGTAGGTCATGTAGGCTCTAGGGTCCCATGGCGACTACATCGCCTCTCGCCGGTGATCTCCGGCCGGCGTCCATGGCTATGCCACCGTGCCACTCACGCTGACCGCCCCACTAGCTAGTCAACCCTGGCTGAGCCCATCCTGTGCCGTCTGATCTCGGTTCGGTGGCCCAGATTTGATCTAGAGCCCAAGCAACCGAGGTGAACCGTGCCTCATCAGCAGCTGATGTGGCTACCACATTAGCACCACGCAAGCACTAACAAGTCAACTGGTCAAAGTCTGGTCAGCCCTAGCATTTTTGCATAAGAGCCCCTACGTTTTATAAAAACTAACCCGCGATCCACTACAGTTCAAAAGTAATTAAAATTAGGCCCCTGCCTTTTCTGTTTTAGCCCCTAAGCTTTTAGAATATCGAACCCATCGTCCAAGCCATGTTGGTTTTGTGAGTTAGCCCTCGGTAGTTTGGTTTAATTATGTTTAGGCCCCCAAATTTATTTGTTAGGCCCTGAATTTAGTGCTTCTTCGCAGATAAGTCCCTAGACCTAGTTTTAGCCATAACTTGTGCGTCTTAGCTCCTTTTAAACCCGTTCTTGTTGTGTTAGCTTCGTAACGATGTAAGCTACGTGTGAGCAGCAACGTTTACCTTGTTCTATGCTTTGGAATTCCAACATAAATATTAAATTGATTAGTGTTTACTTGATGTCTTTTGAATTAAAAGCAATTTAGGGTTTAATCCCCGGTCTTTTATAAATAAGTGTCAACATGATTAATATCAACATGAATGCCTTTTTAACTATGACATACTTAGATCAACCTCAAAACATGAAATGATTCCATTAGTTGCTCTCACATGTTTTATGTTTTCTAAAATATAAATGTTTAAATGACCTAAATATTATAGAAATATTTAAAAATAAAATATGATTACGGTTAACTCTGACTTTTATAATTTAATATAATATGGTTAATTGCACTTTGGGATATTTCTCTGTGATATCCATCACCTTATTTCATTAACTAAAATGAACCTAGCTTATAGTATGTCTTCTTTGTTATGTTACAGACACCTCGATAGTTGTGTCCTTTTAACGATAGCTCCATTCTTAGTCGTTCTTGCGCCTCGTGACCATAGCAGCCAGCCATGCCGTTTGGTGCGCTCTTTTCAAGCGTCTCTTTTGTTTGATGTCTATTCTTAGTTGTGCATGTTGTTTGTCTGTTTGTGTTGCTTGGTTGCTACACGTAGAGGAAGCGTGGTTCGTTAGCGCCAAAGACTAAGAGCTGAGGACCGACAGGTGAAGCAGAAGCTAAAGACCAGAAGGTAGAAGCTGAAGACTTCTGAGCAGCTAAACTCTGGGAAAAAGGCAAGTGCAGGCTCCCTTTGATCATAATGTTTACCTAATTACATTTATTTTTCATGCATGTGTCTAATACTATGAGCCCTAAGGACTTGCCTAGTCTTTGCATTCCATCCTTGCACCCTAGGTTTATAAATGGGTAGACTTGCTTAGTTGCTCCAACCCGCACAAGGCCAAGATATATGTTGATACTAGATATGATACATGATATGTGATACTAGTTAATGGCTCATGGAGATGAGTTTGATGACGAGATGTTGGCAATGATGATGATATGATGTTGGCTTGGGTCGTGGAGCGGCCACCTGGGACTTACCATACAGCTTCAAGTTATATGGCTCTAGCTTGACGTATTAATAGGACCTCTACTAGTAGGGTGCGGCTTACCAGGTAGGTGTAAGACAGTAACCTAGGTAATAAGATTAAGACAGCGGTTGTCCGGGTCCCATGGCTATGGGGACGGCTGTCGGGCGCCTAGGCAAAACCTTACGGGTTGCACTCTTTTAGTTAGAACATGTGAACAGTCTCGTAGTGAAACCCTGCCTATTCACCTTGGGAGTGCTTTGGGAGTAATTAACCCGGGCATATGGGGATCATGACTTGATTTAAAAATGTACAACCTCTGTAGAGTGTAAAACTGATATATCAGCCGTGCTCACGGATACGAGCGGCCCAGACCCTCACATGATTAGAGCATTGGATTTCTTATGGAAGTTGATAGATTATCCGGATAGATGGATATCTGTCCGAGGTGGCTTCCTCGTACGATGGTTGTCTCGATGATAATGGCAGATCCTCGGTTGGAACACTAGTACAGAAACAAGCTGTACTCCCGGTTGGGAAACCCCTTCAGTCTCGGTTTCCTAACCGGGAGCACGAATTTGAGACTAAAGGGCCCTCCTTTAGTCTCGGTTTCTCCCCTGGGACTAAAGGTCCCGGTTGGTAATACCAACCGGGGCTAGGTTTTCTTTTTTTTTCTTTTTTTTTTTTGTTTCTATTTTCAATTGATGATTCGTTTTGGTTTTCGAGTAGGTTTTCGAATACGCATTCTACGCTGCTAATAATATACGTATTCTACATGCTTATAATGTTCGAACATTTTGTACAAACTAAAGTATGAAACTAACGTATATATTACATGCATATACATATATTGTACGTTATTTTATGTACATATAATATGTATATATATATATATTACAAATAAAGCTTGCATTGTATATTCTATCATATCCTTGTGATAACAAATTCACTCCATCTGGTTTGGCTTCCATGTTTCGTTCATGTCATTGTAGAACTCGCCGGCGGGGTTTAAGACCTGGTCATTAAGAAATCCTGCTATGGTCTCTTAAATTGCTTTTAGTTGGTCACGTCGTATGACTTTTTCCTTCAACCATAGAGTCTTCAATAAAAGTTAAAGGAAAAGTATTAATATATATATATATGTGTGTGTGTGTGTGTGTTGGTCACGTGATTACTTATATATATGAGCAATAAAAGAAATTGTGAATATATGAATATATTTATATAACGTACTTTGAGGATCTGTTCAGGAGTTCTTTTTGAGTACGCCATGATGAACTCGCAAACATAGTATCCGCAGTAGTTGGTCCCCTGTTCTTGCCTCAGAACCCACTTTTACGAGAAAAAAGATCCGGTGAATTGAAAGCATGCATGGTGTTAATTGAATTATATATATATAAATGTAGCTAGTACTTACTTTGTGTGCGATTACATCCAGTGCCGCTTTGCAATGTTTCATGTGGTGTTCCTCAATGAAACTTTTCCAAACACTACGCCCAATAAAATAAAAAATTAATTTGGCCTTTAATAATTATTGCAGTTAAGAGATCGGGGTATATATAGTTGCTAGAGAGACCAAATTACCCTTGGATAATATCTATCATGTCTTGGTACTCTGTTTGCTCTTTTCTTAACGAGTCTAAGATGCTCAACCGACTATTGGCCATATCGATGACCATCAATATCCAGTGATTGCTGCATATATTTTTATACACAAATATGATCGACATTAACTAGAGTCAACATATATATATATGGGAGATAGCTTAGCTAGTAAGCAAATAATTGAACAAATGTCCATATGATTGACATTAATTATTTAACACTCACTTGAAGTTGTAGGGGAAGAGTATGTCCTTGTTTTATTGGTTCACTAAGAACCTCAACTTTCCATTCAAGCGGGGGATTAGGGTGTTTGAATAAGACATTTGGATCAACAAAACCAACATCATTATCCTTTCTCTTTCTGAGTTCTGTCATCTCATATCTGCATATATAAAAATATAGTGTGAGGATATATAATTTATATATATACATGTAGCTTTATATATACACTTTAATAGTAGAAAATAATCACACTTACAGACAATAGCAGCTAATGAGACTTTTGTCGAGAGAGTCCAGGTGGCATAGTTGGTGTAATTCTGAAAACTCAACATATATAACGTCATCGCCACAGAAGTAATGTTGGTTTCTAACTCTGACAGAAACAAAGGTCTCTCCCCATTCACACGCCGCCATGTACCACTTGTTTAGCAGGTACATTTGCGTACCTAGTTCACCTAACGCCTTAGGGTTGTATAGACTCTTTCCATGTTCAAATTTCTTCCAAGGATCCACTTTTGGAGCAGATGGTCCTTCAGTGAGCACTTGGGCAAGGTCCAAACCAGTATCCTCATAAAAACGAACCAGGTCCTCAAAATTGATGTCCAGTAAGTCTAAGTTTGAACCATATTCATTACGAATGACAAGAGGGGGGACTGATTGTTGTGATTGTTGTCCGAGTTGTGCAACACCTTTCCCTGCTCTAGTCTTTTTCTGCGTTGTCTCAAATGACTTGGTGAGAGAGCGCTCGTAGTCCGATTTTGGCAGGGTCTTTTGAGATTCCCGCTTTTTCTGGTCCACCTTCTTTCTTAGAAGATCTGGAGGTAGGTAGAAGTACGGTTTCTCCGGGTTCTCCCTCATTTCTCGTTGCTTTCTTACTTTTTCGAAGAAACTGTTCACATCTTTTTGTACTGTAGCATTTAATTCCTTTTCACTTTTCTCGTAAGATGGTTTTTGGGGAATAACTGGATTAGAGGAGGCTTTCTTCTTTGCCGGCTGGTGGGCCAACTGCTTCATTTGTGGGGCGGACCTCTTAGGAGCTGGCTGCTTCTTGGTCATCAAGGGAGGCGGGGCAGCCATTGGAGACCTCCTTGGAGGCGTTGGAGACCTCTTTAGAGGTGGCGGCGGTGGCGGCATTGCATAATTATTGCCTAGAGCACTATGATGATCTGGAGATTGAATAATTGGACTTAGGTTGACGGATGCCCTGTTGTGTGAGTACAAAAAAGAATAATTAGGTATAAGAAATTATTATTATTAATCATGCATGTCAATAGAAAATTAGTGAAAAAATTATTTCGTTCACTTTTGTCCGCACCTATTGTCTGGAAGTTGAGGAAGCGGCGATGGACTAGAGACCCTGGGAATAATGATGTAGCGCTTATGCCATAGTATGAATGTCTTCTCTACTTCTCCTAGAGTCTTCTCCCCATCACCTCCTGGAATGTCAAGAGCCAGATCACTAAAACCTTTGTTAACTCTATCCACTGAGATGCTAACATATCCAGGTGGTATTATTACCCCATGGATTCTTGGTGCCTTGGTAGGATCTAGAGGAGAAAAAACACTGAGAGTCCACCATGATTGTGGCATTCCCTTTTGGAATATGTAGCTCACATGATGTAAACGGTGCAGTGATGTCATCCACGAGGAAACGTAGCATTGCGTCATCTTGATTTGGCAACTCCGTGGAAGCGCAGCTGCTTTTCAACTGATCAGGGGGGCTAATATTAATGTTGATTCCTGGATCTGATGCCTACCTTTGGGCACTCATTACTATTTGCACTTGCTTTATGATTTCCTCCAGCATTCTAGCTTGCATGTCTTTTCCGCGCTCCTGTGCTTGAAGCAACGCCTCTCGTGACTCATGAACATATTCCTCCAACCTGCTGATCCGCGATGCTTCCTCATCCTTCCTTCTCTACCGGCTTCTGTAGGTATCTCTGTCGTTAGTGAAACCATGCTCCCAAGAAATGTTCCGTCCTAAACCTCTTGTTCGGCCACTGTGTTCAGCAGTCCCGATGGCATACGTTAGTTCATCCTTCTCTCTATTGGGCCTGAACGCACTAATAGCTTTAGCTTGTAGAGCATAAGAAAATATTTGTGTTCCTCTTTCAAGTTTTGGGCCATGAACCAGCTTCCCGGTCTCTAGGTCTAGTCTTCCCCCATGAGCAAAAAACCAATTCTTCACGCGTTTAGGCCAATTGAGTGATTCTGGTGTGATACCCTTGGCAAGAATGTCCGCTTCCATTTTTTCCCACTTGGGAATGGCAGTCACGTAGCCACCTGATCCCATGCCATGGTGGTATACCTTCTATCGGACATTCTCTTGGTTCCTTCTCACCCGTTCCTCACCCTCTTCTAATGTCTTGTACTGTACAAAAGCATTCTAGTAGGGCCTCAACTTTGCGAGCGGGCCCCTATTATTGAAATTGGGTGTTAGGTTCTTCTTGACGTATTTCGTGTATAGGGATTTCTTCCAAGTCTGGAATTGTGTGGCCATCTTCTTCATAGCCCACTTTTGAACTAGCTCCTTCAATTCATCATCGTTGATATCATCATAATCATCCGCTTGCAACGTGAAATGTTAAAGGATATCATCCCAAATTAAATTCTTATCAAGATCAGAGACAAAACTAACATGAGGCTCGTTGATCTTTTGCTTCCATTCACGGGCACTGATTGGAAGTCTGTCCCTTACAAGGTACCCACAGTGTTGCACGAATTTCCTTGTATGTGGACCAAGTGCTTTGCCTGTCTCGATATTGAATTCCGATATTATGTAGCGCCCCTCTAATGGTTTTTTTGGGCCTCGAATATTTTTGCTTTTCGCCGTTGTGGTCGTCGATCCAGAGGGCTACGTATAAAAAAAGAATAAATAAATATCATGTGTACACATAATAGATGATAGATATTCAAATATATATATAAATATATATACCTCGCCAGTATTTTCTTGCACAATATTTTCTTGGTTATTTTCAAGAGCCAGGTATTGACTCCCTTCATCTACATGTGCTGGTCACCATCGGCAAATTGAGTGCTGGTGTTGATAATATTCATCATTTCTTCATCCATGTTGTCTCTCGGGGTAGCCATCTAGCTTTTACACCACTAGATATATCTATAAAAAATAAAAATCATATATCTATAAAATGGATCGAGTCATGTGCTTAAAATTAATTAAATAACTACACTCGAAATTCAAGTCTCCAAAGCATAACTTTGATTTCTTATTTTCTAGAAATATTTATTGGCAAGTGATATATATAACAAATTTATATATATAACAATATAAATTTAAAACTCTCTAATATGTATAACAAATATATATATATAACAATACAAATTTATAGCTCTCTAATATGTATGTATAACAAATTTATATATATAACAATATAAATTTATAACTCTAATATATATGTATAACAAATTTAGATGTATGTATAACAATTCGGTGAAGTAGCATAAAAATTGACCCACGATTCGGTATACAAATAGTATAAATTTGCTTTTTTGGATTAAATATTAGTTTAATGTCTTACAGTATTGTTATCTTAACGTGTGATCCGTGTGTTTTTAGTACAAAAGTTTAGTTGTCCCGTAGCAACGGATGGGCACGCTACCTAGTACTTATGATATTCGTATTATCTGTTTGTATTCAATCCAGTTTTGAAAATAGCAGTGGTACATTTCGGCCATGGCGGTGCTCCACAACCAGTGTACCCATATACATAAAGAAAGAAGACGGATCTATGGCATAGTGGAGTAGCACGCCACGGCCATGGCGCAGCAGGCACAAGAGCCGTCTCGATGGCTCAGCGCAAAATCGTGCAACAAAAATCAAAGAGCCATATCCCATTACAAGATTGCCGGCACGAGAGCTCGGCACACGCATCCATCCGATTACAAAAGGGGTAATAAGAAGAAAAGGCTGTCACCGTGGTGGCTTGGTGCAGATGTAGGGACGGTGGAGATTCGCGGTTCAGTCACCGAATTAGGCGATGTCGGCTCGCGGTGCGCCTCGGCGTCGGGCTCAACCATCGGGGACGTCGGGGGAGTTGTCGAGGGGGTAGCTGACAGCTTGTGGATGGGGTGCCGTGTGGCCGAACTCGGGGTCCGAATCGACATAGACGTGCTCGTGCTCCTCAGCGGCGGCGCTGGACTCGGGTCCGCCGGTCTCGGGGAAGATGAGACCCGTGGAACGGGAGAGGGTCTCGTCGCCGGCTCTAGGGCTCCTCGTCCTCAGCGGTGCGTCGGCTAGGGCAGCTCCTCCGCTGCGGCGTCGAGCTCGGGCACGGGGAAGGTGTGGCAGCGCTTCCACTAGCGCTGTCGCCCGTCGAGTGGAGGCGGAGAGATGTCGAGGGTGACGAGGGCGGCGGCGGCAGTGGCGATGGGCGACGAAGACGAAGAGTGAGGAGGAAGAAGAAATGGCCACCTTATATAGGGGAGGGACCTTTAGTCCTAGCTCCTGTAAACGCCGGGACTAAAGGTTACCTTTAGTCCCAGCTGGTATTACGCGCCGGGACTAAAGGTGTATTTTTGGCGGGCCACAAAAAATGCAGCCCACCTTTAGTCCCGGGTGGTAGATCTACCCAGGACTAAAGTTGGGTTGCAGTTTCACTTCCCGCCCATTTCAAGCTCCATTTGTTTTTTTATATATTTCTTTCTATAAAATGTTAAAGTCTTGTTAATTGCACAGTAAATTAAATACAAGGCATAAAATTGTTTTAAAAGAATATGGATTTACTTTTGCTTTATTGCACATAGGAAAATTGTGTGACCTAAAGTTTTTTGTTTTTTCTTATAAATATTGAAACATAATGTCATTAATAATTACTATTTCGTTAATGCAAAAATGTAGTGTTTAATTTAAATCATTAAAACTTTTGTTTTCGATTGGAAATTTGTTTTCACATCATTTTAACGTAAATCTTTTCATTTTTTTCATCACCCATTGTCCAAAAGCGACATGGAAATCCCACCATCAAACACAAATTTAATCTGAACATAGAAAAAAAAGGAAACACCTAATAAACATCTCTGAATTCACAATTATTACATAATACCTCTAATACACACTATTAAACATCACTATATAAATCAAGCGGGCACAGTGTACTGAACTTCTTCTTAATGTATATCCCTTGGTTATGATCGCGCCATAACCATGGAGTGTCCTCATCATTTAGCTGGATGCTTGGGTCTTTGTTCACTGTGAAGGGTGGAATTCGGTCATCCTTTTCATAATCTTCTGATATGTCTAACTTGTCTTCAATTCTGACGATGTTTCTTTTCCCTGAAAGAACTATGTGGCGCTTTGGCTCATTGATTGGGTCTTTGTTGTTTTTCTCTCTCTTTGGTTTTGTAGACATGTCCTTGACATAGAACACATGATTCACATCCTTGGCAAGGACGAACGGTTCGTCTTTGTACCCAATATTGTTGAGGTCCACGGTTATCATTCCATATTGGTTGTCGACTGCTACCCCGCCTCCAGTCGCCTTTACCCATTAGCACTTGAACAAAGGTACCTTAAAAGTAGGTGCATAGTTTAGTTCCCATATCTCCTCTATGCGGCCATAATATGTTTGCTTATTTCCATTAGGGTCGGCGGCATCTATGCGGACACCACTATTTTGGTTGGTGCTCCTTTTATCTTGGGCTACTATGTAAAATGTATTCCCATTTATCTCGTATCCTTTGTATGTGAGGATATGCCATGATGGCTGCCTAGCCAACAAATACAGTTGCTCGTCAATACTCTCATCACCCTGATATTCTTTTCGCAACCAGTCGCTAAAAGTTTCCATATGCTGACGCGTAATCCAAGCTTCAGACTTCCCTAGAAACTCAGATCTAAGCAACTCTTTATGTGTCTCGATATACGGATCCACCAAGGAGGAGTTTTGCAGAACTATGTAGTGTGCTTTATTAAAATAATTGTCCTGTGTACCAATATATGGTTTCTTCCCTAGTGTCCCCTTTCCACTTAGTCTCCCCTCGTGTCACGATTTAGGAACACCAATAGGGTCAAGGTTAGGAATAAAGTCAACATAAAACTCAATGACCTCCTCTGTTCCATAGCCCTTGGCGATGCTTCCTTCTGGCCGAGCACGGTTGTGAACATATTTCTTTAGGATTCCCATGAACCTCTCAAAGGGGAACATGATGTGCAGGAACATAGGACCAAGAATGCTAATCTCCTTGACTAGGTGAACTAGGAGGTGTGTCATGATATTAAAGAAGGAAGGAGGGAACACCAACTCAAAGCTGACAAGACATTGAACCACATCATTCTATAATTTAGCTAGATCCATTGGATCGATTGCCTTCTGAGAAATTGCATTGAGGAATGCACATAGCTTCACGGTGGCTAGACGTATATTTGGAGGTAGAATTCCTCTTAATGCAACTGGAAGCAATTGCGTCATGAGCACGTGGCAGTCATGGGACTTTAAGTTTAGGAATTTCTTCTCTGGCACATTTATTATACCCTTTATATTCAAGGAGAATCCAGATGGTACCTTGATGCTTGCTAGACATTCAAACATGCTTTCCTTCTCTTCTTTGCTAAGAGTGTAGCTGGCAGGACTTAAGTAATGGCATCCATCATCTGTCTTCTCTGGATGCAGGTTGTCTCGTTCTTTGAAACACCGTAGGTCCTATCGTGCTTCAAGTGTGTCCTTAGGCTTCCCATACACACCCATGAAGCCTAGCAGGTTCACACAAAGATTCTTCATCGGGTGCATCATGTCGATCGCGCTACGGACCTCTAGGACTTGCTAATAGGGTAGCTCCCAAAATATGGACTTCTTCTTCCACATGGGTGTGTGATCGTCGGCGTCGTTCGGAACAGGTTCGCTACCATGTGCCTTTCCAAATACTACTTTCACATCCTTGACCATATTGAGTACATCCTCACTAGTTTGGTTGCCCGGCTTGGTTTGGTGGTCTGCCTTACCTTTAAAATGCTTGCCTTTCTTTCTCAGGGGGTGATTCGTAGGAAGAAATCGACGATGGCCAAGGTACACGACCTTTTGACATTTTTTCAAGAATATACCTGTAATGTCATCGAAACAGTGCGTGCATGCATTATATCCCTTGTTTGATTGTCCTGAAAGATTACTTAGAGCAGGCCAATCATTGATTGTTACCAACAACAATGCTAGTAGGTCAAAGTGCTCCTATTTGTGCTCATCCCACACACATACACCTGGTCTATTCCACAAAAGTAGAAGTTCTTCAACTAGTAGCCTCAGGTACACATCGATGTCGTTGCCAGGTTGCCTTGGGCCTTAGATGAGCACTGGCATCATAATAAACTTACGCTTCATGCATAACCAGGGAGAAAGGTTGTAGATACATAGAGTAATAGGCCAAGTGCTATGACTACTGCTCTGCTCCCCGAAAGGATTCATACCATCTGTACTTAAAGCAAACCTTAAGTTTCTTGCATCATTTGCAAACTCCGAGAATTCTCTATCGATTGCTCTCCACTGGGACCCATCAGCAGGGTGTCTCAACATATTGTCTACCTTACGGTCTTCTTTGTGCCATCGCAACAACTTTGCATGGTCTTTGTTTCTAAACAGATGTTTCAAGCGTGGTATTATAGGAGCATACCACATAATCTTGGCAGGGATTTTCTTCGTGGGACGTTCACCCTCAACATCACCAGGGTCATCTCGCCTGATCTTATACCGCGATGCATGACATACCGGGCATGCATCTAACTTCTCGTACTCCTCGCCACGATAGAAGATGCAGTCATTAGGACATGCATGTATCTTCTGGATTTCTAATTCCAAAGGGCAGACTACCTGTTTTGCTTCGTACGTAGTGGTAGGCAATTCGTTATCCTTCTTTTGGATTTTCAGTAACTTCCCAAATCCCTTGTCAGATACACCATTCTTTGCCTTCCATTGCAGCAATTCCAGTGTGGTACCCAACTTTTTCTGCGCCGCATCATAAGTTGGGTATAGCAATTTCTTGTGATCCTCTAGCATGCGCTCGAACTTGATCTTCTCCTTTTCACTTTCGCATTCTCTTTGTGCGTCATGAATGGCCTGGCCAAGATCATCAGCGGGCTCATCTTCTGCTCCTACCTCTTCTTCAGCTTCCCCCATTGCAGTATCATTGAAGGCACCATATTCAGCAATAATGTCATCATCGTCCCATTGTTCTTCTTCACCTTCTTCCATTACAACCCTGGTTTCTTCGTGCTTCGTCCAACAAATATAGTTTGGCATGAAACCCGACTTCAACAAGTGTGAATGAAGACTCCTTGAGCTAGCATATTCCTTCAAATTCTTACATATGGCACATGGGCAGCACATGAAACCATCGCGTTTGTTTGCCTCGGCCACACGTAAGAAAGAATGCACGCCCTCAATGAACTCTTGGGAGCGGCGATCAGCATTGTACATCCAATGCCGGCTCATCTGCATTACATGACATACATACCATATTAAAACCTAGAACATAATTAGTTAATTATACGACATGCATGCCACCACACAAGGTATTAATTTATAAAAGTCTCGCTATAATGTAGACAATCCCAACTACCACTAAAAAACTAAAGCTAAAATGCACTTCAGCAGTATAAGGATTTCTCGACCAATCCTAACTAAAACAGACAGATCATGCGTTTATTCAACATCTATGGGCTTCTTCCGCAGGATCACTGCCTCATCAGCCGCCGTAGCCACCTGTGCAAGAGAGTTTTGCACGTGTTCAACATACTCTTCATCCCAGTACCAGCCTGAACATCCAGTGCCATCCCACTGAAATTAAAACAAAAAATTAGAACTTTAATCACAATCATCATGAAAATAAGTATAAATTAACCATAATCATCAAATGCGATAAAATAACTCACATTGCGATCCGGACACTTGTAGAAGATACGGCCCTTGTTGGGACACTCCTTCCTCACTCGGTACTCCATCACAATCTTCTCCTCACACTTGCCGCATGCAATGAGAGGGAGGTCTGGCCTCAGTCGCTTTGGAACCCGATGAGAGGCCGAGGACCCAGAAGCAGTTGCCATCTACTCTCTATACTCATTTTTAATATAATATAAATTTCTCATTTTATAAACAAATAAAATTAAAAAAACTCTAAAATTTTCTATATCTCTAAACCTTGAAGTGTGCTATGCATGCTAGAAATGAAAGCTGAATACTAGTTTTCAATAACTACTTTAACCTTCCTTCATCCAAATATGCAAACTTTAAAGTGATTTTGAGCTAAAATGGCTTACAAATAAAAAAAATCCACCATAAAAAACCACATATATCTAGTCCCCAAAATGAGATATGCTACTGATGAAACATGAGAGTATAAAGTTGGTAACCTTTAGAACCGAAGAATCGATGGAGGAATCGAAGAAATCTTGTGATTATCGGCGATGAGGAAGAAGAGAGGCCGACGATGAAGCAAGAACACTGAGGTCGAAGTGGCCCGGGCTCGGGGAGGAAGAAGGGGTATATATGAGGGGACCTTTAGTCCCGGTTGGAGACACCAACCGGGACTAAATGTCCCTTTCTAGTCCTGGACGGAGCCTCCAGCCGGGAGTAGATTTTTACTCCCGGTTGGAGGGACCAACCGGGAGTAAAAGTTAACCTTTAGTCCCGGTTGGTAGCTCCAACCAGGACTAAAGGTCCCCTGCAGCAAAAGCCTGCCGCAGTAGCCGTTGGGCAGGGTCCTGTAGTCCCGGTTGGAGCTACCAACCAGGACTAAAGGTTTCTCTAGTCCCGAGCGTAAAAAATACCGGAACTAAAGCCAAATTTCAAAGTGGATCAAAAGTCGTTTCTCTACTAGTGGAAGTGGCTACTTCAGATGTTGGTTATGTGCAGTGGATGCGTGCTGGATCTTGTTGAAGATGGCTACCTTTAATATTGATTAATCTCTTATGCAACTTAACTAATGGGTTGGGTTCTTTTACTCACCATAGTAATCAAGTTGTTCAAATAAAACTTTGCCAACTAAAAATGCTTATTGTAGTTAAACAGAGTCGGCCTTTCTTTTGTAATAGCCTTGCATGTCATTTACTTTCCGCCTATACATGCTGAGTTTGACATGGACTCACCCTTGTTATTTCCAACTACACCTCCAGTCTGTTAGCAAAAGCTGCTCAGAAGAAGCACAAAGTTGTTGTGGAGTTTCCAGTAGAATACTAGAAGTGCTTGGCGTACGGAGCCCCAGTCAGCCGTCCCTGAGAAGAATGAAGCCCGAGGAGAAGAATAGCAGTCGTTTCGCTTTAGTCTGATAGTTGTAAGTGTTAAATATAAATATGTTTTCCGCTATATAACATTGTTTATGATATTTTCTATTATGTTGTTGTACGTGTGGATTTCCTGGGCACACACATGACGAGTGCTTGTTTCTCTTTGGAAAACCGGTCGTGATATTTTTATAATTTAAAATAAATTAATTACGAACTTCTAGAGATCGAACCGGAATTTTATTATTATTAGAAAATAGAAAAACCGCTTTTAAAACAGGCCGATGACTAAATTTATCTGGTTTTGACAGTCGGAGGGTGTCTGTTACCCGGTTTTATAGTTGAAGGTTAAAAATCGAACTTCAATGCCAGGTGGTGGTTAAAAATGTACTTTACCTTTTTTTTTTAGATCGTGCGCTGTATTTTATTAAGAAGAAGCCCCGATGGTGAGAGAGAATCGAACTTATGACGCGAACGCTCACCTCCACTTGTTGTTGCAATTGCAACCTAGTCTGCTTTTCAATTCCTGCACGCGGCCGGTCTAGGGCACACGCATGTGCGTGCACTTGTTTGTTCTTGGAGACGGACAGCTCGATCGAGCACCTATACAATCATCACAGAGCTCCTCAGCCACTCACTCACTCACTCCTCTCTAGTTTACCCTCGTGCCGAGTTTCCTGTTTCAAGCATCGCTCCCGAAATGCCGGATGCCCACTTCTACATTTGGCTATATGTGCATTCCATCACCAACTGGGAAACTTGGGATAGAAAAAGACTAGCTAAGGCACGTGACATCGACACATCGTGACGAGGAAAAGAACGATCAGATGAGCATTCTGCTCGCTGCTCGCTGCTCGCCTAACAATTGAATTGAATTGAAACAGCGGCCATAGATTCTCTTTGGGGCAGCTGGCAGCTCTATCTTCAGCCAGCACGGTATGAGACGACAGTGGGCACGAGGGCGAGGCGAGAGGTCCATCTCTCGATCCCTATGGTTGCCGATTTCAGAGTGGTCAGAAACCATGTTCAGTTTTTCACTCAACAAATGCTAGCAACAAGCCAACAAGAGCATCATTTTATCGTGGTTCCATGAATCGATGACCATGGATATATGTTATAGAGTTTCATTCGACTAGTACTGCATAATACTCCTATAAGAACTCAGATGTACAGAATGCAGGTGCTGCGTACACATATGAAACACTTGTATATATACTGAACGTGCTACTCGATCAAAAAGTCACAACTCAGAAGTGCAGACTGCAGAGGAGCTTAACCTCATCCAATGCAAGAACCACAATAATGAAAAACAAAGTGAGATCGTCATATCAAGCATCACACATAAAAGTACTCTCTATAGTACAAGGTATATATATAAGGCTTCTATAGTTCTATAGTATCGATCAATATATACTCTTCTCTTTTGTTGTCCGTTCTAGCTAGTATCACAAGTAAGCACGATGTATAAGTACTTCAGAATGCATCAGTAATCGGTTTGGTCTCCCAGAAATCGTCCACACCGTTGGTCCAAAAGCTGGCAGTGAAGTGCGACGACAAGAACTGCATCGTCAGAGCGTCCAGACCGGCCGTTTCACCGTGGCCGCCGGCGACCAAGCTCAGCTCGGAGCAGTAGGGGTAGGTAGTCTGCTGGTACGTGTACCAGTCTCCGGCCGCCGTGGAGCTGTCCTGGCTAGTCAGCGCCGCCGGCGACGTCGCGCCCTCGCTGCTGACGACGAACGCGGTCATGGCGGCTTTCTGGCAGTAGTACGCTTGCTGTTGCTGAAGATCGGAGTCGGGCTTGGTGCACCAGTAGTAGTCCCCGGCGGCGCCGGAGCTGACGGTCGTCGACGGCTCCTGCTGCTGCGTCGACGTCGTCGGCTTGGCTGCCTGCGGCTTCTTCTTCTGGATCCTGGTCCTCCAGTAGTTCTTGATCTCGTTGTCGGTCCTGCCGGGGAGGTGCTTGGAGATCTTGGACCACTTGTTCCCCCACCTCGCGTGGAGCTCCCGGATCACCGTGTCCTCCCCCGCCGTGATGCTGCCGCGCCGCACCCCCGGCCGAAGGTAGTTGAGCCACCGCAGCCTGCAGCTCTTGCCGTTCCGGTTCAGGCCTGGATAAATCAAGAAATTAATCAAGTTGTGCTTATGAAAGCATGCATGCAAAGGAATGGCCGGAATTGGTGGATCGAGGCTAGCTTACCAGCTTCGCGCGCGAGGTTGTCCCAGGAGCCCTCCCCGTGCTGGGAGATGTAGTTGACGAGGATGAGGTCCTCCTCCAGCGTCCACGGCCCCTTGCGCACCGCCGGCTCATCGTCGCTGCCGCACGACCTGCTGGCCACCCTCGTAGTCGAGCTAGTCATCTATCGCTTCTTTGTGCGTGGATTTTGTGATGTGATTTGAACAACCCCGCGATTGGTGGCTTGGTCTTGGTGCGCTGTAGTAGATCGTTCGGCGCCGGTGGTTATATAGGCGCGCCGGCCGGTGCGGCGGATCGGTACGCGTGTACGTGTTGTCACGCACATGCTCTTGTTTGAGCCACTCGTTTACGGCTGCCTTGCAGTTGCGGCCGGTGTACCGCGAAGTGCGAAGCCTGGCTCTCGATTGGGAAAGGAGAAAGGCTGCTTTCGTTTTGAGGCGCTTCCATTTGCGGAAGCACGCGTAAAACTCTGACGGACGGTATTAAACGATGACGTGGCCTCGCGAGGAACCAAAAGTGGCAGAAGCAGGAGAAGAGAAAAAAAATAACCACGAGAAGCTGAGAAGCTGCTCCCGATGAAAGCCACTCCAAGCGATCTCAGCCGATAGATCGGAGATCGGAGGAACAGGATTAAACGATGACGTGGCCTCGCGAGGAACCAAAAGTGGTATACGAGTCTGTTGTGCTTGAGTTATAAACAGAACTGTGAAAAAACTACAGTGAACTATGTTTTATGAAAAACTATAAGCTGTTTGGTTAAAACATATTATATTTCTTTATCTCCTTTGAAACAGCTGTAAAAACATACTTCCTCCGCCCCGAAATATAATGTATTGTTACTTCTAAAATTTGTACCGAATATAGTGCATTCTACCGGTGTTAATGCCTAGATTTGACAAAGTTTACTAAAAAAGAAACCATAATTTGAGGTGAAACACCTTAATCGGTATTAATCTATGGGTACATGCGTCATTTGAGGATTCCTTTAAGTTGTCTTAATTTTTAAAATGCACTGTATTATAGGACAGAGAAATTATATCTATTTTTATCTATTTAAAAAAGCTGAAAGCTAAAATAGAGTCTAATGCCTTCGACGGTATGATGATGCCAAAAAAAAAATAGATCCCACCTATAAAAATAGGAACCTCTCTCTTAATGCCACAACGGGAAGTATCACTTTGGGGGCCCACCACACGCTGTTGTTTCTCTCCACGGTTCTATCGTGCATGCCACTTCTCTGCTCTTTCTCTCTGTTCTGCGGTACAAACAATTATTGTTTACTAAATTGGAAGCGAATCCTCAACTTGCGCCGCTCTCCGTTTCCTAGCTTCGGGCACATCAGTAGAGATGCTTCAATCTTCTCTCTCTATTCTAGCGTCACTTCGCAGCACATTATTACGGAAGGTCTAAGGTGTTGCGAAAACTATACTACATACAAACAGTTGTTTTTTAGAAAAAACGGCTTCAGGTTCTACCTGTTTAGTTGTTGTTTTGCTTTTTAACTGCAGAAGCATTTCCTAGAAGCCAAACGAAACGTAGCCTAAGCTGACTCGAAACCACATATCACATAGGGAAGAAGTACGAGATTGTCCTAACCCTAGTTTTCTTTTTACTACATTTGTCCCGTAATACACTGCATTCCAAAAAACTTAACACAACTTAAGAATAATTAAATAACACAAGTACCCGTAGATTAAACCTAATTAAAATGTTCCTTCTTATAATAGTTTTCCTTTTAATAAACTTTGTCAGTCTAAAAATGGAAGTTTAACTTTTAGAAGTCGCGAAGCACTGTATTCGAGGGCTAAGGCAGGTAATACTATAACAAATCAACCGCAGAAAAGCTTGAACTACAACTGTGGTAGTTAGCTATCAGCTGTGAATTATCCAAGCCAATCCTCCCAAAAAAGAGTTAGCCAATTCAAGTTCTTAATATTAGGACGAAACAAGACTTTTGCTTGTCGTATATATCTTGTGTAGTAGTCAATTTTTTGGTATGTGTGTGAACTCATAACTACTGTACAGTACTGTACTAGATAGCATCGGATGAGATGAACACTCCTTCTCGCAGCATGCCAGCGGAATGAAGAGCACAGCTGTAAGCCTGTAATCTTAGCTCGTGCATGCAAGCGCAGCACATGTCAGTGATCGTGCTTCGCTAAAAAAATAAGTTAAAATATTGTTTCGACTGATTTATTGAGAGAGAGAAATATTATTTAAGTTAAAAAAAACATGCTAAAAAGTACGGATTATAAGAACGGTGGTGGGAGCACGCGTAGGGTCTCGCTTTGGGTGCCCGACGGATCGGCGCGCGCGGCGACTCCTCATCTGCTCCCATGATCGCCACGTGCATAGCGCCCTATCCCATACAAATGCGTAGGCGTAGCTCTCCTAGCCTGCCAGCCTCGCATCGCTCGATTCGATCACATCTTTGGTGCCTGGAATGATGGGCACTGTGCATGTTACTAGCGGGGGCGGGAGCCTCGTGCGATTGCATGCCTGAAACGGAAGAGTGACCTGCCCGATCCGGATTCCGGAGGCGGATGAGGAGTTCCACAGCTCATCATCAGCTCCGGGCGGATCAGCATGGATGGATGGATATATGCCGACTGAGACGTGCACGTTTTATGGGTTCTATACAGGTCCAATTAAATTGGATGGTCACGGGCGGAATCACTATTTCACAAAGCTCATCACCACCGAGTGTGAAATCACTTCACCGTCAGTTTTACCCTTTGACGGTGAAAACGAACAGTAATAATAAGTTTCATCATTTTCCTTCTATATTAATAGAATTGGTACACAGTTTTGTGCCCGTTCAGTCTAAAAAAATAAGTTTCATCGAGGCCGATTTCACCATCGACGAACCGGCGATGATAATCAGAAAAAGAAAATCCTCCTGCCAGTGGGCTAAGGTGTGGTTTGAGTTCGCTTTTTATTTAAACTTGAGTTGGTAGATCCGTAGATATACCATACTATTAAGAGGGATGCAACATGTTGATAGTTCACAAGTTTACAGTGCTCAAGTTAACCCATGTGAGGTTTGAGAGAAGAGGGTCAGTTGGAGCTAACTTGGTGTGTTGATGGGGACCATACCGGAGGGTCCAATACGGCATATAGGAGGGTCTGGTATGAACCCCAAAGTATTGTTCCCTTTTGGGCTTGTGTGCAATATCCATAGGAAGTTTCGACGTTTGTCGGAAGTTCCATTGTTGAGCGCAAGTGCTTGTGTCGGAAGTTCCAACATTTTGCGTAGGTTAACCTTGTGAGCTAACAAGTGGACTACCAGTTCATACCGGAGGGTCTGGTATGACATACCAGCCAAATCCAATGGCTAGAAAACAGCTAGTTTTGAGAGTGGGGTCATAAATACCCCCAAGCCCTCTCTTCTGAGGGCTGCCGATTCTGTTGCTTCCCATAGACATTCTAAGCCTTGTGAGACACTCCCCATTCCTCTCTTTGTGTGTTTCAATCCTTAGTGCAAAATGCAAGTGGTGGGTTCAGCAAGATTCAAAATTGTGAGAAATTAAGAGCAAGCAAAATCTCGAACACTCGTGGCATGTCAAGGATCTCGTGATTCAAATTTATTACTCTTGGAGCTTCGCTCCTAGATAGCTAGGAGTCGCCGCACTGCAACCAAGGATTATTGTGGTGTGCCTCAACAAGTTTGTGAGGGCCTGATCTCGCCTCCGCAAAGGAAGAGATCAAGCTTAGTGGATCAAGGAGGGTGGCTGAAAGAGACCTAGCTAGAGTAGACCTTTGTTAGGTGACTCACGACTTCCTCAACGGGGACACACGGCTCATGTGGAGGCCCGAACTTCGGTAAAACAAATCTTGTGTCCCCTAGCATTTGAATTGCTATATTTGTATCTCTTTAGATCTACTCGGATCTTTGGTGTGCAGGATATAATCATATTTTAGCTTCTGAGAACTGCCTGCACCTTTGGATCAAAGTTGGATCCAAGGAGAAGGAAGTTTACCAAGGAACTTCCCTGGCCCGTGAATACCGGACCATCTCGTATTGCATACTGGAGCATCCGGTATTGCAGGGTCCAACTGCATATGTGCATTTATGTGATTAATCAGTTTGTGTTGTAGGGTGGTGGTGATGGCTTCTTTACCGCTGTGGTATTTTTTGTACTCAATGCTTTAACTCAAGAGGGGTTTTGATCTCTGATTTGGAAACCTATTCCAATAGTTCTACATTTTAAGTTGTAAATTTTTCAGATTAGCCTATTCACCCCCTCTAGGTGACATTCTCGTTCCTTTCGCACTTGTTCCCTAGTCCCCACACTTGCATAGAGCTCCCAGATAACCGTCTCCTCTTCCAGCATCATGCTATCATGATGGCGCCGCACCTCCGGCCTCAGGTAAGGGCGGTGCTACATATAGAGTTGTGGGTGTGAGCGACCATTGAATCCCGTTGTGCAGTGCTCTACCCCGCCCACCCGTCTGCCAGGGTTTGTTGAAAGTGCATGTTGCAAGCATATGTTTCAACGGTTTTAGAGGTATGTTGCAAGTGTTTCAATTCATATGGATGTTACAAAAGTAGATTAGGATGTTGCATATGTTGCAAAGGCTATACATGTATGTTGCAAGCATCTATTTCAAATGTTTCATTTATTTTTTCAGATGTATGTTGCAATGTGTTTCTTTGGATGTTGCATATGTTTCACACATATGTTGCAAGTGGTTTATCTAGATGTTGCTATGTTTTGCAATGACTTTTCAAGTGTTTTCAGGTGTTTTTGCAAGTGTTTCAGACGCATGTTTCAAGTGTTTCATCTATCATCATATATATGTTGCAAATCTTTCATCTGAATGTTTCAAAAGTAGAACGGGTGTTGCACATGTTGTAATGGTGCCGGTGGCTGGAGGACAGCAACTTGTCATAGGGCTTCGGCTCCTACCTCGCGCGGCGCACCTCGCCCTCTCTAAAAGCTCTAGTTTGGTTTTGGTTAATTGATAAAACCCTAAGTGCTAACCTAGTTTATCAAAGTGATTATGAGATAGGTAGCACTACTCCAAGTGATGAAGCAACGGCGAAGATCATGACGATGGTGATGGCATGGCGATGATCAAATGCTTAAACTTGGAAAAGAAGAAAGACAAAAACAAAAGGCTCAAGGCAAAGGTAAAAATTGTAGGAGCCATTTTGTTTTAGTGATCGAGACACTTAGCGAGTGTGATCACATTTAGGATCGATAATCGTACTATTAAGAGGGGTGAAACTCGTATTGAAATGCGGTTATCAAAGTGCCACTAGATGCTCTAACTCATTGCATATGCATTTAGGATCTAGTGGAGAGCTAACACCCTTGAAAGTATTTGTGAAAATATGCTAACACATGTGCACAAGGTGATACACTTGGTTGTTGGCACATTTGAGCAAGGGTTAGAAACCTCACCGGCGGAGTGTCCGCCCGTAGAGTGCGGACAGTCCGATGGTGCTACCGGCGCCCTAGACAGAAAAGACAGGGGTTCATAGAGTGATCGGACGCTGGTGGTGTAGTGACCGGAAGCTGGGTTTAGAGTCTGGTCAGTAATAGCAGTGAGCACGCATCTCAGTCTTATGACCGGACACTAGCAGGGTGCGTCCGGTCAATGCTGACGTACGCTGACATGTGGTGCAAAGTGGAGACATTGAGTGACTGGACGCTAGGTGAGTCCGGTCGAGCATGACTGAATGCGTACGGTTGTGATTTTACGCGAATGGAACCTTACTGGAAACGACCAGACGTTGAGGTCCAGCGTCCGGTCACCTCGCAGCAGCACGTCTGGTCATCACTTAACCGTTGGATCGGGCGCTCAGTATTTGAAGAGAGGGGACACGTGGCGTATATCGTGCGACCGGGCGCTGGGGTCCAGCGTCTGGTCAATCTGACTAGTAATCATTGCAACTAAAATTGTTGGATAGGTGGCTTGCAACCCTTGTAGAGCTAGAGCAAGTTTGTATTTCGCTATTTGTCATACTAATCAAATTACTCTAGTTAATTTGTAGATTTTTAAATAGGCTATTCACCCCCCTCTAGCCATATTAGGACATTTTAAGTGGTATCGGAGCCGTGGTCACCGTTTGATTGAAAGCTTAATAACCTCGGTGTCAAATTATGGCTCAAGTTGTGTTCAACCATGTGGGGGGCAAACCACCGTTTTTTGATGGCACATGCTATGATTATTGGAAGAGAAAGATGATGATGTATCTTGGTTCAATCAATGATCAAGTATGAGAAGTGACCGAGAATGACTATGCTATCATTGATCCTGATGATCCCACCAACCAAGATAAGATCAACAAGCAATGCAATACAATGGCTCTCAACACCATATACAATGCCATTGATTCCAAGGTGTTTGAGCAAATCAAGGATTGTGAAAGAGCAAATGAGATGTGGAAGAGATTGGAGGAAACATATGAGGGCACACCGGCGATGAAGAGTGCCAAGTTGTATATCCTCAAGGATAAATTGACAAGCTTCAAGATGAAGGAAGATGAGAGCATTTTGGATATGTTCCATCATTTGCAAGTGATTGTCAATGATTTGAAGGCATTGGGAGAAAAGATCAAGGATGATGATGTCTCTCATCGGTTCTTGATGTACCTATCTCCAAGATTTGAGATGTTGAGATTGCTCATCATAAGAGGAGGATTGAAGGAGATTACCCCCAACCAAGTACTAGGTGATGTCATGACCCAAGAGACACCGTGTGGAAAGGGATGGGATGACAAGGATGACAAAAAGGAAGAAGAAGAGTATAGCATTCAAGGCTTGCTCATCATCATCCAAGAACAAGGGCAAGTCCAAGAAAGAATCAAGTGATAATGATGTCTTAGTGATATTGATGATGAAGCTATTGTCCTCTTTGTACGCAAGATGGGAAAATTCATGAAGAAGAAGGGCTATGGTGCAAGAAAGAGAAGAGATCACACCAAAAGCAAAGAATATGTGAGAATATGCTACAATTGCAAGAGTCCCGATCATGTTGTAGCAAATTATCCCTACAATAGTGACAATGATGAGGATGAGAAGAAGAAGCACAAGAAGGATAAAAAAGAAAAGAAGGAGAAGAATGAGAAGAGAATGACCTTCCAAAAAGAAGAAGAAGGGTGGAGGCTATGTGGTCACTTGGGATAGTGATGGCTCTTCGGATAGTGATGACTCTAGTGATGATGGCAAGAAATCTATCAAGAAAGCACTAGCAAGCATCGCCATCAACAACAAGCCCTCCATCTTCGACACTCCTTCGATATGCCTTATGGTAAAACCCACCAAGGTAAAATATGATGTGAGTGCTGATGATGAATGTGAAAGTGATGCTTGTAGGAGTGATGATGATGATGAGGAGTACTCCAAGGAGGAGCTCATGGACATGTGTGAGCAAGTGCACACTTACTTTGAGATGAAGAGAAAGGAGTGCAAAGAATTAAACAAGAAAGTCAAATTTCTTGAGCAATCTTTTGATGAGCTCAATGCCACTCATGAGAGGCTAATGGAAGCCCATGAGAAGCTTGGCAAAGCTCACTCTAAGCTTGAAAAAGCTCACTCCTCTCTCATCGAGCAAGTCAAGAAGGAGCAAGTGATCGTGTCTTGTGATGTGGGACTAACATGTGATCTTATTGATGAATCCTTTTATAAGCCCATTGTAGTTGCTCCCACTAACACTTCTTGTAGCACTACTTCTTCTACTTCATCTTTGAGTGATGGTCTCACTTGTGATGCCTCACTAATGGTGGAAAATGATACCCTCAAAAAAGAGGTGAATGAGCTCACTCGTGCTTTAGACAATGCCTATGGTGGAGACACCTGTTTGCTAAAGTGCTTGGGTAGCCAAAGGTTTTCTTTCAACAAAGAAGGATTAGGTTATACCCCCAAGAAAGGCAAGACGGCCTTTGTCACTCCCAAAGTTAGTTTTGTAAAGGACAATGGTCGATTTTGCAATAGATGCAAGCAAGTTGGGCATATAGAGCAATATTGCAAGATTAACAAGAACAAGCTACCTAATGTATCCTCAATTAAATTTGATTCTTATTACATGCTTTTTAAGGGTGCCAATGGTGTGAAGGCTAAGTTCATTGGTACACCAATTGTGGGCCCAAAGAAAAAGGCCATTTGGGTACCAAAGATTTTGGTGACTAACCTACAAGGACCCAAGCAAGTTTGGGTACCTAAAAAGAATTGATCTTCTTTTGTAGGTCAATTATAAAGCCGGAGGAAGGCATTCGGTGCTTGATAGTGGGTGCATACAACATATGATCGGTGATCCAAGAATGTTCAATTCAATCAATGAGAACAAGAGCAATGGGATTGATAGTATCACATTTGATGACAATGGCAAAGGCAAGGTCAAAGGGCTTGGTAAGATTGCAATATCCAATGACTTGAGCATTTCCAATGTGCTACTAGTAGAGAGCTTAAACTTCAACCTATTGTCGGTAGCTCAATTATGTGATCTTGGTTTCAAGTGCATATTTGGTGTGGATGATGTAGAGATCATAAGTGTAGATGGCTCTAACTTGATATTCAAAGATTTTAGATATGAGAATCTATACTTAGTTGATTTCAATGCTAGAGAAGCTCAATTGTCAACATGTTTGATCACTAAGTCTAGCATGGGTTGGTTATGGCATAGAAGGCTTGGTCATGTTGGAATGAAACATTTGAACAAGTTGATCAAGCATGATTTAGTTAGAGGCTTCAAATATGTCACATTTGAAAAAGATAAGCTATATAGTGCATGTCAAGCCAGAAAGCAAGTTGGTAACACACATCCTAAGAAGAGCATGATGAGTACATCTAAGGCATTTGAGTTGATGCACATGGACTTGTTTGGTCCAACCACATACACAAGCATTGGTGGAAACAAATATGGATTTGTGATTATGGATGATTTCACTAGATACACATGGGTGTTCTTTCTTGTTGATAAGAGTGATGTGTTTGCAACATTTAAATTATTTGTCAAGGGCATTCACAATGAGTTTAAAACAACCAACAAGAAAGTTAGAAGTGACAATGGTAGTGAATTCAAGAACACTAGAATTGATGAGTTGTGTGATGAATTTGGAATTAGACATCAATTCTTGGTCAAGTACACTCCTCAATCAAATGGCTTAGTTGAAAGGAAGAATAGAACTTTGATTGACATGGCAAGATCAATGTTGAGTGAGTACAATGTGAGTCATTCATTTTGGGCCAAAGCAATCAACATGGCTTGCTATTATGGCAACAGACTCTATTATCACCCCATAATGGAGAAGACACCTTATAAGCTTTTGAATGGAAGAAAGCCTAACATAGCATACTTTTGGGTTTTTGGTTGTAAATGCTACATATTGAAGAAAGGCACTAGATTGAGCAAGTTTGAAAAGAAATGTGATGAAGGTTTCTTGCTTGGTTACTCCACTACTAGCAAGGCTTATAGAGTTTGGAATTTGGCTAGTGGTACTCTTGAGGAGGTTCATGATGTGGAGTTTGATAAAACAAATGGTTCCCAAGAGAAAGATGAGAATCTAGATGATATATGAGGCATCCAATTGGTCAATGTAATAAAGAACATGGACATTGGTGATATAAGGCCTAGAGAGGTGATTGATGTTGAGGATAACAATAATCAAGTGCTCTCCAACTCAAATGTGCAAGCTAGTGGTTCTCATGATCAAGTTCAAGCAAGAACTAGTGATAACAAAGTGCAAGATCAACAAGTGGCTAGTTCATCATCTCAACCAAGTGATCTATCAAATGCAAGCAATCAAGTGCAAGTGCTTCAACCAATCAATATTGCAAGAGATCATCTATTGGACACTATCATTGGTGATATTTTAAGAGGTGTGCAAACTAGATCAAGATTGGCTTCATTTTGTGAGCATTTCTCATTTGTGTCATCCATTGAACCTAAAAAGATAGATGAAGCTTTGAAGGATATTGATTGGGTCAATGCTATGCATAAAGAGCTAAACAACTTCACAAGAAACCAAGTATGGGAGTTAGTTGAGAGGCCTAAGGGTCATAATGTAATTGGAACCAAGTGGGTCTTTTGGAACAAGCAAGATCAAGATGGGATAGTAATAAGGAACAAAGCAAGATTAGTGGCTCAAGGTTACACTCAAGTTGAAGGTCTTGACTTTGGAGAAACATATGCCCCGGTTGCAAGATTGGAAGCAATTAGGATCTTGCTAGCCTATGCTTATGTCCACAACATCAAGTTGTACCAAATGGATGTGAAAAGTGCATTTCTAAATGGGTACATCAATGAGCTTGTGTATGTTGAGCAACCTCCCGATTTTAAGGATGAAAAGAAATCCAACCATGTGTATAAGTTGAGAAAGGCTTTGTATGGATTAAAACAAGCACCTAGAGCATGGTATGAGAGATTGAGAGACTTCCTACTCTCTAAGGGATTCAAGATGGGAAAGGTTGACACCACTCTCTTCACCAAGAAGCTTAGAAATGACTTGTTTGTGATGCAAATCTATGTTGATGATATCATTTTTGGGTCAACAAATCAAGAATTTTGTGAGGAGTTTGGTAAAATGATGGCTAATGAGTTTGAAATGTCCATGATTGGAGAGCTTAGCTACTTCCTTGGTCTTTAAATCAAGCAAATGAAGTATGGCATATTTGTGAGTCAAGGCAAGTATATCAAGGACATGCTTAAGAAGTTTGGAATGGATGATGCTAAAGCTATTAGTACACCAATGGGGACAAGTGGAAGCTTGGATAGTGATGCTTGTAGCAACATAGTGGATCAAAAGATGTATCGGTCCATGATTGGAAGTCTACTCTATGTGACCACATCAAGGGCGGATGTGATGTTTAGTGTATGCATGTGTGCTAGATTTCAAGCCTCACCAAGAGAAAGTCATTCGAAGGCAACTAAGAGAATATTGAGGTACTTGAAGCATACACAATATGTTGGATTATGATATCCTAAAGGAGCAAGATTTGAGTTAATTGGATATTCGGATTCCGATTATGCAGATGCAAAGTTGAGAGAAAGAGCACATCGGGCACATGTCAACTATTGGGAAGATCACTTGTGTCTTGGTCATCAAAGAAGCAAAATAGTGTAGCACTTTCAACCGCCGAAGCGGAGTACATTTCGGCCGGTAGTTGTTGTGCTCAATTACTTTGGATAAAGGCTACTTTGAGTAACCTTGGAATCAAATTCAAGCAAGTGCCATTGCTATGTGACAATGAAAGTGCCGTAAAGCTCACCAATAACCCGATTCAACACTCAAGAACAAAGCATATTGATATCCGCCATTATTTCATAAGAGATCACCAACAAAAAGGAGACATTTGCATTGAGAGTGTGGGCACCAAAGATCAACTTGCCAATATCTTCACCATGCCACTTGATGAAAAGAGGTTTTACAAGCTAAGGAATGAATTGAACATACTTGACTTCTCCAATATATGTTGATGCACCCCCACTATATGACATGCCTCTCCTTCGAGCAAAGCAAGGTAAAATTGATTGACATGTCATCCATCCATCCATTGCTAAGGACTTGTTTAGTGCATCTAGTCATTCCTATCATGTCCTAGGCTCATTCATGAAAATCAAATGAATTTGATGCTTGTATGGTATAACTATTGCTTGTATACTTGAAATGATCTAGTGGTACCATATGACATGTTTGTGGGCTTGTAAACCTAGTGTTTGATCTATAAAATGAGCTATAAGTGTTTAACTCAATATGGTACAAGATAACCCTTATTTGGAGGTGTGAAGAAGCTTGTCCTTGGATCAAACCGAGTTAAATAACTTTTGCAAGTAATCTAGATTGAACCAATTTAGGAAAATAATCCTCACTTCACATGGTTTCACCCCAACCTATCTAAAATTTGAGCTCTCTTTTTGTGCTAATTATTGACATAGGGGGAGAGAAATGCACAAAGATAGTAAGATAGATAGGGGAGCAAATAAATGAAATAACATTGTAAGGGGATCAATCAAAATTGCACACAAGTAGGGGGAGCAAGCTCATAAACTTGTATGATGTATTTGAATGTGCATTTCATATATTTGCTTGCATGGTACAAGTTCTCAATTTCAATATCCATGCTTGTGTGGTGTATGCTAGTTGTAGGTTTGAATGTTGAAATAAAAAACTAGCATGCATAGGCTAAAGTAACTAGACCTATGCTCATTCTATGGAAACTAGACCCTTGCTTGTGATATTAATCTCATGGGGTATTCTAGTTTTTGTGTATGTCTAGTTACTAATGGTGCTAAGGATGGTATATTGATGCACTCCAATTAGTATCACGCTTCAAAGGTCCATCTTTTATACCTTAGCATCATTTGGTAGAAATTGACTCCTATATTTTCTATCTAAGCATATGTGCAAGCTACAATTCAAACTCTTAGCACATATGTAAGGGGAGCAATTACTACCATTTGGAGTTCATGAAACTTGTTCATATTCTTTTACACATGGTAAATATGCTTGGGCAAGCAACGTAGATTCAATTAAATCTCAATTCATATCTTTGTGAAAGGGTTGTCATCAATTACCAAAAAGGGGGAGATCGAAAGCTCTAGTTTGGTTTTGGTTAATTGATGAAACTCTAAGTGCTAACCTAGTTTATCAAAGTGATTATGAGATAGGTAGCACTACTCCAAGTAATGAAGCAATGGCGAGGATCATGACGATGGTGATGGCATGGCGATGATCAAATGCTTAAACTTGGAAAAGAAGAAAGAGAAAAACAAAAGGCTCAAGGCAAAGGTAAAAATTATAGGAGCCATTTTGTTTTAGTGATCGAGACACTTAGCGAGCGTGATCACATTTAGGATCGATAGCCGTACTATTAAGAGGGGTGAAACTCGTATTGAAATGCGGTTATCAAAGTGCCACTAGATGCTCTAACTCATTGCATATGCATTTAAGATCTAGTGGAGAGCTAACACCCTTGAAAGTATTTGTGAAAATATGCTAACACATGTGCACAAGGTGATACACTTGGTGGTTGGCATATTTGAGCAAGGGTTAGAAACCACATCGGCAGAGTGTCCGCCCGTAGAGTGCGGATAGTTCGACGGTGCCACCGGTGCCCTAGACAGAAAAGACAGGGGTTCACAGAGTGACCAAACGCTGGTGGTGTAGTGACCAGACGCTGGGTTCAGAGTCTAGTCAGTAGCAGCAGTGAGCACGCGTCTCAGTCTTGTGACCGGACGCTGGCGCGAAGAGTGACTGGACGCTGGCAGGGTACGTCTGGTCAATGCTGACGTACGCTGACGTGTGGTGCAAAGTGGAGACATTGAGTGACCGGACGCTGGGTGAGTCCGGTCGAGCACCCGGTCATGATTTTATGCGAATGGAACCTTACTGGAAACGACCAGGCGCTGAGGTCCAGCGTCCGGTCACCTCACAGCAGCGCGTCCGGTCATCACTTAACCATTGGATCGAGAGCTCAGTATTTGAAGAGAGAGTACACGTGGCGTGTATCGCGTGACCGAACGCTGGGGTCCAGCGTTCGGTCAATCTGATCGGAGCGTCCGATCAGCCCGTGTTCAGTGCAGTGAGTAGCCCAACGGCTCTATTTCATGGGGGCTTCTATTTAAGCCCCATGGCTAGCTCAAGCTCACCCTCTTGGCCATTTGCATTGACATAGCAACCTTGTGAGCTTAGCCAAAGCCCTCCCACTCATCTTCATCATTGATTCATCATCATTATGAGTTTGGGAGAGAATCCAAGTGCATTGCTTGAGTGATTGCATCTAGTGGCACTTGGCATTCGTGTTTCGCTGCGGGATTCACTTGTTACTCTTGGTGGTTGCCACCACCTAGATGGCTCGGAGCAGTGAGAATCGTTGAGCGGAGGTTGGTGAGTGTCTCCGGCTTCGATCGTGGTGATTGTGAGGGGTCTTGTGCCTTCTCCGGCGGAGAGCCAAAAGGTAACTCTAGTGGATTGCTCGTGTCATTGAGTTACCTCACTTGTGGGTAGGTTCTTGCGGTGTCCAATTGTGTGGATAAGGTTCGTGCAACACCTCTTAGCCGTCGAACCACTAAGTGTTGGTCGACACAACAGGGACTAGCGTGCCGGCAAGCACGTGAACCTCGGGAGAAAAATTGGTTGTCTCTTGCCCTATGGTATTCTCCCGGTGATTGATTTAGTATTCATCTTGTGATTGGTTCACTCCTCTACATGACGGTATAATCACCATACTCACTCATTTATATTCTTGCAAACTAGTTGTGGCAAGCTCTTTAGTGTAATTAGAATTGAGAGCTTGCTTTGTTATTTTAAGTTCATTTAGTGGAGCTCTTTAGAGTAGCAAGTTTGAGAGCTCTTAGTGAGTAGTAACATTACAAGTTGTGTGACTAGTAATCATTGCAACTAGAATTGTTGGATAGGTGGCTTGCAACCCTTGTAGAGCTAGAGCAAGTTTGCATTTCGCTATTTGTCATACTAATCAAATTGCTCTAGTTGATTTGTAGATTTTTAAATAGGCTATTCACCCCCCTCTAGCCATATTAGGACCTTTCACTCTCCTCTCCTCTCCCTCCCCTTCCTTCCCTTCCCTCCATCTCGCCGCGGTAGTTCGAGCTCGACCTGGACACGGAGTTCGGCAGCGCTGGAGCAGGATGGGATGCGGGGTGGGGGCGTGATGTGATGCAGGCGGCGGTGCTGCGTCCGGGACACATGCCGCTAGACGCGGGAGGGGCTCACTTCTGTATTTTGGGCGGGGCGTGGGAGGTGCATTTGGACGTCCACGCGCTAGCCCTTCCGAAAAAATCTATGCACCTAAAAAAACAATTACACTCCCCTCAGAATTTATTACTCCGTCACTGCCCTCACGTAGTTGAGCCACCGCCGTCTGCAGCTCATCCCGTTCCGGTTCAAGCCTGATGGAGTCCACCGGTTAAGCCCATGCAATTTTGGATAGATGTGTGTATGCTATCACGCACACCGGCACACGTTTGCGTTGGAAACACATGTTCTCGCTTTTTCTTAAAAAACTTCGAATATATTAATTAAAACAAAGAAATCAGATTATAAAAGCGTGGGATAACCAATTCCAAAAGACACATATGTACCACTAAGGGGTGTTTGGATTCCATGGCAAAACTTTAGCCTGCACTTTTAGCATATTTTTTTGTCACGTGGATCCAAACAGGTGGGCTAAAAGTGAGCAAATGGAGTGAACTAAAGTTTTGCCCATTTGCTATTCAAGGGGTGCAAAACTAGGCTAAAACGTCTTGGGGGACACCAGATAGCCCCCACCTACCCACGTGTGCCCCCTTTCTCTCCCATGGCTTAATAAATAAGGGTAAATCAATCATTTTAGGATGGATGACTAAACTTTTGTCATGAATCCAAACACTCTATGCTGGACTAAAGTTTAACAGCAAAAATTTAGTTTGTCATGGCAAATGAATCCAAACAGGATCTTGGACTACGACTAAAGAGTCATCGTAGTGACTCAAACGGAGACGTTCCCAAACAAATAAACACAACGGTCCAGAAAAACATAAACATGCACTTCCACTGTAAAGAATGTCTTCATCGGGGACACCACCGGACTTGAAGAGAGAACTGGCCACGATGATGACAGCTGGGATCCTCATTATTGCACTCTGACTATTGTACTGCCGGAGTTTCAGGCTGGTTTAGATCACCTCTAAATTCTAAGTTTTTTCATTCTCTCTGTTACATCAATTTTTAGACGTATACATAGAGCATTAAATGTAGATAAAAAAAAACTAATTGTATAGTTTGGTTGTAAATCATGAGACAAATCTTTTGAACATAGTTAGTCCATGATCAGGTAAAGTTTGTCAAATACAAACGAAACGTGCTACCGTGTCCAGATTACAAAAATTTACAATCTAAACCTGACCTCACTCGGTTGTCTGATCGACTCGTGTCTTCGAGGAATTACAACCTTGAGTCATAGATGTCGATCGAGCGTCGTCGGACACAAGATATTTGTTTTATCTCTCCAAACGTTAAATCGAAGGATCAGCAACAGGTGGAACGCTCGAAGAAACTATACCACTTCCATATCGATTGCCAACCGAAGAGCAGCGTGTTAGTTTAGGCTTGTAGCCTGGAACCTTGCATTATTGCCTGGTTTAGGTAAAGAGAAAGGCTGCTTTCGTTTGAGGCGCTGCCATACCCGGAAGCACCCACGCGTACAACTGGTACAAGCCTACCAGCTCGGAACTCGGAAGGAAGTAACTAACTAAGCGATCATTTCCCTTCTCGCAGCTTACCAGCGAAAGAAGAACACTCAACACTAGCTGGGAATCTCATCGATCGCGTGCACCGTGCAGGTGGAGCAAGCAAGCACATCAGTGATCGGCGCGACGACACGAGTCGGTTTCCATCACGTACACAAGCCCATACACATACACGCGTAGCTCTCCCAGCCAGTGTTACCCTCGCATCGCTTGATCACGTCGCAGCATCCTACTCATGCCTCGTGCCATAGCTTCCTGAAAATGGAAGTGATTCCGCCCCGCCTACTCTACTCATGGAACTGGTAATAATATTGGTTAGGCCACTGGCAAACAGCCCGATCCGTGGAGGGGTTCCAGTTCCAGAAGAAATGAATGATCGATCGCCGAGAGTGCTGATTGTGACTTGAAGAAGAAAGTCTGAACGTGGCTGCCTGGCTGGGCCCCTGTGCTATATATCGGCGTACGTAGTGCACGTTTTCTTGGTGGAAGAAAGCCGATTAGCATTTTCCACAAAAAGGGATGAACGCTACTGCCTCCGTCCTAAAAAAAAAAGTGGAGTTCTTGTTTACCGAGAAATCAAACTATTTTAAATTTAACTAAATTTATATGAAATACCCCATTCATAAAAAAATAGAGTTCTTACTTATTGAGAAGTTAAACTATTTTAAATTTAACCAAATTTATATGAAAATTACTTAACATTTATATTACCAAATAGATATTACTAACGAGCGAGTCCGTGCGTTGCAACGAAATGTACATATTATGTAGTCAGTCACCTAGATTTGTTAATAATCACGTCATGTGTTCTAATTCATCTTGAAACTGGACTCCCTATTGTGCCTCGACGTACGCTAGCCACTCTAACTCGTATGAGCATGAGAGGATTAGAGGTTTATCTAATGACCATATTCATTTTGGGATCTGCAATGCATCGTGGCTAGCTAGATACGTTGCTCTAACTTATATAAGCATGTTAGTGAATGACACACCAATAAAAATGTTCATTGCTTTATAGATAATACATGCATAAATATAAATATAGATTAATTAACTTTTGAACGATGGAAAGTTTGAAACATGGTCAAGTGTTCTAAATGACTGTAGTCAGATGAACATGCCATAAATTTAATTTAACCCGTATAACTTTGATGTCGAGTTTGTTTGGATCACGCTCATAGATGCACTTGTACACCAGTTGGCTTGTAACTATTGTCAACGATCATACGAACTTGCATCTGTCGACACATGGCTAGGCAGAGCCGGAGCTAGTCCTTCCTTCTATCTGCAATGGGGAACCGGATATTTTCTAATGTGCTTGTTTTTTTATCTATTATTGAATTTGTAAGAATTAATGTTTAAGCGGGGATTAGTTCTTCGACGGGGACGAAGATGGGGAAGAATTTATCCCCGATGACATTCGTGGGGACGGGGACAGGGATGGGAACCTAATCCGACGAAGAAATCACCGTTGACATCTTTAGCTACCACATTCACAAAATTAGTTAGGGGAGAGGTGGATAAAAAATATTTTCTTTTGCTCTCTAATATTAGGTGTACATTAAATTAGTTATGAGATATATTTTCATATTAAAATTATTAAATAACATAAATATCAATTTTATTTTTTTTAAATTTAGTTAAATTTAAAAAATTGATTCAATCGAAACTTAAAATTGCATCTTTTTGAGGACGCAGGGAGTACTATTACTATGTACGGACTTGCTAGCGCCCTATCCGAGGCGTCGGTGTCCGGACGGTGCCTACATAGCGAGCAAGTGAGCGCCCTAGCACGTCGGGCTCACGAGTGAGCGCCCCAGCAACAGGCCCGCACTGCCCCGGACATCGCCCGCGCCACCAGCCGCTTCCCATGCACATCCCATGTGCAACACCCGATCTACTTTTGAAACATCCAGATACAACAATTGCAACATTCAAAAGAAGACATATGAAACATTTGAAACAAGCGTCTAAAACACTTGGGAATACGCCTAAAACACTTGAAAACCATTGCAAAACATATACAACATCCAGATGAAAACACTTGCAACAAACGTATGAAATACCTGACACATACGTTTGCAACATGCATGTATATGCAACATTCAGATGAAAACACTTGCGACATACGTCTGATACAGATGAAACATTTGGAACATACACTTGAAACACACGTGCATAGCCATTGCAACATGTGCAACATCCCGATCTACTTTTGCAACATCGGTACGAAACACATGAAACATACCTCTGAAACACATGAAACATATGTTTGCAATATGCGCTTTCAGCGCAACATCTCCTTGCTGCATGGGAATGGAGGCTCGTCGGCGTGTGGAGTTCACCGGTGTAGAGCTCGCTGGTGGCGTGGAGCGACCAGCCATGGGGGCGCGATAGCCGTCGAGCGCGGTAGTCGGAGCGGAGCCGCCCTCCGTTTCTTCGAGCTCAGCGATGGAGCTTCGCGTCGTCGGTGGACCAGCCAAGGGACATTGCGGCCTTGGAGCAGACCGGGCGGCAGCTGCGGACCGGATAGAGGGGCGTGATGGGGCGGCGATCGGAGCAGAGCAGCCCTCCGTTTCTTCGAGCCCGACGATGGAGCTTCGCTTCTGGAGCGCAGTCACAGTGGAGCACGATTACAGCTGCGGTAGAGAGTCTTCTAGAGAATACAGACAGTGAGATAAAGTTAGAGGCAAGTGGGCTGGTGCAGCGACCCACGAACACAACCGTCCGGACGTCCTGAGAGCATTTTCCTACTATCTATCACCTGCGACTGCGAGGAGCTGTTCGGTTGAACTGAACATGGAGAATTGGAGATGTGTCCTAATTGGGCTGTAAATTTGTAGAGCCCAACAAACGAAAAATCACCTCCGGGAGTATATTGGGCCTGGCCATGTTCCACATCTTATTAGCCTTTATAAATCTGTAGAGCCCAACGAAACGAAAATGGACTTTGGCCTGACGAGGACGAACGACTGGGAGTCTGGGACCGGGCCCCACTTGCTCAGTCACACTGGGGCTAGTCGGTGGCCGTCCGATGACGATCGTTCGGCAGTCAGAGGTGTCAGGCGCGAGCCACGAGCACGATCCACGAGCGCGCGTCTTACCTCTCACGGCGTCCTCGCTCAGCCCACCCTCCGGCTCGGCCACTGCTCACCGCCTCTTGCCGGACGCCCCAAAAAATCGAAGCCGAAGGGAGAAGGCGCCGCTCCCATGGCCGCTGGCCTCTGCCCTCGCCTCCGCGTCTTCGTGGCCTCCTCTCGCCCGCTCCTGGCCGCGCGCTCCGGAGCGCTGCCCCAAACCCTGCGCCGCGCCGGCCCGGCCATGCCCCTCGCCGCCCGCGCACGCCGCGGCTTAGGCTCCTCCACCGCCGCCGACCCGCTCGCCGAAGACTTCGCCACGGGTTAGCCGCCGCCGCCTTCTCCCCCTCACCTCAAGCCCTCCGGCTTCTAGACAACTTCGCGTTCGCTCTCTTTCGGCTTATTAGTTATTACTACTTCGTTGATGTTCTGTTCACTGTGTGTAGCTTCTGACCTCCGGTTCGAATCGCCACTCGAGGTAGTCAAATACCCCGACCCCGTCCTGCGCGCGCGCAACAAGCGCATCAGCACGTTCGATGCCAACCTCCGCGCCCTGGCCGATGAGATGTTCGACATTATGTACAAGTGAGTGTGCGGATTCTGAGCCTTGCACCACTTCTGTTTTCATGGTCAAAATGTGTTGCACCAATTCGATTTTCTACTGTTTCAGAGAAATATGAGTGCCTATGCTTTCATTGGATGCATGCTATAATTTACTGAGCTAGTGCTTATTTTCACTGAATTCCCATATGACTAGAGAATTGAGGGTAAGGAAATGCAAATTTGTCTGGGTAGTTGCTACGTTGATGAGAACTTGATTTAATGAAAAGCCGATTGCATAGGGCATATTTCATATATGGGCAAAACATCCAATAATAGGGTTGCCTGTGGTGATTTGAGATATAACTATGCCGGATTTATTAGAAGCTGTACTGGTTCAGTTAAATAGTTGGTTTCTGTACAGGACCGATGGCATTGGTCTCTCAGCACCACAAGTTGGAGTCAATGTGCAGCTTATGGTATTCAATCCTGCTGGGGTGAAGGGGGAAGGAGAGGAGATTGTTCTTGTCAACCCAGTGGTATACAAGTCCGCGAAACGATTGCTTGTGTTTGAAGAAGGGTGCTTATCGTTTCCTGGAATATATGGCAATGTGTTGGTAAGAATAGTTTGCCATACCAATTCCTTTATACATTGTAGAAGACCTTAGCTGTCCTTTATCTGACCTTAGTGTGATGCTTACTATAATAATATTTTGTGTAATTTGTGTCACATTTATGATTTATTTTTCCACATGTTAATGGTTTTAACATGCCAACTTAGTATGTGATTTTGGAAGTTTGTATTCCAATTTCCAATTGTCAGCCTCCGTATATATGCCAACCGAAGGGTGCACAATTGATAAACAAAGCTAACTTTGTGGCCATTGTGCTCTTGCAGAGACCAGAAAGTGTGAAAATTGAAGCTCAAGATGTTACAGGGGCAAAGATCAAAGTAAAATTATCTGGTCTACCTGCAAGAGTTTTCCAGCATGAGTTTGATCATTTGCTGGTATGTGTTTAACCATTATCTGAGCGAATTGTCAGGTCCTTGCACATAGGTTTTCCAGCAACTCTTTGAGTTAGGGTATCCTTTTGTCTCTAGCATATGCAATGGTCCACAGCAAACTGATGATTCATGATTTGTTGATTGCCATGATGGAGGGATATGTTCGTTCTGTTTAAATGAGAACTCAATGGACTTTTAGTTGACGCCAAATGGAACTATGGAAGTACACTTAATATCATAATCAATCTACTCATTTTTTAAGAAATACATCCATGTAATATTCGTATATGCTAATTTTCATTTGCTGTCGCATACTTCCTCTGGATGCAAATTTAAGTCATCCTAGAGTTCTTTCCTGTCAGGTACTTTCAGATTTAACCATCATTACATAAAAGAAGCCTAGATTGGGCATGCAAAATTGATATTACTGCAATTTATTTTTCTGTTGCTTTTTAACATCTAATATGATAGAAGTTAGTGGTTTAAGTTGTAACTTGCATGCAAGGGCCAATACTGTAGTTTCAGATTAACAAAATGAAGGGAATATGTCATCAAGCTATGCATATTTGACCAGTGGCTCATCACCATGATTCTTAATAATTGTTTGGGATTTGCAGGGGATTCTTTTCTTTGATAGAATGACAATGGATGTTCTTGAAACCATACGTGAGGAACTGAAGGTTAGCAGTGGTCTTGAGTGCATTTAAGTTGATTTTTTTATTTTGTATTAGCTGTTATCATTGTGGGTTCTAATTTACATTTTTAGCATATATCATTCCCCTTGGCTGTAAAATGCATGATTTTGAACCTTCAACCTTAATACTCAGAAGATTCCTAGTCTGCATGTATACCTCATCCATTTTAATGACACCAGCTTAGGTTGCCTTTCGTATAACCATAAATTAATATTTATTTTACTAATTTTGGTACATTAACTCATAGCTCTTTCCTTATTACTTCCCTTTTTTTACAAAAAAAAAAGAACCTAGAGAAGAAATACGAGGAAAGAACAGGACTAGCGAGTCCTGAAACTGTTGAGAACTATGAGGGTGCAAAAGATGTCTTTAGTTTTTCAAGATGATGGCTGTAGCAGGTTTGTTTCATCTCAATACATTTCTACTTTGTTGACTTCTCATGCTGTATTTGGTGGTTCTAAGAAAAAAATGTTTTCTGTTTTATGGACAGACTCGGAAATTTTGCAACTGGAACACATCGTCTAGCTGAGCATTAGACTGAAGAGTTTCTGGGACAGCTGGTTATACCAGTACAACACACGATGCTTTAGTTGCGGTGTTGGCAGTCTTGCTATGTCTAATTTCTTGCAATATCACTGGAACTAGAGACAGCAAATTTATTAGTTACAAATGAGGTTTTATGTTTGATGCTTATGTCTATAATGTATTTTCTCCTCATATTTGTGACTCTTAGGATAAGGAGATATTGTACTGCCTGTTTTATCCATTTTTGAAAATATTATGAGTTCTTTGTCGCCCAAATTTCTTAATAAATGTATCACAGAGACATGCAAAATTTCTAACAATGAGATAAATCTGTAGCTGGCCCTTACAGCATGTCGATGCATCATGTATCAGTGACTGGATTAGTTAGGCTGCATCTTTTACGGCAGCGTACCTAGGGTAAATCACCCCTTCCCCTCCCTGGGATCAACATATAAAGATTTATCATCTGTTTGATTAATGGGATGCAAACAGCGGGTGATGTTCTTTGTGAAACTGGCATTGCTAGTATCCCAGAATCATAGTTAATGGATGTGGTTTATTTTCATGTTCCAGTTCATGGTGAGAGCTTGCATTTTTGTACCTGATCAGTTACACTTTTGTATGTATATGATATAATCTTCACACGCCACATCTATTTTGTTGGCTGGTTGACTGTTGGACAAGCATGCAAGGGCAGTATGGACTGCAGATGACATAGTCCATTAACAAATGGTCATCACCAGCTTCCCAAAACTTTTGAATTATGGCCATCAGTGTTTAAGGTATATAGAACGTCCACCTAACAATTGTGACCTTAGATTAATCAATAGGAACGCTTTCATTGCACTAGACCTACGATTATCTAAGTTTTAAATATTGATTGATGGATTAGAGCTTCAAGAATTTTGGCAACCAGTGCGAGTGGAGACAATAATATGTATGGTAGAAGGAAAATTCTCCACCAATTCATACTTTTTCCTGATAATAGACAGCTGGTGACACATAGGATATACCATGTTTAGTTGAAAAAATTAAGAAAGGCAAAGAGATATGCTATGTTTTATCTTTTGTTTAACTGGTATAATATCTTTTGCAATTCTAAATCCTGCTTTGAGTTTCCTTTTTCCTCATTATCTGTCAACAAATGGTGAAGTTAGTAACCCATTGCAGGACCTTACATATTTTCTGTTTTTACACTGATTTGCTTTATTATTTAGCTGAGGTTCTAGAAAACAAAGCAAAGAATATGTATGCATATGCATGTTGTCTACATCGGAATTAATTTCTAAATGCCATGTTCTTTTGATTAGTTATTTCCTCTTTGTGCATATTTATAGAACATTTTTATCGCCATTTTTCATAATTATTTAAGCTAAACCCATCAATACCCCCTTTGCTAAGTGTTATCTCTATGGTATATCATATTTGTGCATTGCAATATGTCATATTTGTTAACTAGAAACTGGCTATATTACGCTTACTCATTTTTCGAACCATTGTCTAGTTTTTTTCGAGCAATCATTTTCTTTTCGTATTTGATCCAAGAGATTTTTCTGGTTGGTAAACTATTGCTTTTTATATATCCTTAGGCATCGACTTCTAATTATTAATCTCATTCTTCAGGATTAGGTATCAATATTGTACATGAACGGCGTGGGTTACTGTTGTTTATCAATTATCTTTGGGCCCTTTGCCGTAGCCCTGTTTACACTTATTTAAACAAACAATCTTTGTCATTGTGTTTACTCATTTTTGGAGATCTCAAGTACATACTCTTGCTGTATGACCATTTCGGATGAATATATTTGTGTTACTTTGATGAAAAGGTTAAAATGTTGTAATAAGATGACCTCAAAATAACTGTATATGTGCACATCAACAAGCAATGGTGCAAATGGGGTCGCATGTATCACAACGACCACTCATGTATAAGCACCAATCAACAGACAAAGGCACTTTCAGCATATGTCGTCATATGACTGTAAGTTGTTTCCAGCAGGTTTTCCAATCTGCAAGCAAGCTATGGGAGGGACGGTTGGACTGTAGAGCTCCCCAAAAGCTTGCCAGCAGAATGGGTTATTCAGGTGGTAGTGGGGTACTTGCACTGGTCTGAGTTGCACACCGGTAAGAGAGATTCCTGAACAAGGTAAGCTGTCACTGCATGCAAAATGGACAGGCTTGATTGTAAATGTTCCTCTGATATTCTCATATTGAACTCCTGATACTGCCACTGCTGATGTTTGATTTCTGCAAGTGCTTCTGTCACAATAAAACTGATCTATGATAATGGGTGTTTGAACCTCTGAGACTTGTATATTTGAAAACCTTATGTCTTGAACCAATCCTACACCACCCTACGAGAAATGAGTTCACTTTGTTTAGTTCAGTAGGAATTGTTGTTTTGGCTGGCATCATCATTTTTCTTCTTGGAACTTTCCAAGGTTATTGCTTGTATAGATATCAAATGATGACATATACATATTCTTTCCTTTTGCAGTTTTTTCCTTTGTGATGTTATTATGTACTAATGTCTGATGTTGAATTAGAATTTTGTTTGTACTTATGTTGTCAAGCTTACCTGCCAGGTCTTGATTCTGACACCATTCATGGTTCTGAACATGTTGACATCTCTTACTGTAACATTTGATACACATGCTTTTGTGTTGTCTCGGCCTAGTCCACCTATGCTGATTCCATGGCCTGGTCCACAATTCACGTTGTGTATATTTATGTTGCTGCATCCTGTCTGGATGGAGATGCAATCATCACCTGCATCGAATAAGACAAAAGGATGTTATGCTACTTTACAGCAGTTTTTCAGTTTACTCTTAATTCTGAAACATGTCCTTCGACGTGCAGAGTATACAGGCGTAACAGAACTGAGGTGCAGGCTTTCGGTTGACCCTAGGTAATTCTTTGTTTTTTTTGTAGATAATGTCTTTTTTTATTTAGTGTTCTTGATGGAAATGTGTCTTTGTTGTAAAGCTTTGCAAAAACTTTTGAGTTTCATGAATATAATCCAGATGCCTCTTGAATTGAGATATACAGTAATTATTAAGGAATTACCACAAGCCAGGTTTGTATGATGAATGCTGACATCTTTGGAGTTCTGCAGGTGTATTCCGTCAGTGTTGAGGCTGTTCTCAGGGGAGGATATAGTCACGTCATGGACCATCACTCCTTGACAGTTGTCAAACTTAAGATGGCACTGTGAGCTGTTGACAATAGTGATACCAGCTACTACAACGTTGAAACTACCATAAAACCTCAATGCCTGCATCAGGTATGAAATCAGAGTTGTCATTACTTCATTTCAGTATGGTATGGTAATAGTGTGCATAAAGATAGTGATTCTTACTGTTGGTTTAATCTGCGGCATTCTTTCAAACTCCACATCGTACTGCAGGAAAGCATCCAAAGTAAGCACTTAACATGACCAACTTTTCTTTTGAGTACTTAATAGAAAATTATACACTTGGTGGCCAGCTCTCACCGTGTCATCATCATCCTCATCCTCTGGGTCTGAGTAGGTCCACCATTGTTGCCCTCTGCCATTTATAATGCCGCTCCCTTGAATAACTATTCCACTTAATTTGGTGAACTCGAGCCACTGGAGCAAGCCAGAACCCCAGGATTTAGCACTGGTTGGAGCTAGGATTGTTCCTTCCAGCTGCAAAGTGAGTACAACATTAAACAACATTTCTCAATGAACTTATTCTTCCATTGGTGTGCATCTCAAATTAGATGAGATACAGTCCTGTCCTACTTTCTGTTGGTCAATTCAAGCTATGTTGAGAAAGCCCTTTTGAGTATCTTATCATTTGGGACATCATTTGGGATTAAGAGCATGATTACCTGGAAGACAATATTCGGTTTGCAGTAAGGCCCAGAGAACGAGATTGGCCCAACAAGGAACTCTAGTTCTGGTGGTACGAGAACTGTAGATGCCCCCTGGTTGCAGGCAGCAGCCCACGCTCCTTCAAAAGCCTGTATGCAAATGCACGTACAATTATTAGCTCTAGATTTTCTGAGAAGACAGTCCTCTGGAATCTAGCATCACAAAATTAGCTGAGAAGGGGGTAAAAACACACTAGTCCAGATCCCTAAGCAGGGGTAGTCAGCTGTTGCACTATGTCTTATTTCTTTTTGGGCGCTGTGCCAAAACAAGAACCAGTTTATGACCACACACACACAAAAAAAAAGAAACTGAAAAAATGAAGTTATTTTACTCCAAATATAAAAAATTATATAGGATTGATAGAGCTTTCAGACAATGAGACAATGCATATTGGAAAACATTGTTAAGTATGGCTTATTTTCTTGTTAACCCGGTACAAAAATTCCATGAGCTTTATTTTTTTGTGCTTTGTAATAAAAACAAAAAATGGCGCTATTGGTTCATGCAGTGTTTTCTTGGAAAAGAAAGAAAATTGTGCTCTGTTACTGCCATAGAGAGAAAGTTCGCTATTCTCTTATCTGTAAAGCCTGAGAATCTCAAGATTACAATTGGTTTTGTTTGTTTTCTCTGTACACAGAAACGTCTTGTAAGAGCTGTGGAAAAGGTTCTGCATTTGTGTATCCTGACTTGCTTGGTGTCTTTGTTCTCTTCCCTGACTTAAAAAATAAAAAATAAACTTGGCCAGCTAGATTTGCCAATGGATATGTTTATGCCGCTATATGCAACAATCATGTGAGAAGGAAAGAACAAGCCAAAGCAGGGCAGATCGAAACACATGCAAACATGCAAATAAGACTCCAGAAAAATATGGCACTGGTGACAACTTTTCAGGCTCTGTACTGCAAATCATGTGAGACAGTGAGAGTAAAACTGGTATGATCATAGGCACATTGAAAAGCTCACCATCATAAGCTGTGGTGGTTATGGCAAATGAATTCAGGCTAGCATCCATGCTAAATTCCAATTTCTAAGCATTCCTGAGAGAAAAATATGCATGGCAAATTCGAATCTCAAGATGTCACTGGGACGACAGGTCCCTTGGATGGAGGTGATCGGCATCATTGAGTCCTCATGCAAGTCATGCAAAGATCAGTTTGAAACAGAGCATCTAAAGCGCAAACTCACGAAAGGAATTGCAACTTGAGAATTCTGGCTCAGAGAGTGCATGATGCTTGACAATTTTATAATGGAATTTTGTTTGAAACAGAACATTTGCAGGGCAAAGCTATTGACCTTAGTATCATCTGTAACTCCGTCACCCTTGGCTCCAAAATCAACCACATTGAATGCTGCAACCTGCGAGGTTGCTGGTGGCGGCTGTGATGGCTGTTGATGACCCTTCCCACAGCTTGGAGTCGGCGGCTTGGGAGTGGAATGCCTACTGCCATTGGCGGTGCTTGGCCTCGGGATGTCAGGGGCATTTGGGCTTGGTTGATACGGACTCTGATTTCCTTTGCCAGCACCAGAGCTTGGTGTGGAGCTGACCGGTGGCTTCGGACTTGGGCGGGTGCTGCCGTGTTGCCGGCGGGAGCTACTCTTCTTTCCTTTGCCTTTCTTCAGCTGAGAGGAGCCTGGTGAGCTCCTTGACGACCTCCAATGCTTGCCTCTTCTCGCCTCGCTGACTTCAATGGTGGAGCAAAGAGCAAGCAGGACAAGGAGAAGCAGGAGGCCGAGGCCTTTTGCTCTCAGCTTCATCCTTCTGTCCGTATCTATTGGCTGTGTGAAGATTAGAGTGTGATTGTGTGCTGGGTTGTAGATAGAGAACACAGAGCGGGAGGCCTGTGATTGTGAGCAGGGAAAGACAGAAACGGGTTTAAATAGCAAACCCCAGAGCCGGCCATGCTCCCGTTTGTCAGGATTTTAGGTGAAAGTGAAATGGAAAATGATTGGGATATGTGGCCCCAACTCACGTGCACGCAAGGGAGACATGTGTATCAATCTTACATCTGCACAGTGAAGTTGTAGTGTCCCCCTTTTCTTCATCACCCTAGTCGTTTGTAGCGTTGTTTTATTTCTTTTGTTGTGCTATTACACGAGAATCTGCCGGTGGCCTTTTTCTTTAGGTGAGGGATTAGCCCGGCATGTGTTTAAGTTCAATCCTGTTATTATAGCATTGATCATTTTTTTTGAAATAGTAGTTAAAGGTTCGGCAATATGGATTGATTTACGAACAGTCGAGAATCTTTCTGGTTGTGATTTTTGCCAGAACAAAATAATTGTACACACTTATCCACTGCAGAGGAAGGGCGGGCCTGGTGCAAGCGGTAGAGTCTTACCGCCTGTGACCGGAAGGTCCCGGGTTCGAGTCGCAGTCTCCTCGCATTGCACAGGCGAGGGTAAGGATTGCCACTGACACCCTTCCCCAGACCCCGCACAGAACGGGAGCTCTCTGCACTGGGTACGCCCTTTTACTTATCCACTGCAGTGCTCGCAACAAGCAGTGTGCGGGAACCGGGAGGAGCATGCCTGAAGTCTGAACTTCTGGAGATTGAGGCATCTGTAGAAATTTCATTGAGAGCCAGGGATTACAACTTCCGAACGAGGAGTTCGTGGAGTTCAACAAAACAGGAGGTAAACCGAATCAAATTATAACTACTAGTACTTTTATTATTTGAAAGATCGCAGTTACTGGTATCCAAGCGGTGCCTGGATCATGAGTAACGTTGCCTCGACTCAGCATCCATTGGCATGTGCAGACGTGCCATGTTCCAATAGTTATATCCTATGCACGATTCTCCGTACATTCTGGTCCCAAGATAGGTCATCCAGCCCTGCCTTTTCTTTTCAATTATAATGAGCGTTACTGCGCTCCTGGCATCGTGCCATGGCTACGCTAGCTACTGTACAGTGTCCAGCCATGCGTATGTGTTGGTTGCAGGAGCCACGTAAAGGCAGGCATGTGGGCGACCGATTATTCACTGCCCATGACTCCATGAGCCTGCCATGGCATGACCGAGGCAAAACTCAGCTTATTTTGAGCTTTTAGGCGCTGTCACTGAAAATGCCCATGTGTGGCTGGGAATGACATACTCCTACTAGGGTATTGATGCAGCAGCAGGAGTATGTGTGGCTAGAAAGAAGTGAGGGAGCGTGGAATACCCACGGTAAGACAGCCATGATAGGTTGATCTCCATCAAGTCGGCCCAATGGCCAACGGTCAACTTGGGCCTTGATCGGGGGCGTCCAACCAAATCATGGTTGGTGGGCCCCCGTTGCACTGCGCTGTATAAAGAGGTGGGGGCCGGCGACTCACAGTACGAGGTTTACCGGTCTTGTCAAAGCACCCCACCGACAAACCATAACCGATCTAAGGGAGCGCAGCACGGCGGGAAGCGCCGCCACCGTCCTCCTCGACTCGCCGTCGCCCGCGCCGCCACTCTCCGGACCGCACCGCGCCGCCACCGATCCGGGCAACACCACACCGTCGCCATGGCTTCCTCCTCCAAGCCCGATGGTCAGCTACCTCTGCACCTCTCTCTCTCTAGTCTCTCTCTCCGGTTCATGTTTTAGGAAGAACTCGTCGATATCCATTTCTAATGAAGTCCAGTATCCCTAGATCTACTCCTGTCGATCCTAAGCATTAACAAGCCACACTCATACGTGGCCAGGAATGACCACAGCGGCATGGGCGCATGCATGCGTTCTCGTCAGTCCTGGCACCTCTCGCAGACAATCATTTTGCCAAAGCCAGCAAGCGTCCACGCGCGGGGGTCGGCCGGCCGTCGATGCTGGGAGGGCATCACGCGTGTACACGTGTGCTCTCCCGGGTCACATGGCAACGGTCACGGGCGGAAGCGTCGTGCTTGTCCGCACCTCGGCCGAAGGACCCAACTCTAGTAGAATCGTCTAATTCAATGTCCTCTTAAGAATACTTTTTTATTAGACACTAAGTATCCAAAAGAGTACACTAAATCGTGCTGTTCCGGTGAGCACACCCTAAGAGAGAACTCGAAAATTCACATTTTTTCATCAGCATCATAAATGAGAGAATAAAGCTTACAATATTTTTAACCATTTCTTACATCACTTTATTACAAACGTTAGAGTACTTAAATAAGTTGAATGCAATAGCGGAATTAAGATAGTTTTACATCTAAAAGAGTTTATACATTTTAGTTTTACATTTTTATCTTGCAGCGGAAAACAACATATGATCAGAATTACAGCAGAAATAAAGATTAATGGTGAATCATAAAACTTTTCTTCTAAAACTTTTAGTGAGAGTTATAAATAAACAATACGGTCATAGCGTGAAAGGAATCATCTCTGAGTCCACTAGGAGATTTCCACACACAAAAGTCGTCTACCATCCATCGGTCACCTGCAACCGGGAATAAAACCCTGAGTACTCGATTGTACTCAGCAAGACTTACCCGACAGGAGGAAAATAAAAGACTCCAAGGATATGCAAGACTTATTTGGCTTGTGGGTTATTGCATCTGTGGAAGCATTACTAAACGTGCGTCCTTATATTACATTTTATTAGTAGTCATCATTAGTCCATTACTATCTATTCTATGTAAGCACCTATGCTACTTTCAAGTAGGTGGTGAGCAATCGGAACCATTTTACTATCTTTCATATTTCAATTCTTACTACGGTGCTAGATCATAGCCAAGTTGATACCGTCTCACAGAAACGGCGATTCGCGAATCAATGTATCCCAGCTGGGTACCCTAAAACACACGCCTTGCTTATACCCCAGGCACAAACAAGACCAACCCGTTTCACTTCTATCAAGGGGTCCAGTTCTCCATCCAAATTTGGACTCTAAGCCCCCACACTTGAGACTCGGTCTCAGTATGGTGCTTAGACCTCCACCATTTTCCGTTTCTAATTAGTCGGTCCAGAAAGAGCCGAAACCCACGACAAGAGCGTAATGAGCCTTCCCTCTCCCATAAGCAAGTATGTGCTCAGGATAATAAGTCTGTGACCTGACTACCATCCACAGCAACGGACGGTCCTCAATCGACACAGGCGGGAGAAATGCAACCGGAGCCTCGCTCGGTTGCCTAACCAAGTCTAAATCCAAATCCAAAGCACAGTCCCACTTGGTCTCCAATTATCATCCATATATATTCCATGTGATAGTTATATGATAATAAGAACAATAATGTCTTTCCTATCTCTCGCGAGTGACAGGTAATCACTCAATCACTCGACTTCTACCGGATTCTATAGCATAGCAATCTGCACGATCCTGACATACTAGTAGGACTCATAGGATAAGGATATATATATATATATAAGTGGGTTTCATTCAACTTCTCAAAACTTAATGCACAAGCATAAAATAAAGTGCAGAATATTAGAGGTTATGCACCGGGGCTTGTTTGGGTAAGATTGTCGGTGTTTTCAGACCACCGACGAGTAAATTTGTATCTGCGCGTCTGACTCAGATAGTGTGCTTGGTGGACACAAGGATTTATTCTGGTTCGGGCGGAACGTCCCTACGTCCAGTTCGCTGCTGCTCGTATTACCGACACTTGGTTTGCAGTAGGGGTTACAAACAGGCGAGAGAGGGAAAGGATCCCAAGTCTCTGGTGAAAGGGGTGAACGGGTGCTGAGAGCTCGATTGCTGCTCAACCGTGTGCTCGTGTCATGCTCTTGTGTTTTTATCTCGTGGTCCGACCCTCTTTCATGGGGCGCCCTGCTTCCCCTTTTATAGGCGAAGGGAAAGCGCGGGTTATAGCGGAGGAAAAGGAGAACGAGAGAGAGAGAGAGAGAAGAGAGAGAGAAGAAGGCTTTCAGGATTGCCAGGTCCTTCTTCTCCTTCATGCGGGTCCCGTCGATCCTATAGATGTCAACAGGGATGGCTCGACGTCGCGGCCCTGTTCGTCACTGGCGCCATGCGCAGGCGTCATCTACCGGTCATGGCGTTCCACTCCGTCCCGGCGGACGTCATGGTGAACTGACGCGTCTGTCAACGTCCGTATGAGGATTAGGCCGAACAGTACCGGCACGCCCGACATTGTTCTTGATGTCAATCACCAGGTATGGCCTGTCATGGCCACGGGTTACATTGAGGCATGCCAGCCTCTTTTCTGGTGTCAGAGTTTTGACCTAGGCCCATACGCTTGCACCTGGAGTGATTGGCGGTGGTATGGGTCCTCGTCGGACGAGACGGAACCCACGTCCTTGGGGTCGAGCGAGACAGAGCACGAACCCAATGGGTCGGGCAAGATGGAGCCCACACCCAAGGGGTCAGGCGAGATAGAGCCCACGGCCTTGGGGTCGGGCGAGATAGAGCCCGCACCCGAGGGGTCGAGCGAGACGGAGCCCACATCCTCGGGGTCGAGCAAGACGGAGCCCACACCCGAGGGTCGGGCGAGACGGAACCCACGACCTTGGGCGAGACGGAGCTCGCGGCCTTAGGGTTGCTCGAGACCTTTTAATACGTCTCGAGCCATCCGGGGGAGTCAGCGTGGGCGCTAACCTCCTTGCTTTGGGTATCCCTAATAACGATACCCGACAGTAGCCCCCGAGCCTACGGAGGAGTAGAATACTCCTTTGGAGGCTTTTCTGGACGGGAGGACTCTGAGGGCCTTGACCTTTTTTTTGTAGCCCGTGGTGTGTCCTAGTAGGACGGTGATTCCCTTTTGTCACTATCGGTCTTCTTGGGGCATGTAACTGTAGTGTTTGGGAGGTTGGAAAGGTTGTTCTTGATTCCGATCCCCAAGGATCCAATCGGTCCGCCGTCGTATTACGACCGCATGTTTGGTCTCCTTGCGAGTCCAACTTCCCTTGAGGCCCCGCGCATGGTAGGGGTCCGGTCGAGGGTCGGCTCGTCTTTGTGATCGTCATCCCTCAAGCATTTTTTCCATAAAATGGAGGGGCTGAGACGTGGACTAGGAACCGACCAAGACTCGAATGTGGGCCGGGATGCCCGCGGCGCTCATGCGCCCAGGTACTAGCCGCTAGTGGGCCCATCCCTTTCCACCCCTCACTCTAAGGGAGCCCCAGAGCAGCTGTGAACCCATCGGAGGGCCAGCCTTCGAACTCCTAGGCATGAATGGGCCGTAGGAGCGTTTTCAGCTCTCTATCCCTCCTTACCTGCGATGGTTCGTGGCCCATCGATCGGACGAACCGTCATCCGGCGTGTTATTTGAGGGCGCTGCCAGAGATAGCGTGCGCACGATCTTTGGAGGGAGGTGACGTGACGCGACGCAGCGGGAGCGTGAATCTAGGCGGACGGTTCGTCTTCTCGCCCCGCTCTGTCCTATAAATAGCAGCCTCCCCCTTCATGTTTCTGCACACAAAAACCACAACCTTACCTTCTCCATTTCTCCGCTGCCGTCGTTCGGATCTGCCATGCTTGCTAATCCGACGTCGGAGCCCTAGATCTGTGGCTTTCGCTTCTTCGCCACCGCCTTTGCTTTTCCGTAGCCGCCTCCATCCTCCTTGGATTTGTGGCACCGCTCCGATGTTACTCATGCACGCATGGAGGGACTCATCACGCATGGTCTTCTCCGCGGGAGGACCGATGCGTCGGAGTGGCTCGTGCTCGGCCATGAGGATGCGCCGGCGCCGCCCGACGGCTATGTCGTCTCCTTTGCGCCCTTCCACGAGCGCGAACTCGTGGTTCCTCCATATCTGTTCTTCTATGGTCTGCTGCACCACTATCAGATCGAGCTACAGCACTTGAACCCCAATGGGATCTAGCACATCGTGGCCTTCATCACGATGTGCGAGAGGTACCTGGGGATTGAGCCCCACTTTGAGCTATGAAGATATTTCTTCTCCATCTCCTTGATCAAGAAGAAGGAGAGAGGGAGGGAGACCCCGGTGCCGATGGGATGAACAGGCATCCACCTCCAGGGGCAGCGGGTGGCCGAGTACATGCCCTGCCAGCTCTCTAGATCCAACAAGGGGTGGCACTCGCATTGGTTCTACCTGAAGGACGACCCTGCCGCACCCTTGCCTGTCTTCTTCGGGCGTCTGATCGAAGAGGTTCCACCATCATGGCGGTGGGGGCCACCCCTCAAGGAGAAGAAGAGGACGCGCGACCTCCTCAAGGCCATTGCGTTCTTGAAGACCCACAGCCTCTGTGGGGTCAGCGTCATCGGGGGGTATCACACGAGGAGGGTGGCGCCCCTGATGGTGCACGTCCTCCCACTGTTGCCCGACGCATAGCTCATCGGGACAACGCTCGCCTAGGGGACGTTTTGTGATAGCGAGGTCGCACAGCGCATTAAGGAGGCCATGGGGGAGACTGACGCCGTGTTCTCGATCCCGGGGCATCCCATGATGTGGCCGAACGCGGGCTTCATTGAGCTGCCGGTGGGGTAAGTCTTCTAGGACTCCGTCGCGCTGCTGCCAGAGCACGCGGCCGTGAGGGCGGCGAACCGTGCCATGGATGAACAAAGGAAGAAGAAGAAGGACGAGGAGGAGAAGAAACGACGATTGAAGCAGTGAGCGAAGCTGCAGCAAGGGAGGCGGCGTCAAGGTTCGTCGGAAGAAGAGGAGTAAGAAGAGGAGGAGGAGGATGACGGCTCCATGTCGCCCATCCCATGGGATGATCTGGCCACCGGGGATAAGGGCCCACCTTCGCCGTAGGCGGGGCCCTTCCCATGGCATGCCACGGGGCAGGAGGGGAAGGACGCGCCCCCGGAGCAGGCGAAATCAAACCGACCTACCCCGTTTGGACCTTTGATGGCGGCCTCGGAGCCAGCAGAATCAGGTCGCCTTGCCTTGTCTGGGCCTTCGACGGCGGCTTTGGCACCGGTGAAAATGGGTCGCTCTGCTCCGTCCGAGCCCTCGGCGGTGCCTCCGGAGTTGGCAGGAGGCGGTTGTTCTGATTTGTCCAAGCCCTCCGAGCCGAGGGAGGGCTCGAAGCGGCAATGTGTCAATGAGGAGTAGTCAGGGTCGGGCAAGCCGGCCCCAAAACGTCCTCGCATGAAGGCGTCAAGGTGAGTCAAGAGTTTTTTCATCCTTTCGTCTTGACGGATTTTTGCCATGAACTGACCGCCATGTCCCTTGCAGTATCGAAGGACATGGGACTCTCCTGTGGCTCGCTCCAAAAAAGATCCTCCTCCGGCAAATGAGCCAGGAGCAGGCTGGCGCCACGCTAGTGGCCAGCGTGAGTGGCGTTGGGGCGGCCACGGCGTCAACCGGGGAGGCACAGCCGATGGCTATGTTCATGGGAGAGCATGCGGAGGAGGGCGCATCTGGGGTGCCTGTGGCGGGCGCGGTGCGGCCGATCATGTCCTCAACGTCGTAGGCAGAGGTGGCACGCCCGGAGCCGTCATTCGTGTAGGTGGCTGTGTCCATGGTGGGGTGGACAGAAGGGGGCGCACCCCGAATGTGGCGATAGGGCAGGCCTTCGTGTCCGCGTCACCCGCTTCCTCTATCGCTAGAGGAGCCGCTCTGAGGAGCTACCGCTGCAAGAGAGGTCGGTGTCGCTTGAGGTCAGCGTGGGGACGTCCCGGTCTCTAGTCCGGGTGGCTGCCCTTGATGAAGCAGTAGAGGAGCGGGAATGGGGGAGCGTCCGCACGAAAGTTGGGGACGCGGTTCGCGCCCTAACCACCATGCTGAGCTCGATGCCCGACATTATCGCCCCTGCTGGCCAGGTATGATATGACCGTGCTTCCGACCCTCATGTTCTCTTTCTATGCCTCTAAGTCTTGTCTTCTTCGTAGATCCTTATGGCCCGCAGCTAGGAGAAGTCCTAGTTCCTTGTTGAGGATACACGATGGAGTAAGGGACTGGTCATACATCTCGCTGCCACCCATCAGGAGGTGGCTGAGCTTGCCCTACTACCCAGGAAGTGGCCCACCTCTGAGTCAGGGAGAAGGACGCTCATGACGATGCTCGTGAGGCCAAGGAGAAGCTCACGGCCCTAATCGAGAGGGCACGCACAGACGTCGTGGAGACTGAGCGGCTACGGAAGGAGCGGGATGATTTGCTCTGGGCCGTAGAGGAGCTGTGCATGGGGATTGACCTGGCTCACCAGGAGCACGCCGACGCTCAGCAGCGGATCGATCACCTCGAGGATGAGCTTCAGAGGGAGAGGGACCTGAAGGTTGTGGCTGAGGGAATGTCTGTCAGGCTTGCCGCAGAGGTCAGTCAGCGCCAAGAAGAGGTCCGGCACCTAGAGGCCGAGGTGACCCGGCAACACGATGAAGTGCGCAAGCTTCGGGTGGATGTGGATGGTAAGTCTCCGGTTTCCCTTATTGTCTTTTTCCCTAGAATCCATGGTAAGCCTTTTGAGACGATCGGTACATGACTTGGGCAGGTCTAGATGACAAGCTCGGGGCAGAGGTGGTGAAGAGCTATGGCCAAAGGAGCTCAGTGAGGTGAAGGACACCCTCCAGAAGGAGAGCGATGAACATGACAACCTGCGCGTCGCCGTCTAGCTGGTCTGCGATGAGCTGGCCCCGGAGCAGGAGACAAGCTTGCTCGCGGTTCGTGCCACCCAGATCGTGGGCTGGGCACGTGATATGGCAAAGGGCGCGCTTCGCTTTGACATTCACCGATTGTTCACGATCGCCCATTTTCATTACAAGAACATCGATCTAGCGATGATGAGCCAAGGCTTTGCGCCCGTCTATACCGACGCCGAGCTGGACGACATCGAGAGGGAGGTGGCCCCCTAGCGCATGACCTTTCTGCCAAGATAGAAGATGAAATCATCCCCCCAAGGGGTTAGTTTAGTCAGATAGGTCAGGCGGCGTATTTGTAATAAGCGGACAAGTTCTAGCCCTCCTGTTTTGTCTAAACAAGCTTGTTCTTTTGTTTCGGTTGAACAAATTTGTTCTTTCTCCCTTTTTATGTGTAAAAATGGTTAATGTGTTCTGACCCTTCCTGTTGTTTAAGACTGTAGAGCTCGAGGTGTGGGCGAGAAACTCTGGTCACGCTGGTATGCAAGAGTGCCATAGCCACTAGGGCGTAGGTTTCTTGCAGTCCGACCAATTTTATTCAGCGTTCGTTTCCGCAAACTTTGCCTCTAGGTTTTTAACGTGAGAAAGGGTCAGGCATGGTGACTATTTCAAAAAGGGTATATATATGCCCTTATCAGCCCTCGAGTGAGACTCGACCCGTTGCCGTTGCCAGGGTCGGGTTTCACTAAAGATCGAGGAGACGATAGCGAAACTAGTAAGAGAAAGCGTTTTTTGTTTCAGAAACATTATTCTTAGTTTTTGTATGTACCTCCTTCCTAGGATCCGAGCCATCGTTCTACGACCGCGCATTCAGTCTCCTTGCGAGTCCAACTTCCCTCGAGCCCCCGTGCGTTATAGGGGTCCGGTCGAGGGGTCAGCTCGTCTTTGTGATCGTCATCCCTCAAGCGTTTTTTTATAAAACGGAGGGGCTGAGCCGTGCCTTGTTTTTCCTTGATGGATGAAACATGGTGCTCGGTGAGCTGTTAACGGGCTAGTCTGAGTGGGGCCCTGGCTTCCAACTTGTGGGGGTCCGACATGGGTCAGCTGTTGACTGACTCCATATTCTCAGTGGCCAATCCATATAGTTCTCGGGTCCGTTCGACCGGTCTCGAGGGCTCGTTGCCTTTCTTCGAGGAAAAAACCATGGATTGGAAACTGACCAAAACTCGAACGTGGGCTAGGATGCCCACGGCGCTCGTGCGCCCGGGTACTGGCCACTAGTGGGCCCCAGAGCGGCTGTGAACTCATCGGAGGGTTAGCCTTCGAACTCCTAGGCCTGACTGGGTCATAGGAGCGTTTTCAGCTCTGTATCCCACCTTACATGTGATGGTTCTCGCACCGAGCTGGACGACATCGAGAAGGAGGTGGCCCCTCTGGCATAGGACTTACCTGCAGAGATAGAGGATGAGATGACCCCCCAAGAAATTAGTTAGGTAGATAAGCTAAGCGGAGAACTCATAATAAGTAGACAAGCTCTTAAATTTTGTTATGGCCAAAAAGATTTTGAGCCCTTCTTCCCTTTTTGTATAAAAAAGGTTAATGCGTTTTGACCCTTTCCATCGTTAAGGCTGTTGTAAGGAAAATGGACCCTAGGCCCATTTACTTTAGATTTTGGTGTTTGATGACCAACATAACCAAATTGGACTAATGAATTTGCAAGTCTTTGTTTTGTAGTCCAATAGGGTGCAAGACGTGACTTAGACAAAGGCGGAGTGATGATCCGACGATCAACACTATAATCAAGACCTTAGAAGCTCAAGAGAAGACCCATGATATCAAGTAAAGTCTAAGCACGAAGATAGGAACCAAGCCGTACGCAAGATCATGAAGAAACGAGCTCATAGAGGTGACCGAACGCTGGACCGGACGTTCCAATGAAGAGGCTCGGCAAACAGGCGTCATCAGCAGTGATCGGACGATGGACCGGACGCTGGTGGCAAACCGACCGGACGCAGGGCAGCAGCGTCTGATCGAGTACAAAGAGGTTCTAGAGCGGCGAAACTGCGACCAGACGCGTCCAGTGGCAGGTGACCGGACCCTTGCAGCGTCCGATCAGTGTTCGCAGCTTCAACGGTCAGGACGACCAGACACGTCCGGTCAGGACATGCTCAGCGTCCGGTCAGTAGCAGAAAAGTGGGATTTCGTCCCCAACAGCTACTTTCTCAGTGGGGCTTATAAATAGACCCCCAACCGGCCATTTGAGGAGTGTGGAGCTAAGGAAACATACCAAGGGTGCTTATACACCATTTTAGTGATCTCCACTTGCATAGTGCTTAGTGATTCATCAGGTGATTAGCATAGCTCCTTTGCGAAGTGCTTAGGTTGATTAGACCACCGCTTATGCGCTTGCTCTAGGTTTAGGCCTAGTGTTTAGTGAGGTTTGCATACCTCTTACCACTCGGTGCTTGCAATCACCATTGTTATACATCGGAGGGGCTTGAAGTCTTGCGAGATCACACCAACCGCGTTTGTGGTGTGGCCACCACCGTGTACCGGAGGGAACACGGCCCGCGGCATTTTGGCCGGAAGCTTGATAGTGAAGACGGCAGAGAGCATCTGGGAGAGGCTTGCCGGAAGGCACGTTGGAAACCCACTTGCGCGTGGGGAAGGCCCAAGGCTATCCATGGAGTTACCCAACTGGGAGCTTGGCCCTTGAGAGGGATTCCTTACGAGGGGCTCCAACAAGGACTAGGGGGAAGCTTGCACGCTTCTCGATACCTTGGTAAAAATACCAGAGTCGTCGACGGGAGTTTGCATGTCTCTACCTTGCTCTTTAGCTTCCGCATTTACATTGATTGTATTACTTCTTTTGCGGTAGAGATAGCAACACACTAGCAAAATCGTAGTTGCACATTTAGATAGTTTATCTTTTGCACATGTTTTGCTAAGGTTAGAAAAAGTGGCCATAGTTTAGAGTTAGAATTTTAAGTTGCCTAATTCACCCCCCCCCCTCTTAGGCGTCACGGTCCACTTCAATTGGTATCAGAGCCGGTTGGCTCAATTTGGACCTTTGGCTTAACCGCCATTGAGCCGACGCTATTTAGAGTGGTTGGGATGGATACCTCTAGGCCTCCGCACTTTGACGGCACTAACTTCCCTTATTATAAGGCTAGAATGACTTGACACCTTGAGGCGGTTGATTTGGGTGTGTGGAGAGTCACTCGTGAGCTAAGAATCCTGAAAAACCCACAAAGAGTGATAAAAAAGAAATGCACTTCAATGCTAAAGCTAAGAATTGCTTGTTTGAATCATTTAGCATGGATGTGTTTAACCAAGTATTCACATTAAATACGGCACATGAAATTTGGTTAAAACTCCAAGAGCTCCATGACGGCACAAGTAATGTCCATGAGCAAAAACATTGTCTAGCTAAACAAAATTATGATTCCTTTACAATGAATGATGATGAGCTTATTCGTGATATGTATTCTTGTTTGAATCTAATTATCAATGAGCTCCATTCAATAGGATTAATAAAGCTAGATGATGTGGACATCATGAGGAAGATCATCTCCGTGCTACCACAAAAGAAATATGCAAGCATCATAACCATCCTTCATAACATGGAGGACTTGAGCACCATGACCCCGGGCATAGTCATTGGCATTTGAAATGTCACGTAAGATGGGTCAAGAAGAAGCTTCTTCATCAAGCAAAGGCAAAGCTCTCGCATGTAGCGAGAAAAAGAAAATGAAGGGCAAGCAAGTTGAGACAAGCTCAAGCTCAAGCTCCTCAAGTGAAGATGAAGAAGAAGATGAGGACGATGATGATGATGATAAAGATTCAAGTGATGATGATCAATCTTCCTCCTCCACCTTCAACCTTGATGAAGAATCAATCAAATTAATCAACAAGGTGGAGAAGATGATCCAAAGGCTCAATGTCAAGGGTGTGCCCATTCAAATTCAAGATCTCATTTTCACCAATCAAAGAAATGAGCAAAGAAAGAGAGGATGCTATGGATACGGCGAGTTGGGGCACTTTGTGGAAGTTTGTCCAAACAAGCCCACACCCAAGACAAAGAAGAAGGCATGCAAGAACCAAGCCCTCACATCAATAAGATCATGGGATGATTCTTCGAGTGAAGAAAAACACCATCACAAGAGGCGAGGCTACAAGCACTCATCATCAAGCTCTTCACGTGTGTGCCTTATGGCACGAGGTAACGAAAGCTCATCCTCTAATGAGAGTGATAGTGATGATGATATGCCTTCTTTTGATAAAATTATGCAACAAAATCTCAATTATGCTAAAGTTTGCACTAGTCAACAAAAAAAGCTCAAAAATTTAAGAGAAAAGCTAGATAGTTCACAAGAAGCATACAAAACTTTGCTTGAACAATATGAGAACTTTGCTAATCTCAATGTTGAACTATCTACTAAAATTGAACAACTTAAGGCTAGTGCAACAACAAATGAATGCACAATCAATGATGAGCAACTTGTAAAGAAAAATGAAAAATTAAAAGAAAAGTTAGCTAGCTCACAAGATGCTTATAAAAGTTTGCTTGCAAAAATGGAAACCATGTACAAACATTGTGATGAGCTAACTAAGAAAGTTGCTAATCTTGAAGCCGTTAGTACAACCCCCACCAAGGCATCTAAAAAGAAAAATTCTATCTTTAACATGTCTAAAAAGGATGCCTCTACTTCTTGTAATGATTTATGTTTAGACTCACCTTTGTGCAACCAAGTTTGTGTTGAGAAAGTTGTTGTAGATACATGCACACAAGAGGTTGCAATGGAGAATGAGCAACTCAAGCAAGAAGTAGCTCTCCTCACCAAAGACTTGACTCAAGTGAAAGGCAAGGCGAAGCAAACCAAACTTCATCAAGATAACACCATCAAGGGAGTGAAGAAGCTTGATGAAGGACAAACCATGGTTTGTTACGTGTGCCACAAGGAAGGTCACAAGTCCTATGAGTGCAAGGTGAAGAATGGGGGAGGAGCAAAGAAGAAAGAGAAGAAGCAAACAAGCAAGCTCTCCAACACCTACACCAACAAGGTGGACAAGAAGGCCTCCACACCTTATCTCTTGAAGAAGAAGAAAAATGACAAGGTGGTGGCCATCAAGGTGAACAAGCAAGCCAACAATGGGGTCAAATGCTTTTGGGTGCCAAAGGAGATCATTTCCAACATGAAGAGCACCAAGAAGGTTTGGATCTCGAAAGGGAAGTGAGAAGTCCAATGGACTTTGGGGAATTTGGAGACTTGGCAAAGTAGGGGTGCATTTCATGGGGTGTGTCATGATGGACAAAATCATTGCCAAGTGGGTTAGTGAATACTATGGACCCAAATTCCCCTTCCCATGTTAGGTAACTAGATGTTGTTACTTTCAATTGGTATTTTTTTTAAATTGGTACTTCTTTCAATTGGTATCTAGTTACTTTTCATGCCTATGTTTGCATTTGCATGCTTATATCTTTTGTCATGCATACATTAGGTATATCTTATGGTAGGCTTGCTCGGTTTCATTCTTAACCCTTAGAGCAAACCTACATCATTTAAAATTGTTTAGAAGCACGGCACATAGCTTGTCTTACAATTGTTCATCTAATATGTGCCAAAGTCCAAATTGTAGATGATTTCTCCCGAATATCATGTTTGAAAATGATTCTCACATTTATGAGATGTCATCTTTCAAGTGGTATTATTGATTCTAAAATCAATGTGCATGATTCCTACAAGTATTCCACACTTGCATGCACAAATTTAGGGGGAGGATTACTCTACAAGTTGGATGCTTTGAGACTAACACCTTTTTAAGCTTATCATGTGTGTAGTAGTCTCATTGCAAGGAAAATGGAGTCCTCGGAGCTAAGCATCATACTTCAAATATCCACCACCTATTGCAAGTGGTAGAAATCAATTTGGTTTCCACATGTGGTATTTCTAAACCAATATCATCATGTTGATTTCATTTTGATATTTATATGCTTTCTCCATGCATTATATAGATTAAATTCCCTTGAGCAATAACTTGCTAATTATGCATATACTTTGCCTTCTATCATATGTATGCATATATCTAGGGGGAGCTTAATCTATATAATGTGAGAGTCAAATTTTGTGACCTATTCCACTCAACATACAAAGGATCACAAAGTTCGACCCTCCCTTGTGCTACTAATGTCTTCCTTTTCGGTGTTTGATTCTAAAGGGGGAGAAGTTAGAGGACCAAAGGCAAGCATTAATGGTCTGAGAAAGGGAGGATAGTGGATTATGGATTGCTTATGTAATGGGAGAATTTGTAGGAAGCAAGGCTTAAATCCATAATGCCACATGGGGACATTTGCAAGGACAAGATAAGTTTTATGTAGTATCATTTAGTTTTACAAAGTAGTATCTTTTAGCATCATATAATCTTGCCCCTTGCATTGCATCCTAGCATGTAGATAGTTTTTAAATTCCAAAATTTTATTATTTGCTTGCTTTGGTCGTGTTGTCATCAATCACCAAAAAGGGGGAGATTGTAAGGAAAATGGACCCTAGGCCCATTTACTTTGGATTTTGGTGTTTGATGACCAACATAACCAAATTGGACTAATGAATTTGCAAGTCTTTGTTTTGTAGTCCAATAGGGTGCAAGACGTGACTTGGACGAAGGCGGAGTGATGATCCAACGATCAACACTGTAATCAAGACCTTAGAAGCTCAAGAGAAGACCCATGATATCAAGTAAAGTCCAAGCACGAAGATAGGAACCAAGCCGTACGCAAGATCACGAAGAAACGAGCTCATAGAGGTGACCGGACGCTGGACCGGACGCTGGCAGAAGTGACCGGACGCTGGATCGGACGCTCTGATGAAGAGGCTCGGCAAACAGGTGTCATCAGCAGCGACCGGACGATGGACCGGACGCTGGTAGCAAACCGGCCGGACGTAGGGCAGCAGCGTCCGATCGAGTACAGAGAGGTTCTAGAGCGGCGAAACTGTGATCGGACACGTCTAGTGGCAGGTGACCGGATGCTGGCAGCGTCTAATCAGTGTTTGTGGCTTCAACGGTCGGGACGACCGGACGCGTCCGGTCAGGACATGGTCAGCGTCCGGTCAGTAGCAGAAAAGCGGGATTTCGTCCCCAACGGCTACTTTCTCAGTGGGGCTTATAAATAGACCCCCAACCGTCCATTTGAGGAGTGTGGAGCTAAGGAAACATACCAAGGGTGCTTGTACACCATTTTAGTGATCTCCACTTGCATAGTGCTTAGTGATTCATCAGGTGAGTAGCGTAGGTGCTTTACGAAGTGCTTAGGTTGATTAGACCACCGCTTATGCGCTTGCTCTAGGTTTAGGCCTAGTGTTTAGTGAGGTTTGCATACCTCTTACCACTCGGTGCTTGCGAGCACCATTGTTATACATCGGAGAGGCTTGAAGTCTTAGGAGATCACACCAACCGCGTTTGTGGTGTGGCCGCCACCGTGTACCGGAGGGAACAAGGCCCACGGCGTTTCGGCCGGAAGCTTGATAGTGAAGACGGCAGGGAGCATCTGGGAGAGGCTTGCCGGAAGGCACGTCGGAGACCCACTTGCGCGTGGGGAAGGCCCGAGGCTATCCACGGAGTTACCCGACCGGGAGCTTGGCCCTTGCAAGGGATTCCTTGCGAGGGGCTCCAACAAGGACTAGAGGGAAGCTTGGGCACTTCTCAATACCTCGGTAAAAATACCAGAGTCATCGACGGGAGTTTGCATATCTCTACCTTGCTCTTTAGCTTCCGCATTTACATTGATTGTATTACTTCTTTTGCGGTAGAGATAGCAACACACTAGCAAAACCGTAGTTGCACATTTAGATAGTTTATCTTTTGCACAGGTTTTGCTAAGGTTAGAAAAAGAGGCTATAGTTTAGAGTTAGAATTTTAAGTTGCCTAATTCACCCCCCCTCTTAGGCATCACGGTCCACTTCAACTGTAAAGCTCGGGGTGCGGTTGAACAAACTTTGATCATGCGGGTGAGCAAAAATGCTGTAGCCACTGGGGCGTAGGTTTCTTGCAGTCCGACCAGTTTTACTTAGCTTTCGTTTCCACAACCCTTGCTTCTAGATCTTAACGTGAGAGAGGGTCGGGCACAGAGAATGTTTGCCAGGTGGATATACTCTTAAATGAGTTCTGACTCTTTCCATAGTTAAGGCTAAAAAGCTCATGGTGCGGGAAAAACTCTCATCATGCTGGTGAGCAAAAACGCCGTAGCCGCTGGGGCGTAGGTTTCTTGAGGTCCGACTTGTTTTACTCAGCGTTTGTTTTCGCAACCCTCGCTTCTAGGTCTTAACATGAGAAAGGGTCGGGCATAGAGAATATCTATTGGATAGATATGCTCTTATCAGCCCCCGAGTGAGGCCCGACCCCCTGCCATTGCTGGGGTCGGGTGTCACTAAAGATCGAGGAGTTGATTGTGAAACTGATAAGAGAAAGCGTGCGTAAATTAAGGCTAAAAGCGATGTAGCTATTTGATGTTCCAGGCGATGATGAAGACTTTGTCGTCGATGGTCCTGAGCCCCTTGCCATTGCTCGGGTTGGGTGTCACTAAAAATCGAGGAGTTGATAGCGAAACCGATAAGAGAAAGCATGGGTACATTTAAGGGTAAAAGCAACGTAGTTGTTCGATGTTCCTGGCGTTGATGAAGACTTTGCCATCGATGGTCGTGAGCTTATAGGTGCCTAGTCGGAGCACCTTCACGATGACATACTGTCCCTCCCATGGTGGAGAGTGTTTGTGGCGGTTCTTGTTGCTCTGGACGAGGTGGAGTGCGAGGTCCCCAATGTTGAAGGCCTGACCCCGCACTCGACGGCTGTGGTATCGGCGCAACGGTTGCTGGTACTTGGTAGAGCGGAGGAGGGCAACGTCGCGCGCTTCATCTAGCTGGTCCATGGCATCCTCGAGGGACGCCTCGGCACCCTATTCATCATACGCCCTTACCCTCGATGCTCCATAATCGAGGTCGGTTGGGAGGATAGCCTTGGAACCGTAGACCATGAATAATGGCATGTAGCCGGTGGCCCGGCTGAGGGTCGTCGTCGGGCTCCAGAGCATCGTGGGAAGCTCTGCAACCCATCATCTACCAAACTTGTTCAACCGGTTGAAGATCCTAGGCTTGAGGCCTTGTAGGACCATGTCGTTCACGTGCTCGACCTGCCCGTTCATGTGGGGGTGCGCCACGGCGGCCCAATCGACGTGGATGTGGTATTCATCTTAGAATCGGAGGAACTTCTTCCCGGTGAATTGCGTGATGTTGTCCGTGATAATGGAGTTCGGGACCCCAAAGCGACGGACGATGTCAAGGAAGAATAGCACGGCTTGCTCGGATTTGATCGCAGAGATCGATCGAGCCTCAACCCACTTTATAAACTTGTGTACGGTGACAAGCAAGTGCGTATATCTATAGGGCACCCTCTTGAGAGGTCCAACGAGATCGAGCCCCCAGACCATGAACGGCCATGTGATTGGGATCGTTTGGAGTGCTTGGGCCGGCAGATGGGTCTACTGAGCGTAGTATTGACACCCTTCACAGGTGTGCACAATCTGTTTAGCGTTGGCTACTGCGGTCAGCTAGTAGAAGCCTTATCAAAACATGTTTTCGACCAGGGTCCTAGGCGTGGCATGGTGCCCGCAGACCCCACCGTGGATATCACCCAGCAACTGCTTCCCTTGTTCGATGGGGATGTGTCGGTGTTTTGTACATGCACCGGCAAGTAGATTTATAGTAATACGCGTTAGGCTCGGATGGTGCGCTAAAGGACACAAGATTTATACTAGTTTGGGCTGAATGTCCCTACGTCCAGTTTGTTGCTGCTCGTGTTATTAGCATCGAAAATGGTTCGTAGTAGGGGTACAAACGATCGAGAGAGGGACTGGTCCCAAGTCTCTGATGGAAGGGTTGAAAGGAGGCCAAGAGCTTGGTAGCAACTTGACTGTGTGTGTTGTGTGTTGTGCCGTCAAAAGTTGGTCCCTTTGTTGGAGGAAGCACATCCCCTTTTATAGATGAAGGGGACGGCTTTACAAGTGAGAGGTCTTGGGTGTGTACGCTACCTAGCCTTGTTGTTCACGTCTACCAAGCCTTGTTGTCCATTCCAGTGGGTGCGAAAGGATGATAAGTGTCTACAATACTATCGATGCCACTGTAGAATGTCAGGATGGCTATAGAGTACTGTCCCACGCAGGGTATGGACTCTGGTACAGTGGTTTTGACTTATGAGCCTCGCCCAGCCTTGCTCCACACGCCTTCTAGTTCCTATGAGTCTCTGTCGGAGGGATGCGGGGTCGGGGTCCGGAGTAGCGCTGTGGGCAAAGTCTTCCGATTAGAGAGGGCGTTCGGAGGCTGAAGCGAGCTCTTCCGATCTGGTGGACCCGAGGGGCCAGGAAGCGGATGCCGCTCCCCTGTGATCATAACGTGGTGACCGCACATCCGTCATTTATGGAGGATGCGAGTCCTTTCCTAGACCGTAGTGGTTGTCGCATATCTTCGTCGGGTTCCGTGTCCCAGAGTTGAAGGCGGTGCCTACAACTCTACAGGGCGAAGAGCATGCACCCGCAACACTTTTTAGGCTCTACTACGCTCGGAAGGGTCTAAAGCACCCATCCCATCGTTCCCTAACAGTACTTTTCCTGTCGGGGCATAGTGTATGGTCCTTGAAGCCACGGTTGACCCGCATGTCTCGTCCTGCCCTGTACCTATCATCATGAGGGAACAGGGAGAGGTTGTCAGACAAGACGAAACCAGTCCTTGGACATCGAGTGAGGCAAGGTTCGTCCTCGGATGTCGGGCGAGGTGGAGACCAGTCCTTATCCCTCGGGCGAGACCGAGCCCATCCCTCGGGGGTCGGGCGAGGCGGAGTCTATCCCTTATCCCTCGGGCGAGGCAGAGCTAGACCAAAGGCGTCGGGCAAGGCAAAGTCTATCCCTCAGCCCTCGGGTGAGGCGAAGCTAGCCCAAAGGCATCGGGCGAGGCGGAGACTAGCCCTTAGCCCTCGGGCGAGGTGGAGCTTAGCCCAAAGGCGTCGGGCAAGGCGGAACCAAACTCCCATCATTTGGGCAAGGAACGTAGCAGCGCCTTTGTCCGTTCGGAAGTTTTTAACGTTCAATGGTTATTGGTTCCACCTCTTGGGGTACCCCGGTGTTAGGTCCCCGACAGTAGCCCCCGAGCCCCCGGGCGATTCGGACAGAATCATCCGGGGGGTGTTTTCAATTTCGTCGGAGTTAATTTGCCAGAGGGTGCGCGTGAGCGCACCCCATGGGTGTAGCCCCCGGGTGACTTGCGTAGAGTCGCCTGGGGGGTAGTATCAGACACTTCATGGGTAAGGCTGAAGAACTTGGTTTTTTGTCGATGGGATATTTTTAAGGGAATCATGGTATTCCGTTCGCGGGAATTTTACTCAGTTTTGGTCTAGCTGGGTCCTGACTGCGGATCAAGGCCCTGGTGACGCTTGCGTCTTTGAGTTCTGGTTTCTCGCGGGCCCATCCTTCGTTGGGGCGGCCATTGAGTTGGTTTGGGCCGACCCCTGGTCGTTATGGGCCCAGACGGATTAGGGAAGAGATTTTCCTGGTCTACATTCCCTCTGCAGGAAAAAGAGTCCGGTCGCTTCGAGAAGGCAAACCGTCCAGCGCGATTTTGGTGGGAGAGGATAGGGATCGTGGGCGCGTGTCCCATGACGTGACGCGACGGTGCGCGTGGCAGGCCCGGAGATCGAGGTGGACGGTTGCCCTTCTCGCATCCGTCGCCCCTATAAAACCATGGGGTTCGCCCCCAGGGTTTCATATTTTGCCCCCTTGCCTTCGTGTCTGAAACCTCGGCTGCCAATCGCCCTAGCCTCCTACGCCCGCGCTGTCACCGCCGTCAAACTCGCTGCTGCCTTCTTCTCCGTGCTGCTCCCATTGTCGCAATGGACCCGGAGTACAAATCCAACATCTCCCTTCGGCGCCTGGAGGGCCTCGTCCGTCGAGGCCTTCTTTGCCCGTTGACCGCCGCCGAGGAGTGGCGACTGCCCGGTGAGGAGGAGCCACAGCCGCCTAAAGGGTACGTCGTGTCTTTTGCTCACTTCCATGAGCGGGGATTCGCCATGCCTGCCCATCCGTTTTCCGGGGATTGCTGGACTATTATCAGGTGGAACTGTAGCACCTTTCCCCCAATGGGATCCAGGAAATTGCGGCGTTCGTCGCCCTGTGTGAGGGGTTCTTGGGGATCGATCCCCATTTTGACCTGTAGCGGTATATCTTTGCCGTTAATCTGGTGAAGAGGCGGGTCGGGCAGCAAGAGTTGCATGCGTCGGTGGGGTGCGCCAGCATCCACCTCCGCAACAACCGAGGGAGGATGTACCCGCTAATGCGTTTGTCCACCTCCAACAAGGGGTGGCATTCGCAATGGTTTTATATCAAGAACGACGCCGCCGCCCCCTTGCCAGCCTTCACCGGGCGCTACATCTTGGAGGCCCCAGGGTCGTGGGGGTGGGGCGTCCCGGGCAAGAGGAAGAAGCAACTCAACAGCCTTCTCGCCGCCATCCAAACTCTGAAGCAGAGGGGCGTGAAGGGGTCGGGGATCATCAGCGCCTACTATGCGAGGAGGGTGGTGCCGCTGATGGCGCTGTAACAGAACCGACCAATTATACGAAATTAAGTAAGAAAATCATCCGCCAGAGCAGACGATTTAGCAAACTTAAGCCCGTAAAACCTGGTAGTCCGTGAAATCACGAAGGATTTCAAACCAACTTCCATTCCAGCCAAGATCGTAATAAGTTTAGCGGTCACCATCACATATTACATAAAAGTTCACAATCTCAGATACATCAGAGTTTCAACATAGTTATTACAAAATCAGTTCGAATAAAAGTAGCGGAAGCCATTTGTTCAAACCACACACACTCACGCGGAGTTCAAATATAGTGCCAGCGAATGATCATCTCCAACAAAAGCATCAGACGAGACGTAAGGAATGACCATGCCCATGGTCCTAAGCATCACCCATCGTAGGATAAAGGCAGTTGATACAGTAGCCGTAATACATCTGCCCATCTGCAACAAGTGGGAATAAAACCCTGAGTACGAGAAGGTACTCAGCTAGACTTACCCGACATAACCGAAAATAAGTGACACCAAGGATTATGAAGGGCTTTATAGTAGGGTAGCTGACTCATTTGCAAAAAGAAGCATTTTTAGCATTACAAGAACCTTTCTAAAAGCATTATTGCCAAGTTAATTATTATTAACCTGTCGACTAGATTTGCACCTATACTAGAGTAAACATGTGATTAAGCAGATAATGATAACCAATGATCATTAAACAACTTCCATACTGTCATATTCATTATAACTGTCCAAGTGTTCCATAAACATTTACTACGATGAAGTCACTCAAGTCAAGTGCTCACTATCCAGGAGCGATGGCGATTCGAATCGATTCCTAACCAGCTGGTGATTTATTCCTTACACAAACCTCACTCACCCGCTAAAGTGAGATATTGATCACCGAGTCAACTTTCTAGGTATCTCGAGTTTGCTAGGAACCACATGTACCCGGGGGCCGACCGACTGCACTTTGGTCTTATCATCTCGCCCCCGTGTCCTACCACACCTGCTCCGGCACAGTGCGCTGCGGGCAATCTACTCGGCCCGAAAAATCTCCCAGCTTCGCGGTCGGAAGGTACTTTATCCGGCCAGCTAAATGTAAGGCATGCGTTCAACATGACTCGAGGCCCAACAACGGTCGGTCCTTAGTTGACACAGACGGAAACACTACAGTCCAAAACTCTGCAAGTCTCCGTCCGGTCTCAACTTCATTTAACACTTAGTTATACCATGACTTCATAGTCATCCAAGCAGATACAGGTAACCACCTATAGCTCGCAGGTGACAGGAAATCACCCGACTTCTACCGGTCTAAGCCAGCTAAGCATTGACTCGACTGCGGATACCAGGGTAACAAGGATATAGTATAACAAAGGTAAACAAGGTATAATGCATCAACGGTTGCAAACAACTCCTGAACGTAATGCATCAATTAAAATAAAGCATTGAATTAATAATTGCAAACCGGGAGAAAAATGCTCCGAGGCTTGCCTCTCTCGAAGGAGCTCGGACGGTGATCGGGGCACTCCGGAAGTTCCTCAACGTCCTCCTCAGTTGGCTTCTGGCACTTCCTGTGGCTGCACCTCGAACTGCTCCTCGGGCTCCTCGGGTATGACGACTGGGTTCTCGGTTTGCGATCCTGTATGATGCAATGTGCGTAAGTGCTTATGCAAGCAGTGCATCGGATGAGATGAATACAATGGATATGTTTAAATGCAAGGTAGTCAACATCATCCAAGAAAATATACTACAAGCACATGTCATCTACTGCATTCTCTTCTACTACTAATATGTTAAGTCAACATATCTTATTAAATGCTTCAAAGATACACCAAAGCTTTACTACTTTCTTAAACACACATAAAGCAACCCTTAATTAAACCCTAATTAATAATAGGTTTGAATAGCAACCTCTATTTTTATTGCTTAGAAAAATCTTAGAAAATTACCATAGCACATTACTACCCTAAGTAGTCTACCATCAGATTTTCATGGTGTTTGAATGAGTGGGTTAGCCTACACAAAAATAACAAGCTATGGCATGATTATGAACATGAAAATACGTTGTACTGTGAAAAGTGTCCAACAACAGAGTTAGTATTTTTCCTATGTTCTTCATAACATACAACTACTGTACAAAAATTATCACATGCATGTTTTATACAAAGTTTGCTCTCTAGCTAAAATAACAAAATTCAGCCATTAAAGGCACTTGAACTACACCTCAAAATTTTTCTACAGCACAAGCATGACACACATTTTTCCTAGAAAGTACATTACATAAGAAGATTAACAAACTTGGAATCATATTTTCTGAAGCCTATAGATTTTTCTACACATTTTTCAAGTTATCAGCAATATACATGATTAAATAAAGTTCTACAGAAAAGTATCTCAAAAATGACATGCAATAATTTTCCCAAGTAGATCTGATGATAAGGAACCTAGCAAAATTTATTTCAACAGATTTGGAGCCAAAATGAGTATACAACCATTTTCTAAAGTATTTAAACAGAAATCTGAAAAATCATTTCCTAAACCCTTTTCAAAATCAGCTGACAAAACTGCTGGGTGCACTCGGTGCTGTACACCCAGAGTGACTGCCACGCGGGACCCGCGGTCAAGCCGGACCCACGCGTCAGCTGGAGCCGCTGCAGGACCGCAGTTGACTGGCCGGCTCTCGCCGACGGCGAGGTCCCCGGCGAAACGGAGGGCACCAACGTGCTCTCCATGACAAACCGCGTCGGATAGAGGTGAATAGGGAGGGGCAGGTGCATGGGAGAGAGGCTCGCCGACGGCAATGGCGGAGTGGCGGTGTGGGTAGTCGCCGGTGGAGTGTCTCCGGCCACGGTATGGCGAAAGCAGGCGCTCGGGAGACTCATCGTCATAGTGCGGTGCTTGTGCGCGCGAAGGAAAGGCGGGAAGAGAAGCGGAGAGGGGGAGTCCACGGAGTGGAGCTCACCAGTGAGCTTGGCCGTGCTCTGGCGAGCAATTCCCAAGGAAGGGAGGCTTACCATGGCGAAGTAGCGCGAGCACGGGGTGCGCGGGGTGAAGGCGAAGCTTCAGGCGAGATGGAGTGGTCGCCGGCGAGCTGTGGTGGACGGACGAGCCAAATCCGGCGAGGGAGCTGGTGGCGGCCGGTGGCGGGTGCGTACGCTGGTGCTGTCCGAGCGAGAGGCGAAGGGAGGAGCAGGAAATGCGATGCCGAGCGAGCTCTGTGGGAGCTTAAGCCGTGGCCAGCAGTGCCAGGACTGCCGCAGCGCGTGGACGCGGAGTCAGGCCGCCGGCGACGGGTGGCGCCACGCGGCGGGCAAGTTCTGACGCGGTCGGGAGTGTGGCGCGGCGATGGGCACGGCGTGCGGGAGAAGGATCCAGCGCACGGAGGCAGGCCGGGCCGCCTGTGCGGCTAGGCCGAAAGCGAGGCGACGGCCCGGTAAGAGGGAAATGGAATTTTTCGATTTTATTTTTAAGGAAATTTCAAATAGCAGTTTTCAAATACCCTTTTGAGTAAGAAAATGACTTCTTTTTAAAATGGACCAAAAATAAAAATTGCTTAGAACTCAATCCTCTACAACTTTGCTTTTATGACCAAAGTCCAATTCTTGCTAGATTTTGAATTATAAAATAAAAGTCAATTTTTAACTCAAAACCCTAATTTTGGAGAATTATTTTAAAGCAAAATTTGGCAATAACTTGAATACAAAAATTTGCTCCAAAAATTGCGCTAAATAATTGTAGGTGATTTTCAATCATAGCCAAACATGTTTTACTAACCTGGCAAGCATAATCAAGGCAAAACAATTCTAACAAAGGTATGCAACATTCAGGTTCCACAACATGTTTCAAATGTTTCGAAGCAGTGTTTCAATTGTTATTTACATGGTTAGGCATGTCTGATTAGGATGCTTGATGATGCATGAGATGTATGATTTGCAGTGCCTAAATGCAGGCATAACACCGGGGTGTTACAGGCGCGCGCACTTCCCCTGTATCAGATGGTGCCTAAAGCGTCGTTTGAAGGGACGGTGCTCGTCGACGAGGCGCTCCCTTTCTCTGAAGTGGCGCAGCGAATCAAGGAGGCGATGGAGCCCACGAAGGACTCCGCTGGCGCTGTCCTTGACTTCATGTATCCGGTGCCGAGGCATCCCCCGATGTGACCAGAACCGAGGTTTGTTGACTTCATAAGTTTTCTTGCCTCTTGCTCCTTTCTTCTCTTGTAATTTCTGATCCTCTAATGTTAACCTTGGGATGGCGGGACTAGCCAGGGGGGCTGCACTTCAAGGACAGCCCGGCTCCGTTGCTGAAGGACCCAACCTAGGCGGCAGCGAACCACGCCACGGCTGGTTGGGACAAGAAGACGCGGGAGCTTGCGAAGAAGAAGGCGATACGGAAGCAGCAAGCTCGAGATCGAGGAGAGGAGACAAGCAGCGATGACGATGATGACAACGACGAGTTGGATGAGGAAGCAGCCAGTGGAGGGAAGCGAGTCTGCAGGAGCATTGGAGCCGGGCCTGTCCTTGGGTCCGGTGGGAGCCGGTGGATCCGCCGCTACCCTCGGGGTACCGGCGGAGGATCGGTGGACGGGAGGGGTCGGGTCTGAGACCGTCCCCACGGTGCTGGTGGAGGGGGGTGGCTCCGACACCGTGCCCCGAGAGGTGATGGAGGGGAGCAGCTCTAGCGCAGCGCCCCATGAGACGGTGGAGGGGAGAGGCTCCGACGCTGTGCCCCAAGAGGTGATGGAGGGGAGCGGCTCTAGTGCTGCCTCCCATGAGACGGTGGAGGGGAGCGGCTCCGATGCCACGCCCCGAGAGGTGATGGAGGGGAGCGACTCTGGCGCCGCGCTGGCGCCGTGCCTCATGAGACAAGGGAGACAAGCCCCCCTGCCTCGGAGCAGGGGGCAGGCTCAAAACGGTCCCGCCCGCATGAGTTGGAGTAGGAGTCTGGGGGTTCGTCCCCGAAACGTACCCGCTGCCTGAAAACGTCAGCATACATCATCGACTCCCCTCGTTGTTCCCTTTATTTTTCTGTTCCAATCTTACGCCTCTTCCTCTTTTGCAGATTCTTGCGACAGTGCCACCCTCTGGGGCTGGTGCCCAAGAAGAGTCTTGCCCTTCAGACGGGACGGCTGGTGCTGCCCGACATCGCCCCTGTTTCGGGTGGGAGCATCGTGGCCTCGTGGCCGGTCCGGCGGCGCTCGCGGTGGCTGCTGAACAGGCGACCATGACCGCATTAGGCCAGGAGCAGCCGGATGCAGCCGTGGTCGTGTTTGAGGGGGTGGCGCAGTCCGCGCCTCCGGTGGCCATAGAGACGGCGCCCGACGTAGATCAAGCGGAGTTGGATGCGGCCATAGTGGCATCTGAGGGAGCGGAGCAGTCCGCACCACCGGAGGTCCAGATGGGGGTGGCCACGACCGTGTCAGGCCTGGCGGGGTCGGATGCGGCCGTGGTGGCCTCCGAGGTGGGCCGGACGGGGGAGGATATGGCCGGTGGGTCTCCGAGCATCTTGGCGGTGGTGGGAAGGACTCGTCGGCCATCGCCCCTAGCCCTGTTGTCAGGGGGCAGCCGTTCCCCCACGCAGAGCGAGCTGACGCTCCATTAGATGGATGCTCAGGATCCATCGTCGGCTCTGTTCTCGCTTGATGATGCTGCTGAGAGTGTGGAGCGGGAGAACCTTGACATCGGGTTCTCGGCCGTGATCAATGCCTTGAACCAGGCCAATGGAGCCCTACGCGAAATCATCATTCCTTCTAGCCGGGTATTCGCCTTGTTCTCCTCCTTTTCGTATCCTTGTGTTTTCGTGTTTTTGATATCGGTCTTCTTTTTAGAATCTTGCTGCCTGTAGCTTGAACAAATCCTGGTTTCTTCGCGAGCGAAAGGTGGAGTGGGACTGCCTCACCGAGGAGGCCTAGCTACGAGGAGATGTGAGCGCGCAGCTTGCTATCGTCCAGCGGTGGGAGGACGAGGCGCGTCATGACGTGGAGGAGTTCCATGCGATGTTTGAGGATTTGTCAGCGAGGACGAAGCTAGATGAGGAGGAGATCGCTAGGCTCCGAAAGGAGCGAGATGAGCTACTGTAGAAGAATGCCGTGGCTAGTGAGCGGGCCAGCGAGCTCCTGGCGGAGCTGCAGACGGAACGAGACCTCAAGCTGAAGGCTGAGGAGAGGTCCACAATGTTGCAGGAGAAGGCGAACCAGGATGCCATGGTGGTCGATCAGGCCATTCGAGAGCGCGACGAAGCGCATCGAGAGGCCAAGGCACGCTAGGCGGATCTTGGTGTCGAGGTGGCCCGACGGCTAGATGCCGAGGAAGTTTCTGTCGGTCTGTGCGCCGATCTCGCCGAGGCACGGGGGCTTCTTCAAGTCGAAGGTGATGAATATGATCGCCTGTCTTCCACTGTCCTGGTAATCTGTGATGACCTGTGGGTGACGCAAGAGGAGGGGGCTGATTCCCTCATGGTCCGTGCTGCTGGTATCACAGCGTGCGTGGGCCAGCTTAAGGAGAGCGCCTTTTGCCTCGGGATCACCCAAGCCTTCACTGTCGCCCATTCCCATTATGCTCAGGAGATCAACCTAGGGGTGATGAGCCAAGGCTTCACGCCTGTCTATGAAGACGCTGAGCTAGATGAGATGGAGAAGGCGGTGGCTCCCCTTGCGCAGAACCTGGCGGACAAGCTGAAAGAAGAGGTTCTCCCTTCGTGGAAGTAGTTAGTGGAATTGGTTTGATAAACACTTATTGGTAACATGTGAACAAGTGTCAGTGCTTTTGTGTCCTAGAAATGGTTGTGTAAGTCTCGTTTCGTTTGTTTAATCTTACCTTCTTCTCTTTTTTGTGATGAAAAGATCTCGACAATCGATCCTTGCATATGTTAAGACCGTAGGGCCCGAAGTTCTGTGGAGGAAATTTTAAGTGTGCTGGTGAGCAAAATTACCATAGCTATCGGGGCGTGGGCTCACGCGGGTGACCCAAGTTCGATCCCCGGCAACGACGCCATCTTGCCAGTTTGTTCCCCCGAATCTTGCCGCTAGTCTTGATGCGAGGAGGAGCTCTAATGTAATGTTTTTTTGAAAAGAGAAAGGAGGTACCCATACCTTTATCAGCCCCCGAGTGAGATCCAACCCCTTGCGGTTGCTAGGGTCGGATGTTACTGGAGACCGGAGCGAGGGAGGTGAACTTACATTTATGTTTACTCGTACCTCTTACCTAGGACTTCGATGATCGCTGTGTGACTGTGCGCTATGAGCTCGCTAACGGGGATGTTCGGACGGACTCCGATCCCGTTTGTTTCACGGCGGCATCGGCGAAGCCCTCGGGGGGCGTTCCGTTACTCCTTTGCCCGCCTTCCAATAGATTCCCCCTCAATGGGGTTTCTATGGGCTCGGCTAGAGGCTAGATTGAACCAGAAGGTTGAGATGACCTATTCGCCTTAATGCGGGTTGGGCAAAGGCCGTTGAGGCTCATCTGTGTTTTCTCCCCTAGCTCTTGTTCAACGTGAGGCGGCCTAGGACCCTTTGCTGGTCAGCCATCGAACCTCGATCTCTTGATCTTGGATCGAGTGGCTCGAGCCCCCAAGCCCTTGAGGGTCGGCTAGGGGTCGGCCGTGTTTTCGCGTGCTACCCCGTCCTCAGTTTCTACGACCGAGGGGGGTTGAGTTGACAACAGTTGCCTCGATGGCTTGAGTGTCGCGCTCAATGAGCTCGCTAACGGGTATGTTTGTGTGGAATCCGGATCCATCATTCGCTAACGGGGTCGGCAGAGCCCTCATGTTGCATTCCACTACTTCTTAACCCACCTCCTGGCAGATGCCTGAGCCATTTGCTAGGCTCAGGTGCCCCATTGGCCTCTCCTCGTCGGAGATTCTATGGGTCCAGCTTGAGGTTATAATCAAACGAGAAAGGTCGAAATGTCCCTGTCTGTTTCTGGGCAGGGTCGGGCAAGGCCGCTGGGGCTCATTTCGGTTTTCCTCCCCTGGCTCTATTTGACACGAGGCGGCCTCAAGCCCTTCATAGGCCGGCCTTCAAACCCTGGTCAGGCGTCGCTCATATTGAATGAAGCGGCTACCACTTCGTGACGCGACACGAAGCGTTGGGATGCAAGAATTTGCATATGCAATGTTTGGACGTATGAATTTAACATATAGTTTAATTGAAACGAAAGCGGGGGTTGGTAATGTTACCTTGGTGGTATGAGCCATGGGAAGCTCCTACCAGACGTGTCCGAGCCAGGTTCAGGTCCGATGTTTTCAACGAGGCCGGCGTAACCTGCACAAGTATCGCTACTTTCATTTTTTGATTGATTTTTAAGCGATCTGCCAGCTTCCCCCTGAAGGGGGGCTCTACAGGTGGACCCCTCCAAACTCCTTTCGGGAAGGAGGGAGCTAGGGCTAGTAATGTGAGGAACTGTGAATGTGATTATGCTGGTGAACAAAAAACACCGTAGCCGTCGGGGCGTAGGGTCTGTTGGTTTGCCCAGTTGTATTCACGTTTTGTTCCCATACGCCGTGCTTCTGGTTTTTCAAACATAAGGAGGGTTGGGCTAAGAGGGTGTTTTAGACAAACAGACACCCTCGGCGGCCCCCGAGCGATGTCCGTGCCTCTGCCGTTCCTGGGGTCGGAAGCTCGACAAAGAATTCAACACTCAAAGTCAATAAACAGGGATGCTTATCTTTGAGTCGTTCGTTCGTTCGTTGTTTTGCCTGGGCCGCCCGATCGACCTAGGAGGCCCGTTGGGCTCCCCCTAGAAGGAGGTTCCATCGTTGGGTTGTCCCCTGGTCCTGCCTGGGGAAGCGGAGAGTCGCCTGTAGGTGAGCGTGTGAAAGCTCTAGTTTGGTTTTGGTTAATTGATGAAACCCTAAGTGCTAACCTAGTTTATCAAGATGATTATGAGATAGGTAGCACTACTCCAAGTGATGAAGCAATGACGAAGATCATGACAATGGTGATAGCATGGTGATGATCAAATGCTTGAACTTGGAAAAGAAGAAAGAGAAAAACAAAAGGCTCAAGGCAAAGGTATAAAATGTAGGAGCCATTTTGTTTTAGTGATCAAGACACTTAGTGAGTGTGATCACATTTAGGATAGATAGCCGTACTATTAAGAGGAGTGTAACTCGTATTGAAATGTGGTTATCAAAGTGCCACTAGATGCTCTAACTCATTGCATATGCATTTAGGATCTAGTGGAGTGCTAACACCCTTGAAAATATTTGTGAAAATATGCTAACACATGTGCACAAGGTGTTTGCAGGGTTGAGATGGGTTTGGGTTTCGGCGCTTTTGGAAAAATGAAATGTCTATTTTCTATTGCGCCGGATGCAAAATTCTTGGTGGTTGGCACATTTGAGCAAGGGTGAAGAAGTTAGAGTTGAAATGGAGTTGGTCGAAATGATGCTGGCGTCGGTCTACTGACCGGACGCTGGGTCACTCAGCGACCGGACGCTAAAAGGCTACGTCCGGTCGAGCTGTTAGACGGCACAGTGGGTAGGGTTGAGCACCAGACGCTGGTCAGCGTCTGGTCAGTTTTGACCGGAGCGTCCGGTCAGCTTCGTAGCCGTTGAAATCTGACGAATAGCGTTTGAAGCTGGTGACGCGTGGCGTCCATCGGGCGACCGGACGCTGAGGGCCAGCGTCCGGTCGGTATGACCGGAGCGTCCGGTCAGAGCGTGTTTTGCCCAGTGAAGGGGTACAACATTTCTATTTGATGGGGGCTCTATTTATAGCCCCATGGCCAGCTCAAGGGATAACTCTTGCACATTTTCATTGACATAACAACCCTGTGAGCTTAGCCAAAGCCCTCCCACTCATCTCCATCATTGATCCATCATCATTGTGAGATTGGGAGAGAATCCAAGTGCATTGCTTGAGTGATTGCATCTAGAGGCACTTGGTATTCGTGTTGCGCTGCGGATTTCGCTTGTTTCTCTTGGTGGTTGCCACCACCTAGATGGTTGGAGCAGCGGTGAAGGATCGGCACGAGTTGGTGATTGTTCGTGGCCGCCTTCGGTGATTGTGAGGGGAGTTGTACATTCCCCGGCGGAGTGCCGAAAGGGAACTCTAGTAAATTGCTCGTGTCAATGAGTTACCTCACTTATGGGTCGGTTCTTGCGGTGTCCAATCGTGTGGACGAGGTTTGTGAAACACCTCTTAGCCGCTGAACCACCAAGTGTTGGTCGACACAACGGGGACGTAGCGTGTTGGCAAACACGTGAACCTCGGGAGAAAATCGATTGTCTCTTGTCTTTGGCATTCTCTCGGTGATTGGCTATATATTCATCTTGTGATTGGTTCATCCCCTACACGTTGGTATAATCACCTTACTCACTTATTTACATTCTTGCAAACTAGTTGACACAAGCTCTTTAGTGTAATTAGATTTGAGAGCTTGCTTTATTATTTATATTCATCTAGTTGAGCTCTTTAGAGTAGCAACGTTGAGAGCTCTTAGTGAGTAATTACATAGCAAGTTTGTGTGCCTAAGTAATCATTGCAACTAGAATTGTTGGATAGGTGGCTTGCAACCCTTGTAGAGCTAGAGCAAGTTTGCATTACGCTATTTGTCATACTAATCAAATTGCTCTAGTTGATTTGTAGATTTTTAAATAGGCTATTCACCCCCCCCCTCTAGCCATATTAGGACCTTTTAGTGTGCCCCGGTACTCGTGCCTGGGGCACATTAGTGGCGGGCCATGCTCGGGTGACGTTCTAGCTTACCAGGCGGCGTCCCATCGACCAGAGCACGTCCTGTCATTTCCGGCGCGTCCCCTCATATTTCTGTCAGCATTGATTTCACATTTGTATTGAATAGGGGAAGGCAGAGAGTTTTTCGTCCAAACCTTTCGCCTTTCCTTAGCTGCTAAGCCCCCTCTTTAAATAGGAGGGGGAGGGAAGAGTTCTGGCCCCACCTCCCCACCAGCCTCTGAGCCGGCACCTCTTCTCCTTTCTTCTCTACGAATGCATCAGCTCCTAAGTAAGAGAGGGTAATGTCAGGGAGAGAAGAACTCACAAGTCCGCCCGGGATTTTGGAGCACGATGTCGAGCTGGAGGTCATCCAACGTTGATGAGATGGGGTGGTTCACCTATGCTAAGGAGGGGTCGCCGCTGCTGAAGGAGAAAGGGCGCCGGAGGGCGATGAGCGTTGTCGACTTTGCCGCTGTTGGTTGCGGCCTTCCCTCAGCGGGAGGCACTTCTCGCCTCGTCACCGTTGTCAGGGTTGTGGCTAATGACAATGGCGTAGTCCTAGGGCGTTCTAGCGGAGGTGCCATCGTCGGCGTGGTGCTCATTGTTGCAGATGATGGCGCTTTTGAAGATCCAGCGGAGCGGTGCGACGTCGTCGATGGATAGCGTGGCGTGGCGGACATAGTAGACGAACTAGTCCATGTACATGCCCGGACATCACCGATGGAGAGCTTGGAGCGGTGGCCACAGTAGGCGAACTAGTCTGTGTACATACCCGGACGTCGCCGATGGAGAGCCTGGTGCGGCAACCGCAGTAGTACACGTAGTAAAGCTAAGCAGAGACTGTAATTGAATAAGTTTGGGGGAGCCCCCGAGTGAAAAGTCCTTTGGATTTTAGGAGTACATTAGTCCTTTGTGTAATGAAATCACTTTGTAAGTGGTGAATTTGTGCAATAATGAACAAGTTTTCATGTTTTGTTACAGAAAACAGAAATAGTTTTTCAGTTCCCTCTTTTTGTGAAGAGGTTTTGATGCCTTCCCATGGCCCAAGTTGCAAAAGACTAGGAATGCGACTGAATTGGTTCTGATTATGCTGGTGAGCAAAGAGGTTGTAGCCGCTGGGGCATGGGTCTCCCGCAGTCCTACCAGTTGTACTCAGAACTTACTCCTGAAATCTTAGTTTTTAGGACTTGTTATGAGAAGAACCGAAAAACTTAGATGAAGATTTGCAAAGACAACGCGGGAAGTGTTTGCAGAATGTGCTTATATTATTTGTATCAGCCCCTGAGTGAGGTCCGACCCCTAGCGATTTGCAGGGGTTGGATGTCACTAAAGATCGGGGATTTGTAAGGACAAAAACTGATAAGAAAAAACATGTGCTTATTTAAGGGTAAAAATGACGTAGCTGCTCAATGTTCCAGGCGTTGGTGAAGACCTCGCCATCGATGGTTTTCAACCTATAGGCGCCCGGGTGAAGTACTTCCGCGACGACGTATGGCCCCTCCTAGGGCGGGGAGAGCTTGTGGCAGTCCTTGTTGCTCTGTACAAGATGGAGGACGAGGTCCCCGATGTTGAAGGCTCGGTCCTGCACTCGTCGGTTGTGGTACCGTCGCAACGCCTACTGGTACTTAGCTGAATGGAGGAGGGCTATGTCGTGGGCTTCATCTCAAAGTGGTTTGGAGCGCCCTCCGTGGGCTTTCGGCCACCCTTGCGGTCGGCTACGGCCACGAGCGAGTTGTTGCGCCGTTGCTTCTTATTCTTTCTTTTGGTGGGACGGTTGGAGGCGCCTTCACCGGCGTCCTTGTCCCACCTCGCCTTGCCATTGGAGCGGTCGAAGATGGCTCCAACCGCCTCCTCTCCTGTGGCATGGCTGGTGGCGATGTCCAGGAGCTCCTTGGTGGTCCATGGGCCCCTGCGCCCCAGCTTGTGAACCAGAGACTCGCAGGTTGTCCTGGATAGGAAGGATCCTATCACGTCGGTGTCGGTAACGTTAGGGAGCTCGTTGCACTGCCGAGAGAACGCCGAATGTTCCCGTGGAGGGTTTCATCGGCCTTCTAGCGGTAGTTCTTGAGGTCCCATGGGTTTTCGGGGCATTTGTACGTGCCCTAAAAGTTCCCCATGAAGATCTCCGTCAGATCCGCCCAACTTTGAATGGCGTTGGACGGTAGGTTCTCCAACCATGCTCGCGCCAAATCGGCCAAGAATAGTGGGAGATTGCGAATAATGAAATCATCATCACTCGCACCACCGGCTTGACATGCAAGCTGATAGTCTTCGAGCCAAAGCCTGGGGTTTGTTTCCCTAGAATATTTAGGGATGTAGGTTGGCGGTCGGTACCTTAGTGGGAACGCAGCGTTGAGGATGTGTCGGCCGAAGGCCTGAGGGCCTGGTAGGCCTGGGCTCGGGCTTCGGTCCTCGCCACTGTCGTAGCGTCCACCACGTCGAGGATGGTAACCACGATGGGCTGCCTCTCCCACATCACCGTGGGTGCGTCTGCGGGCATCGATGGTGATGCGCACGTCGCGGTCGTGGCCGAGGCGTTGATGCACCGGGACGGCGGAGGGCTGCCTACCGCCTGGCGGTGTCTGGTGAATGGACACGTCCTTGGTGGGGCACACCGAGGGCATGCGCTGGCTGGCGTCGGGCTCATGTTGTCGAGACAACGAGCTTTCTCCCTGCTGCGTCACCGCACGCTCGAGCAACGTGCGAATTTCTCGATGGGCGCAGTGATCCTCAGACGTTGTGGCCTCCGGAAGGCCGTGCAGCAAGGCCATCGCTGTGGCGATGTTTTGGCTTGCCCAAGCAAAGTGAGGAAGGCTCCCGTCATCAGTGACGATCCTCTGGCGCACGGTGCGGGCCGTGGCGCATGCGCGCCCACCGCTTTTGCGGCGTTCAATCTCGCGATTGATGTCCGTGTATTCCCGGACGAGCCCTTGTCCGGCCTCATCGATCTCCAGCTTGTGGGCTCTCAGCTGCCACATCCTCAAGCAAGATGGGGCTGCTGCCTCCCCCCTGGACCTGCCATCAGGGTTGCTTGTCGGGGTAGCCTCTTCCCCGGAGATGTCCTCGACGTGCCCCTCGGGGGTCTGCGCCGTGAAGCACTCTCGGGAAGGGTGATGGCTCCCCCTACTGGAGTTAGAGTTGGAGGACGATCCTGGCTCCTCCATGAGGAGCCTATGGAGAGTCTATGTATCAGGTTCAATTGTCCCCATGAACTCGCTGTCCGTGGGTGACTTAACCATGCATAGTGCCAGAAGGTGGCCAGCGGTCGCCACGGTGTTGCAGAGACCAAATGGAAACGCTGTCGGGGCGCTTCGTACGGGGCCTTCCGGAAAGAGGGTGATGCGGCACGAGGCCTCCCTAGATAACTAGGGTCCAAGGGAGTCGCCGGGCTGGCCCTCAAGCCTCCGGTGGCTGAGACTGACAGGAGAGAGAGACTGGACGGCCGTGTGGGCTAGCGCCAGCTCTCCTCCTAGTGTAACGATGAAATCTAGGTCATCGAAACGCACGTGTGCGCCCGGGACCCAGCTGATTGTGTGGGTGGCCATCCAAGGTCTGATTTGGAACACGCAAAGGTCCCCTACCTGGCCCACCAACTGTCGGTGTTTCATAGAAGCACCGGCAAGTAGATTTATAGTAATACGCGTTAGGTTCGGATGGTGCGCTAAAGGACACAAGATTTATACTGGTTCGGGCTGAATGTCCCTACGTCCAGTTTGTTGCTGCTCGTGTTATTAGCACCGAAAATGGTTCATAGTAGGGGTACAAACGATCGAGAGAGGGACTAGTCCCAAGTCTCTGATGGAAGGGTCGAAAGGAGGCCAAGAGCTTGGTAGCAGCTTGACTGTGTGTGTTGTGTGTTGTGCCATCAAAAGTCGGTCCCTCTGTTGGAGGAAGCACATCCCCTTTTATAGATGAAGGGGACGGCTTCACAAGTGAGAGGTCTTAGGTGTGTACGCTACCTAGCCTTATTGTTCACGTCTACCAAGCCTTGTTGTCCATTCTGGTGGGTGCGAAAGGATGATAAGTGTCTACAATACTATCGATGCCACTGTAGAATGTCAGGATGGCTATAGAGTACTGTCCTGCGTAGGGTATGGACTCTGGTACATTGGTTTTGACTTATAAGCCTCGCCCAGCCTTGCTCCACACGCCTTCTGGTTCCTATGAGTCTCTATTGGAGGGACGCGGGGTCAGGGTCTAGAGTAGTGCTGTGGGCAAGGTCTTTCGATTAGAGAGGGCGTCCGGAGGCTGAAGCGAGCTCTTCCGATCTGGTAGACCTAAGGGGCCGGGAAGCGGACGCCGCTCCCCTGTGATCATAACGTTGTGACCGCACATCCATCATTTATGGAGGATGCGAGTCCTTTCCTAGACCGTGGTGGTTGTCACATATCTTCGTCGGGTTTTGTGTCCCAGAGTTGAAGGCGGCGCCTACAACTCTACAGGGCGAAGAGCACGCACCGGCAACACTTTTTAGGCTCTGCTACGCCCAGAAGGGTCTAAAGCACCCATCCTATCGTTCCTTGATAGTACTTTTCCTGCCGGGGCACAGGGTATGGTCCTTGAAGCCATGGTTGACCCGCATGTCTCGTCCTGCCCTGTACCTATCATCATGAGGGAACGGGGAGAGGTTGTCAGGCAAGACAAAACTAGTCCTTGGACATCGAGTGAGGTGAGGTTCATCCTCGGACATTGAGCAAGGTGGAGACCAGTCCTTATCCCTCGGGTGAGACCGAGCCCGTCCCTCGAGGGTCGGGCGAGGCGGAGTCTATCCCTCAGCCCTCGGGCGAGGCGGAGCTGGCCCAAAGGTGTCAGGCAAGGCAAAGTCTATCCCTCAGCCCTCGGGCGAGGCAGAGCTGGCCCAAAGGCATCGGGCGAGGCGGAGACTAGCCCTTAGGCCTGTGGCGAGGTGGAGCTTAGCCCAAAGGCGTTGGTCGAGGCGGAACCAAACTCCCATCATTCGAGCAAGGAACGTAGCAGCGCCCTTGTCCGTCTAGAAGTTTTTAACGTTCGATGGTTATTGGTTCCACCTCCTGGGATACCCCAGTGTTAGGTCCCCGACAGGATGTAGTGCTGCAGGATCCCGATGTGGCTTCGCCTGTAGAGCTCGCCCTCAACAACGACAAAGGACTTGGCACAACGCGTGAACCACCGATCCTCTATTTTGTCCGTTGACATCGCCTCATGGGGGAGGTACTCGAGGTAAGGTGTCCTCCAGTCGGCTAGAGGGTAGGGCTCTGTCACTAGATCCTCGTCAAGCTCCATGACTTCGGGGTCAAATGGAGCTACCGGCTGGTTAGCCCTCGAGCCCAGGGCTGGTGGCCCATCATCGGTCTGTTCTAGCTCCTCGTAACGGACCGAGGGCTCATACTGATCACTGGCGAAGACGCCTATCAGCACCGGCTCTCAGCCAGATGCCATTTTCGCTAGTGTGTCGGCCACCTCATTGAGACATCTCGGGATGTGATTGAGCTCGAGACCATCGAACTTGTCCTCTAGCTAGCGGATTTCTTGGCAATACGTAGCCATCTTGGCATTATGACAGCTTGATTCCTTCATGACTTGGTCAATGACCAGCTAGGAGTTGCCCTGGACGTCAAGCCATCGGATACCCAACTCGATAGCGATGCATAGGCCGTTGATGAGTGTCTCATACTCGGCCACATTGTTGGAGGAGGGGAAATGGATGCGAACCATGTACCTCATGCATACCCTGAGCGCTGAAACGAAGACTAGCCCCGTGCTAGCACCTTTCTTCATCAGCGATCCATCGAAGTACATCGTCCAGTACTCTTGGTCGACGACTGCTGGCGGCATTTGGATCTCAGTCCACTCCGTAATGAAATCAGCTAGCACTTGGGACTTGATAGCCGACCGGGGGGCATATAAAATGCCTTGACCCATCAGCTCGAGTGCCCACTTCATGATTCTTCCCGTGGCATCCCAGTTTTGGACGACCTCGCCGAGAGGAAAGGATGTCATGACCATCACCAGATGCGACTCAAAGTAGTGACGCAACTTCCTCTCGGCGATAAGGACGGCGTACAGGAGCTTCTAGATTTGGGGATAATAGGTCTTGGAATCGAACAAGACCTCGCTAATGAAGTACACGGGACGCTGCAGTTTGAGGGCGTGTCCCTACACTGCCACTAGGGTGGCACTGACCACTTGTGTGGTGGCCGTAATGTAGAGCAGAAGTGGTTCCCCATCATTTGGGGGGACTAAGATCGGGGCCTTCGTCAGGAGCTGCTTGACCTTGTCAAGTGCCTCCTGGGCCTCGGGCGTCCATTCGAAGCGGTCGGCCTTCTTCAAAAGCCGATAGAGGGGAGACCTCGTTTGGCGAGGCGTGAGATAAAGTGGCTAAGCGTGGCAAGGCACCCTGTACCTCGTTGTACCCCCTTTATGTTCTGAATTGGGCCCATCCTCGTGATGGCCGAGATCTTCTTTGGGTTGGCTTCGATGCCACGCTCGGAGACGATAAAACCTAGCAGTATACCCTTTGGGACCCCAAAAACCCACTTCTCGGGGTTGAGTTTGATGCCATTTGCTCGGAGTTCCGTGAAGGTCTACTCTAGGTCGCCTACGACCTAGTCAGCCTATTTGGACTTGACCATGATGTCATCCACATAGGCCTCAATAATCTGCCCGATGAGACCCTCGAAACACTTGAGCATGCAACGTTGGTACATAGCCCCCGTGTTCTTTAGGCTGAACGGCATTGTGACGTAGCCGAACGATCCGAATGGGGTGATGAAAGATGTCGTGAGCTGGTCGGACTCTTTCATCGCGATTTGATGGTACCCAGAGTACGCATCAAGGAAGCAAAGGGTTTCGCACGCTATGGTCGAGTCGACTACTTGGTTTATGCGTGGCAAAGGAAACGGATCCTTTGGACATGCTTTGTTGAGACCCATGTAGTCAACACACATTCTCCATTTCCCTTTTTCATACAAGAACAGGATTGGCTAACCACTTGGGGTGGTATACTTCCTTGATGAACCCGGCCGCCAAAAGCTTTCCAATCTCCTCGCCGATGGCCCTACATTTCTCCTTGTCGAAGCGACGTAGGCGCTGCTTCACTAGCTTGGAGCCTAGCCTGATCTTCAAGGCATGCTCGGTGACTTCTCTTGGAATGCCTAGCATGTCTAAGGGTCTCCACGTAAAGATGTCTCTGTTGGCACGGAGGAAGTCGGCAAGCGCGCTTTCCTATTTGGTGGAAAGTGTGGTGCCGATGCACACCACTTTGCCCTCAAAGCCACTAGGGTCTATGAGGACCTCCTTGGCACCCTCTACAGGCACAAGAGACCTAGTCGACCATCTGGGATTGGGGCTTCTTCGATGACCTCCTCTCTAATGGCCGCAAGCTTTTTGGAGGCGATAATTGCCGCGGCGTGTTCGCAGCATTCGACCTCGCACTCATAGGCGCGCTGGAAGGAGGTGTCGATGGTGATGGCCCCACATGGACCCGGTAGCTTCAACTTCAGATAGGTGTAGTTGGGGACAGCCATGAACTTCGCGTAGCATGGACGTCCTAGGATGGCGTGGTAGGTTCCGTGGAACCCGACCACCTCAAAGGTAAGGGTCTCCATCCTATAATTGGTTGGATCTCCGAAGGTGATGGGTAGATCGATCTACCCAAGTGACACGGCCTGATTTCCAGGCATGATGCCATGGAAAGGCGTCCTGGTCAGCCAGATGCGCGCTCGGTCGATGCCCATGGCGTCGAGCGTTTCGGCATACATGATGTTGAGGTCGCTGCCTCCATCCATCAACACCCTGGTGAGCCGCTTTGTGCCAATGATCGGGTCGACCACAAGCAGATATCTTCCTGACTGTAGGACGCTTTCTGGGTGGTTGATCTGATCAAAGGTTATGGTTGACTCCGACTATCGAAGAAAGGAAGGTGCGGCCAGCTTGGCCGTATAGACCTCACGACGCGCAAGCTTCTGGCGGCGCTTAGAGTCATAGGCCGCCAACCCTCCAAAGATCATGAGGCAGCCATCTAGCATTGGAAATCCACCGTCCTTGCCCTCGGCGTCCTCTGCGGCCGGCTTGGGCTCCTTCCAATGCCTCCCTTGTTGGAGCCTTCGGACAAGAATCGCTTCATGAGGACGCAGTCCTTATATAGGTGCTTGATGGGGAAAGCATGGTTTGGGCATGACCCTTCGAGCAGCTTCTCGAAGTGGTCCGGGGTACCCTCGACGGGCTTCTGACCCCCCTTATGGCCTATGGTGGCTATGAGCGAGCCCTCGCACCATTGCTTGTTCTTCTTCTTGTTGGGACGGTTGGAGGCGCCTTCACTGGCATCCTTGTCCCACTTTGCCTTGCCTTTGAGGCCATAAAAAATTGTCCCGACCACCTCCTCGCCCGAGGCATGGCTGGTGGCGATGTCGATGAGCTCCTTGGTGGTTCGTGGGCCCTTATGCCCCAGCTTGTGAACCAAGGACTCGCAGGTGGTCCCAGACAGGAAAGCTCCTATGACGTCAGCATCGGCGATGTTGGGTAGCTCGTTGCACTACCGAGAGAAGCGTCGGATGTACTCACGAAGAGTTTCTCTGGACTTCTATCGATAGTTTTTGAGATCCATGGTTTCCCTAGACGCACGTATGTGCCCTAGAAGTTTCCCACGAAGATCTCTTTTAGGTCCGCCCAACTTTGGATTCGGTTGGGTGGAAGGTGTTCCAACCATGCTCATGTCGAATCGGCCAGGAACAATGGAAGGTTGCGGATAATAAAATTATCACTGTCCACTCCACCGGCTTGGTAAGCAAGCCGATAATCCTCGTGCCATAGTTCGGGGTTTGTTTCTCCAGAGTATTTTGGGATGTTCGTCGACGGTCGATACCATGGTGGGAAGACGGCATTGAGGATGTGTCAGCCAAAGGCCTGAGGCTTCGTCAAGTCAGGGCTCGGGCTTTGGTCCTCACCATTGTCATAGTGTCCACCACGACGAGGGTGGTAGCCACGGTTAGCCTCCTCCCTCTCATTGCTGTGGGCACCCCGACGGGTATCCAGGGTGTTGCGCGCATCATGGTGGAGGCCGAGACGCTCATGCACTAGGACCACAGTGCGCGGCCCATCGCCTTGCTGCGCCTGGTGGATTGAAACGTCCCTGTCGGGTCACTCTGAGGGCATACGCTGGCTAGCGTCGAGCTTGCATCATTGAGACAGCGAGCTCTTGGCCTATTACACCGCCGCACGCTCGAGTAGCGCGTGAATCTCGTGATGGGCCCGACGATCCTCTATGGTCTCGAGCTCCGGAAGCCCCTGGAGTAAGGCCATTGCGGCAGCGATGTTCTGGCTTGCCTGGGTGAAGTGTGGGAGGGCTTCGTCGTCCTCGATGATCCTCCGGTTCACGTCGTGGGCCACGGCATGCGCATGCCCACCGTCTCCATGGCGCTCGAGCTCTGCGCGTTCCTGCTCGAGCTGGAGTCGTGCTTCTTTGAGCTCTTGGTGCCGTGCCCTCAGCTGCTCTACCCACAGGCAAGGTGGGGCCTCTACACCCCCCTCAAACTCATCATCGAGTCGTCTATTGGGGTAGCCCCTACCTCGTGGATGCTTTCGACGTATCCCTCGAGGGTACCTGCCATAAAACATTCTCGCGAGGAGTGATGGCTGTCCCAGATGGAGTCAGAGTTGGAGGACGACTCCGATTCTCCTGTGAGGAGGTCGTGGAAAGATTCCATGACGTATTTAGTCATCCCCACAAACTCATCGTTCATAGGGTATGGAGGCGTGCGCTACGCCATAAGGTGGCCAACGGTCTCTGCGGCGTTGCACAGACTAAATGGGGCGCTGTCTAGGCGCTCCCGATGAGGCATTCCGGGGAGAGCGGCTCTCCTCCGACAAGCTACATGATGATGTTGGCGAACGAAAAGGTGAGGCGGCGCAGGTCCTCCTAGGATGGTTGGGGTCCTAGGAAGGCGTGGAGCTAGCGCTCTAGCCTCCCGTAATCGAAGCCGAGGAGCTGGTCACTCCTAGGGGCGTGGGCCTCCGGTGCGTGCAGCTGCAGCTCCTCAAGCGCCTCGGCGATTGCATCGAGGCCGGTGGAGTGGAGAGGCTAGACAGCGGTGGGAACCTGCACCAACTCTCCCTCCGCCATAACGATGAAGTCTAGGTTCCCGAAGTGCATGTGCACGCTCGGGACCCAGCTGACGCCATGACTAGCCATTCGAGGTCTGATGTGGACGTCAAGACGCGCAAAAAGCCCCTACCTGGCACGCCAACTGTCAGTGTTTTCGGACCACAGATGAGTAAATTTGTATTTACGCGTCTGGCTCGGATGGTGTGCACGGAGGACACAAGGTTTTATACTGGTTTGGGTGGAACGTCCCTATGTCTAGTTCGATATTGCTCATGTTACCGGCACTTGGTTTGCAGTAGGGTTACAAACAGGCGAGAGAGGGAAAGGATCCTAAGTCTATCGTGGAAGGAGTGAACAGGTCCTGAGAGCTCGATTGCTGCTCAGCCATATGCTTATGTTGTGCTCTTGTGTTTTTATCTTGTGGTCCAGCCCCATTTCATGGGGCGCCCTACTTCCCTTTTATAGGCGAAGGAAAAGCACGGGTTATAGCGGAGAAAAAGGAGAAGAACGAGAGAGAGAGAGAAGAGAGAGAGAGAGAGAGAGAGAAGAAGGCTTCTAGGATTGCTGGGTTCTTCTTCTCCTTCGTGCGGGTCTCGCCGATCCTGTAGATGTCAACAGGGACGACTCCACGTCGTGGCCCTATTCGTCACTAGCGCCCTACACAGGCATCATTTGTCGGTCATGGCGTTCCACTCCGTCTCGACGGACGTCGTGGTGAACTGACGCGCCTGTCAGCGTCCGTACGAGGATTAGGCAGAACAGTACTGGCACGCCCGACACTGTTCTTGATGTGAATTGCCAGTCATGGCCCGTCATGGCCATGGGTTACATCGAGGCGTGCCAGCCTCTTTCCTAGTGTCAGAGTTTTGACCTAGGCCCATACGCTTGGAACTAGTGTGGTTGGCGGTGGTATGGGTCCTCGTCGGATGAGACGGAACTCGCGTCCTTGGGGTCAGGCGAGACAGAGCACGAACCCAAGGGGTCGGGTGAGACGGAGCCCGCACCCGAGGGGTCAGGCGAGACGGAGCATGAACCCAAGGGGTCAGGCAAGACAGAGCCCGCGTCCTCGGGGTCAGGAGAGACAGAGCCCGCGTCCTCGATGTTGGGCGAGACAGAGCCCGCACCCGAGGGCCGGGCGTGACGAAGCTCGCACTCGAGGGTCAGGCAAGACAGAACCCACGACCTTGGGCAAGACGGAGCCCGCGGCCTTAGGGTCGCTCAAGACCTGTTAATACGTCTCGAGCCATCCGGGAGAGTCAGCGTGAGCGCGAACCTCCTTGCTTTGGGTATCCCTAATAACGATACCCAGCAAAGATATAACCAAAAGTTAGCATCCCATCATGACGACACAATCATCAGGCACCACCTTTTCTGCTACTTCGCTCGTCTCCACGATCCATCGTTTCCTATTATGATGTTCGCAGATGCAACGCAGAAACATAATTAACCAACGGCAACCGTAATTCTAAAAACATGACTATGCCTCACAAGCTAACGTGCTAGCTCTAATGACTAACGTACTAGGCTACGTATCTATGTCATCAATTAAGACCTCGTTTCCGAAAAATATTTTAGTTCTCAACCCTAAGGTGCTTTGGCATTTTATTGATTAAATATATATATTTGAACTAGGGCTCATTTAGCTACCTTAGCAAACTAATTATTATGGAGCTACAAAAATTACAGTGAGCACCTAATAATGTTAGGAATTTACTATGAAAGTTTCAGAGCCAACACTATCACCAATTTATCACAATAATTCCTACAAGTTTGCGTCTTAACCATATTAAGCATCTTGAATTAATTAAATAGCACCTAAAAATGCTATGACACTATTTGAACAAGATATACTGGCAGATATAGCATGATTTTAGGGACCTAACAAAATTAGTTTCACAATTTTTGGTTAACTACATAATTTTATATTGAATTTACAAGTTTACCTTAGAAACTAAATTAGAAAATGCTTAGAAAAGGAAAAGGACCGGTGGTGACCATTCGGCCCAGCAGCCCAGCGCGGGCGCGGTTGTGTGCGCATCGCGACGGCCCAACGTGGCCCAAGGCCGAGGGAGCCTGCGAGCGACGGCGGCTTTGCAGAAAAGCCCCTGAGCTTTTAGATAATAACATGACTACTATGCACACTATTCCTACCGACAACGGTTTTGCAAACAAACCCTCGGTTGTTTCCACCTTTACCACGGGGAGGTCCCTAGGGATCCACGCGCTCGCCGGTGCGGCGACCGACGGCATAGGGCGATTATGCCGGGCCACCTTGGTGTGCTACGACGGAAGTAAGGGGCCGACCACCATCTACGACTAAACGCGCAAGGATGGGTGGCGGTTAGCAACTCGGAGATGTACTAGCGCGAGTGGTAGCGGCGAGCGGCTATCCGTGGTGGTGGCATGGCCATTCCGACGACCTAGGGCACTAACAGAGAGGTAGAGATGACGGGGAAGCACCAGAAACTCATAGAGCACCGAGCTACGGTGACGGTTGAAACTGGTAAGTGCTGAGGAGGTCCAGCCACATGCGCCCGCACCACGCGGCGGCACTCCGAGCCAGTCACCGACGCGTCGCCACGTCACCGATGAGTTCTCTGGCTAAAATAGTGCAAGCACCGGATGGAGGAAGTCAAGGCAAACTCAGGGTTACGAGCAATTGAACTATTACCACTCCTACGGGCCTTACCCCCAACTCTACCGGCTCGACGGCGCACCTGGCCGGCGGCGAGCAAAACGCCGAATTGGTCGACTACAAGGCTCGTCTGCGCCTTAGTGCAGGTCGGTTTGCTAGCTAGCTTCTAATCCTAGCCGCTGGGGTACTGAATAGAGGTGGGATATGATGGACTGCACGTTTTAAGCTTGCGAAGCGGCGCAGCTCCTTTGGCGGCAAGGGCAACAGGACAGCGGCTTCCAGGCCCGGCCAACCTCGGCCGAGGCTGCGTTTAATGAGCGAGAGCATCCGCACGGTGCGGCTCAGAGGGAGCGTGTTATGGGGTGCCGGGATGGGACTGCTCGGCCTTGGCGGGACGCGGGCGGTAGCAGTGAAGCAGCGATCGTGCGCGGGGGCCGTCTCGCAGGGCTGGTGCAACAAAACGACATGAGGGAGGGCAGTGACACCGCGACAAGGGCATTAGTGCGATGTGACTACGGAGGCAGGCAGCGGCTCGGCAGTAGGCGGATTGAGCGGCGAGACGAGCGCCACGACGGCCAGACAACGACTGTCGCGGCGTCGGCTTGGCCCCGCGCACGACCTGGCTGGCAGCGCGCACGTGGCAGCCGCGCAGTAGCAGCACCGCAGCACCGCCTGGACCCACGAAAGATGGCTGGGGTCGACACAGCCCGACGTGCGGCCGGCAGCCAACGAGGTCAGCCAGCGGAGCAGCGGCCAGGCAGCGGCGGCGTGCTCACGTGGTGACTACGGGGCTCGGGCTGAGAGACTGGGAACGACGCAACGCACGCTTTTCAAAGCAGACCGAGATCTACTTACTAATTCGTCGAAAGCTCAACCAAGTCCACGAACCCAAAATCAGCACTAACAGCTAGCTAACGAAGCAATTCCTACCACCAGAGGATGACCACAGAGGAAGTTGGAGAGACGCCAAGATAGGTTTGTCGCGCCGAACGCCGGTTCATGAACAGAGCATCAACAACATGGTTTACATCGTGTTCTGACAATGTTTGGACAATTTTAAGTGGACAACGCGACACCCAACACATCTACAACCTACACCATGCTCACGTGCTCAGTTAGAAGCAACCAACAATGCAAGAATATGAAGCTAGTGTTTAAACATTTTTGTTTGAAATTAAATATCAAGATAGCATTGTCTTACTATTTTTCTCATACTTAGAAAGATTAAGGTTCACTTCGAACTAACAACCATTAACATTTTTGTTATAATTTTTAAAAGGTCTAAACCCTATTAACTCCAACCCACAAGTATTTCATGTAATGGTCCATACTTCATACTAACCTATAGGAACAAAATATTTAAGCATTAATTAATTATTTCGCCCACAATAAATCGTCAAAAATAGTACTTTAGACGTAAGTTCAAGTGTTTGCCGTCTTAACAAAAAGAGCTTATCTTAACTTCAAATTTGATTTTTTAGCTTCCAAGAACACTAGTTAACAATATTTATTTTGATTTTTCTCAACCACAAAAGTGAGTCGCGTGGAATTTATTTATTATTTCAGATAAGTTTTAAACTCTTAAATCCAAGAGACTTGTTTTGCTAATATCTTATGGGAGCAAGGAAGCTCGTAGCATCACATGGGTTACACCAACTGCCGCAACCGGACTACCCCGCCGGGGCCCCACACACACACGCAGCCACCACCACCCCGCTCTGTGCAAGTCTGCGTCCTCCAGTCCAGTCCTCATCCAATCACCCATCCATCCGCTTGCAGTCGATGTCGATCCCCCGATCTCTCCGTGCGGTGAGAGGCTCCGTCCGGACCGTCCTTCCACGAGACACGGGAGGCGCCCGGCCCGCCGGTCCGGCTGCGGCTGGCCATGCGCCCATGCCCTGCACGCGCCGTCGTCGCCGCCCTCTTCCAGATCAGAGCGCTCCGTTCTGGCTCCATCGGTCACGGGTGGCTGCTGCGCCGGAGATCGAGGGCGGCTTCAGATTCGACCGCGACCTCTTCAGACTCCCAGGATCGTATCTACTACGGCGAAAGAAGAGATCGAGAAATATATATTGGATCGAAGTTTTTTTTTACAATGACGGTTGGCGTTTGGATGCTGGAACAGAACCGAGGTTCGAGGAATTGTATGTCTTCTGACGATAGGAGACAGGGACCAAATCAAGAGGCTCTGAACCCAGCTCGCTGTTCTGTTCGTTCCACATGTCGAGGTCAGAGCTCGAACACACCAGCGCAGCACAAAGCGCTGCAGAGCTCGCAGTCGGAGAGGCTGACACGTACGTGCTGAGCCACACTTCGCTTCTTCCTCCCGCCGTGGTACATCACATAACTTGTTGGTCCACTATTTAATTTCTGCATGCTTGCATCCGGCAAAATCGCATATTTTATACTCATCATCAGGTGAAGTCCTAAAAGTGCATGAATGCATGCAGTAATCAGATAGTATATTGCGAGTACAAGCCATGCTGTCATTCGGCATTAGGATACTCCTAGACATATGCACTGTGTGTCCGACAATAATGCTGCTTCACTCACGAGATGCTTGCTGTGAGATCCATGCAAGCTTTATTTGACAATATCACAACAGATTGGCATGTAGCAGCAGCATCTGCTCGGTGAAATTAAAGACAACAAGTACACCGACAGGTCCGAAGATTAATTGAAGTCATGGCAGCAGATAGGAACATTTTGCTTCTACAGACTACAGGCAGTAAACTTACAAAACGCAACTGGAACGTACTCCATGCTACGATCCGGCTAGCGTCTAGCGACCTGCAAGAGTCGCTAGTACTACGTACGTACGTAGCGTATGCTTCTACGCTCTGTTGTTTCGGTAGCTGTGGAGGCTCACGAGCGCATGCATGCCTCCAACTGGATCAATCTGACAGTATTCGTGACATACAACTAGGCGAAAACATGCATGCAGATGCGGCTCCAACCCGTCGTTTGTGTCAGTCAGTCTGCCCGGCCGGGTGGATCGCCTGGGGGCCCAATTCTAGGTCGTAAACATATGTGGTGGTCAAGGCCCTTGGCGTATGGTAACCGGCTTTAGCATGTGACTCTTAGTTATATGTGAATTAATGCAGAGACCATAAGACGACACAGCCTCACCACTTTGTCCATTTGGACACGCGTGTGTCGTCGTATTCTGGTTCTTCGACAGCGCTACAGCATGCAATTCTTGTTGGGCACTAGACGGTGTCTAGTATTTTATTTTTCTGTCGATCAACCTTATATTTATACCGTAGCTGATATATTTTTTTTGGCAACAAAATAGGTCATATGCAACCATCCTTTAAAGAGTGCGTAATAGCTCAATGATCAAGCGCCCTTGCGCCAAAGATGAATGAGGCTAAGCGATCTGCCGAAGCTGTGGGATGTCAAACTGCATCCGTTGCGGAACGTTCAGGGAAGCAAACACAAAAGTAGGGGTGGACACCTATATATAGTAACAAAAAATTTTCCTATATGGAACTGTTATACAACTTTGTAGCTGACATTTTTTATAAATGAAATCATTTATCGAAGAAAAATTATGTTTGAATTTTTCAATTTGAAATTCGATTTTTTCAAACAACCTAAAATGCTTTTGCCCTTTAGTCACAAGTAATATTGGGGTAGAGTGAAAAATCATGCATTGCTGCCTGGTGAGGGTTTCTCCAAATTTAAAAATTATTTTTGCTACTTTTTGTTTCAATTATGATTTATAGAAAACGATTTGTTGAGACAGCCGTCTCTATAAGTTGTTTATTTAATTTCTAGCAACCTAGGCATAGCAGACACCTCTAAAAAAACATCTACAACAACCGCCTCTAAAAAGTACTAGTACGTGGCGACAGGTATTGATGTCCTATCTGTTCAAAAGACGTTGACATTAACTGTGTATCTGTAGCACTATATTATCAAATCATAAACTAATTAGACATAAAAAATTTATCTCGTAAATTAGTCGCAACCTGTATAATTAATTATTTTTTAGTCTATATTTAATACTTTATGTATGTGTACAAACATCCGAGTGATAGAGACTAAACTTTGGGGAGAGAAACTGGTGTTGGGAAAACGCTATTGCTGCTCTGGCCTCTGCTGGGGGATGGTGATGATAGTAGAAGAAAAATAATGCGCGCGCGTGGTGGTCCAGCGTGAAGCCTCGTCCACCTAGCTAGCTAGCGCTGTCCGCTTGCGCGCGCTCGTGAACCGGCAGAGGGACGCTCGTGAACTCGATCCTCCCTCCCGTTTGCTTTTGTGTCCTCTTCATTCCCACGTACGTCGTCCTGGCCCTCGATGGCTATTCGTGATCTCGATTAGCTTTAAAACATTATTTATCCTACCTGCTTTTACGGGTGGGGAGCACAGATCCAGGAGGATTCTCATGTCCGTACTCGTCAACGATCTTGGACCTGGCTGGGGACGGTGGTTCGGGGGATGGCTTTCCCATATGATGATGGCCAGTGAATCGATCCGGAATGACAGCAATTTCATGGGTTCTCAGCAATCAGCATAATCATTGGAAGACACATGCCAAAGTAACTGTACAATGTCCTAGTGGTGGGTTGCATTGATCGCCAAGTTATCGATTGTAGTTACCACCAGGCGCAAAGGGTGGACGCGGGAGCATCAGAGGAAAGCCGACGATGTGCACACCTAAGATGGGCCACGAAGGACATCAAGGCCCAGGTCCGGCAATGTGCGTTTCTCAGGTCCAGAATGAATTCGGTCCATGTAACAAGGCCGTGTAGAATGAATTCGGTCCATGCGTGTCCGCCCCGGAATCGGTCGTTTCTTCCACACGCTTCTTTCCCCAAGCTACAGTAGATCACCGGCGAATCCCAGCCGATTTCCAACTCCCGGCGTCGATTCCTTCTCGTCACCGGTGGCCACCTTGGCGCCGGGGACGGGGAGGAGTTGCGGAATCGATGGCCGGTGTATATACCCTTCCTTTTTAGCTTATGTTTGTGTAGGTTAGGGTTAGGGTTGGAGTCTTTCCCAAGCTTCTTCGACGTCAGCTATGTCGATGGTTGGCGGGTTTCGGTGGTGGTCTGTGGGCGGGAGGACCACAGTGACAGTATCATCTACAGGAGGTTTGGCATCGACGATTTTTTCTTTGTTTCCTTCTTCTGCGTCGGTGCTCGAATCTTCTGTGTGCTTCTTTGGGTTGTTTGTGGCCTTCTCGTCAATGGCAACGCCGAATGCGTGACCTACAACATGACTGTTGTTCGAAGGAGACTCGGTGCGTTTACCGGTGGCGTTTTCACCGGGATTTTGTCCCTCCAAGGAGGTTTCCCTTGGAGGTTATGGATCCACTTGCTCCTGTATGCGGGCTGGTGTTCTTGGATCCCCTCTGTGGGATTGTTGCTTGTTGGCCAGAGCTTGCCGGTGATGCGACTGGTGTCTGTTTCCCGTGAAAGTGGGGGTTTGCCCGGGGCGTTCCACGGTTAAACAGCACGGTGTGCTGCTGACGGGCTTCAAAAATCAAGACTCGTTGTGTCGAATCGGGAATCGGCCGGAAGCTTCATTCTGGATCTTCTTCATTGCGGGAGATGGAGGACGAGGCTGCGGCAGCGATGGCCGGCGATGGCGACAGGCACTGAATGCTCCTGTAACGGACTTATGTGTAATTTTATTTTCTTTCAGGGGTACCCGGTCAGGGACTTGGATGTAAGCGTTCAACAGCACTGTAGACTCTCTGACTAAAAAAATCAAAACGACTTATAATTTAGAACAATTTAGAATGAAGGGAATATATATATTCTTTGTTTTCCATAATCTACTTTAATGCGCGCTCATCGCTGTCTGCTGCAGAGGTGACATTGACACCCTTGTGCAACCGGCTCACAGCCCCGATCGGACGTGTTTATTCTTCTTCTTCGGACTTCGCGTGTGACGGTGTGAGCGCCTCTCAAAAATATGTTCCATCCGAAACGTTGACCAGAAAACCTGCACCTGCAACTGCTCGAACGCCTTGAAGAGTCGAAGGTTTTTTTGGCCTGGTCAACACTGCGATATGGTAATTGGCAAACATGAAGCGGCAGCTGCGGCACCGCCGCACCGTCTCAACTACTCGCACTCACTCGCGAGAGTCAGCTCCGGAGGTCCTCAAACCCATGCATGTCGCGCGGCAGTGGCGGCACCTCTAGGCTCGCTGCCTCGCTGGCACGAGCGCGAGGGAGAAAAAGACTTGCCTTGTGCCGCGGGAGACGTGGCCTTTTTTCTATCTACCTGGGGAATTGAGAAGCGAGCGCGCTCAGCAGTGCACGCAAAGGCTACCCAGATGGCGTGTGAGCATTCGGTTCCAATGGTGGTAGTTTTTGGGTAGGCAGGAGCTGCTCATCTAACTCCACACACAACAGTTGAATTATACTACTACTACTATAACACGACACAACGACGGGATTGATGCTACGTGGAACCTCTCCCGATTGACCGGCCACATAGCAGTAGCTAGCTAGGGCCTACCAAACAAATTCTTTTGAGCTTTTTGACAGTACAACTTGAGCAATCAGCAGTCGAGTCCAAACTCCATGTCCAATGATACTACTCCAATCTCGTTAATTATTGTCCATGGTCCATGGATTATAAATATATCAGTAGGGGAATTTTAAGCTGGACAACTCGCGCGCGTTCCTTTCCGGCAGCAGACCCCACAGAATTCCCATGTGTACTCGTTGCGAATGTGAGCTCATGTATGAGCGTGGTTAGTTTACCGATCCATCTGTCGAAATCTTTCCAACGCTGTGATGAGCAGGGTTTTCAATTTCGGTATTGCAAAAAATTTGGTCACCACCGAAACTACCGAATTTCGCGAAATTCGGCCGAAATTTCGGCGAAATTTTTTTAGAGACTAGCACATGAAGTATGTTTTTTTCTAAAAAAACATTTAAATCTAAACAAATATTAGTATGATTTATGACTACACATCTATTGAATACAAAAATATGCAATATAAACAATAAAAAATTGAGTCTAAAGTTATGTAACACATGTATTAGTGTATTACAAAATTTCGGATTTTTCTTTCGGCCACCACCGAAATTACCGAATTTCGCGAAATTTGGCCGAAATTTCGCCAAAATTTTGAACCCTGGTGATGAGACCATGGATCTTACCATGATGCCAAAAGGTGGCCTTTTTTTGGTAAGGATGCATGCAGTGACATAGGCATCCAAGTTCAGGGGCAGTCGGCAGATTTATTAGAGGATGCATGGTGCTCCAGCCCCTCTACCTGCATAAAATACAATGGAGCCCCACCAAGACAAAGGTGAAGTAGAAGAAGAAGAGGAGGAGAACAGGGAGGTTGAAGAACGAAGGAAAGAGATGGATGAGCCTTCTATGTTGTACTGTGTAATGTTGTATAAATGATCGATCTAAGCCAATGTCATTCGAGTTTTTTCCTCCTTTTCTTTTCTTCATTTTTGAAACATAGGACATACTCCCTCCGTTCCTTGTTAACTCTCACTTTCTGATAAGTCAAACATACTCAACTTTGACCAGATATATATAAAAAATATTAATATCTATGGTATATATTTAGTATCAGTGGATAGATTGTTGCATCTATTTTTTAAAATAAACTTATTTAAAGATACAAATGTTACTAATATTTTTTACAAATCTAGTCAAATTTAAGAAAGTTTGAACATCACGAATATCATAGCGACACTTAAAAAGGGACAAAAGAAGTATATAGCATGAATACACATGCACTCTCCTTATATAAATATATTCGAGATACCGAGCTAATGGATCTTAAATTGAGAAGTGGTCATAGGCATATAAATAGTATGAGCACATTGCCTACTACTAATAATTAACCTAAAACACGAGCGTTTGTGTTGAGTTAGAGCAACTCCAGTAGGGGCATCCAAATCAAGGCTGCTACTTTTGATTTGGGTGATCTCCCTATTTTTCTTGGCTCAAATTTTTGCTTCTCCTCCAATAGCAGCACCAAAATTTGTGGGACAGATAGGACCCGCTCATCATTGTCTCTTTCTTCTTCCTCCTTCCTCTGTACAGGGACCGATCGATCGACTTCTTTGCTGGCCAGTGGATCTAACCGTGTGGGTAGGGAGAGGGGGAGACTCGCCGCTCTGGAGGTGGCTGTCTCTGCCATGCGCTCACCCACGGCTCCCACCTTTGCTGGCCACGTGTGCTCAGCGCCTCCTTGGGCGGCGCGTGTGTGCCTAGCTGCGGGCGGGACCTCCTCATGCGGGTGAGCGCGCGGAGGCAATGACCACAGGTGAGCGCTCGAGCCTTGGCCAGGCGATACGCTCGCGTCAGGAGAGCGGTGAACCACGCTCGCGCCATGGCCGGGCGGCGCGCCCGCGCCGGTCACGTGCGCCTGTACGAGCGCTGAAGTCCACTTTAGCTGCCATAGTGGCCTGTCCACGTACGTGGATCCAAAATATAAAACGACGGGGTATGGACTCTTTATGCCCTACTAATTCAGATTTTGGACCCATAAATGTACTTTCAAACCTGATGGACTAAACTCACACAGCCTCACTTGACTAACCATGCATTTTACTCAATATACAAATAGAGTAATCCCACATGTTCTTATAAAAAATATGTAAATATAGACACATGAATCCTAAAAAAATATGTGAGTTTAGCTACTTATAAAGAGCTAGCTTGTCTTTCTCTTTTATTTTTGTTAAATAAAATATCATATAAGGTAGCTTTTGAGGTACTATTGGAAGCAGTCAAAGACTCAAAGTCGGACTAGGCTGCCAGTGCTCAGTGGCTCACGTTACGCGCGCAGAAAATGTTTATCCTCCTCACGCTGAAACGGAACGGTAGGCTGAGCTGAACAACTCACAACCACCACCATCCGGAAACAATTGAATACTCCCTCGATCCTAGTACGCGGGCGGGCAGGCGGCAGCATTCCCTCATCATGTCGACCGACGCAGACACCCAGCAGCTAGCCTATATAATAACATCGCCACCGGCACATACAGCACACACAGCGCAGCATTTTGCCGAGATCCAAGAGATTTTTCTGTGTTTCCACGCACAAAGATTGTGCCCCGGTAGCGTTGCCTCTCGATCTTGCGATTGTTAGAGCTTGCAAGGCCAAGGACGATGGTGAACCTGGTGGCGGCGCAGAAACCGCTGCTGCACTTCCTGGTCAGGATGGCCGGGCTGCGGCAGCACACCGTCGACGTCGATGGCGCCGGCACGGTGCTCACCTTCTGGGTGCCCAAGGACAAGGTTCCCAAGGAGAAGGGCACCGTGCAGGACATCACGACGCCGGCACCGGCGGCGGCCAAGGAGGCCAGCAGGCCCGCCGTGGTGCTCGTGCATGGCTTCGCCGCCGAGGGCATCGTCACCTGGCAGTTCCAGGTTCGCTACTGTGTACAGATTCATATACGTTGGCTGGGTTCATTCGTGCTGTGCAGATTAATTAATACATGCATGCGCACGCAGGTGGGCGTGCTGGCGAAGCACTACGACGTGTACGTGCCGGACCTGCTCTTCTTCGGGGGCTCGACGTCGCCGTCGCCGGACCGGTCCCCGGGATTCCAGGCGGAGTGCCTGGCGACGGCGCTCCGGAAGCTGGGCGTGGGCCCGTGCACGGTGGTCGGGTTCAGCTACGGCGGAATGGTGTCGTTCAAGATGGCGGAGGCGCACCCGGACCTGGTCCGGTCGCTCGTGGTGTCGGGCTCCGTGGTGGCCATGACGGACTCCCTCAGCGAGACGACGCTGGAGGCCATCGGCGTCAAGTCGTCGGCCGAGCTGCTGCTGCCGGAGTCCGTCAAGGGGCTCAAGGCGCTGCTCTCCGTCGCTGCCTACCGGAAGCTCTGGTTCCCCGACCGCCTCCACAGGGACTTCCTTGAGGTAATCAGCCGGAGCAGCGAGTGACGTAGTGAAGCTGTGCCTCTGATCGTCTGATCTGTGGTGGTTTGTGCACGCATCGGCATCGCAGGTGATGTTCACCAACCGCAAGGAGAGAGCCGAGCTGCTGGAAGGTTTGGTGGTCAGCAACAAAGACGCCACCGTGCCCGTCCTGCCTCAGGTTTGGCCACCGCTCCCGCTCTACTACTACTACTAACCCCTCTCTCTCTCTCTCTCTCTCTCTCTCTCTCTTCATGTCGCCGGGATGGTCGTCGTTATGGGTTTCCATTTCAATCTTAAAGTCTGTTCGCACGTTGGTTTCAGACAAAGTTTATCAACTAGTCAATATTGTTTTCCTCTCACAACAAGTCAGCACCAGTCGGGCAGCCTAGAAACCAACCAGCCCGTTAGCCTGAACAGTGAGAAACATTTGATTAGCTAGTAGCTAGGAGTACTGTACTGGCTAGGCTCATCAAGTAAGCATTGATTGTCTCCAACGAATCCCTGTACGCAACTGCGGAACAGTGGAGTTTTCCTCAGCAAGTGCATGGTGCTGTACGCAGCGTTAATAAGGCTTCCGCGTGCCTTCCTTGTTTGACAAAGTGATGAAGTGAAGTGACTGCTACAGACCTGGAAATGGCTACTGCGCCGGCCCCGGCTGCACTGCACTTGAATGGAGTGGAAACAAGCGGACCCCGTTTCAGTTTCTAGCCTTCTAGGCACACCAATCACTCCCAGTGGCATGCCCAAGGAGTAGAAATTAATGATCTAAATATTAGCAACATTTATATGTTTAAATAAGTTTATTATAAAAATATATTAAATACTAATTATATATCATAAATATTAATATTTTCATATATATATTTAGTCAAAGTTAAAGCGTTTGATTTTTTCTATCGGAAAATGTGAATTGCACTTATGTTCGGATGGAGGAAGTATTTATAACAGGAGTACAGGCGATACCGATACTGTTGTGTGCGATACTGTACATCCGAATTTCTTTTTTCATTTCGCCCGCTTCTACCTCACAAAGTCACGAGATGGTGATGAGATCCCCGCTTGCTCTGCAGAAAATACTTCTGCTGTGGGGAGAGAACGACAACATTTTCAACATTGTGCTGGCCAAGGCGATGAAAGAGTAAGTCTGAAACCAGAAGCATTCCACCATAAAACCGCGGGTGCATGAAGCATTATCTTTGCTTTCATATGAGCCAAGATGGCTGAAACATCTCCGGATCTGTATATTTTCAGGCAGCTGGGCGAGAAGACGATGCTGCAGAGTATAAGCAAGGCAGGCCACCTGGTGCACCTGGAGAGGCCCTTCGTCTACAACCGCCTCCTCAAGGAGTTCCTGGCGTCCGTCACGGCTAACCCCCAAGGAGTGACAGGGGATTAGGAAGGAATTGGAACCGAGTCCGACTAAGTTGGCCGCCTACGTTTGCCATGAATTCTGATTAATTCCAACACAAGTCTGCTCTGTCGAAATAACTAGAGAGAACGGATAGCCACCACCCCAATATGTCTATTGTATTATTGTTGTTGTTTGAGAAAGATTCTTCTGGCACGAGCTTAAGTGCAAGAATCAACGCTTCTCCTTTGTTACTTGTCTTGTCGCTCAGGATCAACATACTACTGTCGGCAGAATTATAAGTGCCCGAGTGCTGAATTATAAGTTCAGCATGAGAAAGCTGCTTTAGGAGCTCTACCAAATATGCCCTGATATAATACGTGATCCATCACCATCTAGGAGTTCAGTTATATCTGTTCCGGCATTCATAATAGATTTGATTATTTGAGGAATTGAGATCTAAAATCGGAAGCCAAGGCTATTATGGGTCAATCTCCGGTCGATTTCCATATTATGGGAGTAATCCTTTATAGCACTAGCATTTATTAATAGTGTTATACAAGATAATGAAGCAACTTTAAATATTAAAGTTAACAATAAAAAAGAATAAAAAAAGAATGAGAGAGGAATTGATTGAACAACCCTGCCTTATTCACAACTATTAAAAAGAATAAAAGAGGATCTAGAATACCTTATATTTTGCTATAATTTTTGAACCTTGGATCAATGGATTTTTTTGACAAGTCCCCCAGAGGACGAGAGTCCCCACAGATACCGGCAAGACCAGGAATAAAAGGTTACAAAACGGAGTAAACTTCCAAGGTACGTAAGAGGTGCAAAACAGGAACGCCAACAATAGCAACACAGCACAGAAAAAACAACCACAAACAAGATACATGAGGTGGAACAACAAAGCAACAGGCTTCAACATAACCTCCCATGACCAAGACTGAGGAAGCAGTATGTAGTTAAGGTTGGACAAGCCCAATTAAATTCAACAAGATACCTAGCTAATCATGGATATTATAAACCACATACACGCGGTCATGTACGCTAGTCAAGAAATAACCTAGAGGCGTACACCTGGTGCATGTGTTGTTGTGTGCCCCCGAGGAATGTCGGGTTGGATTATCGAATATACTTAGCACATACGAGGTTGAGGTTATAGCAGCCACTCTGATTTGTCTTTACATACACAGCACAGGCGCTCCATATTAGATATGCCATGTGTTTCCAGCGTTCGTTTCCCTCGGCATCAACGGCGACGTATCTTTCAAACGCTACCCACCAGCAGAGCACATCACTAATATCACCAGTCCAGAGCACGCCCAATTAACAAATCATTCTTCTCTGGAATGGCAAGTTCGTTCACGCTGCTCATGCTCAGAGTCATGATGATGTCACCAAAACTAGACATCTCGATCTGCGCCAATGGCAACTTGTGTTGTGCTACCTGAGTCACTATCATAGCGAGCCTGGATGGAATAACTGATCACACGGCATCTTGCGGATATGCGCCTCAATGTCCACCGTTAGCTTCGTTCGACACGAGGGCTTTTTGCCTCGTCCCGTGCAGGCCAATTTCTCCCCCTTGGCTTTTTATCGGCCAGAGTGTCATTTTTTTTATGGCTTCACAGATTTTACCGTTGTGTTGTGAGGCTGCCACGCGACCTTTCGCTGTGCTGAACGTATCGACGTTCTCGGTGTAGTGCACCCAATAACCTGGCCAGCTTCCACGGTGTATTGTACGTAATGTGACGCAAGACACTCTACTTTTAACCCACGAAAAATCCGGTTCAATTTTTTCTCCTTTTTTTTTGAAAGAAAATTCAGTTCAGTATTTTGGCTCACTTCTGTTAGGAACGATTGAATGTGTACCTCTCTGTGTGTAACCCGTAGATCCGGGTAACATTCCATTCGCCGTGCGCGGTTGCGCTGTGACCTCACGGACGCCGGTGTCGAGGCAACTCCGACTCGGTGGCAAGGTCTAGTGGCCCGGGTGGTGACCTGCAGGGGAGACGGCGGAGTCGGTGTGCCATCCCGTCACTGGCAGCACGCTTTAGGATCGGATTAGGGTATCTCTGTAGGTGGGTGTGGCGGCTCCAGTCAACCTCCTAGTCCGAGCCCTCACCCCCACCTTCCTTTTATGTGTGCTATGCGACAGGGGCCCTCCAACTGAATTAGGGTTGGGCTCCCCCGATCAGGGAGTAGAGATAGGGCCCAATAGGCCGTTGGGCCTATTGGTGGAGATCAACTAACATTCTCCCCCTTGATCTCATTCCATCTTTCACTTTCATATCATTTGCTTTTGTTCATTCCATTACAGATTAGCTCATAGAGCATGTCTCATCGTCACGGTCCATTGCCGATAGACTTAACAGCTACAACTCACTACTCTGTTCTGAAATAGATACTTATCTTTGGGCCTTCTTTTGTCCAGGAATATTTTAGGCTTTCCCTTAAACCCAAACTAGCTACATGTTCTCTGAACACCATGTCCTCTGAACATGTTGGGTGGTAAGCCTTTTGTAAGCGGATCCACGAGCATCCTTTCTGTTCTTATATGCTCAAGACTTATGTCTTGATCCCAGACTTTATCTTTCACAACATAATACTCTATGTCAATGTGTTTGGCAGCACCACTTGACTTATGTTGTGAGCATACTGTACTGCCAGATTATCATCGCAGTATTACTTTAAGTGGTCTATAGATGTCGTCAACCACCTTTAAACCGGGTATGAACTTCGTTAGTTAGTTCACCTGCCCGTTGCCTCATAACACGTTACAAACTGTCATATATTGTGGACGATATAGTGACAGTTTGCTTTGAGCTTTTCCATGAAATAGCTCCTCTTTGCGAGATGATAGAAAATCCACGTCTGGATATGTATTCACTCTCGCATAATCAGAATCTAAATATCCCACCATGTGGAGTTAATCAGATCTTCCATATGTCATCATGAGGCCTTTCGTTCCTTGCAAATAATGCAAGACTTTCTTTACTAATTTCAGTGTTCTATTCCAGAATTGCTCTGGAATCTGCCAAGTAAAACCCGGTAACAAATGCAAAGTCAGGGCGCGTACATACTTAAGCATGTTGCAAGCTTCCGACAGCTGAAGCATATGGAACCACTTTCACTTTGTCGATTGAGCTCATATTGGTTCCTAGGGCATTGAAAATCCCCATATCTGTCGCCCTTGACTATAGGAGCAGGTGAGGGACTACATTTGTGCATACTGAATTTCTTTAAGATCTTTTTCATGTATGCCTTTTGTGACAGTCCTTATACCCTTTTTTTTCTATCTCGGTGAATCTCGATTCCTAGAATGAACGAGGCTTCATCAAGATCTTTCATATCAAATTTCTTTGTCTCTAGTAGTAGACTGACATCACTACTAGCAAGTAAGATATCATCTACATACAGGACAAGGAAGATAAACTTCCCATTCTTAAACTTTGTATTGATACAATTGTCCTCTACATTCTCTTTACTTTGTATAGACACAATTGTCCTCTACATTCTCTTTAAAACCCAAAATTCTTTATTGTCTGATCAAATTTCAAGTACTACTGTTTTGAAGCTTGTTTTAATCCATAAATTGATTTTTTTAGGCGGCATCCCATTCGTTCTTTTCCTTCCATGACAAAACCTTTTAGTTGTGCCATGTAAACATTTTTCTCTAAGTCGCTGTTGAGAAATGCCGTCTTTACATCCATATGATGTAATTCTTAATCGTAATGTGCCACTAATGCCATTATGATTTTGAAGAAAACTTTACATGGGACTGAAGAAAAAGTCTCATTGTAATCAATCCCTTCTATTTGCACAAAGCCTTTTGCCACAAGTCGGGCTTTATATCTCTCTATATTCTCTTGAGAGTCAAGTTTTGTCTTGTAGACCCATTCATAGCCTACTGTTTTGGCTCTTTTAGGAATTATTTTCAAATCCCAAACTTTATTGGCATTCAATGATTTCATTTCATCTTCCATGGCCTCAAGCCACTTTGATGACTGATCACTACTCATGGCTTCTTCAAACGAGGCTTTGATAATCCTCCATTTGAAATTCTTTAGTGTTGTACACTTCATAATCAGCAGGAATAGCTGATTTTCTAACTCTTTGAGACCTTCTAGGGGCCTCCACATTTGGCACATCTTCTGTTTGAGGCTGTTGTTGCTCCCCCTTATGTGTGGCAATTGGTTCTATTGGATTCTGAAGAACAGGTTCCTCATTTTTATTCATTGTTACCATAGGTGGGATAACAACTAGTGCTGGTACCATAGTATCTAGCACTGTCGGTGCAGCTACACAGGTAGTGAGAAAATTGGCTCATGAATCATTGGAGTGGGCGCTTACACCCGCTTCACTTCAAGGTCAATTTCTTGAGCTACCATGCTCCCCCTCATCAATTCGTCCTCTAGGAAGACAGCTTGTCTCGTTTCCACAAACTTTGTATATCTCTCTGGATAGTAGAAACAAAAACCTTTTGACTTTTCTGTGTAGCCAAATAAATAACAACTTACTGTTTTGGGATATAACTTCCCAATGTTTGGGTTAAACACTTTAGCCTCAGCAGGGCTCCCCCCCACACACGCAAGTGGTTAAGTGAGGGTGTTCTTTCTGTCCACAACTCATACGGTGTTTTGAGCACCGACTTTCTTGATACTCTATTGAGAATATGAATAAAGGTTTTAACGCCTCCATCCACAGGCTCAACTATAAGGTAGAGTAAATTATTATACTGCCCACCATATTCATCAGGGTACGATTGATTCTTTTAGCTACTTTATTCTGCTGAGATTCGCCCGGTATAGAATACTGGGCTACTATGCTATTCTTTTAGGGTATGCCGACCGTAGTACTCCACCACGGTCAGACCTGACTGTCTTTAATCTTTAATATCTTAAATTTATCCAATACTTCTGTTCTTTCTTTGATTGGATAAATATAGCCATAATGGGAGTAATCATCTGTGAATGTTATGAACGAATCATTACCATCCACACTCTTTACAGGAAACTGACCACAGATGTCCACAGATGTCTATGTAAATAATCTGTAGAATTCCTGCGCTTCATTTGTCATCTTTTCTTAATTCTTTTTATATACTTTCCTTTTATGCATTCTCTGCATTGTTCTAAAACTGAGAGCTCTAATGGAGGAAGAATATCATTCTTAACTTGTCTTTCCATTCTTCCCTTCGAAATATGGCCTGAACGATAGTGCCATAATTTTGACAACGCATTGTGAGCTCTCTTATGCCATTATTTCTAGAGTAACACTCTGTCACCAGCTGCTTTATCAGCTGAGTAGCATATTTCTTTGAAGTGTCAGTGAACTGACTCTTTATTCTATCGAGGTACTCGGTGACCGTGTCACATTCTAGGATTAAGCCCACAATTGCAGGTTCAATCATGTTCTTTATCACAGCCAAATATTTCTTGTTGGCAGTGACCCACTTTCTATGCTCAAAAGCCATAGGATATCTTTTGAGATTCAAAATCCTTTTCTTTAGTTGCCCAAATGGCATCATTCTCTTTTGTCTCCCTCACCGGTGCCACAATCTCAGTGGAACACGGTGAGGTGACTACCCAGTCCACCTTAGACAAGATGAAAACCAGGTCAAAACTTTTCTTAACATAAAAACAACACCATTTGCATGCCTTGATTCCAACGTTGGTCAAAATCAAAACATACAATTATTCTTACTAATTCTACATCACCGTTGGGCAGAAATAGAATTAATGCATAAATCTTTAACTTTTGTAACTATTCTTACACACTAATTCTACATCACCGTTGGGCAGAAGTATAATTAATGTATAAATCACTAAAATTAATATCTGTTCTTATACACTAATTCTACATCACCGTTGGGCAGAAGTAGAATTAATGCATAAATTATTAACATTACGATATTGTTATTAACAACGTTGGTCAGAAAACAACAACATCATAATCATATCTAAACTCTTTTCCTCCAATACCACATTGGTTCAAAATAACTGGAGAATCAATAATTTCTTTAGCAGCGGAAAAACTTTCTTTTTCTCCAATTAAATACAGCATTGGTTCAAAATAACTGGAGAATAAATAACTTTTCTTTAGTTGTGGAAAATTTCTCTTTTCCTTGAATTTTACCCACAGGGAAAATTGTATTTTTGATTTCCTTTAATCCATTAATCAATTTCCAGGAAATAAAGATTTACTGGAAAAACTTTTCTTTTTCTCCAGTTAAATATCACGTCGTTTCAAAATCACTGGAGAATATCCTTTTTCTTTAGCAGCGGAAAAACTTTACATCAATTTCTTGAATTTTACCCACAGGATAAAATTACTATTTCTATTTTTCTTTTGAGCCATTTTACATTTTCAATTTTCCAGAAAAAGGAAAAAAGAAAACTGGGTTCTTGCTCTTTACTGTTTCGGCCTAAAACGGCCCACGGCCCACAGCCCACACGCCCTTCCCGCGCGTTCCCCCGCGCCCAGGCCGCAACCTGGGCCTGGGATGAGAATTCGGCCTGGCGCGCGCACCCGTCTGGGCTGAAAGCCGGCCCGATCAATCGGTGCCATTGATCCCAATCGGACGGCCGAGCGGGCGTTTCGGCCGGTCAAAACCCCAGCACCGCTCGGCTCATCGCAACCCTAGCTTCATTCGCCCCTTGCCCTTCTCTCTCTTCGCTCGCCGCTCTCTCTTCTCTCTACCTCAGCGCAGCCGCAGCCACTGAGAGGACACCGAGCGGGAGTGAGCAACGAGCCACGGCGCCGTCGCCGGCCCCCTCGCCGGCGCGCGTGCTCCCCGACGGGTGAGCACGCCGCCGTCGAGTGGCCTGGCCGTGGCGCCCCCTTGACCGAGCCCGGCGAGCAACTGCCCCCGCTCGGCACTTCTTCTCCCGCGCCGGCGAAGGGACGGTTCGCCCGGTGATTAGGGTTTGGATTTTTCTCTTCTTTTCTCTGATTTGCTGTTCTTCCTTTTCTTTTCTTTGACATCCGAATGGATCTAGGGTTAGGTTCTCCTTTCTTTTCTTTGACATCCGAATGGATCTAGGGTTAGGTTCTTCTCTTCTTTGGATTTTTCTTTTCTTTTCCTTTTCGGAGTTCATCCGAATGGTTTTCATCTTTTTCTTTCTCCATGCGAGTTAGGGTTAGGTTCGGTTGAACCCATCTTTTTCTCTTTGTTCTTTTTCTTTTCGCTTGAATTTCCTGAACAGATTATCCCCGTTCTAGGGTTAGGGTTTTGGCTCTGTGAGCCTAGGGCCCTATTTCTTCTCTGATACCAATGTTAGGAACGATTGAATGTGTACCTCTCTGTGTGTAACCCGTAGATCCGGGTAACATTCCATTCGCCGTGCGCGGTTGCGCTGTGACCTCACGGACGCCGGTGTCGAGGCAGCTCCGACTCGGTGGCGAGGTCTAGTGGCCCGGGTGATGACCTGCAGGGGAGACGGCGGAGTCGGTGGGCCATCCCGTCGCTGGCAGCACGCTTTAGGATCGGATTAGGGTATCTCTGTAGGTGGGTGTGGCGGCTCCAGTCAATCTCCTAGTCCGAGCCCTCACCCCCACCTTTCTTTTATGCGTGCTGTGCGACAGGGGCCCTCCAACCGAATTAGGGTTGGGCTCCCCCGATCAGGAAGTAGAGATAGGGCCTAATAGGCCGTTGGGCCTATTGGTGGAGATCAACTAACAACTTCTGGTACCACTGAATGGCCAGCATGACAGTTGACAGGTAGCGAGCAAATGCCGGTAGTTTCGATACAACTTTCCTCTCGATCATGCTGGGGGATGCGTCGGGAGAATTAGACGCACATGACATGACTGCAAATGCAAACACACCAATCATGTACCAGAATTAGACGTACATGCCAAGTACATTCGGTCAGCAGCCACCGCCATGAACCCTATAAATACGGGACAGATGCATTGTAGGCGCCTCCACAGCCATCACATACACATGCTCCCGAACAACAAAAGCACAACGCAGCAGTCCTCGCAAAAAGAGTGTGAGGCCATGTCCATGGAGAACTACGACCCCTACTACCCCGACCAGCCGGTGGTCGACCAGTACCTCCCGGTATGGGCCAGGCAGCCGGCGTTCGGCCCCAAGCCCGCCTTCGTCTGGGCCGACGACGATGACCGGCGTGCCGGCGGTGGTGGCACGCCGTCGTACACCGCACTGACATACTCCGAGCTGAACGCCGCCGTGGAACGCATGGCTCTGGGCCTCCTCGAGACAGTACGCAGGGGCGACACCGTCCTCCTGCTCGGGTCGCCAGGCCTCCGCCTCGTCAAGCTCATCTTCGCGTGCCAGCGCGCCGGCCTCGTCGCCGTGCCCATCGTGCCACCCGACCCGTCCAAGCTCGGCACGTCGTCCGCACTGCAGGGCGCGGCTCACGGCCATCTTCTGCGCGCCGTGTCGCAGACGAGGCCGGCCGCGGCTGTCGCCGACGCCGGGTACATTGACATGATCATGGAGTCACCGGTCGCCGCGCTGAAGCGTCTGCGGTGGGTGTCGGTCGCCCACTTGGAGAGGGAGAGCCGTGGTGGTTCGGGTGACGTGGCCACCGATGATGATGAGCCGCCGGGACGACGGACACGGACGGCCTATAGGGGCTGCGCGCCGGGCGAGACGTACCTGATCCAGTACACGTCGGGCGCGACCCGCGCGCCGAGGCCCGTGGTGGTCACCGCGGGCGCCGCGGCGCACAACGTGCGCGCGGCCAGGAAGGCGTACGACCTCCACCCGGCCAGCGTCATCGCGTCGTGGCTGCCGCAGTACCACGACTGCGGCCTCATGTTCCTCCTCCTCACCGTCGTCGCCGGCGCCACGTGCGTGCTCGCCTCGCCCGCGGCCTTCCTCAGGCGCCCGCGCCTCTGGCTCGAGCTCGTCGCCGAGTTTCAGGCCACGTGCACGCCCGTCCCGTCCTTCGCGCTGCCGCTGGTGCTCAAGCGCGGGGTTGGCTCCGAGCACGGCACGCGCCCGCTCGAGCTCGGGAGCCTACGGAACCTTATCCTCGTAAACGAGCCGATCTACAAGTCATCGGTCGACGAGTTCATGGAAGAGTTTGGCCGCGCCGGCCTGGACGCGTCGTCCATCTCGCCGTCCTACGGACTGGCCGAGAACTGCACATTCGTGTCCACCGCATGGCGCGGAACGGAACCGAAACTTTGCGGTGGACGGTTGAGCCTCCCGTCGTACAAGAAGCTACTGCCATCCGCCAGGCTTTCTTCTTCTTCCAGCGAGGAGACGGAGATCGATATCGTCGTTGTTGATGGACACACCGGAGAGCCTGTGGAGGACGGCGTCGAGGGGGAGATATGGGTTTCCTCGCCGAGCAACGCGTCGGGCTACCTCGGGCACCCGTCGTCGGCGAGCCGCGAGGTGTTCTGCGCGAGGCTGCCAGGGCGAGCCACCGGCCCGAGTTTCGTGCGCACGGGCGACTGCGGCGTGGTGCGCGGAACGGAGCGGTATCTCTACGTACTCGGCCGGAGCGCGGATGCCATTGCCATCGACGGGCAACGGCGGCGCGTGCACGCGCACTACATTGAGACGGCGGCTTTCGGCAGCTCACCGGATTCACTGCGTGGCGGCTGCATCGCCGCCTTTGCCGCGACGCCGTCGCCTTCGTCGTCCGTGGTGGTCGTCGTGGCAGAGCTGCAAAAGGGGAGAGGCGGCGGCACCGTGCATCTTCGTAGCATCTGCGACGGCATAAGACGAGCCGTGTGTAAAGAAGAAGGTGTAAATGTTGGGTGCGTCGTGCTGGCCGAGGGCGGTGGCGTGCCCAAGACTACGTCAGGGAAGCTGCGACGAGGCTCCGCGAGGGATATGCTCGCCGGCAAGCTGATGATCCCCAACGTTTTCGAGGTGCTCTACGACTATGACGAAAATGCCAAGGGCCGCGCCACGTGGGTACGAGGTGGCGACAAGGAGACGGAGGTGCGTGGAACGAGCACTAGTTGGGTACTGGGAGACGCCGGAGGGGACACCGCAGGCATGGTCATCATGGCCAGATCAGGGAATGCAAGTCACTGCCTGCGTTTGCAATCATCTCTCTGAACTGAAGCTTAGTTGCTTGTGCAACTGACGAGACTGCAGTCCAGTGTGAATTGTGCGGCCATTTTAATTTTATCCTTTTGCTTTCTTGCATGCGGCAGAGAAAAATCTTTCTACGACCAATATATCAAACTACGTAAATAAACAAAGTAATATACAGACGCAGCTTCGTTTTTTATTGTCCATTCATAAAGAAGGCAGATGAATGGATGCATGGCATGGCTTCTCCACATGATGCGCAAGACCACCCTCGCTTGCTCCGGGCATTGTTCTCGTCCACAACCATTCCATCCGTTCATATTTGTAAAAGAGAACCGAAAATAGGAGGCAAGTCCCTCCTATATAAATGCGAGCGCTCAATCGATCATATTCATTCAACAGGGATCACATCCTCAATAAGTCAGCAGAGCGCCGAGGCGAGTTAGAAAGATCAGCAATGGCGAAGTTTTCTAATAGTGCCATAGTTCTCCTAATGCTGCTCATCGCAGCATGGAGGACGACGCCGGTGATGTCCCATGCCAAGCCGACCAAGCCAGCGGAGCCGGAGCTAGACTATGGACCCAGCTCCGGACGCCGGTAGGCACCGTGAAATATTCTCATTAATCCCCCATTGCCATGCATGTAGATTGCTCATGCCTTGAGCTGCTCTTGGTCTCTGCTTCAGATATATATATATATATATGCAGTAACTAATCTTTTCTTTTTCTTTCTCGGGGTTTGATCAGGGTGAAGAATGAGAAGGCGGCAAGCACGCCAACACCAGATCCGGAATTTACCAAGGTGGCTGGTGAGGCTACACTTTTGCTCAGGGCCAAGCAAGAAATGTCAAAGCGCATGGTGAAGCACATAGAGGGCATCGTCGCAAACGTGAGATTCGCGTTCCATCTGAAACTGATGCTGCTGATCAAGTCGGCGGAGTTCATGAGGGCCATGGCCGGAGAGGTCGCGGAGCAGATGACCATACTTGGCAAGCAACACGCTAGTGTTGCCTCCGCCGACATCATTGCAGCGCTCAGGCTTCAGCAGGAGATTCTTAAAAAGACCACGGAACGTTGCAAGGCTATCTCCACCAATGCTGCAATGGCACAGAAGGCCAAGATTGAGATGTTGAAGGGCGTGGCGCACGACCTCTGCACGGTTGCAGGAGACATAGCCGTCAGCATGTCATCGCTAGCTGAGGTTGCAGCAGGTAATAATAATGCTTAATTAATACCGCCTGTTGTCAATATATATATAGTCACCTCAAGGTTTAGATATATCCTCCATCCTAGTTAGTAACAGAAAATACATTAACTTAGAAAGGTAAACTATATCAATAAATCATGCCTTGATTATATAACATAGTACTCCTAGCCATATCTACAACAAGTCAACAACAACAACAACAAAAAGAGGATGCAAACAGGCACAATTAAGCGAGCAGCATGGCTACAGATACACCACCACTAATGTTTGTAGACTTTTAACATATAATGAAATGTGACATAATGTTTTTGCTTACATTGTAGGAGTGTCTGGTCGGGTAGTAGTTGGGGTCGATATCAATGTTCGTGCTGATATTGAGGCTAAAGCTCTGGCTAAAGTTGAAGCTGAAGCCGTTGCCGATGCTCAAGCTCTGGATAAAGCTGAAGATGAAACCGTTGCTGCGGCTGGAGGAGAAGCTAAAGCAAGTAAGAGCAGCAGTGTCAGCGCAGGTGGCGACGCTGGAGGATATGCAGGCGGCAAAACTAATGCTGATGCAACTGCTTCTGGTGGCGGGAAGGCAGGGGTCGATGCCGGTGCTGGAGTTGGTGGTGATGCAAGCGTTTCTCGAGGCGCAAAGATTGGAGGTGGTGTAGCTGCAGGTGCAAAAATTGGCGCTGATATAGGAGGAAATATTGATGGGGGTGCTGACGCTAGTGCTGGAGCTGGTGCTGATGCCAAAGCCAAAACTGTTGCTAAGGGTAAAGCAGGTGCACGTGCTAAGGCTGGTGTTCCTGGGGGTGCTAGAATTGGTGGTGGCATCCACTTCTCTGCAGGTGCTAGAATTGGTGGCGGCGTTAAAGGAAAAATTGGTGGAAGCGGCAAAGCCAAAGCTGACGCCGGTGGCAGTATCTCAAAGAGTGCTGAAGTAGGTGGAGAAACTTGGGGAAATGTTGGTGGGACTGGCAAAGCTGAAGCTGGTGCCAATGCGGATATTGGTGCTAATGTGGGTGCTGGTGTTTCTGGAGGTGCCAAAGTTGGTGGTGGCATTGGAGGAAAGGCAGGAGGGAATGGAAATGCATATACTGGAGCTGATGCCGGTGCAGGTGTTTCAGGTGGAGGATCTGGTGGCGCCAATGCTGATATTGGTGCTACCGTGGGTGCTGGTGTCTCTGGAGGTGCCAAAATTGGTGGTGGCGTCAAAGGAAATACAGGAGGGAGTACTGGAACTAGTGCCGATGCAGGTGTTTCTGGTGGAGGACCTGGTGGCGCCGATGCTGGTATTGGTGCTACCGTGGGTGCTGGTGTCTCCGGAGGTGCCAAAATTGGTGGTGGCGTCGGAGGAAATGCACGAGGGAGTGGCAAAGCATATACTGGAACTGATGCCGATGTAGGTGTTTCCGGTGGAGGATCTGGTGGCGTTGATGCTGGTAGTGGTGCTACCGTGGGTGCTGGTGTCTCCGGAGGTGCCAAAATTGGTGGTGGCGTCAAAGGAAATACAGGAGGGAGTACTGGCACTAGTGCCGATGCAGGTGTTTCTGGTGGAGGACCTGGTGGCGCCGATGCTGGTATTGGTGCTACCGTGGGTGCTGGTGTCTCCAGAGGTGCCAAAATTGGTGGTGGCGTCGGAGAAAATGCACGAGGGAGTGGCAAAGCCTATACTGGAACTGATGCCGATGCAGGTGTTTCCAGTGGAGGATCTGGTGGCGTCGATGCTGGTAGTGGTGCTACCGTGGGTGCTGGTGTCTCCGGAGGTGCCAAAATTGGTGGTGGTGTCAAAGGAAATGCAGGAGGGAGTATTGGAACTAGTGCCGATGCAGGTGTTTCTGGTGGAGGATCTGGTGGTGCCGATGCTGGTATTGGTGCTACCGTGGGTGCTGGTGTCTCCGGAGGTGCCAAAATTGGTGGTGGTGTCGGAGGAAATGCAGGAGGGAGTGGCAAGGCCTACACTGGAACTAATGCCGATGCAGGTGTTTCCGGTGGAGGATCTGGTGGCGTCGATGCTGGTAGTGGTGCTACCATGGGTGCTGGTGTCTCCGGAGGTGCCAAAATTGGTGGTGGCGTCAAAGGAAATGCAGGAGGGAGTATTGGAACTAGTGGAGATGCAGGTGTTTCTGGTGGTGCCGATGCTGGTATTGGTGCTACCGTGGGTGCTGGTGTCTCCGGAGGTGCCAAAATTGGTGGTGGCATCGGAGGAAATGCAGGAGGGAGTGGCAAGGCCTACACTGGAACTAATGCCGATGCAGGTGTTTCCGGTGGAGGATCTGGTGGCGCTAATGCTGATATTGGTGCTACCGTGGGTACTGGTGTCTCTGGAGGCGCCAAAATTGGAGGTGGCATCGGAGGAAATGCGGGAGGAAGTGGTAATGCCGTTGCAGCTGGAGGAGCTAAGGCTGGAGGGAGCAAATCATCAGGGGTTGGGTCGGATTTTGGCTATGGTGCATCGAGCAAGGAATTATAGATGATGATGGCCACAGTAAGAATGATGCATTCAGTATGCTCGGTCCCAAGGAATTTATTCCTGTAATTTTTGTCACCGTGTGTTGTTTTACCGCGTACCAGTTAATAGTGTGGAGGCAATATGGTAACTCCTCTTGACTGGACAATACAATAACCTTTTGTATATTTTATTGTTTATTAATTAACATTGCCATGTATGTAAACCAGAACGGCTGAGGCTGATTCTCATGATAAATATGACATTTCTAGTTCCATGGCTTCATCTTGATATTGTTTTCTTCTTGATATTGTTTTCTTGAAAACGTCCACCCTCTTCAATCACCCCAAACGCACCACCTCGAAAATGTCAGACAGACTAATAACGTGTAAAAAGCAACTAAGTGTATTGTATATTTGTATTAGATAACCTAGCATACTACAAAATTTGAGTTCCTGACTTGCACCAAGTTAAGAGAAGAAAAAAGAATGTAGTACCGTTACCGGCCTTTTAGATGAAGCAATAGGCAAGCACATAAGAATCGACCACCGAATATCAACAAGGGGTCGTGTCTTTAGAAAAAATGATCTATGTTGCACTGCTGCGATCAGGGCTACCCATGTGATCTCGTTACAAGGATGAAACTGGCAAGCTATAGTGGGATGTCATTGTCTTCTTGTTCCAGTGTGGGGGATCTGGAGGACATTATTGTTCCAACCACAGAGGCATTGGCTCCTCACTCCACAGTTAGGCCTCAAGCCCGCTAGAGCATTACCTCGAGTGCCCATACGTCTGCTTAGTGGAAGTGGGTCCTTCACTAGTTTCCTGCAAGCTCGGCTTGCCCGCTTGAAGGAACCTGCAATGTAGTTCTGCACACAGGTAGATGCTCAGTGTACGGAACGGAGGCACAATAAGGTGCAGAAGGCAACGGATCACCATAGTAGCAGCAGTAAACATGGGAGGAGACAAGGTCCGCGACAACCTACTGTTGTACATCAAAGAGTAACTCCAGTAGGACCTCTACTTAAACCCACCATAAAATCAAATTTTAGGACTTGAGATAAAAACAGAGGTCCAACAGGACTTCTATTAGTTCCCTCAATGAGGGAACCCTCAAATCTTTCTTTGGCCCTCGAATCGCGATTACAGTCGGTTTCATGCTTGCGCTTGGTCCCGCTCATCTCCCCTGCCCGCCTTCTTCCCCTCCCACGAGCGCCGCCAGGTTTCCCAATCCCGCACGCACAGCCCGCACCTCGCCGTATCTCCCACGCGTGACTTCCTTCCTTGTGCGGCCTCCGGTTGCTAGTTCCTTCCCTCTCCCGATTCCAGTGTCCCTTTCCTTCCATGATGAGACAGGTTCCTTCCCTCTCCCAACGTGGCGCATGAGCCGGTGCTCTTCCACTAATTCACAGTGTTTTGGCCTCTCCCGATGAGGCACATGTTTTGGCCGAGAAAGCCAATGATAAGTGGGTCGGTCCTAGGTATCATTCTCGGTTGGAATGGATTTGCGGCCTCTATTTTAAGGGTCACTGCAAGAGTGCATCCCAAGACCTCAAAAGTGGGAGAGTGCTTAAATAAAAAGGGCTACTGTTGAATTTGCTCAACAGGAAAATTTTGGGACCGCAAGGGTGCCATTGTACAAAGGGAGAAGGCATGGGCTTCTTTTTGTGTACCCAAACTAAGAAATTATCTGAACAGTTAATTAATCAAGAACCCAGTGTTGCAACCGAGGATTCACTGGCACTATTTTACTTGATCAATGGCTAATACGATCTAAAACGAAAGAGAACCTTAGCTCACTGTGCTACCCAACGCAGCATGACTGGAATTTGTTCATTTACACCCAGAAACATTTTTCGAGAACATGCCCGACCATATATTTTGTTCAGATGAAAGACAAATGACTGTTGCAATGAGCAACAGTACAACGACGCAGCCTCGATGAGGGCCTCGAAGCGCAAGGAGACACCAAATCACCAATACATTATACATGGAGGGACATGACCTTGCACCACAATCAAAGGAGATTTCAACGGATAGTCAAGCAACTAGAGAGCACGAAGAGAAATTGACTACCCAAGCTTCAAAAGCGACCAGCAGACCAACAAGCAGACGGGGCGATTCGGCTCCAAAGAGCAGCAATGCCCCCCGCCCAGCAATGGTTCGCAGCGTGGCCTGGTGGCGCTCACCCAGGAAGGTTGATCCAGCCGGGAGCTGCCTGGCCCAGACACTTTTACCAGGGTTAGAACTTAGAAGCAAACAGGCCCAAGTGTAGAAGTTGCCCACTAAGCCCGAGGGGTGGCATTAGTGCACTTAGGTTTAGCTCTGGTGGTTTACCTAAGGACCAAAAAGATTTGGACCATACGGGAACAACATTGTTACGTATAACTTTCACAAACCTACTAAAAGAACCATTTTAGAAATAATCCACCGTCAGTGCACTGCCACCGAAATTACTTACAGCCAAACGACGCAAATGTAGTTGTGATAAAGGATATGCTTTTAGTCTAGTGTATCAAGAAATACCCTAACTATCAGGAGAACCACTCATGCAAGTAATTAGCAGCAGCGAGCTGATTTGCTATCTGTCGACGATCACCAGTCACCAACTTATCATTGCTACGCCTACTTCTTTCCACGGGGCTTTCCTTTCACATCAGATTCCTATGAACCAAGACAATGACAATATAAGGAGAAACTGTTAGATAAGGAACAGAACAAAGGATAGCAAACGTCATCCAAGAATAAAGGCAGCCTGGATATGTAATATTTTAAATTTACACATTCAACAGCTATCCTTTCTTACATCTAGCTATAAACACCTAAACCCACAAGAGATTAACCAACGAAAACTTCTAATCATTCAACAGCATTATCTAAACAAAATCAAATGAAAACAAGCGTATAAAATTATACAAGGCATTTTGTAAAAAATCAAACCTGTACACTATGTAGAAAGATATTTGTCTTTGCAGTAGAAGGATTGTGCTTCTCAGCACCCTTGCTCCAATCATAGCATACCTAAACAAATGAGAGCATCAGCAAATTTGGATTTCTAGTCCACCTGTCTCAGCAAGAGGAAATAAACTAAAGCCTGAAAAATCATTAAATTTTCAGACTAATAACTTGAGGAAATTCAAGCCAAGTATGGTTGACAACTACTATGAAGCATGTGTATGTAGGAACCTCTCCACCTTGCACCCCCAATAGTATAGTGGTTTAACATAAAAAAAAATTATATTTACAGTAACCGTCCGGTCCCCTTCTTTTTAATATTGCGGGCAGCTCTCCTGCTGGTTCATTTTTTTTTAAATATACTATATTATATATTTCCAAGAAGTCAAACCTATTTGGTAGGATTAAACAATCAGGACACAAAATCATTCAGCAGTATGACACTACTATAAGACTGGGAATACAGAAGAGTTCATTTCCTATAGGAACATTAGGAAATTCTAGTGTTATATGTACCTTCATCTTAGCTACTACTCATTATAATTCTACCTATATAACAAAAATACCAAAAGTAACTAGGCATATCTGATAGTCTACAGATGCTGACAACAACAATGACCTACCGCATAAGCAAATATAGAGCCATCCTGATTGAATGTACTGCATGTGATGGGTGCTGGACACTTATTAAAAGCCTGTAAAAGAAAATGGCACATCAGAGGTACATATTTAAATGCATAGAAATTTCCTTAATAAGGTTCCGAATTGTTTGGCAATATCAAGTATAAGCACACTTTTTCCCTCTAAATGACCAATCACTATGATACACACTACTAAAAAAATCTTTTCATGGTGTGCATCATTTGCCAGTAATATTTAACACCAGGCAATGAAATATAAACATAATAATAAGCAAAGGAAAATATAACATAGTAGAATTGGAATTTCATGAAGTGTTAGTGGTTTTTCTGCTACTCGTTAGAAAATAAAGTACCCTTGACAGGCATGAGCAGTTTTACAACTGACTGTCATGAACAAAGAACTTCAGTCTGGAAAACTACAAAATGTTTTCTGTTCAGGTAAATCTGACTTTTCAACAAATCCTAACATTCAAAAAATGGATATTGCTGAAGGAAACTGATTTTACTTCGCAAATATATACCACCCTGTGTCCCAAATCATAGTTCGTTCTAGATATATAATAAATTGGAACGGGGAAGTATCATTTTGGGTTTCCAATGCAACACTTCCCAGAAATGCATAAAGTATGTTGGTCAAAGACAAAATGTTTAACTGCATGCATTCTAGAATAAAAGTTAATTGACTGGATGGATGCAGTAGCTCAAAAAGAACAACAGCCACAATGCCACATTGTGTGACTGTCACTATATTATTATTTACCTATTCAATTTCATAAAATGAGTTTACATTAAAAAAATTATACGTTAAAAGCATGACAATAAAAGTACTCAGATCAATATAAAATGTGTAATGTATTTTTAAAGAATATTAAGGGAAACACGACCTTCAGCCTTTGCTTACTGTCCTTGTCCCAAAAGTTGAAACCTCCATCAGAGCCTGTAGTAGCGAATGTACCATGAACCTGGGTAGAATGCATACCATGACAATTAGAATTGATCTGAATGGACAATGAAGTAGTTGTTGACTAATCTTCAGTTGGTTAGCAAGTATTCAGTAGTTATAGTTTAAATGAACATTCAAGGAATTGTGAAGTTTCTACCCACAAAACTTTATTCAATATGATAAAGAGATTAAAACAAGACATTTGAATAATATATTATAGAAGGAAGAGGTCTTACAGGATGAAAGTTCAATGAGTTAACCGAGTATATATCATTGCCATCACGGTGACACTTGAATGTGAAGTTTTTTCCTTGCTGAGACTCATCCACATGATGAACACCGACTCGTCCTTCTATAGACCCAACCTTCAAATCAAAACAAGTAAAGGGTCAATCAGATGTGCAAAATATTTTTAAAAGTAGTTGACCATTTTCCTTCTGCCACAAATAACTGATCCAATCACTTCAGAGAACAATACCAGACTAAAACAGTAAAGAAAGGATGATAACAACAGGCATAGACAAACAAGAAAAAGGATAATGTATATATCACAGAGTTAATATGCTATATTCATGGCGGACACATTGGGAGAAATTTTTTCAACAAGGATTTGAAAAACCATACTGATGAGGAATTAAATGAATTTCTAATGGCCCTTGTGTTCAATTCTAAAGGGTCCATATCTCCACCACTTTTTAAAAAGAAAGCAATGATATGGCAATAGTGACCTTCCAGTCTGGGATTGCATGATGAAAAAATCAACACAGGAGTCACCGTTAAAAAGTAGGTGTGATGCTTACAATGATAACTTTTAACTTGTATCTTGTTTTACGGAACAACCACAGTACACTGTTCAATATTTACCTCCTTAAGATTATAGTAATTCTTTACAACACTGTTCTATCATGTTTCCAAAAAATAGAAAACAAAACACTATATGATATTATGAGATCAAAGCCCACTAGCTTTTTTTTCGTTTATCTTGTGCTCTTATTTTGTCAACCCATATTGCAGAGATGTACGCAGAAAAGCAAATGTAGGGCATTACCAAAAAACCTTGTTGATCAGGAAATGCAGCAAGACACCTTGTCTGGAGCTTCAAAGGTGATGTAATCCTCTTGAATTCAGCCTTTTACAAGGTTAGAGAATGTCAAAAGTGCAAATATGATTGAGATGTACAGAAGTAAAATATTTTAATGGATAAACCTGCATACTTCAGTTACATGAAACAAGGCAACATCAGTTTATTACTTGCTTATCTTTGCCAACAGAAAATGAAAAGGGACCATTTTGTATCCTCATGCTTTTTTTTAAAAAAAAATTGTGATTGAAAAATATATTACTTTTCTGTTTTTCACTAACAAAATTTTCAGCAAACGAGTGGCAGACTAATTTCTTCCACAGTTTCATATGCTCCCTCTGTTCCAAATTATAATTCATTTTGGCTTTTCTAGGTACATAGTTTTTGCTATGTATCTGGACATAATGTATATCTAGGTGCATAGCAAAAGCTTATACCTAAAAAAAACCAAAACGCCTTATAACTTGGAACGGGGGGAGTACAATCGAATTGACTGAAAAATGAAATGGATTGAAGCACTGAATGCAAGGCCAAGGGTTATAATTGATATCTTCTGACCAGGGTAGAACTATACTAATGAATTGGTCTCAATGTAACGTGATACATTCAGAATTTCAGATAGTTTTAAGTCGAAATTCTCAAGAACGAGTCCTGATTATGCTCTCATATATCAGCGACCCTAACAGATAATAAATCAGTATTCATGAAACAAGGCCTAGTCACATATTGGATCAGGTTAGAAGTTCTAAATCCTTACAATTATTGAATAACCAGAATAAAAGCCAAAACATCTAAAGGGCCACAGAGGAGAAGAGAGCAACAGTACCTGTGGATTCTGCAGATTGAAGACTATTATGTTGCGATCAGCAGTGCCAACCACCATGAGAGGATAAGAAAGCGATAGAGCATAGCAACGCTCAGGAAGTTGCTGAACATGCACTGGTTGGGGTTGCCTAATGTCCCAGTACCTTAGCAAATGGAAAAATGGTTGACAAAATGAGGACAACCATTATGATAATGACAGACTGACGATTAGGTTCTTTGCATTTGTAATTATGTAAGCAATTAGGACATCAAACTGCTGACCTACAACTACAAGTCAAGTCCTACGACACTATGTGGTTCTTGGTGATAAGCCCAATGTTAAGGTTCTCTGCAAATTATCTATGAAGAAATTGCATTACCGCTGCTCCATTATTATGCAATACATCACCATTCACCAGCAATAAAACATTGGACAGGACTAGATGTCAATGCACAAGTTGATTGTAGAGGAATATCAAATTTCAAGAAAGAAAATGTGGATGAATCTAGTGTGTTTTGTCGAATTTCCGCACCTCAAAGTCTTGTCCCAGCTCCCACTGACAAGAAGATTCATCTGTGGCACCCAAGCGAGTTCTTTAATAGGCGCCTCATGCCCTGAGAAAGCCGTGGGCTGGCCACCTGAGAGCAGAGGCCACATCTTAACCTGCTTATCACAGCCTCCTGTGAAAACAGTCATCCCATCATCCTTCCAAGCCGAGCACAGCACCTGCACGAAACAAAACCAGCCTGCAGGTCACATACAGAGGGCCCAGAATTAAGACCTCTAGATTCATAATCAGTTAATATGAGCAAATGCTAAGACCAATCACTTCTGGGGAAAAAGGTGCCAGGACAACACAATACCGGTTGATCGTGCGAAATGGAGGCCTTCGCTTGGCACGCCCCACCAGCCATGACCTCCCAGCACAGAACCTGCACCCAAGTCCCAACACCAAAAAGGCCAAGCGCATTTAATAACACAAATAATAAGTATATTTCCGTATATGCACTATACAGGCTTCTGATGCCTACGGCGGCGACCTCACCTGGTTGTCCCATGAGGTAGAAACGAGGTGGTTCGCCTTGGGGCTGAAGCTGAGGCTGGACACCGAGTCCCCAGGCGGCGGAGTCACCTGTAATAGACAACGGAAACACCACCCGGTCAAATCGAACCCTGGGGATTGTTTTTTTCTTTTCACCCGGCAAAGCGGCCGCAGGAGCGCGCGCACACACCTCGACGGATTTGTTGGGGTTCTGGTTCGCGGCGCTGGCGCCGGCGCCGGCGGTACCGAAGCTCGCCATTGCGGTCGGCGGGTGGGGTCGGGTGGCGTTCGACGAATTTGGGAGCGGAGAGGTGGGAGGAGGGGATTTCGGAGGTTTTGGGGGAGGGTTTTGGTTTATAAACAACGGTCAGGAATGGAGTCGCGTGAGATCGACGCCCCGCGCGGTTGCGCCAGCCCGCGGGCCAAAAGCTGGTCGCGTGGGATGGACGCTTTCTGTGTGAAGCGCGGTTGGGCTTCTGGACCGGCAGTGGCCGCCGCGGGCCTGGTGGGAACGTAGGACTATGCTAAGGCCGTAAGGCGTGTGATTCATTGGTACTTGGTAGGCCTTGTTGGGTTGGGTGGCGGCGGCGGCCGGCCGCCCGACCCGGCTCATTTGGTCTTGGTCTTGGTCTTGCCGGACTGCGGGCCTGCGGCTCGGGGCTGGGGGCGACGAGCCGCCAGCCTGGCTCGGCCTCTGGCGGCTGGCGCCTGCTGCTGCTGCTGCTGGAGGCGTGCGAAGACGCAACCTTGGCGCTGGACTCTGCTGAGCGCGGGTTTAGTTTCCACCTCAAATTTTAAAAAAATGCTACAGTACTCATCACATCGAATCTTACGATACGTGTATGGAGCATTAAATGTAAACGAAAAAACTAATTGCACAGTTTGGTTGAAAATTACGAGACGAACGTTTTGAGTCTAATTAGTCCATGATTGAACACTAATTGCCAAATAAAAACGAAAGTGCTACAGTAGCCAAAATTCCCAAATTCACCAAACTAAACACGCGCTGAGTGTGCCGGCCTTGGCCCCCTTGCTCGACTGCTCCTCTGTGGCGGAACTATAGGGCCTAGCCTCGCTAGGAAAATAAGCCAGCTAGCCTATGACGGTCTCCAGCAAGTTAAGATGGACTTGTTTGGTAGCCTATACTGTTTAAGCCTGGTTTGTTTGGCTGGCTGATTTGATTTTGATAAAGTCACCTCTTCTTTGTGCAGGTGAGTTTACCACCTTTGAGTCAATTCATTAGGCATGTGATGAGCACCACCTTCTGCAGCGCGACATGGTCAATTGCCCAGCAGCCAATAATTTTTTTTTAATTTTAACAATTTTTAAAAACTAATTTTAAATCTAACACTATCGGTTTTTTTAAAACTAACTTTTTTGGCCACGCCTATTGCCCTGGCGCGGCCAAATGATTGTGCCGCGCCATGCATGGTGACGCGACAGCGGGCTGACGTGGCGACGACCGGATTCGCTGACTGCTGATGTGGCGGGCCTGCCGCGTCATCGATCTTGGCGCGGCAGAGCCGAATATAACCCCCGCGGCCAGTCCCACCTGCCCGAGCAGCAAACCCCGCCTGCCCGCGCTTGGCCGCCGCGCCTGCCCCCCGTCCGGCCCTCCGTTGCTGCCTCCCCCCCCATTCCCTTCCATTCCCCGGTCGTCTCCCTCCCTTCTCGTCCTCGTTCAAGGTAATGACACATATTTTATTTTTGTTTGAATGGTGGATAGGATTTTATGAATGGGAGTTAAGGTTAGGAGAAAAATTATGTTTGTGAACTATGGGCTACGGTTTGAAGGAAGATATTAGTTTGATTTTATCAATGTTAAGGTTAATTATTTAGTTAGAAGTATGTTTACCATGTATATTTTTGTTGCTATAAGCGTTGGTTACATTATTTTAGTTACAATGCAAATGATTATATTTTACATTAATTTGTGTTGTTTTGATTGATGTTTAATTTGAGCCGTTTTATTAGATGGAAGACATGTTTCGAGAGTAGTTATGGCGAAAACGGGGTCGTTCTAAAGAATTGTACCCCGACGAGTCTAACAAAGATGCCCCCGTCCCTCCTGAACTCCCTGTCCCTAACTGTGACTGTGGACGTCCGGCCGACGTGTTTCAATCGAGACATCCAGACACAGCGGCTCGTTGCTTCTACATGTGCAGTCATTTTAATGTAAGTAATTGTTTCCATATGTTTTTCTTCTTCATTTGTATTATTAGGTTAATAATATTTTATTGAATTTTTGTTGTGTAGGCCCATGAGAGGTGTTTTCTCTTTTAGTGGATTGACGGTGCAGACAAGTTTGACCCTAGGTACCTCCTTTTCGACGATTGGTGGAGAGGCCGATATCCACGAGAGCACTTCGAGCGGTGGGTTCCACCTTCCCCTAACCCCCTCCAATGACGGCTAAGGAGAAGCACTTAACCGCAGTTAGACGACTCGAGGAACCTCCTCTGTGCGATTGCGGAGACCGAGCTGTGATAAACCCTGACAATACGTTGGAGTTTGTGTGTCCAAACAAGCATGAAGTAAGTGCAAAGTGTATGTATTGGAATGTTGAGCTATATGTATTCATGTACTAATGTCACGTTATTTAGGTGTATTCAATGGCGAAGTGTCATTTCAAGGAGTGGTTGTATGGTCCTAAGAACAAATGGCCTGAAGAACCTTTAAAGGCAAAGCAAAAGAAGAAAGAAAGGTTAATTTACAAAGCACCGCTAGTCAAGTGCGAATGTGGTGTTAAATCCAACTACGGTCTAGTTCCTTTGGAGCTTGAAATAGGCCATTATTGCGGCCATATGATTGATTATGATGAGGTTGGTTATTTTTGTGGTAACCATAAAATTATATTTTGTTTCTTTTGCTAAGACATATATGATATAATTTTTTGTTTGAACAGAGCACTAGGAAATGCAGGTGGGAATGTTATGATGGTCAAGCTAAGTTCTTGGATGAACTGAAGGGGAGGCAAGTAATTACACGGAAGAGGGGATATGGATCTAACTACGTCAACCTTTTCGTTAAACACCACAAAGACAAGATGCGTGAGTTTGCTAGACAACGCGGTATTTGTAACCCGATTGACATTGCGCTTGAGAAATGAGGATTGGAGAGACGGATGACATTAGAGGAGGAGAGGGCAAGGAAGGAGGCAAGGGAGGAGACAAGAGTACATATGCAGGTTTTGAACGAGCAAGTTGTTGCATTATGTGCCAGTGAGTGCTTGAAAGCCTTTTTTTCGTTGCCTGATTTTAAATGTAATATAATTGCGTTGCTAACTGATTGCATTTTATACATGAAGGGATTGGATGCAGTAAGGACCATGCTGCAGAGGTGGCTCGTGCAAGGTACGAGGAAAAAGTTAGATGGGCATAGAAAGCGAGCTAGTCACACCGTTGAATCACCGATTGTGTTGTCTGATGAGGGGGACGAGGATAAGGATGACACTGCCAGACTCAGCAAGCTCATCGCTCTAGCAGAGGCGGGCTTACAGGCGGAGGAGGTTGAAGACGACGCTAGTAGACTGAGTGAGCTCATTACTCTAGCAGAGGCGGGCTTGCAGGTAGAGGAGAATGACGACGCGTTCTTCACTCAGGCCACAGAGGCCGTAGATGAAGCGGAGGCCGCTTACTATAGGCGAAAGGCAGATCAGGGCAATACAGGTGAGGCTAGCCATAGCTACAGGGTTGTGGTTGAGGATTGGTACTCAAACGACAAGTTGCTTACTCAGTATATTTCTGACTGAGGGTTTTTGATTGCGCCGTCTGTTAGTTCCAAGTTTTATTAATAATCAATATAGCTATGTAGTAGAAATTCTATTGTGTTGTCTTATATTCCATTTGAGCTACTAATGTATTGTACCCATATATCATGTACTCGGATTACCCATGGTCGATCTTAAGTGATCACATCTATTTGTATCATGCATTGAGAATTTCTAAAATGAACGTAATCAAGTGAAATTATCTCGAATACAGGTTTTGCCGCGCCATAGTCCACGGTGCGTCAGTGACGCGCCATAGACCACGGCGCGGCAGTGACGCGGATAGACAATGGCCAGCCTCAATTGAGCTGTTGATGGTGCTGTAAAAAACTACAAGTGCTGCGCGACCGTGCACAAGTTGAAACTAATATGAAGCAAATAAATAGACGACAAGTTGCCACATAATATTTTCATTGGTTTATAAGGCTATAAGTTTTCGAGGATAATATTCATTTGACATAAGTTCGAAGTAACGAACTAAGTCCCAGGAATGTAAGGATCCTTTGAACACCTCTTGGAAACCTCGTCGTCCGGTGGAAGAAGGGGTCGTTGTACTCCACCTCAAGAAGGGGGTACAACTGGTGTGGCGTGGGGGGGACATCCTGTTACAAATTGATAAACAAAGGGTTAGAGTATTCAAATTAACAATATTCAGATTTACATTATGTAGCATTGCAAAATTTGAACTACTTGTTATGCAATACGAACACAATATGAAATCACTTGTTGCCCTCGTCTTCTATGCCTATTAGCCTTGTGACCAGATTATTTGCAAACGGAGCAAAGATTCTTGCCATGGGTCTCGTTGAAGTCTCCCCCGCCATACATGTCTTTGCCATACCCTCTCATAGCGTCCATGTCCTCCTTAAGTCACTTCTTCTTCCACCTACCCTTCCCTACCTTCATTCAGCCTGTTCGTTTGGCTGTGGCTTGTCGTAAACAATCGTAAATTTCCAGCCGGAACAGTATTTTTCTCTCACACAAACCAGCTAGCAGTACTTCTTCACGAACCAGCAACAATACGAACCAGCCAACCGAACAGGCTCATTAGATTCGGATGCGGCATGTAGTCATAACCATTATAAGGTGGCCACTGTGTCGGATCAAGGTATGGCTCGAAGCTCATCTCCCAAATACTAACGGTGTTCGAACGGAGATACAAGAGTGACATATATGGCAGATCCTCATAGTTGTACCCGCGAACCCTGCAGGCTGTGATCATAATGAGAGCAAGGGGCATGTATGATCTGAGGGACGTTGCAACTGCACTCTACCTTTTCAAGATCAACTCGGTAGTTTCGTCCACCATAACGTTCGCCGCCCAAGCTTATGCCACCCTTGCCCCGTACACTAAGGATATGGCGGTGGGGTCCATACGGCTCGGCGGTGTGCTGCTTGGCCAATTCCTTGGCCTCCTTCAAATGTTCAGCTTCGGCCTTTCCAAAATGCCCCTGCTCAGCTATATTCCTCTGCGCAAGTTTCCACCTCTTTACAAAATATTCATTGCACTTATGAAAGAAGAACTCAACAATTCCAAACACAGGCAACGATCAAACTCCGATGAATACACGGTTGAAGGACTCAGAGGAGTTAGTGGTCATGATGCCATACCTGAAACCCCCCTCGTCATATGCTAAAGCCCACTGAGCCTTCTATTCCATCTGCGCCTCTAACCAGGCCTTTCCCGCTGCATTTACCATCTTGTCTAGTTCTCTCTTTGTCTCTTTGAACTGGTGCTCTGTACGTACACAACATAGAGCCTTTACCTTGTTACATACCTCCTACTTCCGCTGACGCCACCAGAAATTAGCGGCAAAGTGTCTCATGCACCATCTATGTACTAGAGGCAGGAACCTATCTATATGCTCAGCTGCAGCATTAAGAAGCCCTACGTGATGGTCTGAGATCAAACATATAGCGTGAGTTGGGCCAAGCACTTGTACACGTAGAAGCCGCATGAACCATGACCACGATTCATTGTTCTCTCCCTCTACCAAAGCAAAAGCCATGGGTACTATCTGGTCCTCAGGATCAACAGTAGCAGCCATCATCAAGGTGCCCCTGTACTTTTCTATCAAGAAAGTGCCATCAACAAGTACGACTGACTAACAAAACTGGAATGCATGTTCTGCTTGCGCGAACGACTAGAACACACGATAGAGAACATACCTCAATGGGTCTCGAAAACACATACCTCCGGTGTCCACAAACCATTTCAAGCCAGGGTTATAGTAATGCATTACACATAAGATGTGGGGCACCCTATTGTATGCTTCCTTCCAACTACCCCATCGAATCGCCAGAGCAATTTGCTTAGCACGCCAAGCCTTTTCGTACGTCACATCGTACTTAATGAATCCAAATATGGACTGTTGTAAAGAAGACACCGAAATGTCGTTATTGTCATCAATGAGCCCCAATATACGACGGGCAAGGTAACGTGTAGTGAGCTGCTGATGATTTTCCTTCCCCCTATTGTCTAGGCAAGTGTGGGGTTCGATAACTTTAGATATCCTCCACTTGCCATCACTTTGTCTCTTTCGTGCATTTAACCTCCACATACAACCATTTTTGCATATCACGTGGTACCTCAACTCCTGGTCTGAATGAGTGATGGTGTACGGCCTATGATGGTACACAACATAGTCCTAAAGGAAGAGTTTCATCTCTGACATTGTGTTGAATATCATCCCATTCCTAAGGGTTTCTTTCTCATGATCATACAATGAATTCCTACACATCTAGAGACTAGTGTCACAAACTGCCATATCCGTCATGCTGACATCCCTATAGTTCGAAACGCCTATGAAAGGTATGTTCTTGGACCTTAGGTTCTCAAGCTCAGTCGATGTGTAAGGTGGTGGCGGAACATACTGCTCCACTTCGCTAATCCTGGCCCATGAATCATAGGGGGTATCATCTGCAGTCAAATCTGTGACTAGTCTACCCTAAGCCTAGACACCATGCAAAACCTCAGTTGGTACTGGTAATGGCATAATATGAACTAGTGCTGGCATGGCATCAGCCGGTGTTGGCATAGCATCTGTACCTCCTTGGTCATCATCAGAATCGTCTGAATCACTGCTAACTACATCACCGATCCTGTCCTCCTCCTCATGCTCCTCCTCTTCCCGTTCGAACTCATTCACATCAAAGTCATTGCTTATACAGCCTACTATAGTTGAATGAAACTGCTCCAGTGTCAACTGACCGTCCAAATCCATGTTATCCTGAGTTGCTTCCCCTTCGACCCCTATTTCTTGTTCATTACCTCCAAAACCATCAATGGACGGGCCTTCCTAAACACCCTGCACCCTATACCTATTCTCCACCACTACCTCAGCTATGGGCACATTAGAACCTTGGAGAACCCTAGTATAGCGGGACCAGTGAGCAGGGTCACGCAAGGGCATGAGGACATAGTGTGCCATAGTCTTCCCAGTATCAAACATCCCCTTCAGTGTGAAATCACCGCCAAACTTTGCATTCAAACGGATACAAAGGTCGTTGAAGTTAGGAGGTTCATCAAACCATTCCAATTCTTCTTCCATATCCTCAAACATACCATCTTCTTTCCTAACACTTCCTCCGTATAAAACTCTAACACAACAATCCATCTGCAAAAGCATTTCAAAAAACTTCATCAAGTCATCGAAATCGTCATACATAATGTCCATAGTAATATTAATACCTATTCTAACTATAACTATACTAAATAATCTAATATTAACATATATACAAGGCTAACTACAACAACTAATTAGACTAAATCCAATGTATAACTAGACTAAATAACTGTACTAACTAAACTACCTAACTTTACTATCTATACTAACTTTACTAACTAAACTAACTAATTTTAGTAACTATACTAACTATACATTACTATTTTTACTAACTTTATTAACTATACTAACTATATTAGGGGAGTACCTCGCGGCAGCGGCGCTCGTCCTCACGACGGTGGCGCGCTAGACCGAGCCGGAAGGCGCAGGCCTCGGCGGGCAGCTGCCGTGCGTGGCCGGAGGGGGTCACGCACCGGTGTGCGGGCGCGGTGGCCGCACCGGGTGGCCGGCAGCCGTGCCGTGCCAGCGTTCGTGGTGCGGAGGCCGGCGTGCTCGGTGGCGGGCTGGCATGAGCGGACGTGGGCACGGCTGCCAGGCGCGGGGTTTGCTGCTCGGGCAGGCGGGACTAGCTGCGGGGGTTATATTCGGCTCTGCTGCGCCACAGATCAGGGCACAACACTACCGCGCCAAGATCAGTGGCGCGGCAGGCCCTGCCACGTCAGGAGTCGGCTAATCCGATCGTTGCCACGTCAGCCCTCTGCCGTGCCACCATGCATGTCACGGCAAAAGCATTTGGCTATGCCAGGGCAATAGGCGCGGCCAAAAGTGTTAGTTTTTAAAAAAAACCGACAATGTTAGATTTAAATTTAGTTTTCAAAAAGTGTTAAAATAAAAAAAAATCGCAGCCAAACGCCGCCACAAGGCCAAAGAAGCCTCGGACGAGCACAACTAGATTGAAGACCGCAGTCCGGTTTGAAGAGGTAGAAGACGTGGCCATGTCCCATGGTCTCCAGACTCCATCAGCTTGACGCCGGCGCGATTCCCCCAGGTCGCGGCCCCGCCTTGGCATGCACGGCCGCGCCACCTGAGGAAGTCACCCTCCGCGGCGCACACCATGATGCGCTCCTAGGGACGAGGACGATCCACGCTCCCAAGCATGGCCGATGGGGACGAGCTCACGCAGGGAGGGCCGCCGGAGACGGCGCAGCCGAGGAGGAGCTTGCACAGGGAATCGCGTAGGGAAGCCGCGGCTGAGAGCAGAGAGAGCGTAGGCCGCGAACAACGCCGTGTTCAGGTAGGCGCCTAGGGGCGGGACCGCTGTCGTCAATGAAGCGCGCGTTCCGAGAGGAGCATGGGAGGAAGACGAGCTTCCAGCGCGCCGCTAGGTGACCCACCGCCCCTTCTGTCCCCCATCCACGTGAGGTCAAGGCCGTGCCCCTACTGCACGAGACGACCACCGCGCCGTGCGAGGTATGGCTGGGCGACCCTGCCGCCGCGAGCGAGGAGGTCGATCGGGGGGTGATGGGAACCGAGTCTTGCGCCTAGCCAAGCCTGGCCACGAGAAAACGAGATGGGCATCCGTTTCCAACGAGCCAGGCCGAGGAGTGGTCGGTGGCTAAGCTGCACCTGGCTAAAGGGTCCCACAGGAAACCAAACAACTCTAAGGTGGCTTCTTGAAGTCTGGTACGAGGTTGGCCACCTAACCAAACAGACTTATAGTGTAGATCTGGTGAACTATGTCGGACTCTGCTGAATGCGCCGTCGAGAGAGCGGATTTGGTGGGTGGCACCGACCCCCTGCGCCCTGCTGGTTCTGGCGGCCCACGGGCAGATGCGGAGTCGCGTAGCGGATGGGGTGGGGTGGGCGTTGGCCAGGTGGGGTGAGCGAGAGGGTCCGAAGGTTGAGTTTCTGAGTATACGGCGAACATGCCCGTAAGTTGTAACAGAACTACGTAGCAATGCTAGGACATTTGAGAATTATTTTGCTATTTAATATTAGGTAAATAATAGTATATAATCTCTGTCCTAAAATAGAAGTTGTTTTCGTTTTCGAGAAATCAATTTTTTTTAACTTTGACCAATTATATATAAAAGAATATTAATATTTATAATACATAATTAGTATCATTAGATAGATCGTTGAATATACTTTCATAGTAAACTTATTTAGAGATATAAATGTTGCACGTATTTTCTACGAACCTAGTCAAAGTTGAAAAAGTTTTACCTGCACATATCCCATAATGACACGGACGGAGTATAGATTAACGTTGATATTGATGAAGGGCTGTTGAAATGGATATATTTTAATCTTTACTTTCTTATTTTTAGTCATTGTAAAGCTAAAATTTTAGAGTTTTAATAAATTTATTTATTATTCTTAATTTTGTAGTTGATTGATTGACGGTGGCAAATGAGGTCCCTAGCCGTCTCACGTGAGGGCTTGTCCAACGCGCCAACGTGGCGTGCCCCCAAATTCCACCTCGGCTATGGGTATCCATATCATATGAGCTAGTGGCCTCACGACCAACAGAGACGTCTGCAGAAGCAACATTGGGTTGGTCTAGAGAAAAGCTGAGGACAACACTGAAGCAAGCGTTGGAGCGAGAGAGTAGTTCCTTGGTGACGTACGTATGTTACAGCATAGGCTAAAGCGAAGATGCAAAATGGGTATGTGGTCCCAATGTAACATAATATATTAAGATATACAGTTGAATTTTGAAGCTGCTCTTTTACTGCTCTCATTGGAAGATAAACTGCCTAGGTACACTAATCAACGCCTCGTACGCTGAAAGCTCTAGTTTGATTTTGGTTAATTGATGAAATCTATTTAGACTAACCCTATGCTGTAATTATGGAATTGAGATAGGTTGGTCCAGCTCAAGTGAATGAGCTAGGTGGCACTTATGGATGGGGATGGCCACATGAAATGAAGTCCATGGTGGTGGTGTGGACATGTGATGATGATCAAGCTCCGGGACTTGAAAAAGAAGAAAGGGAAAAATAAAATGGGCTCAAGGCAAAAGTGATATCTATAGGGCCATTTTGTTTTCAGTGATCAAGACACTATAGAGAGTGTGATCACAGTTAGGATAGATAGTCGTACTATTAAAAGGGGACCTCTTATCGAACAACTCGATCATCTAGTGCCACTAGGTGTTGGAAAACATGCATATGCATTTGAGGCCTAGTGCACAATCGGTGAGAAGTGATTAACCTTTAAAAAATGATTGTGAAAATGCTAACACAGTTGCACGTGATGGTGAAACACTTGGAGTATTAGCACATTTGCAAAGGTGGTGAAAAAGGTGAAGAAAAAGAAGACGTTGCTGGGCTCGGTGTGCTGCCCCGAAGGCACCGCCATGCCCTATTTGGTGCACCGCCACCCCTGTGGCGGTGACCGGCTAAGGAGGCCGAGGGGGAGGTGTTCTGGTGGGGCACTGCCACCCTGTCCGGTGGCACCAGCCCACCAACGCCATGTCTGGTGACCCCGCAGAAGCTGGCTCCAAGGGGTAATTGCTCTATTTGCTTGTGGGCTTATAAATAGAGTTTGTGGCCGGCCTTGGCCACTCTCTTGGCCCTTTCTACACCTGTATACACCCTTTGGGAGCTAAGCACACCACTACACTCACTTGCACACTTGATTTCATCATCTTGAGTGAGATTAGAGAGCCTCTAGTGCATTGCTTAGTGTTCTAGCATCTTGTGGCACTAGTTGGGCAATTTGGGCTGATGGAGATCTTGTTACTCTTGGTGTTTGCTGACACCTAGATGGCCTGGTGATTGGTAGATCGTCGAGCAGAGGAAGGTGATTATCTCCGGCTCCGATCATTGTGATTGTGAGGGGTTCTTGTGCCTTCCCCAGCGGAGCGCCAAAGGCAACTCTAGTGAATTGCGCGTGGCTTGTGGATCCTCATCTTGTGTTGGTTGTGTGGCACCTGGTTGCGGGTTAGGCATGTGATGCCTATTAGTGCATGAACCTCTAAGTGAGTGTATCACCACAATGGAGACTAGCTTGTCAGCAAGTAAGTGAACCTCGAAGGAAAAAATAATTGTGTCATCATGGTCTCCTTAGTATTCTTAGTATTCATTATGATTGATCACTTGCCATGGCGGTATATCATCTCTACCACTCTCTTGCTTTACTTTGTGTATTTACTTGTGTAGAGTTTGTGGTAGTTGTAGCTAGTTAGTGTAGCTAGTATAGATCTTTAGTTGTAGTTCTCTTGCTAGCTTCATCACCTAGGTGTAAATTAGTGACTTAGCCCTTGTGTGATATACCAGAGATCATAGAAATTAGAATTGGGTAGGTGGCTTGCAATTCAAGTGTAGTGCTAGCACAAAATTCGCTTCGCCATCTTATTTACTAACATCTTGGCTTAAGTGTTGTTGTAGATTTTTTAATAGGCTATTCACCCCCCTCTAGCCATTAGGACCTTTCAAGTGGTATCAAAGCCATGGTCGCCTTGATTCGAGGCTTAACAACCTTCGGTATCAAAATGGCTCAAATCAACAACACCAAGAAGCCACCCCAATTTGATGGCTCAAATTATCCATATTGGAAGGTGAAGATGACCAACTACATCAAGTCAATCAATAGAAAGGTGTGGAAGGTGGTGGAGACCAAGATTGAGGTTGCCAATGAGGAGGTTTCCACCGCCGGCAAAGAAGTGCTACTCCAAAACAATGACGTTTCTCTTAGTGCTATTCATGATGCATTGGATGAGAGGAAATTTGAGCAAATGAAGAACGTTGAGAGGGCTCATGAGGCATGGAAGAAGTTAGAGGAATCATTTGAGGGCACACATGCCATAAAGGGTGCTAAGGCATACATCCTCAAGGAAAAGTTTGCTAGTTTCAAGATGAAGGAAGATGACAGTGTGCCAGAGATGTTCCATTGTCTTCAAGTGCTTGTCAATAATCTCAAAGCACTTGGAGAAGAAGTGAAGGACAAGGACTTCTCCCACAAGTTCTTAAGATGCTTACTTTTGAGATTTGGCACATTAGTCACTATTCTAGTGAGGAGTGGTTTGGACACCATGATACCAAACCAAGTGTAACGACCCAAGTTCGCTATAACCCAGACAACCATTTTGGTTTATCAAACGGAGACAGCCACCAACCATCCGTGAAGACTTGCAATGTGCAACGCAACACTCGACATCAAGAACCCACTAAAGCACCTTATGAGAAAACCTGGATAACCTTGGTCAGGCTCATGTCCGGATTGGAAGAAAACATCTATGTAGATTAGCAACTCTTCTATTAACATCATCAACACCGCAAACATTCCCAAGGACATACCTCAGCATGATGCCATAGTCATCGATAACATTCAGTTAATGACTTAGTCAATTCAGCAAAGACAGGGAATACCGGACCGTCCGCCGGCACACCGTACCATCCGATAAAAGTTAGGACAGAATAGAGCTAAGTGGAAATTAAGTTGTTTCTTATTTGTGGACTTGGACCCACATGTCAGCACGAGTTGGAATACTTCACCAGCTGAAGGAACACTGTTCCACTCACCCCTCTCACTTATCCACTCATTTGCAAACACCCTCTCTCTCTACCTCTCAAGAATAAGGAAGAACCCTAGAACTAGAGAGAGAAATGAATGAAGAGAGGATTGGAGGAGGAGAGGAGGAAGAAGAAGAGAAGCATGAGCACCTTCACATGGATTCCATCAACCTCTTCAACATAGTCATGGTGAGCTCAAGAGAGTAGCTCTCATTTTGTGGATTTTCCCTAAAGTGATTTATGTGTGGTTTTGGATGGAGTTTGGAGATGATGGAGACCTAGATGAAAGAAGAGTTAGATCTTCAATCTTCGGGCTATGGAGGCTCTTAATCTCAGAGCTAAGGATCTCTATCTCGATCTCAAGGTTTATCCCTTATCTCATGAGTTTTGGTTTAATCCCTAAGCCTTAAGCCACACTTAGTGAAACTAGCTAACAACCTAGCCATAGTGAGCCTAGTAAGCCACCTAAACTACCATAGGAATATTTGGCGCATGCAAGTTGCACAACTCCACTAATCTAAGCTTGAAGCCTAGGATTTCCTAAGAACAGGTTGTGTCGCCCATGTGCTGGAGTGTCCGTCAACCCGATGGAGTGTCCGTCAGCCCTTAGGAAACCACTATGGAACCTTAGCCCTCGTCAACTTAGCAACAACGGAGCGTCCGTGACACCACGTGGAGTGTCCGCCAACCCATGCAGAGAGCCATGTAAGTACCAGAGAGTACCCAACAGCACCACAGAGTATTCGTCACTCACAGCGGAGCATCTATTGAATTATAGGAATAAATACCCAGCAACTTGAGAGTACCCAGTTCATACTGGAGCGTCCGTCAGTTGATCAGACTATCCGATGTGGGTAGAGAACCCTAGAACTACCTAAGTCCCAGAACCTATCAGAGTCTCCGTTAACTCCACAGAGCGTCCGTCAATCAGTACGGAACCTACAACCAAGAGAGCTTAGTCATGCCCAAAGCAGTAGTAGAGCCACAGTTAGATGACTCTCCCTAAGTTCTAAAGTAGTAACCTAATCCTATCCACCCATGTTCCTCCTCACCGTTCCAATCGTCGATGAGTCTCTTAGTCGATCTCTCATATTCTTTTAGGACCGTCTCAAGTAAGGAACGTGCGTAAGTCTTAGTTGTCAGCCCCTAGATGTCTTAATGGCAACACCATCTAGCAAGCACCCCACTATTATGAACCCTACTTTGGATACTTATTAAGTTACATTATGAGTCATGCATTACATGTAGTCTTGGATAATGATCACCTTCACACTACACCTAGAGTAGCTTAATAATCTGTAGAAGCCTCTCACCTAAACAATGGGAATGGAAACGCTTAATGCTTATTGCTTAGTTGCTTGGGCAACGGTAGAAGTCGAGCATGAGAAGGGAACTCATACTCGTGCGTGTAGGATGCTACACCTGGATAATTAACTACTAAAACTAATGAGGGTACAACTTGACTTACCTAACTAATCTGGCTAAGGACTAATGTTCCTAATATGATAATCCTAATGATAACTTGGATATCTTGTGAAAGGTCCTTGTTGGTTTTGGTAATTGAGTGACAACCTAGGTGGACTAATTGTGTTTATGTGAGATACACAGGTGATTAGTCCACAGGTACATGTGTGTGAGCAACATATGCCATGAAGGTGAAAATGGCTTGGAGATGTTGCAAAGCTCACACATGTGATGATGAAGGAGCTTATTGCACATGAGACATGACATTGAGTCATGTGATCAAGGTGGAGAAGATTAAGACAAGACTTGGCTTGATGGACCGGTTGCAAGCGTGAAGGGCAAGTCGAAGGCTTTGGAGTGATGGACCGCGTGGCGGTGAAGCTTGAGCAAGACTTGGCGCCGATGGACGATGGCAACAGTGAAGAGCAAGTAGAGTCAAGATCGATGAACCAATATGATCATGTGATGATATGAAGTGGATCATATCATTGTTGATCGTGTTGGTGCATGTGTTGCATCAACATTAGAGGAGATGGAATGGAATGCGCAAGGCAAAGGTATAACCTAGGGCATTTCATTTCACCGGTCATAGGTGTGTAGAGAAGTTTATGACCGGGTTTAGGATAGATGGCCGTACTATCAAGAGGGGCAAACTTGTTTGCATATCGGTCATCTAGTGCCACTCGAGTGATCTAACTTTGCATTGTTGCTAGGATCGAGTGGCGTGGCAAGTTGAGTGGCTAACATCCTTTGGAAAATGATTGTGAAAATGCTAACACACTTACACATGGTGGTGTACACTTGGTGGTGTTGGCACATTTACAAAGGAGGTGGTGTTTGCAAGGGTGAGATGGGTTTGGGTCCCTCTCTCCCTCCCGCCGAGCTTGCGAGGCGGGATTCGGCGCTTTCGGGAAAATGGATTGCCTATTTTCTATTGCGCCGGATGCAAATTCTTGTGGTTGGCACATTGGACCAAGGGTGAAGAAGATAGAGGAGAAAGGAATTCGGTCTCACTGTTTAACAGTGACCGGACGCTGAGTCCGAAACGACCAGACGCTGAAGTGGTGCGTCCGGTCAGGCTGTCGGTCGGCACAGTGCTTAGGGTTAAGCACCGGACGCTGGGCTGTGTCCGGTCGAGTTGACCGGACGCGTCCGGTCATGCTCGGGAGCTTACTGGAAACGACCGGACGCTGAGGGTCCAGCGTCCGGTCAGTTGAAGTGCTGCGTCCGGTCGGCAGATGACCGTTGGGATCGGAAGATGACCGTTGAACGCAGGGGACACGTGGCGTGTATCGCGTGACCGGACGCTGAGGTCCAGCGTCCGGTCGATCGGACCGGAGCGTCCGGTCGGCCCGAGTTTTGCCCAGTGAAGGGGTAACGGCTCTATTTGCCCATGGGGTTATAAATAGAGGCCATGGCCGGCCTTGGGCCGGTAGCTGAGCACACTAGAGCCTTGGTGGCTTGTGTAGTAGTGCTTGGGAGCCCTCCATCTCACACATACATGATAGTGTTCATCCGATAGTGTGAGAGAGCGATTCTAGTGCGATTGCATCGTGAGGTTGCATCGAGTGGCACTAGGTGATCGTGTTGCAAGCCGGTGGTGCTTGTTACTCTTGGAGGTTGCCACCTCCTAGACGGCTTGGTGGTGGTCTCCGTCGAAGCCCGCAAGAAGATTGTGCGGAGCTCCGGAGAAGAGCTTGTGAGGGGTACTTGTGCTCGCCCCGCGGGAGCCGCGAAGAGCAACTCTAGTAAAGCGTGTCATTGAGCTACCCTCACTCAAGGGGTAGGTTCTTGCGGCGCCCGACGTGCGGGCTTAGCGGGTGATGCTAATTAGCCACCGAACCACCAAGTGAGCGGTCGACACAACGGGGACTAGCGTGTTGGCAAACACGTGAACCTCGGGAGAAAAATCATCGTGTCAACCTTATTCTTCCCGTTGGTTTGCATCCCCATTACACAAGCTTGCAATTACTTTTATACATATTAAGCTTGTGTAGTTGCTCTTGTAATTAGATAGCTTGTGTAGCTTGCTAATTACCTTCTAGCTTGTGTAGCATAGAAGTAGCTCCCTTGCGTGGCTAATTTGGTTTTAGTAACCTTGTTAGTCACATTGCTTAGTTTGTGTAGCTAAGTATTTGCGCTCTCTAATTAGGCATTAGTTGCCTTGTTATTGAGCATTGCTAGTGAGCTTAGTTAGCTTTGTGCTTTTGCTTACTAGCATGTGTAGGAGCTCCCTCATTGCATAAAGTACTAGTGGCATAGGTTTGTGTGACCTTGCTCCTAGAATTGGTTAGGAGAGCTCTAGCTAGCCTGGCACCTTAGTTGCATAATTAGTATCTTTGCAAGGTGCTAGTGAACATATATAGAGGGGTGTAGTCTTGGCTAGACCGATTGTTTTTATTCCGCACTTATATCGGTTAGCCGACGCGATTAATTTTAGAAAAGACTATTCACCCCCCTCTAGTCCGCCATCTTGACCCTTCATCTTGTTCATGCGAGGGGTAGGTCATCGTAAGTGTGGGATCTCAGACGACATAGCTCATAGAGCAATAAGGGCCATGCATTGGGATATGTAAGTCCGAGTAACCACCCGTACAGACCACATGTCATGGGTGGGGTCGATAAGCCAAGTAACTAATTGCGACTTGTTTATCCGTAAAACTAGCAAGGGGGTGGCGTTGGTCAGGAATGTCTAGGACATTGACCGGGAACCCATTCGAACCTTTCATCGGACATTCAGACCGGATTAGGGAAAGGTTGGAGACATGAGGCAACCCTTATCTCTGGTGCATGAGATATGGAGGTTAGTCCTGCTTCTCCGTGTGGGTACAGTTGTACACCTCTATAGAGTCTTGAAAGCCTAGAGTCCCTCGAGACAAAACTATTCGGTTGTTCTTACTGCTATTGCCTTGGTAAGGATCCATAAATACCACATATATTGAGAGACTTGAGAGAGTCATACAATGGAGAGCTTTGAGTTTTATTTTGAAAACCTATAAAAACTCTAGAATAATGGTTGAGCAAAGAATTTGAGACATAGTGCTTGACTTGATTGTTCTGTCTTTCAATTGCTCAAGACCCAAATGAAGGCTACAAGCCCTATGGTTAAAGGTAATATGGGTAAGTTTGAAAGTCAGATCGGTTTATTCTAAACCGGAGGAGAATTCTTGTTTGAACGCATATGTACTTTTGAGGAGTTGCTTCAATGTTTTCAAAACCCTTAAACTCTAGATCCATTTACTAAGTTTAGTTTTGCTAAGGGACTAGCAAAAGGTAAGCTTGGGGTAGTTGTTGACGGTAGTTAACAACCAACTTAAACCATCAATTAAACATGCATAAGGGCATAAATATAATCACCAATGAAGGTTTAGGGGTTTAAACTAATAAATTCTATAAGTTTTGGTGAATCTGTTTTTCCAGCAGGGTTTAATCAGAAAACCACCAAGGAGGACCTAATCGTTAAAGGAAAATACAGAATTCTGTCGTGGTACCTATGTGGTAAGACTCTAGAAGGGTCCAGAAGCCACGTCACCGAAGCGGAGGGCCACCCCCTGATAGGTGGGGCCACCTGGCCTGCAGGTGGGGCTGCCCGGCCCTCCCGGTCCCACCTATCAGCTAGCTTCATATGGCGGTCTCCCATCGCCTTTGAGGATGCATCTAGGCTATTGCTTAAGTTGGTTTGATCTAAGGGCTCATGTTGGACCCTCAGGGCTATATAATCCAGCCCTTGCCTCCCCCAAGAATCATAAGTCATCAAGTCCTTTGAGAAGACAGAAACCCTAATCTCCTCAGAGCTCTTCCTCCTCCATAGCATAGCTAGTTAGGATAGATCTAGAGGGAGACAAGCAGGACTTCGCTTGGATTCCCGATCTTGTCAAGAGTGTGGTTCAGTATAAACTTTGTACCCCTCTCTCTTTTATTTCTCCATTATTTTTATATGCTAGTTACAATTGTTATGATAATCTCAATATTCATCTTATTCATGTTCTTCATTATGATGTTCATCGTCTACTTTAATTATATGCTTAGTATAGCTAGTTTATCATTATGTTTATGCATAAGTTCATATAGCGCTCACTCCAAGGTACCATGGGTGGGTGGTCGACATTGTGTAAGCGTGGTGCTTATACGTTGTTTACCTATAGATACACTCTATATTCTGGGTCATGTGGTAGATCGCAGATGTGACACTCTCATGGAGTCCTTTGTAGTCTACTCCCCGAATATAGCCGCATGTAGGGTCTTGTTACAAAGGTACAATGAGCTCTACCCTCAATCTTCCTTAGTAATATCCCTTCTGTGTAGATATGAGATGATCTTAGCCATGATTACTAGGTGTAATTGCACTAATCAAATGTATGCTTTGATTTGTAATTAAGAATGACTTAGGAATTATTCCTCTAATATTCTACCTGACCATGCTAATGCCATAGAAAGGAGTGCTCTGAGTGACTTATCATTATCATTACATATCATATATACATATCTTATCTTATGACTTATCCCTATCGTGAGTAGAGTATTTGTTATGGTTTACTTTTCCTTCAATAATATAAGTTATCAATACATGTCCATGCTAGACCTTCTTAGTGTTAAAAATATAAATAACGATACCTAAAATACTCTCAGGTAAAATGCTACAAGGGTATATTATCTATGCGCTTGCGGATACTCTTTATTCATAGATTTATATAGTCACATACTTTAATAAAGATCTGCTTAGTGATATTCTAGTAGTAATACTATATAGTACCAACACATATCTCTGGCATCATCACTAGGGATGATAACCTAGTAAAGTTAGGAGATATAGGTTTATAATAGGTGGCTAAGTACTTCAACCAAGTGACATGTTAATAAATACCAATAAGCATTTCTAGGCTGTTGCTAGGGGTTAGGATTTAAACTTTGTTCTTAGTAGCAACGCTAAGAAATGTTAACGACCATTTTTGGCGTCGTTGCTGGGGAAGGTAGCTAGACAAAGGAAGTATTGATAAACTTATACTTATTGATGTGATCGAAATAACCATTGACCCCTACTCAAACAGGATTACCCTTGTTTTGTCTACTTTCATATCTTATGTAAGGTAATGTATGACTGGTTTTGACCTTCCGACAAACTACGTTGACAATCCAGAAGCATTACTTAAGAGAACTAGAGCTAAACTCAAGAAAGTTTCAGCTTTAGAGTCGAAAGACAACCATATAAGGCGAAGCTTAACACTAGAATTTGAAGCGATGGCTGACAGGACTCTCTATGAATCTCTGCTCCAACCACTGCCAACATCCGGACTGGACCCACAGTCAATGTGGGAGACAATGGATTCGAGCTCAAGCTGGCTCTCATCAATATGGTTCAAGCGAGCCAGTTTTGTGGAAAGGCACATGAAAATGCAAGTGCACATCTCCAACACATCCTAGAGATCTGTAGTACCTTCACCATCAAAGGAGTAACCCAGGATGCCATATGTCGGTGTTTTGAGTAAACACCAACTAGTAAATTTGTATTTGTTACGCATTGGGCCCGGATGGTGTGCTAAAAGACACAAGGTTTATACTGGTTTAGGCAAAATGTCCCTACGTCTAGTTTGCTGCTGCTGCTCATGTTATTAGCACTGAAAGGTTCATAGTAAGGGATACAAACGGTCGAGAGAGGGATGGGTCCCAAGTCTCTGATGGAAAGGTCGAACGGGTGCTGAGAGCTCTGTTGCTGCTCAGCTATGTGTTATGTGATGCATGGTGTGTTGAATTGATCCCTCCCTTATGGGGTGCCCTGCCCTCCCTTTTATAGATCAAGGGGGAGCAAGGATTATAGATGGGAGAAAGAAGAAAAACTAGAGGCAAAGAAAGTCCTTCGAAGGTGTCGGGTCTTCCTTTTCCTTTGATCTTATCCTGCTGACATGGTAGACAGTGCCCAGGGATAGCATGTTCACTGATCCTGATAGGGCCGTGCTCTGGCTTCGATCAGCAAGTGGTCACATCCCATCCCACTCCGGTGGGCGGTGCGGTGCGCCAGGGTGCCGAGCCATGACCCTATGGGGAGCAGATCACGTAGAGGCCCCACATTCATTACTCTAGATGACATGAGTTTTCTCCTGGACCATAGTGGTTGTCATATGTTTTTGTCAAGATTCATGTCCGAGGGCAAATGCCGGCGCCCATAACACTGTAGGACAAATATCGGTGCCCACAACACTATTTGGGCTCTGACATGCCTGGAAGGGCTTAAAACGCATGTCTGGTTATATCCTGATGGTACTTTCCTATAGGTGTGCAGGTTATGGTCATCGGTATTGCCATTGACTTGAGTGTCCCACCTTATCCGCGCACGTAGTTATGAAGGAGCAGCGCATAGACGTTGGGCTAGGCAGAGCCTGCCCTCGGATGTCGGGCGAGGCGGAACCTGCTCCCGGACGTCGGTCGAGGCAGAGCCTAGCCCTTGGACATTGGGTGAGGTGGAGCCATCCCTTGGACGTCGGGCGAGGCGGAACCTGCTCCTGGACATCGGGCGAGGCGGAGCCTGCCCTCGGATGTCAGTTGAGACGGGGCCTGCCCTCAGACATCGGGTGAGGCAGAGCCTACCCCTGGACATCGAGCAAGGCGGAGCCTAGCCCCTGGACATCGGGCGAGGCAGAGCCTACCCCTGGACATCAGGAGAGGTGGACCTAGCCCTCCATCATTGGGCGAGGTAGAGTCTGCTCCCAGACATCGGGTGAAGCGGAGTCCAACCCTTAGGGGTTGGGTGAGGCGGAGCCAGCCCTTGAACGTCAGGCGAGGCAGAGTCTGCCCCTAGATGTTGGGCAAGGTGGAGCCAGCCCTTAGGGGTTGGGCGAGGCGGAGCCAATCTTCGGTCGTTGGGCAAGAAGTGTAGTCGCGTTCTTGTCTGTTCGGAACCATCAACGTTTGATGGTTATTAGCTCCTCCTCTTTGGGTACCCTAGTATTTGGTCCCCAATAGTAGCCCCCAAGCCATCGAGTGATTCAGATAGAATCGCTCGGGGGGTATTTTGATTCGCTAGAGGGTGCGCGCGAGCGCACCTAACGGGTGTAGCCCCCGAGCCCTCGGGTGATTCAGATAGAATCGCCTAGGGAGTATTTCAATTCGCTAGAGGGGCTCGGGGGGTATTTCGATTCGCTAGAGGGTGCGCGCGAGCGCACCTGACGGGTGTAGCCCTCGAGCCCTCGGGTGATTCAGATAGAATCGCCCAGGGAGTATTTCAATTCGCTAGAGGGTACGCCCGAGCGCACCCATCGGGTGTAGCCCTCGAGCCCCCTTGTGATTCGGATAGAATCACCGAGGGGGGGGGGGTATTTTGATTCTCCAAAGGGTGCACGTGAGCGCACCCATCGGGTGTAGCCCCCGAGCGCCCGGCTAATTTGGATAAAATTGCCTGGGGGGTAATTCGGACACTTCATGGGTATGGCTATAAGATTTGGTGTTTGGATAATAGGATAGTTCGATTGGAGTCCCGATATCTCATTCATGGGGATCTAGCAAGAGTCAGCCTGGCTGAGACTCAATCGTAGGTCGATATGCTTGTGGCACTCGTGCACCTGGGTTTTGGCCGCTCATGGGCCCATCCTTCGTCATAAGGCTACCTTGGGATGGTCGTTGAAACCATTGATGGGCCAGTGCTCAAACTCCTAGGCCTAGGCGAGCTGGAGGAATGCTTTTTTGGCTCGTATCCTTCTGCTGGTAAAGAGTCCTAGTTTGCCCGGGAAGGCGAAATGTCCGGCGCAACTTTGGTGGGAAAGGATAAGGATTAGGGGCGTATATCCCACGTGGTGATGTGGTGGTGAATCATGATAGGCATGGAGATCCAGACGGATGGTTGCCTTCCTTGGATGCATCACCCCTATAAAACCAAAGGGTTCTTCCCTAGGGTTTTGTACATTACCTCCTTGCCTTTGCATCTACAACCTCCACCGCCAATGGCCTAAGCCTCCCAAATCCGCACCACAGCTGCCGTCAAGTTCGCATCCATCCACCCCAATTGTTTAATGGAGCCATGGTGTAGATCTGATGTCACCCTCTAGCGCCTAGAGGGCCTCATCCGCCATGGCCTTCTTTGCGCGTGGACCACCACTGAGAAGTGGTGGCTGCTCGGCAATGAGGATGCCCCGTCATCGTCTGAAGGCTACATTGTGTCCTTCGCTCACTTCCATGAGTGGGGATTCGCCACCCCCACCCACAAGTTTCTTCAGGGGTTGCTGCATTACTATAATGTGGAGCCGCAACACCTTACTCCCAATGGGATCCAACACATTGCGATGTTCATTGCCCTATGTGAGGGGTTCCTAGGGATTAGTCCCCACTTTGACCTATGGCGGCACTTCTTCATCGTCACCCTCCTGAAGAAATGGGAGAAGAAGCATGAGCTGAGCGTGCCGATGGGATGCGTCAGCATTCAGCTCCACAACAACTGGGTAAATGAATACCCACCGATGCGTCCATCGACCTCCAACAAGGGGTGGCATTCGCATTGGTTCTACGTCAAGGACGACGCAGCCGCCCCCTTGCTAGCGTTCATCAGGCGCCTCATCGAAGAGGTCCCAGAATCATGGAGGAAGTGGGGGGTCCTAGATAAAGACAAGAAGAAAATCTAGGACCATCTCACTGCCATCCGCATCCTAAAGGAGAGGGGCGTGAAGGGGTCGGGGATCATTGGTGCCTACCACATGCGGAGAGTGGCACCGCTGATGAGACGCGCGCTTCCCCTGGACATGATGGCACCTGGGGTGGCGCTTGACTGGACGACGCTCGCCAAGGGAGCACCCTCCCCTTCTGAAGTGGTGCATCATATCAAGGAGGCGATGGAGCCTTTATGGGATGATGCTGGTGCCGCTCTTGATTGTGTATCCGGTGCCAGGGCATCCCCCAATGTGGCCAGAACTGGGGTACATTGACTTCATAAGTTCTCTTTCCCCGTGCCTCCTTTTTAATTGTACTCCCAACCCCTTGATGCTGATATTGAGATAGCGGGACCAGCCAAAGAGACTCATCTTTATGGATCGCTTGGCCCTGCTGCTGAAGGACCCACTCGTGGTGGTGGCGAATTGCACCACTACCGAGTGGCAGAAGAAGACGAAGGAGGTTGAGAGGAAGAAGAAGCAACAGAAGATGTTGGCACGGGAGCAAGGAGAGGAGACAGACAGTGATGATGATGACGATGACGATGACGATGACCAGGTAGTTGCCGACATTGAGTGCGATGACCCGGCGAGTGAGGATATGCTAGTAGGTATCCACTCGTCCGTGCAGGGGCCTTTCTCGTTCCACGTGGGGGAAAGCGCGTCCGTAGGGCCAGCAGAGATGGGCCAAACCGTCAGCCTACCCAAGAGATAGTAGGAGCGGGTGGGTTTACCGTCATGCCCGAGGTACCAGCGCAAGGGGGTGGCCCCGCAGCCACACCTTAAGAGCCATCAGGGGCGGATGGATCTATCGGTGCGTCTAAGGTGTCGGTGGAGGGGGCGGCTCTGCTGCCGTGCCCCCAGACGCAAGGGAGGTAGGCCCCTTTGCCCAGGAGCAAGGGGGGCTTGAAATGGTCCTGCCCCAATGAGGCGGAGCAGAGGCCCGAGGGTTCGTCCCCCAAATGTTTCCACCTCCCGACAGCGCCAGCGTAAGTGCGATGACCCAGCGAGCGAGGATACTCTAATAGGTATCCACTCGTTCATGCAGGGACTTTCCCGTTCCACGTAGGGGAAAGCACATCTGCGGGGCCGGCGAAGATGGGCTGAACCATCGGCCTGCCCTAGGAGATAGCAGGAGCGGGCGGATCTACCGCCGTGCCTGAGGTGCTGATGCAGGGGGGCGGCCTCGCTGGCACACCTCAAGAGCTATCAGGGGTGGGTGGATCTGTCACCATGCCCGAGGTGTCGGTGGAGGGGGACGGCACTACTGCCGTGCCCCCGAACACAAGGGAGGTGGTCCCTCTACCTAGGAATAAGGGGTAGGCTCAAAATATTCCTGCCCCAACGAGGCAGAGTAGAGGCCTACGGGTTCATCCCCTAAATGTCTCCACCGCCCAACAGCGCCAGCGTAAGTCACCAGCTGATAAGTACTGAACTATTTCAGTATGGGAGTTGGCCCGATCTTCACGACAGTAGGCCACGATCAAGATAACTTACAACAAGGCAGCGGGGATAAAAGGGTAACTTGCTGAAGAACAGTGGAGTAACTAGCTTTATACCTAGCCAAGGTTAGATGCGACCAAGCGACGGGGAGAGAGGCACCGAAACCACGAAGACTTCAACTCGATCTCCAAACAACCGTAGAACCACAACCGGAGCTAATCCACATAAGGTGGGGCAGCCGTACTGGAACCCACAAGCACGAACTAGTGGATCCCAGAGGGATCTCTTCACAAGTCCAGGAAGAACAAGGAAGAACAAGGGTTTGAGTAAGCACTCGGCAGCTCGGCTGCAATATCACTTGAATTATCAAATTAAAAAAAGTCCTTTTTCTAGTAGCCTAGAGGTGGTATTTATACTATGATAAGTCTCTAAGATAGATGTGAACTGAAGAAGCCACGTTGGGAGGTGGAAGGTCAACTGACTAGAGCATTTACGAGGTGGTCTTCAGTTCCCGCGCGTCTTCTAGGCTTCTGTGCAGTCTTCAATATTTTGGTCATAACTCCTTCCTGAGAAGTCCAAATGATGAGCCGTTGGATGCGTTGGAAAGCTAACTTCATCATCTTTCCAACCATGTATGCTATGCACCACGAATTGTTGTAGAATGATACAGTTTTGCACAGGATCTTTAGCTTCATGCAGACTATTGAGCTTCGGAGCAGTCTTTACTAAAACTGGTCGGACGCCACGCTGGACACTCCAAACTGGTCGGCCATGACAGCATTGGAAACTAGGCTTCAAGATCTCTCCAACAAGTGCTCATTCACATTCATAGCTTTTGGGAGACAAAAGATATGACTGTTTCTTCTGGATGGTTCTGTCATGCTGGGTTGACTCGAACGTAGCTCTTCTTTCTAATCCATCCTTGATGTATCCTTGTCTTCCTCCTCGGAGAACCTGAGTAATAACAACATGCACGACTTAGGTAGCTCGAAATTACCATCAATGTTTAATTGAAATTCACAAAGTAGCGCATGCACCTCTTGTTGTATATTTTTGGCGTGGCTATGGGTGATTGGTCCAGTAGGGACTTGGAGTGGTGTCGTGGTCGGGGAAGTAGCTGGTGGTGAGGTCAACGAGGTCGGTGAGCTGGTCAGAGAGGTTGCCGATGAGGTAGACGAGGTCGGTGAGGTGGTCGAAGAGGTCACCGAGGTCCCCGACACTGGCATGGTCACATCATCCTCCCCCCTTGGAAAAGAGTCGTCCTCGACTCTTCCAATCCAAAGAATGGAGAGAGGTTGGCCACATTAAAACTGGTGCTCACACCATAAGTACTAGGCAGATCAATTTCATAAGTGTTGTCGTTGATCTTGCATAGCACTTTGAATGGACCATCAGCTCGGGCTTGCAACTTGCTTTTGCGTTGTTCAGGAAATCTGTCCTTACGTAGATGCACCCAAACCAAGTCTCCTGGTTCAAATAACACCTTCTTTCGACCTTTATTGGCATGCTTCTCATACATCCTGGTCATCTTTTCAATGTTTGTCCAAGCTCTATCATGAAGGTTCTTGACAAACTCGGCTCGCTTGCTTGCATCGAAGTTTACACGTTCCTGCATAGGTAAAGGCAAAAGATCTATGGGAGTAGTGGGTTTGAACCCATATACAATTTCAAATGGACAAAATTTAGTGGTCGAGTGTACTGCCCTGTTGTATGCAAACTCGACATGTGGCAAACTTTCTTCCCAAAGTTTCAAGTTCTTCTTGAGGATAGCTCGCAGTAGCATTGATAGAGTATGGTTCACAACTTCAGTTTGTCCATCCGTTTGTGGATGACACGTTGTAGAGAATAGCAACCGTGTTCCAAGTTTTCCCCACAAAGTTTTCCAAAAGTAACTCAAAAATTTGGTGTCACGATCAGAAACAATGGTTCATGGCACTGCATGTAGTCGTACAATTTCTTTGAAAAACAATTCAGCGATATGTGAAGCATCATCGCTCTTGTGGCATGGGATAAAATGTGCCATTTTGCTAAAATGATCAACCACAACAAAGATGGAATCCCTTCCCCGCTTGGTTCGAGGTAAACCAAGAACAAAATCCATGGAGATATCTTCCCAAGGCACACTAGGGATAGGCAGAGGAGTGTATAATCCATGAGGGTTCACACGAGACTTAGCTTTGTGGCATGATTCACAGCGAAGAACATGTCTCTCCACATCTCTTCTCATCTTTGGCCAAAAGAAGTGGTCGGTAAGGACTTGTTCTGTCTTCTTGGTGCTGAAATGGCCCATGAGTCCTCCTGCATGGGCTTCCTGCACAATTAAAATTCGAACAGAGCAATCTGGAATACAGAGTTTGTTAGCTCAAAACAAAAACCCATTATGCACATGAAATTTTTTCCATCCTTTGCCATCTCGGCACTTGGAATATGGTTCAGCAAAATATGAATCAGTTGTATATAAATCATTTATGCTTTCTAATCCAAGAATTTTAGCGTCAAGTTGGGTGAGCAAAGTGTGACGTTGAGACAAAGCATCTGCTACAATATTCTCTTTTCCTTTCTTGTACTTGACAATATAGGGAAATGATTCAATGAATTCACACCATTTTGCATGCCTTCTATTCAGTTTTAGTTATCCTTTAAGGTGTTTCAATGATTCATGATCTGAATGTATCACAAATTCCTTAGGAAAAAGGTAATGTTGCCAAGTTTCCAAACTCCGAACAAGAGCATATAACTCTTTATCATAAACTGAATAATTTAGAGTTGGACCACTTAACTTTTCACTGAAGTATGCAATTGGCCTTCGTCCTTGCATGAGCACACCTCCAATCCCAACTCCACTTGCATCACATTCTATTTCAAATGTCTTACCAAAATCTGGGAGTGCAAGGACTGGGGCTATTGTTAACTTCATCTTCAATTCTTCAAATGCCTTCTGTTGTGCTTCTCCCCACTTGAAAAGTACTTCTTTCTTTGTCAGCTCATTGATTGGTGCAGCAATAGTGCTAAAATCCTTCACGAACCGCCGATAGAAACCAGCAAGTCCAAGGAAGCTTCTTACTTGGCTCACGTTCTATGGAGGCGTCCAGTCCCGTACAGCCTTGATCTTTTCTTCATCTACCTCCACTCCTTGTCCTATAACAACAAATCCAAGAAAGACTACCTTGTCGGTGCAAAAGGTGCACTTCTCAAGGTTAGCATACGATTTCTATTCACGTAGGACAGCAAGCACACATTGGATATGTTCAACATGTTCATCAAGAGACTTGCTGTAAATTAAGATGTCATCAAAGTAAACGACAACAAACTTGTCAATGAAAGCTCTAAGCACATGATTCATCAATCTCATAAATGTACTTGATGCATCGGTTAACCTAAAAGGCATTACCAACCATTCATACAACCCAAATTTTGTTTTAAAAGCTGTTTTCCATTCATCTCCTTCTTTCATGCGAATCCGGTGATATCCACTTCTTAAATCAATTTTAGTGAATATGATAGCACCACTAAGTTCATCAAGCATATCATCCAGTCGAGGGATGGGGTGTCTATACCTTATGGTAATGTTATTTATTGCTCGGCAATCCACACACATCCGCCAAGACCCATCTTTCTTAGGAACTAAAAGGACAGGAACAACACAAGGTGACAGACTTTCTTGTACATACCCCTTTCTCATCAATTCTTTCACTTGTCGCTGAATCTCCTTGGTTTCTTCTGGGTTGGTGCGGTAGGCAACACGGTTTGGGATTGAAGCACCGGTCACAAGATCAATTTGATGTTCGATTCCTCTCTTTGGTGGTAGTCCTGGTGGCACTTCATCCTGAAAGACATCCTCATATTCCTGTAACACATCAAAGACAACACTTGGCAGGGTAGAGGGTAAGTTGTTAGTAGAAAGAAGAGTGTCCTTGTATAGGAGTACGAAGAACATGGCATTAGGTTCACTCAATTCTTTTAGATCCCCTTTCCTAGCCATCATAACTAAACCCTGTTTTCTCGGTGTCTTGGTTCTTTGAGGCTGTGGGGTTTTATTTGGCTTTGGAATCTCTCCCTCACTATTTTTGTGGGTCACTCGCAGGTGGTTCTCGCTCTCTCACTGTTTTTTCTTAAGATCATCCTTTAAAATTTCCTCCAGTGTTAAAGGAAGCAAAGAAATTCGCTCTCCTTTGTACATGAAAGATAGCTTGTTGGTTCTTCCAAAGATCTGAACATCATGATCAAATAACCATGGCCTCCCTAGCAGCAGCTGGCATGCTTGCATAGGCACCACATCACATTCCACCTGATCATTATACTTCCCAACAGAGAAGGGTACAGTCACCACATGATTAACATGCAGCACACCGCAGTCGTTGAGCCATTGCATCTTGTATGGAGAAGGGTGGCACCGCTATTTCAGTCCCAATCTTTCAACTAACTCTTGACTTGCAATATTATTGCAACTACCATTGTCAACAATGATTCGGCACAACTTGTCCTTGATCATGCCCCGGGTGTGAAAAAGATTGTGCTGCTGATTATTCTCTTCTTGGACAGCAGTAACACTAAGCACTCGGTGAGAAATGAAGCAATTATTGTCTCCATCATCGGTTGAATTTCATCACCTTCATCTTGCATAATTTCTTCATCATATATTGGAGCTTCTTCCTCAGGTTCGCTTTCAGATTCCCATTCACCTTGCTCATTTATAATCATGGTCCTTTGACTAGGACATTGAGCAGCAATATGTCCTCGACCTTGGCACTTGTGACAAACAATGCCTCGGGTATGGGAAGAAGAAGTAGCAGCTGATGCAATAGAAGGGGTTGCTGTGCTTGTAGTAGGACATCGCTGTTCTTGCTGAATTGTAGGTGAAGAAGCAGTAGAAACCATTGTCTTTACAGCACCAATGGATGGAGAAGGCCTAGTAGCAACTCCTTGTGATCTTACCCCACCAACAGAGGTACCGGGCTGCTGCCGATGCCATGGGGCTGAAATTGATTGGCTCCCATAAGACCTTCTTCGTCCCTCTTGCTGAATTTTCCTCTCGGTGCGCATAGATTAATCAACAAGGTCTTGCAAATTATGATATGGAAACATCTCAACAAAACCTGAAATTTCTTCATTGAGACCATTCAAAAATCTTGCCATTTTTTACTCTTCATCTTCTCTAATTCCAGATCTCACCAAGAGTAACTCCATGTCCTTGAAGTAGTCATCAACAGATTTTGATCCTTGTCTCAATGTTTGTAACCTATTACAGAGGTCACGCTGATAGCTTGATGGCACAAAGTGTCTTCTCATCACTCTCTTCATCTCAGCCCATGTGTTGATATGATCACGTCCCAACACACGTTGATTTTCTTGAACCTGGTTCCATCATGTGAGAGCGTAACCTAAAAACTCAACAGAAGCAAGGTTGACATGCCTCTAATCAGAAAGATTATGCACTCTAAAAATCTGATCACATTGCTCCTCCCATTCAGGATAAGCATCAGCATTTTCTTTCCCTAAAAATTTTGGGACACTTAACTTTACACGAGCAATGCTATCTGGATCATCTCTATTGTGACGACCATGATGATTTTCCCCATCATGACTGGCACCACGACGATGTTCATGTGGCTGTCCAAAACGCCCATGGTGACCAAAAGGATTTTCATTATCATCAAATCCCGCCTCATACTCATCATGAACCTCATCTTCATCATCAAAATGTACATGACGATCACGTCCACGCCCTCCTCCACGCTGATGATCAAATTTAGCACGCCGTCCACCACCGCGCTGATCAAAATCAGCACATCGCCCTCCACCATGACCACCACAACCATTGCCATCGTTGCCATGAAATCCAGCACCCAAACCAGAATTTTCATCAACAAATTCTTCACGGTGATTGTCTTCATGTTGATGTTGTGGACCTCGACCACCCGCTGTAGGAAGGCGTTCGTTGAACATCCTCTCCATCGCCTCCAAGAGCGAGTTGGCCATTTGGCGTAGCTCTACCCGTGCAATAGGGGGTTCTTCATCTCCGTGGTTCCCACCATGAACACTCAAATTGGATCCTGCCATGTTAGACTAGTTGCAAGAAAAAGTGGAATAGGTAAATTTGTGGAAACACTCGATCTCTCCTCTTACTTACCCAAGTTCTTTCCTGATCTCAAGGACCGTGACGGTGCTGGTGTGGTAGCTTCAACGGAGGTGGTAGAGAGGTCATAAGGATTACGAATCGAACGTCCCAGTTCAGGTTTTGGTGGAGCTATAGGTGGCTAACAAGGAGGACTACGGTACTGCCAACCGAATGGTTTGATGTGCTCAAAGATACGATGTTGCTGCTAACAAGATTACCACCAACTCAAATATGTAAACTGAAATTTTTAGCAAGACACCGCAACACAGATCCTTCAAATTCTTTTCACTTCTCTTTTTTTTTTGAAACTAATCTTTCTTTCTTTCTTTCTTTCTTTTTTTTGATCTATTTTTTATAACACTGACAGCGGTAACGAATGAAACAACTCAATTTTTATATAAACGGTGGTGACTAGCAACTCGATGAACACAAAACACAACGTAATAGTACCATGAAATGGTTACAGGTATTTTTTTGTGTGGCTTTGGACTATAGAATATGAATAAACTCAAATATATGAAGTAGATTAAACATGGATAACGATGTGGATGACGGCAAGACCTACCGTGTCAATCCGAGTTCTAATACCAGATGATAAGTACTAAACTATTTCAGTACGGGAGTTGGCCCAATCTTCACGACAGTAGGTCATGATCAAGATAACTTGCAACAAGGAAGTGGGGATAAAAGGGTAACTTGCTGAAGAACAGTGGAGTAACTAGCTTTATACCTGGCCAAGGTTGGATGCGACCAAGCGACGGGGAGAGAGACACCGAAACCACGAAGACTTCGACTCGATCTCCAAACGACCACAGAACCACAACCAGAGCTAATCCACATAAGGCGGGGCAGCCGTACTAGAACCCGCAAGCACGAACTAGTGGATCCTAGAGGGATCTCTTCACAAGTCTAGGAAGAACAAGGGTTTGAGTAAGCACTCGGTAGCTCGGCTGCAATATCACTTGAATTATCAAATAAAAAAGTCCTTTTTCTAGTAGCCTAGAGGTGGTATTTATACTATGAGAAGTCTCTAAGATAGATGTGAACTGAAGAAGCCATGTTGGGAGGTGGAAGGTCAACTGGCTAGAGCATTTATGAGGTGGTCTTTAGTTCCCATGCGTCTTCTGGGCTTCTTTGCAGTCTTCAATATTTTGGTCATAACGCCTTCCTAGGAAGTCCAAATGATGAACTGTTGGATGCATTGGAAAGCTAACTTCATCATCTTTCCAACCATGTATGCTATGCACCATGAATTATTGTAGAATGGTATAGTTTTGCACGGGATCTTTAGCTTCATGCAGACTATTGAGCTTCGGAGCAGTCTTCACTAAAACTGGTCGGACACCACACTAGACACTCCAAACTGGTCGGCCATGACAGCATTGGAAACTAGGCTTCAAGATCTCTCCAATAAGTGCTCATTCACCTTCATAGCTTTTGGGAGACAAAAGATATGACTGTTTCTTCTGGATGGTTCTGTCATGCTGGGTTGACTCGAACGTAACTCTTCTTTCTGATCCATCCTTGATGTATCCTTGTCTTCCTCCTCGGAGAACCTGAGTAATAACAACATGCACAACTTAGGTAGCTCGAAATTACCATCAATGTTTAATTGGAATTCACAAAGTAGCGCGTGCAGCTCTTGTATCTTTTTGGCGCGGCTACGAGTGATTGGTCCAGTAGGGACTTGGAGTGGTGTCGTGGTCGGGGAAGCAGCTGGTGAGGTCAATGAGGTCGGTGAGGTGGTCGGAGGGGTCACCGATGAGGTAGACAAGGTCGGTGAGGTGGTCAGAGAGGTCGCTGATGTGGTAGACGAGGTCGGTGAGGTGGTCGGAGAGGTCACCAAGGTCCCCGACGCTGGCGTGGTCACATCACCAGCTTCTCTATTTTCTCTGTTTTCTCTATTTTTGCCTATTGTCATCGTGACTCACGCCATTTGTTTCTTCTGCAGCGTCGGGAGATGGGTCAAATGGGGCACTTATTTAGCACTGGCGCCTAAGAAGAGCATCGCCATTTAGGCAAGGCAAGGGCCGTCGCCTGACGTCGCTCCTGTTTCGGGTGAGAGCAGAGCCGGCGTCACAGCCTCATCAGCCGATCGGGCACCGCCCACGGCGGTGCTCGTGCCCTCGATGGGTCAAGCAGTCAGCAAGGCTGAGGGAGCACCCTCGGAGGTCACCGAGCAAATGGCTATGGAAGCAATTTCGCTGCTGACGTCGGAACAGGCAGATCTGCCGGCCACACTCATTGTGTCGACCACGGTGAGCGTGGCGTAGCTGGATGAGGTCCTGCCAATGGAGGTAGAGGTGATGGTGGCTATGATGGATGGGTCATAGACGGAAGCTATGGTGGTAGCACCTGAGGTAGCGGCGCTTCCCATGCTACCAGCGGCCCTAGAGATGACGCCCACCGTGGGTAGGACGGAGGGGGTCATGGCCGAGGGACCCCAGGACACCATGGTGGTTGCCGAAGAGACTGGTAGGGAGTTGTCCCTAGTCCTGACATCGAAGGGCCACCACCCTCCCATGCAGGATGAGCCCCTGCTCCAGTGGATGAGTCCGTGGGACTCATCGTCAAAACTCTTCACCCTCGATGATGCCGCCGAGGGCGTGGTGCGGGAGAGGCTCAATGAGGGAATCACGGCCATGCTGGACGCTCTGAACCAGGCTAGGGGCGCTGTGCAAGATGTCATTGTTCCCACCTGGCTGGGTATTCACTTAGTCTTAACTCTCGCCCTCCTCTTTTTTTCTCTATTTTTGTGTTCTGACCACCGTCTTTTTTCAGTCTGTTATTGCTCACAACCGGGAGAAATCCTGGTTCCTTCATGAACATAAGGAGGACTGGGACTACCTCATCAATGAGGCATGACTGCATAGGGATGTGACCGCCTAGCTCCAATGGAGGGTGGCCGAGCTGACTCCCTTGGTCGACGAGGTGGCCAGTCTCTGGCTGCGGGAGGCCGAGGCCTGTCAGCAGGAGGAGGAACCAAGAAGGCGTTCGAGCTCTCGGTGAGGGTGCGGTAGGATGAGGAGGAGGCTGCTAGAGTGTGGAAGGAGCAGGATGAGCTGCTTTAGTGGGATGTCGAGACCCGCCAGCGGATCATCGACCTCCTAGCTGAGGCAGAGAAGGAGCAGGATCTCAGGCTAGGAGCTAAGGAGAGGTCTGCGGCCCTAGAGTAGATGGCGAAGCTGGATGCCGAGGCAGTCTCCCGGCTACGCTTGGAGCGAGACGAGCTATGCCATACTACGGAGAGGCTCTGCTCGGAGCATGGCGTCGCCCGCAGGGAGCGTGACCAGGCCAAACGAGAGCACGACAAGGCGCAACAGAGGATCAGCTCCCTCCAGGCTGAGCTTGGAACCACGAAAGCCTAGAAGCTAGAGGCTGAGGGCCCCACTACTAGACTAGCCTTGGATCTCGCCGAGGCAAGGAGTCTTCTTCAGGTAGAGAGCGACGAGCTCGATGTCTTGAAGGTTGCCCTTGGTGTAATCTGTGATGACCTATAGGTGTTGCAGGCAGAGGGGGCTAGCTCGCTTATGGCCCGTATCATAGATATCACGGTGCGGGTGCATTAGCTGGAGAAGGAAGCACTTTGCTCAGGGATCACCCAAGCCTTCGCCATCGCCCGCTCGCATTACAATGAAAGCATCGACTTAGAGGCGATGAGCCTTGGTTTCATGCCTGGCTACAAAGCCTCTGAGTTAGATGAGATAGAAGCAGCGGTGACTCCTCTTATGGCAACCCTAGTGAGCAAAGTTGAAGACATGGTTCTCCCCTGGAGGGGGTAGTTAGTCAAATAGGTCTGATGGACACTGTTTTTAATCTGTGGACAAGTGTCGACACTTTTCTATCTCAAGAACAGATTCATAATTTCATTTCGTTAAACAAATTCGTAGTTTGATTAAACTTTTTTCTTCCCTTTTTGTTTTCGAAAAAGGGGCTCATGCAATCCGACCCTTCCGTTCATTAAGACCGTAGGCCCCTAGGTGTAGAAGAGGGAAACTTTGAATATGCTAGTGAGCAAAGTTACTGTAGCCATCGAGACATGGGTTCTTTGCAGTCTGACCAGGCACGCTCGGTTATTTGTTCCCACAAACCTTGCCACTAATTTTAACATAAGGAAGAGGTCCGACGCAGTGACTGTTATGAAAAAAGGAGGTATTTATACCTTTATCAGCCCCTGAGTGAGATCCGACCCCTTTCGATTGTTGGGGTCAAATGTCACTAAAGACCGAAGAGGGGATAGCAAAACTACTTTCATACTCACATGTCCCCCTTCCTTAGGATTTTAGCTATCATGGCGCTTGGTCCCACACATGGCGGGGATTCGGTCAAGGGTCAGCTTGTTTTTGTGACCATTGTCCCATCCGCGGTTTCTGCAACCAAAGGGGTTGAGGCAACGTCACTTGCCTCGGTGGCTCGAGTGACGCGCTTGATGAGCTCGCTAACGGGCATGTTCGAACGGAATCTGATCCTATCGCTCGTGACAGGATCAGCAAAGCCCTCGTGTGGCATTCCATTGCTCCTTAATCCGCCTTCCAATAGATTCCAACTCAATGGGGATTCTATGGGCTCGGCTAGAATCTATGTAACACCCTAGGTGTTAGGCTTGCATAATTGCACTTGCAATGCATGAGCATAAGCATCAAGCATTCCTATATGAGCTTTCACTTATGAAATATGCAATTGAAACATGTGAAACATGACTTGTTATTTTAGGTTTTCCCTATGTGTACGCTTATGATCATGTGCGATTGAGTGCATGTGGTTGATGTTGGTCACTAAAATACCTTAGATACACTTAGGATGCCTATTGGAACAATGTTCATGTGGATCACTTCACCTAATTAAGCTCCTAAGTGATGATATGCTTAGTTTGACCTAGGATTTAAATGTGATCAATGTATGAAATGATTGTGGAACCTTAAGAATGCTTCTAACTTGTTTAGAAATGTCACTAGGAACTACTTTGGTATTCATGACTAAAGCTAGTTTGGTCTCTAAGTCATACCTGTAGTGTAAAGTACCAATTTCATGTGGTATGTTTGACTGGAGTTGAATTGCATTTTAGAAACTTTGCATGGATGTGCACCCTAAAACAAAGTTGTAGTACTTGAGGAATGTAACAACTTTTATTTTTGGTTTATAGGCTAGTTCAGCTCCTAACATGCTTGAATTTGGATCACAAAGGTCAATGTAGTGCGGTTTGAAAACTTGGAAATATTTATGTCTTTCAACGCTTTTCAGTTTTTGTGTAGTGTACTTTGGTGCCTCATAGTTTGAAAACCGTGGAGTTTTAGATGATGTTCATATTGGCAATGTTGGAGATTACCTGTATCTCTACCACTTTGATTAATGTATCTCTCGCTAATTCGAGTCGGTTTGAGAGTTTGAAGGATCCAAAGATTGAGTTTCAACTTGTATTTTTGAGGTGGTATTTGATCAGTTCATCCAGTTTGGAAATTTTGAACGTGGCTGACCTGTTCAGAAGCTTGCTGCCACGTGGCCTCGCGTGCTCGCTGTCCGTTCACCACGTCGCCGTCGCGTGTCGCCTTAGTGAAGCCGAGACCGAGCCCTGTCCCCCTGCCCTCTCCATTCCCACTCCCTCACTCGCCTTCTGGAGCCTGCTCACGCTGAGCACGGTCGTGCTTGCCATGGCCACCATGGCTGGGTGGAGCTCCTTGCCGCCACCGCTGTTCCCTGCCCCCATGCTTTACGCTCCTAGCCAGCACCACCACCACCTCCTCGTGGTTTCCCCAAACCTATACCACCTGTCCCCGGCCTCGCTACCGCCGTGCAGCCACCCGCTGCGACCGCCGTGCATGTGGCCAGGCCGCCTTGGACCGTCTCCAGCTGGGCTGAGGATCTCAGTGGGTGCTCAAGACTCCCTTGGTCCTTCCCCGCCACTCAATCACCGCTGACGTAGCTCCTCCGGCCGACAACAGCAAGGCCTGGCGTGCTCCTCTGTTTTGACCGCGTGAAGGGCTTCGCACAGAAATTCGAAGAAAGGTGAGGGTCAATATGCAAACCGTAGACTCATTTGAATAGTGTTGAGAAGGGCTGGTTAGCTAGCATTTAATTTTTGTTTTCCGCAGCGACCCCGATGCAAGATTTACATTCCTTTTCTTTGGTTTTTATAGATTTAAATGATCAACTTTGAAAATTCACAGTAATTAGTAGAAAAATCGTAAAATAGTAAATGAGGATTTTTTAGAATCCTTGTGAAATTATATATGCAGTAGATCTATAATATGGCAGTATTTAGTTTAAAGTTTTTGCTATAAAAATCAATATATGCAGTTAGGTTTTTAATCCTAGTTGTGTCTTGTCTTTTTCATAACTACTGTTGTTGTGCTAAAATAAATCTGAAATTTTTTTGGATTGCTACTAAGGTGATGGTTGATGTCTGGTAAGAATTTAAGGAGTTTAGGTTTGATGGTTTAAGAGTTATAAAAATTACAAATGCCCTATGTTGCTTTGCTCCTATTCGGAATAGGCCTGCATGATCGAATTAATTGGCTTAGTTAAGTTATGAATCATGTCTTTATAATAATACATGAGTTTTAGTACATTTCTTAATATTTTCAAAAAGATAAATATCAGGATTTTTAGTTAAGTAGATCTTGAGTTATGGTTGCTTAAATCTCTATGGTTGTTTCTACCCAAATCCAGATAGGGTTGCCTTGTTGGTACTGTGGGGCCTTTTTAATAGTAGAATTAGCTTTAGGTGTTTATAACAAAGTTGTTTATAATTTTCTAAGATTAGAACCACATTTATTGGACATGTAGAACTCTAGTTATAGCTGTTTAAAGTGGTATGTCAGATTCTGTCCATGTTTTGGACAAAGATGAAATTATTAGAATAATTGACCTTGTTCACTATAGAATCATCTTAAGATGATAATAATAGAGTTGTAGGTAACTTCATAAGATTTTCAAAAGGTTATGATTCATGTTTGTTGGAGGTCTAGAACTCCAGTTATGCTTCTCTAAAGTTCCTATTAGTTTTCTGTACCACTGCTGTTGGGCTGCATGTGCAGTTTTGCTTGTGCAATTATTTTCATGGTGTAAATGATGTTTGCTGTGGTTGTGGTGAATACCAAAGTTGTAGATAACTTCATAATATAGCTTGTGTTAAATGTTCATGATCATAGTCCTGATAATTTAGGAGTTATGAATTTGATAAATGATCTATCATGTGTGGTCTATGCTCTATGCAGATTTAAAGAATTGCATAGTTTGACCTAGTTAAGTATGAAATCATGTCTTAGTGAGAATATAAGAGTTATAGTTCTTTCCTTAATATTTCCAAATGATCCTATATCACCCCTTTTGGTGGTCTAAAGCTCTAGTTATATGCTTGTGAAGTTGCATGGCAGAATCTATCCGAGTCTGGACAGAGGTGCACAATTGTGCTTGATTGACCTTGTTGATTGTGGAATCACCTTGTGATGATAATAAACATATTTTAGATAATTTAATAATATTTCTATAAAGTTAAGGTTCATGCTTATTTGATGTCTATAACTCTAGTTATGCCGTTTTAAAACTACTACTACTTTTCTGACCTGGTTAGCTTTGGAATAAGCTTTTGGTGATAATAACAATGTTGTAGGAAATTTTATTAGCTTTCCAGAAATTCTAGGATCACCTTCTTTGGATGTTTGGATCTCCAGTTATGGGTAAAACAAGTGTTATCTGTGCTGCTGTCCAAATTCTGTGTTGTGCTTACAAGGTGATTGCTTTCACTTTGCATTGCCTTATGTGTTGCTAAGTGTAACTCATGCCTTTCATGGTGTTAAATTAAGTTACCTAAGATCTTAAATTATGATAGATGTTTTCAATGGAATAGCTTAACTCAAGTTATCTTATGTACCATGCTTGATATGCTTACTATCTTTCTATAATAGATTATGTGATGCATCTCGTATTGCCGTTCTTTTATTCATGCACTTGCATCTTGCATCTCATCTAGGTACACTAGATGAGCCACATGAAGGACGTGATGATGGAATCAAACCAGAAGACGGTGTTGGTGGACCTATCCCGAGGATTGAAGGACTGGACAAGTGCTAGGATGGGAGATACTCACCTAGCGAGTGTCATCTAACAAACACTAACCTAGTGTTGGATCATAGGCAAGCCCCGGAGAATTCTAAGCCTCCTATGTTTTTATAAATATCACTTGAGTTCTTTATATTTGATGCATTAGGTTATAAGAGTTGATTGGAACCACTTGATGCATATAATTTCCTTGTCTAGAAATATACCTTGAACCCTATGTAGGTCCAGATCGAATGTATGCTTAGCGATGCTTAGACCGGTTGAAGTTGGGTGATTTCCTATCACCTGTGAAATATAGGTGGATACCAAAGCATGGTTGGCTATATTTGCTATCGTGGAAATAACCATGTGTTAATAATAAATGGAGACCGGGCGGGATGTCGATAGAGAAGCAACAAGACATGGAGGTCTTGGGTGTGGATCTATGTCCGTCTGTGTCGTTCAAGGACCGATTCGCTGTACGTACTCATGTCATGTTGAATGCAGGCCTATCACTTAGTTGGCCGGATAACTCATACCGACCGTGAAGCCGAGTAGCTCAACTTAGGCCGGAAGCCAAAAAGTGAAAGTGCGTACTCTGGCAGTAGTAAGGATGTGCGGGGAGCTATTGGCATAAGTCCAAAGGTGAGATTGACCACCTGGCAGAGTGGACTCCCTGAGAGTGCGGCGCTGGGCAGACCCCTAAATTTGTTTCTGAGTTGTACCAAAGGTGACCGGAGGCAACCACTGATCAGGTTGATTGGGTGAGTGTTAGGAATAAATCCCTAGCTGGGTAGGAATCGATTCGTATTGCCGTCTCTCTTGGATAGTGAGAACTTGGCTAAGCAGCGGCAACGTAGATACACTTAGTTGAACTTGATGGTTATAATGATGATGATGATGTTACAACATTATACCGGCTATGGTTACTATTACCTGTTACGAAATGATATTCCACATGTTTGGCACAGGTTAGTTACTAATCTCGAGATGAATATCTATAATTAACTTGGTTACTGAATTGTAAAATATATAGCTCAACTCTTGGCTTTTTATGCAAAATGTTGTCAAGCTAGCTCCACCTATAAAGCCTTGCATACTCCTTGGTGTCACTTTATTTCTGGTTTATGACGGGTAAGTCTAGCTGAGTACATTCGAGTACTCAGGGTTCATCCCACCATGTTACAGGTGAAGTGCTTGGCCTGCTGTAGATGGTGGCTAACCACCGATGGGCTTGGTGACTCTATATTTACTTCTCATCTATATGCTTTTATCTGAGGATGTCACTTATGCTAGCAATGTATTTGGAACTTATATTAATGTAATCATTTGAAAGCTATGTTGTTTTCACTAATCAGTTTTGAAACCCAAACTTGTACTATTATTTGTGAACCCATTGGTAATATTATTTCCGCTGCAACTCTGTGTATGTGATGTGTATTTGCTTAATCCCTCGATCTTGGTTTTGATGTTGATTTACCGAGGTCCTTCGTGACACTCGGCGGACTACCGGGTTTATATAAGTGAAAGTATGCATGTGTCAACGTGTTAGCGGGGACAGCAATACATGATCTTGTATAAATTAGGTGGTTCTGTCATAATATAGATCGAACGAGAAGGTTGAGATGACCCTATCCACCTCTATGCGGGTTGGGCAAAGGCTGCTGAGGCTCATCTACGTTTTCTCCCCTGGCTCTTGTTCGACATGAGGCGACCTGAGGCCCTTCGTGGGCTAGCTTTCGAATCTTGGTCTCTCGATCTAGGATCAGGCGTCTTGAGCCCCCGAGCCCCTTGGGGTCTGATAGGGGTCGGCTATGTTTCACGCATCACCCCATCCTCGGTTTCCATAACTGGAGGGGCTGAGCTAACGACACTTGTATTGATGGCTCCAGTGATACGCTCAATGAGCTCGCTAACGGGCATGTTTGAGTGGAATCTGGGTCCTTCATCCGCTGACGTGGTCGGTAGAGCCCTCATATGGCATTCCACTACTTCTTAACCCACCTCTCGGTAGATGCCCGAGTCGTTCGAGCCCATTGGCCTCTCCTCGATGGAGATTCTATGGGTTTGGCTCAAGGTTAGAATCAAATGAGAAAGGTCGAGATGTCCCTGTCCGCTTCTGAGCGGGGTTAGGCAAGGCCGCTGGGGCTCATCTCGGTTTTTCTCCCCTAGCTCTGTTTGACGTGAGGCGTCCTTGAGCCCTTCGTAAGTCAGCCTTAGAACATCGGTTAGTTGCCGCACATATCGAATGAGGCGGCTACCGCTTCATGATGCAATGCGAAGCGTTGAGATGCAGCAATTGCATATGCAACGCCTAGATATATGGGATGAATGTACAATATAATGGAAATGAAAGCGGAGGTCGGTGATGTTACCTTGGTGGCATGAGTGATGAGGAGCGCTTACCAAACATGTCCGTGTGGTGTTCGGGTTCGACGTTTGCGATGGGGCCGATGTAACCTGACGAGCATCACAATTTTTCTTTTTTGTCTCTCAGCGACGATCAGAGCCATTTGATCGACTTGGGCAACATGACAACTTCTCATTGAAGGAGATTCCATAGGTAGACCCCTCCGAACCCTTCTCGAGAAGGCGGATGCTAAAGTTCAGGGTGTGGGGACAAAGAATTCGATCACGTTGGTGAACAAAATACGCCATAGTCACCGAGGGTGAGGGTCTAGCGGTTCGACCAGTTTTACTCAAAGTTTACACCCGCGCCCTGTGCTCTAGTTTTTAAATGTAAGGAGGGGTCGGACAAAGAGAATGTCTAAATGAGTAAACACTCTCGGCAGCCCCCGAGCGATGTCTGCGCCCCTGCCGTTGCTAGGGTCGGAGGCTCGATAGTGAAATTGATATGTAAAGTAAGTAAATAAGGGTGCTTATCTTTTGGTGGGCTGTTTGGTTCCTCAACCTCACACTCGTCGCTCGGTGTTCACCTGGGCTATCTGATCGACTCAAGAGACCCATTGGTCTCCCCTTGATGAAGGTTCCATCGGTGGACCCTTCCAGGTCCTGCCTAGGAAGGTGGAGGGCCGCCTGCATGTGACTGTGCCTTGTTTCTCACGCTCTGTGTGCGGTAGTGGTGGGCCATGCCCAGGCCACATCTCATTGGATCAGGCACTATCTCGTCAAGCAGGGCACGTCCCATCGGTCAAGATGCGTCCCCTCGAATTCCTATCCACATTGAATAGGGGAAGGGAGAGGGTTTTTTTGCCCCAACCCTTCACCTTCCTCCAACTATTGTATCTCCTTCTTAAATAGGGGAAGGGAGAGGGTTCTTGTCCCATTTCTCTGCCTATTCTTGAGCTGCTCCCTCTCCTCTTTCTTCCTTCTCATCGAGTGCATTCATGCGTCGCGATGGTTCCTAAGTGAGAGAGGGTAATGCGAGGGAGAGGACTCACAAATCTATTCATGAATCCGGAGCATGATGTCAAGCTAAAGGTCATCCAACGTAGATGAGATGGTGCTAGCCACCTTCACTGAGAAGGGGCCGCTTCCACCAAAGGAGGAGGCGCACTAGAGGGTGCTGCACGTCGTCGACTTTGTCACCGTCTATGAGGCATTTGTTGGGATAGAACTGTACGTAGGCTTCTTCTAGCGAATCTTCTCCAGGCGGGCCTTGTCGGTGGGGAAGCTGCCTAGGACTACGCCAATGGGGGGTTTTACCCTTGCAGCCGCTCAGGTCGGCTAGTTCATGAAGTTTGATGAGATGTCAGAGACATCCACCAGCCATGGCGGCCATACTTTGATGGGTAGCGTCCCCTTCCAGGAGGTGCCTCATCTTGAGGTGCCATTGTTAGGGTTGCGGCTGATCACAATGGCGTAGTCCCTGGACGCCCCGACAAAGACACCATGGTCACTAACGTGGTGGTCGATGTTGCAGACGATGGCACCCTCAGGGATCCCATGGAGCTGTAGGACATTGCCAATGGAGAGCGTGGCATGGCGGCCGCAGTAGTATTTAGAGTAGAAGTGGTCAGCAAATGTAATCATTTAAGTTGTGGGGGAGCCCCCGTGTGAATAGTTTTTTTGTATTCATGAATACATCAGTCCCTTTTCATGATGAAATCACTTTGTAAGGGGAAGCTCGTCCCATCTGTTTCCCGGCAATGTTCATGCCATTCGTTCAATTCGGGCTACCTGCTAAAACAAGAATTTCCTACGGATATAAAGGATGCGGACATCCCGTGTAGGAGTTTAGTTAAGCAGGGAAGCCAAGCGGTGAAACTTATAACAAGTGGACAAACTTTCAATATTTTGTTACAACAAACAACTTCTTATTTGTTCTCCCCTTTTTGTGTAAAAAGGTTTAGCGCATCCCGACCCTTTCCGTGGTTAAGGTCGCAAAAGCTTGGAGTGTGGGTGAGCCAATTCTGATCTCGTTGGTGAGCAAAGAGACTGTAGCCGTCGAGGCATGGGTTTCGCACAGCCCTACCAGTTATACTTAGGAATTGTTCCCATAAATTAAGCTCTTAGGAATTAACGTGAAAAAGGAGGGCGTGCACAGAGAATGTTCGCAAGGTAAATGTGCTTATACCAGCCCTCGAGTGAGGCCCGATCCCTCGTGCTTGCTGGGGTCGGACGTCACAAAAGATCGGGGATTTCAACGATGAAACTGATAGGAGAAAGTATGTGTTTATTTAGGGGTAAAAGCGATGTTGCTGCTCAATGTTCTAGGCGTTGGTGAAGACCTCACCATCGATGTTTTTTAGCTTGTAGGCGCCTGGCCAGAGTACTTCCGCGACGACATACAGCCCCTCCCAGGGCGGGGAGAGCTTGTGGCGGTCCTTGTTGCTCTACATGAGGCGGAGAACTAGGTCCCCAACATTGAAGGCTCGATCCCACACCCATTAGTTGTGGTACCATCGCAATGCCTGCTGGTACTTGGCCGAGTGAAGGAGGGTGATGTTGCGAGCTTCGTCTAGCTGGTCCATGGCATCTTTGTGGGATGCCTTGGCTCCCTGTTCGTCATATGCTCTGATCCTTGGTGCTCCATAGTTGAGGTCGGTTGGGAGGACGGCCTTGGAACCGTAGACCATGAAAAAAGGCATGTAGCCAGTGGCTCGACTAGGGGTTGTCCTTAGGCTCCAGAGCATCGTGGGGAGCTCGACGACCCACCGAGCGCCGAATTTGTTCAACCGGTTGAAGATCCTAGGTTTGAGGCCCTGTAGAACCATGCCGTTTGGACGCTCGACCTGCCCGTTTGTTCAGGGATGCGCGATGGCGGCCCAATCGACCCGAATGTGGTATTCATCGCAGAATCGAAGGAACTTCTTGCCGATGAACTGCGTACCATTGTCCATGATGATGGAGTTTGGGACTCCAAAGCGATGGACGATGTCGAGGAAGAATAGTACGGCTTGCTCGGACTTGATCGTGGAGATCGGCTGAGCTTCTATCCATTTTGTGAATTTGTCTATGGTGACAAGTAAGTGAGTGTATCCTCCAGGTGCCTTCTTGAGAGGTCCAACCAGATCAAGCCCCCAGACCACAAAGGGCCATGTGATTGGGATCATCTAGAGTGCCTAGGCCGGGAGGTAGGTTTGCCGAGCATAGTACTAACACCCTTTGCAGGTGCACATGATCTGCTCGGCGTCGACTACTGTAGTGGGCTAGTAGAAGCCTTGTCAGAATGCGTTTCCAACCAAGGTTCTAGGCACGACATGATGACCGTTGACCCCACCATGGATATCGCTCAGCAAATGCTTCCCCTATTCGATGGGGATGCAGCGCTGTAGGATCCTAGTGTGGCTTCTCTTATAGAGTTCGCCCTCCACAAGAACAGAGGACTTAGCATGACATGCGAGCCATTGAGCTTCCGTATTGTCCATCGGTAGCATGTCATGGAGGAGGTAGTCGAGGTAGAGAATTCTCTAGTTGATCAGAGGCTCGGGCTCTGTTACTGGATCTTGTTCAATCTCCATGACCTCGGGCCTAGATGGAGCCGTCGGTTGGCTAGCCCCCGAGGCTGGATTGGGCAGACCATCATGGGCCTGCTCCGACCCTTCGTAGCACACCGAGGGCTTGTGTTGGTCACTGGCGAAGACACCTGTTGGCACCAGCTCTTGGCCTAGATGCTGCCTTCGCAAGCGCATCGGCCACCTCGTTGAGGCACCTTGGGATGTGATTGAGTTTGAGGCCATCGAATTTGTCCTCTAGCCGTTGGACTTCTCGGTAGTGTGAAGCCATCTTGGCATCGTGACAGCTTGACTCCTTCATTACTTGGTCGATGACTAGCTGGGAGTCGCCCCAGACATCGAGGCATCGGATGCCCAACTCGGTGGCGATGCACAGGCCATTGAGGAGTGCTTCATACTCAGCCACATTATTGGATGAGGGAAAATGGAGATGAACCATGTACCTCATGCATACCCCAAGGGGTGATATGAATACCAGCCCCACGTCGGCGCCCTTCTTCATCAGCGATCCATCAAAGTACATTGTCTAGTACTCTTGATCAATGACCGTCGGTAGCATTTGGACCTCGGTCCATTCTACAATGAAGTCTGCCAACACCTGGGACTTGATTGCTGTTCGGGAGGCATACATTATGCCCTGATCCATAAACTCGAGTGCCCATTTTGCGGTTCTTCCCGTGGCGTCCTGGCTTTGGACGACCTCACTGAGGGGGAAGGACGTCATGACGGTCACCGAGTGTGACTCAAAGTAGTGATGTAGCTTCCTCTTGGTGATGAGGATGGCATATAGGAGCTTCTAGATTTGGGAGTAGCGGGTCTTAGAGTTGGATAGTACCTCACTGATGAAGTACATAGGGTGCTACACCTTGAGGGCGTGCCCCTCTTCTTCCCGCTACACTACCAGGGCGGCGCTGACCACTTGCGTGGTGGCCGCTATGTATAGCAGAAGGGATTCTCCATCGGTTGGGGGAACCAAGATCGGGGCCTTTGTTAGAAGTAGTTTGACCATGTCAAGTGCCTCCTGGGCCTTAGATGTCCATTCAAAGCGGTCAACTTTCTTCAAGAGTCGATAAAGGGGAAGACCTTGTTTGCCAAGGCGTGAGATGAATCGGCTGAGTGCGGTAAGGCACCCTGTGACTCGCTGAACACCCTTTATGTTCTGAATTGGGCCCATCCTTGTGATGGCTGAGATTTTCTCTGGGTTGGCTTCGATGCCACGCTCAGAGACAATAAAGCCGAGCAGCATACCCCTCGAGATCCCGAAAACACACTTTTTGGGATTGAGTTTGATGTCGTTGGCTTGGAGTTTTGCAAAGGTCTGCTCGAGATCGGCAATGAGGTGGTCACCCCATTTGGACTTGACCACGATGTCATCCATGTAGGCCTCAACGGTCCACCCGATGAGGCCTCCGAGACACTTGAGCATACAACATTGGTATGTAGCCCCATCGTTCTTCAGACCCAACGGCATTGAGACATAGCAGAACGATCTAAAGGGGGTGATGAAAGATGTCGTGAGCTGATCAGACTCTTTCATCGTGATTTGATGGTACCCAGAGTATGCATTAAGGAAGCAGAGGGTTTCGCACCCCAAGGTAGAGTCGACTATTTAGTCTATGCGTGGCAAAGGAAACAGATCCTTTGGGCATGCCTTGTTGAGACCCATATAGTCAACACACATCCTCCATTTCTCACTCTTCTTTCATAAAAGAACGGGATTGACTAACCACTCTGGGTGGTATACTTCCTTGATGAACCCGGCTGCCGAAAGTTTTGCTATCTCTTCACTGATGGTCCTACGTTTCTCCTCATCGAAGCGACGTAGGCATTGCTTCACTGGCTTGGAGCCTAGGTGGATCTTCAAGGTATGCTCGGTGACTTCCCTTGGAATGCCTGGCATATTCAAGGGTTTCCACGCAAAGATGTCTTTGTTGCCATGGAGAAAGTCGATGAGCGTGCTTTTCTATTTGGAGGAAAGCGTGGTACCAATGTGTGCCATTTTGCCCTCAGAGTTGTCAGGATCTATGAGGACTTCTGTCGACAAAAGATGCTCGATAGTCCTCCGAGGGGTATCCCACGAAGGTAGATTGATCGGTGGAGGTGCGCGTAATTAGGAACCAGATGGTGACACAAGGCGCAGAGACAACGATTTAGATAGGTTTGGGTCGTTTGATCGACGTAATACCCTATGTCCTGTATCTTTGGTGTATTGTATTGAATATGAGATGTATGTAGATGTCGACTAGGGAACCCCTGCCTCTCCTTATATACTCTAGAGGGGTAGGGTTACAAGGAAAGTATCCTATTTGGTACTATATAATATCTTGTGGTGCACGTCGACCAGTACTATGCATGCCTTGATCTTGTGGGCTGGGCCACCTCTGAGGGTGCGGCCCATGTCTTGTTTTATAAATACCGGTGGCCATACCCCCACAACTTCCTTAGAGCTTTCTGCTGGCTCAAAGGACCCAGTCGACTTCTTGGTGTCGGGCGCTTCTTCGATGACCTCCCTCTTGATGGCGGCGAGCTCTCCGGAGGCGATGATTGCTGTGGCATGACCCCAACACTTGACCTCACACTCATAGGCACGCTGGAAGGAGGTGCCAATGGTGATGACCCCACCGGGGCCCGATATTTTTAGCTTGAGGTATGTATAGTTGGGGACAACCATGAACTTCGCGTAGCATGGACATCCTAGGATGGCGTGGAAAGTTCTGGGGAACCCAATCACCTCAAAGGTGTGGGTTTCCGTCCTATAATTCAATAGATCCCTGAAGGTAATGGACAGATCAATCTACCCAAGCATGGCCTGCTTTCTAGGCATAATGCTGTGGAAAGGGGCTCGGGTTGGGCGGAGGTGTGTTCGGTCAATGCCCATTTCATCGAGCATCTTGGCATACATGATATTGAGTCCGCTGCCTCCATCCATCAGTACTTTGGTGAGCCGCTTCGGACCAATGATCGAGTCAACCATGAGCGGATATCTCCTCGGATGCAGGATGCTCTCTGGATGGTCGGTCCAATTGAAGGTTATGGCGGACTCGGACCACCGGAGGAAGGCAGGTGTGGCCGGTTCGGTCGTATAGACCTCACGACGCGCGACCTTCTGACAGCGTTTGGAGTTGTAGGCCACCGATCCTTCGAAGATCATGAGGTAACCGTCCGGTGTCGGAAAGCCATCATCCTTCTCCTCGATGTCGTCCACGGCGGGGGCAGGGTCCTTTCCGTGCTCCCCATTGTTGGAACCTCCGGACAAGAACCACCACATGAGGCTACAGTCCTTGTATAGATTCTTTACCAGGAAAGCATGGTTCAGCATGGCCTCTTGAGTAGTTTTTCAAAGTGGTTCGAAGTGCCCTCCGTGGGCTTCAGACCACCCTTGCGGTCAGTAGCGGCCACGAGCGAGTCCTCGTGTCATTGCTTCTTGTTCTTCCTTTTGGCAAAATGATTGGAGGCGCCTTGTGGTTAGCTGTGTGTTATGTGATGCATGGTGTGTTGAATTGATCCCTCCCTTAGTGGGGTTCCCTGCCCTCCCTTTTATAGATCAAGGGGGAGCAGGGATTATAGATGGGAGAAAGAAGAAAAACTAGAGGCAAAGAAAGTCCTTTGAAGGTGCCGAGTCTTCCTTTTTCTTTGATCCTGCCCTGCTGACATGATAGATGGTGCTAGGGATAGCATGTTTGTTCATCCTAATAGGGTCATGCTCTGGCTTCGTTCAGCAAGTGGTCATGTCCCATCCCACTCCGGCGGGTGGCGCGGCATGCCAGGGCATCGAGCCACGACCCTACGGGGAGCAGATGGTATAGAGGCCCCACATTTGTTACTATAAATGACATGAGTTTCCTCCTGGACCATAATGGTTGTCGTATGTTTCCGTTAGGATTCATGTCCAAGGGCAAATGCTATCGCCCATAACACTATAGGACAAATGTCGGCGCCCACAACACTGTTTGGGCTTTGACATGCTTGGAAGGGCTTAAAGTGCCCGTCTGGTCATATCCTAATGGTACTTTCCTGTAGGTGTGCAGGGTATGGTCATTGGTATTGTGGTTGACTTGAGTGTCCCACCTTATCCACGCGCGTAGTTATGAAGGAGCAGCGCACAAACGTCGAGCGAGGCAGAGCTTGCCCCTAGATGTCGGGCGAGGTGGAACCTGCTCCCGGACATCGATCGAGGCGGAGCCCAGCCCCTGGACGTCGGACGAGGCAGAGCCTGCCCCCGGACGTTGGTCGAGGTGGAGCCTGCCCTCGGACATTGGGCGAGGCGGAGCCTGCCCCTAGACATCGGGCAAGGTGGACCCAGCCCTCCATCGTTGGGTGAGGCAGAGTCTGCTCCCAGATGTCGGGTGAAGCGGTGTCTAGCCCTCGGGGGTCGGGCGAGGCAGAGTTAGCCCTCGGACGTTGGGCGAGGCAGAGTCTGCCCCCAGACGTCGGGCGAGGCGAAGCCAGCCCTTAGAGGTTGGGTGAGGCGGAGCCAACCTTCAGTCGTTGGGAAAGAAGTGTAGTCGCGTTCTTGTCTGTTTGGAAGCATCAATGTTTGATGGTTATTAGCTCCTCCTCTTTAGGTACCCCAGTATTTGGTCCTCGACACCATACTACTTCGCCTCTTCCCATTTTCACTTTTGGGGAAGGTGAAGCAGTGGTTCTATGCCAACAACAATAGAAACACTACAAGAGATAACTTCTCCACTACCTTCCTACCAAAGTTCTTTCCCACATGTAAGACCAATGCTCTGCATGGGAGAATTTCAAATTTTTAGCAACAACATGATGAATTTGTCCCTGAGGCATGGAAACGCTTTCAAGACTATATATCAGAATGTCCTCATCATGGGATGGAGAATTGGCTACTCATATAGACGTTCTACCATGGGTTGACCAACAGTACCCATGAGACCATGGATGCTGCTGCTGGAGGTGCATTGTTGTCACTTACACTTCTAGCTACGACCACTCTTGTGGAGAAGATGGCCTCCAACCAAGGCTGAAATGAAGAACATGTTTAGACCCGCATGAGAGGTAGAGGTATGCATCAACTCAAGGAGGTAGACATGATATCTGCCAAGATGGGCCTACTGATGAAGAAGCTCGAAGACCGAGCTAATGAAAAGCAAGAAGTCATGCACATTCATGATTCCCGCATGACATGTGAAGTATGTGGCAACACTAGGCATTTAGGGAATAACTGTCCTGAAACCCAAGAGGATGTGAACTTTGTCAACAACATCAACTACTATCATCCTCAACAAAATCAAGGATGGAACCAACAACAGAGGCTGAACTATCAAGGTAACTACCAAGGTAACCCTCAAGGTAATAATTATAATAACTTCAATCAACCACCCTTGAGAGAATTAATTGTTGGTCAATCCAAAATTATGGAGGAATTATCTAGAAAGGTAGCTTCCAATGATAAAATTATAGAAAATATAAATAATAGAATGGATAGCTTTGATTCTACCATTAAGAACTAGCATAGCTTTAATAAAATGATAGAATCACAAATAGCTCAGCTGACGGCTGCTGTTCCTCTGTTCGATAAAGGTAAGATTCTGGGGTAGCCAGAAGATTTAGAAACTACAAATCTTATCTATATTCACAATGTAGCTCACTACTACACAGAACCATCAATGGGAAGGTGGATAGATGGACCCAGCGAGACCTGTCATCTCCATCGCCATTGGACCTCACATTTTCCAAGAAGCTGTTTGTGACTTCAGAGCAAGCATCAACATCATGCCTAAGGTAATCTATGATCGAATTAATGGAGATGCTTTATTGTACACAAATATGCGTTTGCAGCTTGCAGATCAGTCACTTTGTTACCCCAAGGGAATTCTTGAAGATGTCATTATTTGAGTGGGACAATCATATGTTCCCATAGACTTTGTGGTTTTGGAAACAGGTGGAGATGTAAGGGCACCCATTATTTTGGGCTGACCTTTTCTAAGCACCGCTAAAGCCATCATCTACGCGGACAGTGTCAAGATCTGCTTCACAATCAAGGATAGAAATGAGAAGTTTTCTTTCAAGAATCGTATCTTGCAATCTCCTGGACATCCATAGACGCCATATTTGCCTGAAGTGACAACAGTGACCAAGAAGAAGAAGAACAGGAGAAGAAGAAAGAACAAAGCTAGGCAACCACATGAAGAGACAGTCAATATGATCAACACACTCAGATCAAAGTACGACCACCTCCTCGCTTCACCATTTGGTGACAATGGTTATGAAAGTATCACACTTGGTGATAATGACAAAGACAAGGTCAAGGGGCTTGGTAAGATTGCAATATCCAATGACATGAGCATTTCCAATGTGTTGCTAGTTGAGAGCTTGAACTTCAATTTGCTATCCGTGGCTCAATTGTGTGATCTTGGATTCAAATGCATATTTGGGGTAGATGATGCAGAGATCATAAGTGTAGATGGCTTTAACTTGATCTTCAAAGGTTTTAGATATGAGAATCTATACTTGGTTGATTTCAATGCTAGTGAAGCTCAATTGTCAACATGCTTGTTCACTAAGTCTAGTATGGGTTAGTTGTGGCATAGAAGGCTTGGTCATGTTGGAATGAAACAATTGAATAGATTGGTTAAGCATGACTTGGTTAGAGGCTTGAAAGATGTTGTGTTTGAGAAGGATAAGCTTTGTAGCTCTTGTCAAGCCGGCAAACAAGTTGGAAACACCCATCCTAAGAAAAGCATAATGAGCACTAGCAAGGCATTTGAGTTATTACACATGGACTTGTTTGGGCCAACACAATACACTAGCATCGGTGGAAACAAATATGGCTTTGTGATAGTGGATGATTACACTAGATACACTTGGGTATTCTTTCTAGTGGACAAGAGTGATGTGTTTGCAATATTCAAATCATTTGTCAAGGACATTCACAATGAGTTTGAAACAACCATCAAGAGAGTTAGAAGTGACAATGGTAGTGAGCTCAAGAACACAAGAATTGATGAGTTGTGTGATGAATTTGAAATTAGACATCAATTCTCGGCCAAGTATATTCCACAATCAAATGGCCTTGTTGAGAGAAAGAATAGAACACTCATTGATATAACAAGGTTATGCTTAGTGAGTACAATATGAGTCAATCCTTTTGGGCCAAAGCTATCGACATGGCCACCCTGTCCGGTGGCACCGCCACCCCTAGGGCGGTGCCCACCTGAATCTGGCCGAGCAGCAGCAAAGTGAGCGCAAGCACCGATGCGTCCGATGTACACAGCCATGGTGACGGCGGTGCACCGCCAGGTCATCGCCACTGGAGAGGCGGTGCACCACCACTTTTTTCCAAAGAGATGTTTTTTGGGGGTTTCGTCGGGTGGTCACCGCCACCCCTAGGGCGGTGCCACCGCCACCCTATCTAGTGACATCAGCCAGTCAAACTAGCCGTTGGAATCGACCGTTGGGGGGCACCACAACTCCTAGGGTGGTCCCACCACCGTTGTGTCCGATGATCCCGCAGAAGCTGGCTCCAAGGGGTAACGACTCTATTTGCTTGTGGGCTTATAAATAGAGCTTGTGGCCGGCCTTGGCCACTCTTGGCACTTCCCACACCCGCATAAACCCTTTGGGAGCTAAGCACACCACTCCACTCAATTGAACACTTGATTTCATCATCTAGAGTGAGATTGAAGAGCCTCTAGTGCATTGCTTAGTGTTCTAACATCTTGTGGCACTAGTTGGGCAATTTGGGCTGGTGGAGATCTTGTTACTTTTGGTGTTTGCCAACATCTAGACAGCCTGGTGATTGGTGGGTCATCGAGTGGAGGAAGGTGATTGTCTTCGGCTCCGATCATTGTGATTGTGAGGGGTTCTTGTGCCTTCCCAGGCGGAGCGCCAAAAGCAACTTTAGTGGATTACGCGTGTCTTATGGATCCTCATCTTGTGTTGGTTGTGTGGCACCCGGTTGCGGGTTAGGCGTGTGATGCCTATTAGCGCGTGAACCTCCAAGTGATTGTATCGCTACAACGGGGACTAGCTTGCCAGCAAGCAAGTGAACCTCGGAGGAAAAATTGATTATGTCATCATTGTTTCCTTCGTATTCTTGGTATTCATTGTGATTGATCACTTGCCACGGCGGTATATCACCTCTACCACTCTCTTGCTTTACTTTGTGTATTTACTTGTGCAGAGCTTGTGATAGTTGTAGCTAGTTAGTGTAGCTAGTATAGATCTTTAGTTGTAGTTCTCTTGCTAGCTTGATCACCTAGGTGTAAATTAGTGACTTAGCCCTTGTGTGATATACTAGAGATCATAGAAATTAGAATTAGGTAGGTGGTTTGCAACACAAGTGTAGTGCTAGCGCAAAATTAGCTTTGCCATCTTATTTACTAACATCTTGGCTTAAGTGTTGTTGTAGATTTTTTAATATGCTATTTATCCCCCCTCTAGCCATTAGGACCTTTCATACGGCTAGTACGACTTTACACAGCCGCCGCCGCCGTCATCGCACCTTGCTCCACCGCCACCACATCTATGGCCCCTCTCTTTGCTCCTCTCCGATGCGTCTGCCGAAGAGAAGAAGGGGAGGGGACCCATCCTTTTTTTCCCGCAATTTGTTATCTAGTTAATTAGGGTTTGGTCTAATAAATCTTTTGGCGAAATCAGATGATTTTCGGTCGGCATCGTGTTTCCTGCGATGACTTCGGTGATTGCCACGACGAGATCGTCGTTGCAGGCGTCGATTTCATCGGTAGACGGCTAATTTGTGGCCTTTATCTGCAAGAGAAGGGGTGCTTCTTGGAGCCCCTATGAGGACAATGACTCCGGGGCATCGATCTCATCGTCGATGGTCGCGGAGAGGAATTCAAGGTCTCCCGGTGATGATTCTGCAACCTATGTCGTACCTGATGATGCAACTGCCGATATTTTTTCAGCGATTTAGATGCGTTTTGGACTGGTTCCGAAGCGTCGAATTTTGCGGCATGTCCAATCTTTTGGGGTTGGTCGTTGGATTCGGCATAAGGACTGCACTTTGGCACCGGCGTTCGAGGGAAGCCATTGGAGGAAGAAGACGATGGAAGAATGTGGATAGAATATCATGTATTTTTTATTTTAGATTTTTTTCATATGTAATTTGAGGATGTACTGTATCAAGATTTAATATAAGTCTCTATTGTGAGTATACCGATATATTAGAATCGGACTGCATCGTCACTACACACAAGTTGTTCTAACATATATTATGAGTATACCGATGAAGCTCTCTATTGTCTAGTAGTTAGAGGGAGATGAAAAAAAAGATGTACGAAAAAATAGGCTAAAATTTTGCCTCTTTATTATTAAGTATAAATATAGATATAGATATAGATATAGATACCTAGGGTTATTAGATGGGCTGCTAGTGTAGTGGGCTCAATGATTTCGGGGCTCCCATGGGGATCCGTGGGGAAAACTCAGATCCGCCCCGAACCCGCTACTGTTTGGGTATCCGAACCCGAAAAGCCATAGGCGCAAAACTGTTTTCCGAAACCAAAACCACTAGACCAAAAACCGTGGATATCCGCCCTTAACCCGCCCCGCTGCCATCCTTACACTTTTGGTTCTTATGGAAAGACTAAGTTCCATCACCTCCACGAAACTAAGGGTCTGTCTGGTTTGTCTAGTAGCTACTAAATTCAGTAGCTTTTAGTCACTTTAGTAACTTTTTAACCAAACGCTATGACTAAAAGCTACTAAAAAAGCTTTAACCATCTCTAGTAACTTTGAAATTACTAAAAATGACTAAACCATTTAGTAGCTACTAAAGCTTAGTAGCTCGAATCAAACACCTCGTATTGTCGTCCCTCCTTTCTGCGTTCCCATTCCAAGCCCCCATGTGCACAAGTGTTTGGAAGAACGGGCCTCCAGAACCACCGTCCATTACGACAGCTGCATAGGTAAGTGTGTGATAGGTTTTGGAGAGAGTTGGACGCGACTTCTCATGGTTCCCATTTCTAGAGATTTAATGGATGGTCCGGTACATGGCGAGAAGGCACTTTTGGGGGAATGTCTATACGGCATCTTTTCTGCACTGTGTCAAGCATTGCGCTATGTGACCGGTGGGAGCAATGCTACAGGTGTTTTCAGCACGAGTCACTTCTGTAGGTGTACTTCTATAACCTTTTCCAGTTGTTTTGCTTTTTTATATGATCATTAAGTTCGTTAGCATGAAAGTAGCATTAGTCATTTGACAAAACAAAATTACACATGTACATATTTGTGATGAATATCTTATTGGTTTTGTTTCGAATAATGTCTAAATTTGTCACACTATGTGTGAAAGTAGACATATATTGTCATAAAAAAGGTAGACATAGATGTAAAAGGTGACGGTGGACGGACTAGCTAGGCGGATTGGATGAATACAGCACGTCGTACGTAGGATTCATCTCTAATGTACGTGTGTTGGGCTTCCTTAGAGCATCCCTAACAAATTATTTATCATACTCCTAATATGAAAAAATGCTATATAGGAGACCACCGGACTTATCCGATAACTGTCAAATAGTAAAACAAAGTTAATTGGAGCGAAAGGAAAAGGGGCAGGCAAGCTCCGGTGCTAACTCCGTTGGCCGGTGAGCGCAAAAAGCTCCACCGAGCTCCGCTGACAAACCTTTTTTAAATAGGCTATCTCCAAAGAGTGTCCCACCGGACGTCAAACACCTTTAGCACTAATTTAGTATTTTTTTAAATATTTTCAAAAGTTTGCACTTGTTTCCTCACCACATCACTAGATGATCTAATGAGTACTCACCTAGTGGCACTTAGACAATCATGTTAGCCAAATTTTTTTTCTCTTTATAGTACGAGTATTCTATCCTAAACTCGACATTTCTCTTGGTCGATGAAACAAAAAAATTATAGGTTATTAATTACAACTATTTTGTATGTTAGTCCTTGTATAATGTATAATATTTGATTGAGATGTTAGTCGGATATTTTTTTGATATTGGTCGGATATGTCCAACTAAATTGTCATATATCAGATATGGGGCAGATAATGGTAAAATTGAAACTATATTTGGTATTCGCAATAAATATCCGTATTTGTATTTGATATCCAATTTTTTTAATATATTAAAAATATATCTAAATAATCTTGGTCAGAGGGTCGGTCAGGAAATATCCATTTCGTTGACGCCACTATAGTCCTATGCACAACTCTAAATAAAATCTTTTAAGATATCTTTTGAGAACAAATCTTAAATCTTTTAAGATTTGAACTAGCTTTAATTAATAGGAAAAATAAAGGTCCACGCCACAAACTAGTGAATATTTTTTAATTCACTTCTCGCAAATATATATGCTACTGATACTGAAATTTTACATAAGGTGAACACAGTACAATACATGGAGATCGATTGATCTACATCCTATAGCTAGCTAGCTGCTAGTAGTTATTCACATGCGTGCTTGAACAGATGCTCCGACCCACTTTTGCTTGGCTTGCTTGCGTTTGAGCCTACACATCATCAGCACCGCATTAACAAGACAGTGAGTAATTGATGTTTGTGTCATATGACATCTTGCATGATTTTTTTTGTTTTGTAACAATTGCATTTTTTACAGGCCCCTCCACCGCTCTGTGATTTTGAGCAGTGGGTCGATACTGAGATCAAGCCTGAAGACAAGGAATGGATGCAAAAACTATTACGGTAGGAGGCAGAGGACAAGAAGATGATGGAGAAGAGACGCGGAGAGGAGGCTGTAAAAAAGGAGCACAAGGAAGAGGAGTAAAGGAGGCGTGTTGCTGCGTACATGAAGGAGAGGGAGAAGAAGTTTGAGCGTGCACGCCGAGTGAAAGCAACAATGGAGGAGAATCCTGATGCCCTGAGGAAGGGAAAGTGGCCTCGTTGCACTTGGTAGTCTCAATGACTTGTTAGTTCCATGGTTTATTCATGAACACTGTTGTCTACTATCGGCACGTACTTCTAGTATTATTGTATTGTTTAATGTGGCATAGTATTAGACTTTTCATTATGTAATTATTTTTATTATTTGTGGTCATAATATTCAGTATAATATTGCGGACGTAGTGAAATATGATCACGTGTTGCAAACACAACCTAACAAAGTAGGTCATTATATAATTCAACACACAAAACACATGAAATGGCATGTGAGAACATGTACCGAACTAGGGTACAAAGTTTCTTCGACTAAACCTAACATGCCTTAGGTAATTAAACCAAACAACAAACACATGGATGTGCCATTGTAACACCCTCGGTGTTACATTGTACTGTTTGTTAAAACACTACATGAGCATCATACTTGTTTATACTTATGTGTAATTTGGAGTATGGATCAATATACGTCACTTGACACGTTTATCTAAAACAAGAAACAAATGTTACATTTCATGTTGTTTAAAATTGTTTAGTATTCTGAGCGAATTTTTATCGAGCGAAAATGCTATAGAACGTTTATGCGAGCTTGATAGAGTTGGTAGTACGTACGTCGTAGGCAACGATGAAATATGTGCGGACGAGGTTCATTAGCTAGCATACCCAGTAGGTCTAAATTGAATTCGACGCGAAACCATCGCGGTTTGTTCGTTTCACGTTAAGTCCATATTTGGGTCGACGAAGCCACTTTTGGCAATTGTTGTAGAGTGATCGACTTAGGAAGTGGCAAGATGTCATGACTCCGGTCGATAGCCCTACGTACCCTCTTGCACATCGAACAACTGGTTTGGCCTTCGGGGTATCGGGTTCGAGTTTTTGAGCTGCTTTAAAAAGCGTGCATGACACATGGTTTAGCTCCGGGCGCGGTCACCACCCCCTGCTGGCCTGGCACCGTTGCTGACTTGCCAGCGCGTGCTGCCACGCCGGCTACGTCCCACTACCGCGCCTGTGAGTGTATGCACACGCACGCCCCTTGCGCTGCGAGCCAAGACCGCCTGCCACCGTGCGCTGGCCGCGGCCACTGCCGCTGCTCGCCTTGGCGCTACTGCTGGCTCGCCTAGAGGGCTCGCCAAAGCGTCGGCCGCGTCCTCACTGCCGTCGTGAAGGCACATCATGCGCAGGGTCCTGGCGCTGCTGCCTTGGCTGCCTGTTGCCACTCACTGGCACGCGGGTCACATCACCGTGGCTGACGCGCTACGTCTGGGACGCTGACCGTGCCCTGACCTGCCCTGCCCTGCTCTAGCCGGAGGCACACCGGGTCTTGTGCTACACGCCGCCAGTCGCCACGCCCGGCACTGCTCCCATTGACTCACCGTGGCTGCTCGCGCGTGGGACGACCGCCTGCTCCACCATCACCTCGGCATCATGTTACGTTGTGCTTCTCTTGTCCAGCGCTGTCCGTTGTGGCACCGTACCGAGTTTCGTTGGCGTGTGGGTTCGGCCGTGCAGACAGCCGCCTGGAGCACGTCCCGCTGTTCCCCATAGTTGTGCGTGCTTGTATTTTACGTTGACGTCCACAGCCAGGCCGAACCAAGCCGTGCCAAAGCTCCCCTATCTTCGCTGTCGCCATGGCCGGCGGGATCCCTTCCTTCAATTCATCGTGACCGCGGTACTATACTCCAATTCGTCGCACCCTCAGCTCCGCTAGGTAGCCGGTCACCCAACCTACCCCACCACGCTATAGGTACCGCTGCACGGTGCCTCAATTCCTAATCGCCGCTTCGTCGGGTCCTTAAGACTGAACGGGTGCACGCCATGGGCAAGCTGCCTACTCATAGCACCCAGTGGCGATTCATTGCATCACCAGCCTAGTCTTACCCTCCTGAGCCCGCGCACCTCTGTCGTAACTTTACAGCAGCCCAGCCTTCCCCGATGTGGCCGTGCCATCACCGTGCATCGTCGCATCGTCGGTGCGCACGCGGCCAATTCGGCTCAGGCCTTCTCCGGCCGAACCGACATCTCAACGGTCTCCGTGGGTAGTTCCTTGAGCTCGCTAGCTAATTTGTTGGCTCTGTTTTTGCTGTGGCTCATGGGAACGCACCCACCATCATAGGGAAAGAACCACCGCCGGGGAGGGAGCTCGGGACAACGCCCCTGTTCACCGTATCGCCTCCCATCACTGCGCATTGTCATCAAGGTAACCATTGGTTCCTTAGATAGGACATGGAGGGTCGGGTGACGCCGGTGCGGCCGCCCAGTGCCCACGTCGTCACGCCAGTGCGCGCACGGGTGCCGGGGGACGTCGCCACGACGAAGAAGAAGGGGAGGGCATAGCTGTAAAATCGTAGACTAGAGGAATAGTGTCTTAGAGCTCACAGTAAATACATAGTAGTTCGGGGGTGTTTTTGCATGTTTGCCGTCTCACGCGGGTCTCTCTCGTCGCGGGCCGTTGGCCGGCTGGGATGTGCCCTCGCGTGGGCTGCGCTTCGCTGGCATGCACGCCATGCCATTGTGGGCCGAGCCGTGCGAGCTAGGCCGCGAGTTAGAATTCGGTTTCTTTAATTTCCAGTAAAATAGAAATGCTTATTTGCTTTAGTTATGAGTTGAACTTTGATAAATTATAGTAAATTGTGTAGAGGTCCAAAAATAATGACTCACTATTAGTGTTGCTTTCTGCTAAAGAAAACCAGCAAACCATAAAGCCTATCATATTCCTTGAAGTCAGAAAATTATTTCCACTAATCGGATAAGTCTTGTGAGTATATTGTGTACTCATGGTTTATTTACCCCTATTACAGGTGATGCATGAGAAGTATTGTAACAACCCAAAAATCATAGCTACAAAATTTTTCTCAAAAACCCCATGTGATGATGAGTGACATTGTAGAAGCCAACCCTAAGTGTTGCATTAGAAGCAACCCAACTAGACAATTTCATGAGCATGGCATGTCATTTGTTATCATGTTTATTTAAGTACTGACAAATGAAACATAGCATGCATTGTTAGCTCAAATAAGTGATTTGGATTTTCATTTGTTTTATGTAATGTCTAAACAACACCTTTAAAAGAAATACACCATAAAGTAATTAATACTCAATCAAAGAATAAATGCTTAAAGAGAAAACTAATTCTATCTTTGTATAACAAAACTCCACCTATTTTTGTTATACAAAATAGCTAAATAAAATTTCCTAAAACTCCAATAAATTAGGTGCACCAATTTGGAATTCAAATTCTAGAACCAAATTCAAATTCGAACAAAAGAGAAGAAAGGAAAAACAAAATAGAAAAAGAAGAGAAGGGATGTAGGCCTCACAGGCTCGGCTTGCTCGGCCCACGCCAGCCAGCCCAACCGCCCTGCCAACCCCCCTTCCCGTCTTCCCAGCACGCGCGCGTGGCCCACGAGCCGGCCCAGCGCGTCGCCCACGCCCGCGCACCCGTCTGCCTCGCTCGCAGCCACTGCCCGCTGGACCCCGCATGTCAGCCACCCCGCCTATAGTGTCGTCTTCCTCACCCATGCCTCAACCGCCTACGCGACCGTCGCCCAACAACGGTGCCAGGGCGGGCCAGGGGTCACGCCTAGGGCATGGCCTTGTCCCCTTGGCGCCGCACCCACACAACCACACACGGCCATTGGATGAGATGCACGCCTCCGATCCTCCTCAATCTCCAGCCATCGAACGTCGGGCTCCATGGCTGAGCTCGGCTATAAGAGCCCCCGATCCCGGTTGCCCTAGCGCTCATCCCATCGCCCCGTCGCCACTTGATGGCCAACCACTTCGCACCGAGAGTAGAAGGCTGAGGAGGAGTTTAAGAGAGGAGAACGGAGCCACTGCCGGGAGGAGGACCGGGAGCACACTGGAGTTCAGAGCACCGCCGTGGATCAAGCCAGAGCGGATGACACTACACGGCACTGCTTCCGGAGCTACACGGACACAACTCGTCACTGCACTGCCATCCTCTCTTCCACAGCACCCATGGTGAGCCCCCGATTCTTCCCCTGCTCGCCGCCGGACCTTGCTACTTTGGCCATGGCGCTCCATACCGTGAGCGTGTAGGCTAAGGCCATCCCCGGCCTCTAGGCACACCAGCACAGCACACTCACATTGACCATGACCATCCCCGAGCCCTTGGACGTTGTAGACCTCTCCAAGTCCCATGGTCGCTGTCGCCGAGCACGCATGCCACGCTCACGACGCCGCCGCCATGGCGCAGCCACCACTGGAGCACCAGACCACCTCCAGGCACCAGACCACCAGTCCGAGCACCGGACCACAAGTCCAAGCACCAGACCCCTAGTCCGAGCACCGAACCACCAGTTCAAGCACCAGACCACCAGTCCGAGCATCTGACCACCGGTCTGAGCACCAGACCACCAGCCAGAGCACCGACCACCATGGCCAGTACTGCTGGGAGCGCCTGGCGCCTCCTTGACTCACCCGTCCTATTTGCTAAAGCCACGGGTAACTCACACGCATGCCGTGACCACCCCACTGGAACCCCGTAGTGACCCGCGCGCCTCGCCGTCGCCACCATGTCGCCGTGGCTGCTAGGAAGACCCTATCGGCCACCTAGAAACTGGAAGTCCTGCCCTGAGCTCTGGGCGCCCTTGCCGCATCCACATGGATCCGTAGGAGCCTACACTCCCCACTGTGACGCCCCTCCGAGGCCATAGCCCCCACACCAACACCGGCGACGTGATCGGAAGGCCGCCGCCATGGCCAAAGCCACCAGAGGCCCTGGAGGACCCCTCGACCTGCCCAACATGCTCGCTAGAGCATTGTGACGCCCACGCGCACCACAGAGCCTGCCAATGCCGCAGCACCCGCGCCATTCCCGCACGCCGGTTGTGCTCGAGCCGCCGTTCACCATGACTAGTGACTTAGGAAGCACCATCCGTCGCCCTGACCCCACCGTTGCAGTCACCATGGCATGGGGAGGCTTTTCCCCACCTCAATTGGATGCCTGAGCTGTTGCAGGAGCTCGCCGGTGAGCACGTCACCGGTGGGAGCGCGCCATAGAAGAAACAGAGGAGAAGGGGCGAGTTGAGCAGCGCAGCCCTGCACCCGGTGCACATAAGCTGAGCCGAAGGGAAATGGCAATGGACTCAGTCCACCATGGACCCTGCTTTGGGTCCATGGACCATGAACTTGGGTCCACCGTGAGCCGCGCTCACGCCCACAGCCAGGAAACGAAGCCTAGTAAGAGCCCAACTTTGCCATGTGGCAGCGCCACAGCATGCCACGTGTCCGGGTCAGCCTGGCCCAGACCAGCCCAAATCCAGCCCTGTCCAGGCCCAGTTAAAACCCAGCCTATTTTGACCATTGACCTGGCCCCACATGATAGTGGCACAGACACTCTGGACCCACACGTTAGATGCTGACGTCATGATGACGTCAGCTGGACCCCACCTGTCAGCTCGGAACCAAGACGATAACGTCATGCTGACGTCATGCTAACGTCAGCATGCCATGTGGACCAGTCACCGCATGACACGTGTCAGCCCAGGATTAATTCAGCCTTTATCCAATTTCAGAAATGATTTAAACTTCAGAAATTCATAACTAATTCATACGACCTCGGAAAAATACGAAACCAGGACCAAAATTCATCTAAAATCGAGCTCTACGCAATGAACCTATGTTTGAGTGCATTTGACTCTTTTGGATTTTCATTGCTTCTTTGTGCTATTCTATAGACGTCGCTAACGTGACTATAATGCGAACGTTGCAGACTCGAAGGAGAACCCGACGGACGAGGACCGTAAGTACCGTGAGGAAAACGGAGACGACTACACTGAAGGTGCCACATCCCACCCAATCTCATAGCGCCTATTACGCATGGCTAACATAGAATTGCTATCGCTTTACTTTACTGCTACAGTCATATTATGATAGGACTTGCATGGTAGTATGCTTACTTGAAGGCCTTTACCTTGACGCAACCTTACCCCTGCATACCTTGCTATTAGGCTAGACACACGCTTGCTGCTATATATTTCATTATTTATACTTCTACTACGCTTATACTACATGCGTGGTGGAAACTGGTGTTACCTAGACTATGGGGAGAGTGCTGCGTGTGTGACTTGGGTGTGTGGAGGGTGAGGGTTGTGTCGACCAAGTTGGAGTATACGACGAGCCTAGTGCAAGTCTTGCTATGGGATGCTACCTGGGCACCCCTGGAAATAGATACCTGTGGTGGGTAAATGGTATATGAGGTGGTCCTGGGTGAGAACCTATGATGGGAGGAGCCCGGGATGGAGGTGCTGTGGTGGCACGGTAAATGGAAACCCTGATGAAGACATTCTGGCTTGGTCACCCCTAAGGACTTACTAGTACTCAGATTCACTAGGAAGCCTTACGCACCACTCGCCCTATATGGTGCGGGACGGCTGGACTACTTGGTAGGATATTGCCACTACTACTAGGTTGATAGCGGACAGTGTAAGGAGGTACGGGCACGAAGGATTCCCCCCACACCCTTCTGAGACTTCATGGAGACCTTGTGGACCCGGCTCATGACTCACAGTTTCAGCCACCCTAGACTTGACTTGGGTGAACCAGGGCTGAATGGTAGAGTGGCATTATCTTAGGCTAGCAAGCGGCCAAAATCAGCCTAGTTGACGACGGTCAGCGAGGAAGGCGGATCTTATGGTTATGTAAAACCTCTGCAGAGTGTATGGTTGATCGATCGATACATGTGCCGACTTGTCGGCTATGGACCTTTCCTGGGTTTCACTTAAACTAGATAGAGAGATGAGTCCTTCTCTTTCTTCCCCCGTGAGAGAGTGTCGGTCGTAGCCAGGGGCTACGGGCCTTGAGACAGTGCCGAGAGGGAGTTGGCCTATCGATTGAGCGATGGTACGGTTATAGTGATGGTGTGGAGATGGTGGTATGTCGACCCCCGGATCAAAACCTGGCTCAAAAAAGGGGATGGAGTGGAATGTGTGTGGGAATAGTGTTAAAACTTGACAAATTATTATTATATGCTAATGTATAGGAAACCCTAGCTTTATAGGTTCCTTTGACTATGTTCAACTTGCATCCAAATTCCACAAAGCAATGCTCATAGGGATGAGAGTGGCCAGTACAAATCGTACTGATAAATTTTGGCACACAGGTTCTGCTAAGGAGTGTAGCTCCGAGGAGTTTGACGGATGAGGGGTTCGTGCCTACGCTCGAGTTTGGCGATCTTATCTTCAAGCTGTTCTGAATGAATGCTACTTTGATTCCACCAATGCGGCGATGTAATAAATTATGTAATTCCGCACTATTTGTACTATGATATTATCGTTGTATGGATGTGATATTTGACTGGAATTTGGGTAATATGATCTACAACGGTCTTATTACACTTCGACGCTATGGATTTCCCTTCGTGGAAATCAGGGTCGTTTCAAGTATCTTGTGTGGAGGATTCTTCTGGTGGGCTCAGACGGATCCATGTCCCTATTGCTAGATGTATATTTTTAAATTCCGCTATTTATCATTCCGCACTCTGGTATTTGGTATTGTAATAATGTGCTTTTTAAGAAACTCTGATGTATGAAATGGACTTATATTGTAACTCGTTCTCATTATTGGATCCTTGGGAAAAATGTGGATCTTTCGGGTTCTCCCTTGGGGTGTGCCCGACGGATACCGCCCGATGTAGCTGGCTTTCGGGGTGTTTAGTGTCTGGTGGAAGACGAGCGCCTCCGTAAGTGTTCAATTTTGGGCGGTTCTACCACAGTTGGTACCAGAGCCAATAATGGTCACGAGTTTCATCACTCTTTTTCAAAACTAAAAATTTGACCAACAAAAGCTTTGAGAAAAGTAGGATGTGATTAAGTTAAGTTAAATACGTATAAGCCCTAGCAATATGGTCTATCTAGGATAGTGGCACTGGTTTTATCTAATCAATTTTCTGTAGGTACACTGACTTACGTTGCGTAAGAAATCGCTTAGTATACGGAAAGTGAGTGTGTGATGTGCCAAAATTTTTTACGAATGCCGCTATATTCTGGCTTGAGTGAACGTATAGGTCGAAGCATGCATCATGATAATAGCATCTTACTTCAACTAAAATCCCCCTTCACGTATAATTGAATTAGTAAATTGATAGGACTAACTAATGAAATGCTTTAATAAATGTGCTGTCATCCCTTTGATTCCTTGCTTCTGATCAGGAAGCGTGTTCTAATGGATGGTTCCTATCTCTTACAGATGAACCTAAGGTCTGGAAGTGGAAGCACTAGTGCTGGGGCAGCTCACGGGCTTGGCGAGGGCTATGGCGATAGTGGCTAGGCCCATGAGCACAATGGGGAGAGCCATGGGGCTTCGCTTTTGGCTCCTCCACCGCCACCGCCGCCTTCGATGACCCACACCAAGATGATGGTGGAGCTATTGGCGGCTCACCGAGAGTCAGCTCGTGCCATGAACATAATGGCACAAGCTATCGCGGGCCTCGCCCGTGGAGGCCACAGGGGCAACGGTGGGAACGGGGGTGGTGCCCGTCGTCCTAAGGGACCGTCCGCTTACCAAGACTTTCTCAAGACTCACCCACCCACCTTCACCCCATCTGATGAGCCCCTAGAGGCGAAGCACTGGCTTCGCACTCTAGAGCAGATGTTTCTGCTGCTCGACGTGACCGACAAGCAGAAGGTGCGCTTTGCAGCGCAATAGCTTTTGGGGTCCGTAGGTGCATGGTGGGAAACCTTCCATGCCATGGAGCAGCCTGATCATCCGGCAACATGGCAGGAGTTCACCACCGCTTTCCGAGAGTTCTTTATCCCTGCTGGTGTCATCAACCAAAAGGTGACTAAGTTCCTAGAGCTGCACCAAGGGAGCATGATAGTGATGGGTTATGTGAATAAGTTCAATCACTTGGCCTAGTATGCTGGCAGTTAGGTGGATACTGATGACAAGAAGAAGGACCACTTCTTTTGTAGTCTCACTCCTATCCTTCAAGAGAAGCTATACACGACAAACTATCAGACCTTTAGGGCACTGATGAACGCCGCAATTGCCATGGAGGGTTTTCAGCAGGAGTCCCAGGCTGAGTGGAAGAGGAAGCGGGTGGCAGCTGAATCCTCTAGCCACCCTCACACACAGAAGATACAGGTTGTCCGGCGAGGGCCCTATCAATCATCAGGCAGGCCTTCATTCCGGCAGCCCTAGCAGACTTCACAAACTTCCTCCACACAGTACCGTGCACCCCCACAGCAGGTGCAGCCTCAGCAGTCTTAGGGACAGCAGGTCCCACCTCATTAGGGGTTTGGGAACAAGCCAGGTGCTTGCTTCAAGTGTGGCAAAGATGGCCACTATGCTCGAGCTTGTCCCCAGAACCAACCAACTCAGTCCGCTCAACCGTCAGCGAACTCTAGGCTTATCAAGAGGACCATAATCAAGAAGAAAGTTCCCAATAGATCCGGCTAGGTGCATTTCACAAATGCTGAGCAGATTCCGCAGCAGGAGCCGGTGATGGCTGGTATGTTCACCATCGACTCCCATCTAGCTTTGGTGTTGTTTGATTCTGGTGCATCACATTCCTTTATGAGTATGGGGTTTGTAGAGCGGCACAACTTACCACTTATGGCTATACCTTATGCCTATAAGATCCATACTACGGGTTCGCAAATGTTCATCAATACCCGTACAGATACAATATGTTTGGTATTAGCCACCCACACTTACCACCTATAGTTCATGGTCATGCCTGGGCAAGGCATTGATGCTATTCTTGCAATGAACTGGTTACAGGTGTATGGGGTAGTATTGGATATGAAGAGAAGAAGTGTGGAGTTATGACTTCCTTCTTCTGAGGATAGGATGTCTCTTATTGTACCCTCAGATCTAGTCTTGCCTATTGCTGCCCATGCTGAAGCCTCTCCTGATCTTACCCCCATCCTGGTAGTATGTGAGTTCCCAGATGTTTCCTTGAAGATCTTCCTGGGTTGCCATTGGACAGAGAGGTGGAATTCTCCATTGAGCTTGAGCCTAGTACTGCCCCTATCTCAAGACGCCTGTATGACATGGCTCCAAGGGAACTAGCTGAAATGAAGAAGCAGCTGGAAGAGTTGATGGACAAAGGTTTCATCCATCCTAGTTCTTCACTATAGGGTTGCCCAACTATTTTCATGAAGAAGAAGGATGGTACTTTGTGTATGTGTGTGGATTACCACCCTCTTAATGTGGTAATAGTTAAGAACAAGTATCCTTTGCCCCGCATAGATACTTTGTTCGACCAATTAGCTAGTGCTAAGGTGTTCTTGAAGATAGATCTCCGATCAGGCTATCATCAGATTAAGATTAGGCCACATGATATACCAAAGACAGCTTTCTCTACTAGGTATGGGCTGTATGAATACCTAGTGATGTCTTTTGGTCTCACCAATGCTCCTGCCTTCTTCATGTACTTGATGAATTTAGTTTTCATGCCAGAGCTGGATAAGTTTGTGGTAGTTTTCATTGATGACATCCTGATCTATTCCAAGAATGATGAAGAGCATGCACAACACCTTTGGATAGTACTGACTTGACTAAGGGAGCACAAGCTATATGCTAAATTCATCAAGTGTGAATTTTGGTTAGATCGAGTGCAGTTTTTGGGGCATGTGTTGACACCTGAAGGCATTTCTGTAGATCCCAGCAAGGTGCAAGATGTATTGGATTGGAAGTCTCCCAAGTTTGTGCATCAGATTCGTCAGTTCCTTGGTCTGGCTAGATACTATCAGCGTTTCATTCCTGATTTCTCCAAGATAGCCCTGCCAATGACCAAGCTGCTCCAAAAAGAAGCTAAGTTTGATTGGAGCCTAGCTTGTGAAAAAGCTTTCCAAACTCTGAAGACATTCTTGACCATTGCTCCCATGTTGGCCTAACCAGATATTGATATGCCCTTTGATGTATACTGTGATGCCTTGAAGACGAGGTTGGGGTGTGTGCTTATGCAAGATGGGCGTGCGATTGCTTCGCTTATGCTTCGCACCAACTGAAGAAGCACGAGGTGAATTATCCACTCATGACTTAGAGCTAGCTTCTATTGTCCACGCTCTAAAGATTTGGAGGCACTATCTATTGGGCAACAAAGTGCACATCTTTACAGACCATAAGAGCCTCAAGTATATTTTTACTCAGTCTGAGTTGAACATGAAGCAAAGGAGATTGTTAGAATTGATAAAGGATTATAACTTGGAAGTCCATTATCACCTAGGAAAGGCCAATGTTGTAGTTGATGCTTTGAGCCAAAAATCACATTACATTGAAGAAGCACCTTTGTCTCTCAACCATGTAGAGGTATTGGCTCATATTGTATTGACCTCAGAATTGCTGGAGCAGATTATTCGGGAGCAAAAGGAAGACCCCAAAGAGATTCCTCACATCAGGAAGTTGATGGCTGAAGGGCGTGGCCCTCACTTTAGTGTTGATGAACATAGAGTGGTGAGATATAAGGATAGACTGGTGGTTCCATCCAATGAAGAGCTAAAAAGAAAGATTTTGAATGAAGCTCACCATTCAAAACTGTCTATTCATCCTGGCAGTAACAAGATGTATCATAATATGTGCCACTTGTACTGGTGGTCTAACATGAAGCAAGACATCACCTAGCACGTCGTGGAGTGCGACACTTGTGGTAGAGTTAAAGCAGATCATATGTGTACCCCAGGATATTTGTAGCCCTTGCCCATTCCTATTTGGAAATGAGAGGATATTTCTATGGATTTCATTGTGGGTTTACCCCACGCCTCCATAGGCTACGATTCTATCTGGGTCATTGTGGACCATCTCACCAAGTCTGCTCACTTTATCCTGGTGGACACAAGATATACAACCAAGAAGTATGCTGAGATATATTTTGATCAGATTGTGACCCTTCATGGAGTTCCCCTTACTATCATCTCTGATAGAGGATCAATCTTTGTCTCTCGTTTCTGGGAGCAACTGCTGCACTGCCTGGGAACTCATCTTCTTAGAAGCTCAGCATACCACCCACAAACTAATGGTCAAACTAAAAGAGTGAACCAGGTGCTCGAGGATATGTTGAGGGCTTGTGCCATCTCTTTTCCTGAGAAGTGGGATAAGTGCTTGAAGTTAGTAAAATTTTTGTACAACAACAGCTACCAAGAGAGTATCCGCATTGCACCATTTGAGGCTCTATACGGGCAGAAGTGTAGAACGCCACTGAACTAAGTTGAAGTGGGAGACCATGGGTACTTTGGGCCTGATTTCATAAAAGAGGCTCGAGAGAAAGTAAACATTATTCGAAGCCACTTGAAGGCAGCTCAGGGCCGACAAAAGTCTTACGCAGATAAGCGGAGGAGGCCTTTGGAGTTTGTAGCTAGAGATTATGTGTATCTCAAAGTGTCTCCTATGAGAAGGGTGCATCGGTTTGGTGTCCATGGCAAGCTAGCCCCTTGGTATGTGGGCCTGTACCAGGTGTTGCAACAATGTGGCCCCATTGCTTATTGTCTCTAGCTTCCTGATATTTTATCTGCGGTACACAATGTGTTTCATGTATCGTAATTGAAGAAATGCCTGCGTGTTCCTGATGAAGCTGTGGAAATTGAAGAGCTTTCCCTCCAGCCAGATTTGACTTATGTGGAGCACCCTATCAAAATCTTGGATGAGAAGGAGAGAGTGACCAGGAATAGAGTGGTAAAGTTTTACAAGGTGCAGTGGCAAAATCATTCAGAGGATGAAGCCACCTGGGAACAAGAGAGTTACCTATTGCAGCATTACCCCCACCTTCTCACCGGTTCTGATAGTTAGTTGCTGTGCCAAAAAATGTATTCCCTATCTCTTTCTCACACTAGGCACACGAAATCTCGGGTCGAGATTTTGTTTTAGGGGGGGTAGATTTGTAACACCCTCGGTGTTACATTGTACTGTTTGTTAAAACACTGCATGAGCATCATACTTGTTTATACTTGTGTGTAATTTGGAGTATGGATCAATATACATCACTTGACATGTTTATTTAAAACAAGAAACAAATGTTACATTTCATGTTGTTTAAAATTGTTTAGTATTCTAAGCGAATTTTTATCAAGCGAAAATGCTATAGAACATTTATGCGAGCTTTGATAGAGTTGGTAGTACGTACGTTGTAGGCAACGATGAAATATGTGCGAACGAGGTTCGTTAGCTATCATACCCAGTAGGTCTAAATTGAATTCGACACGAAACCATCGCGGTTTGTTCGTTTCGCGTTAAGTCCGTATTTGGGTCGACGAAGCCACTTTTGGCAATTGTTGTAGAGCAACCGGCTTAGGAAGTGGCAAGATGTCATGACTTCGGTCAATAGCCCTACATACCCTTTTGCGCATCAAACAACTGGTTTGGCGTTCGGGGTATCGGGTTCGAGTTTTTGAGCTACTTTAAAAAGCATGCACGGCACATGGTTTAGCTCCGGGCGCGGTCACCACCCCCTGCTGGCCTAGCACCATTGCTGGCTTGCCAGCGCGCGCTGCCACGCCGGCTGCATCCTACTGCTATGCATGTGCATGTATGCACATGCACGGCCCTTGCGCTGCGAGCCAAGGCCGCCTGCCACCGCGCGCTAAAGCACCGACCACATCCTCTCTGCCGCCGTGAAGGCACATCATGTGTAGGGTCCTGGCGCTGCTGCCTTGGCTACCTGCTACCACTCACTGGCATGCGGGTCACATCGCCGTGGCTGACGTGCTGCATCCGGGACGCCGACCGTGCCTTGCCTTGCCCTGCTCTGGTCAGAGGCGCACCAGGTCCCACGCTACATGCCGCAAGTTGCCACACTGGGCACTGCTCCCGTTGACTCATCGTGGCTGCTCGCACGTGGGATGACCGCCTACTCTACCATCACCTCGGCATCATGTTATGTTGTGCTTCTCTTGTCCGGTGCTGTCCGCTGTGGTGCCGTACCGAGTTTCATCGGCGTGCTGGTTCAGCCATGCAGACAGCCGCCTAGAGCATGTCCCGCTGTTCCTGATAGTTGTGCGTGCTTGTATTTTGCGTTGACGTCCATAGCCGGGCCGAACCAAGCCGTGCCAAAGCTCCCCTGTCTTTGCTGTCGCCATGGCCGGCAGGACACCTTCCTTCAATTCACCGTCACCGTGGTACTATACTCCAATTCGTCGCACCCTCGGCTCCGCTAGGTAGCCGATCACCCAACCTACCCCACCACGCTGTAGGTACCGCTGCATGGTGCCTCCATTCCTAATCGCTGCTCTGTTGGGTCCTTAAGACCGGACGGGTGCACGCCATGGGCAAGCCGCCTACTCATAGCACCTAGTGGCAATTCATTGCATCACCAGCCTGGTCTTACCCTCCTAAGCACCCCGCACACCTCCATCATAGCTTTACTGCAGCCCAGCCTTCCCTAACGCGGCCGTGCCATCACCGTGCGCCATCGCATCGTCGGTGCGCATGCGGCCAGTTTGGCTCGGGCCTTCTCCGGCCGAACCGACATCTCAACGATCTCCGTGGGTAGTTCCTTGAGCTCGCTAGCTAATTTGTTGGCTCTATTTTCACTGTGGCTCATGGGAACGCACCCACCGTTGCAGGGAAAGAACCACCACCAGGGAGGGAGCTCGGGACAACGCCCCTATTTGCCGTATCGCCTCCTGTCGCTATGCGTTGTCATCGAGGTAACCATTGGTCCCTTAGATAGGACATGGAGGGTCAGGTGACGCTGGCGTGGCCGCCCAGTGCCCGCGCCGTCACGCTTGTGCGCGCACGGGTGCCGGGGGATGTCGCCATGGCGAAGAAGAAGAAGGGGAGGGCGTAGCTGTAAAACCGTAGACTAGAGGAATAGTGTCTTAGAGCTCGTAGTAAATATAGAGTAGTTCAGGGGCGTTTTTGCATGTTTGCCATCACACGCGGGTCTCTCTCGTCGTGGGCTGTTGGCCGGCTGGGCCACGCCCCTGCGTGGGCCGCGCTTCGCTGGTGTGCGCGCCATGCCGTTGTGGGCCGAGCCGCGCGAGCTAGGCCGCGAGTTAGAATTCGGTTTCTTTAATTTCCAGTAAAATAGAAATGCTTATTTGCTTTAGTTATGAGTTGAACTTTGATAAATTGTAGTAAATTATGTAGAGGTCCAAAAATAGTGAGACTAATTTTGTTAGGTTCGCAAAAATACCATCTACTTGATAGTATAGTTAGATTGTAGTTAGCTATGATGGTAATGGGCTCATAAATCCAAACTAAGAGAGCTTAGTATTATGTAGATTAATTTTTGTAGGAATTTTTGTGGGAGATTGGTGATAGCTATAGCTATAAAATTTTTATAGTAGGCTCACTATATTATTATGTACTTGCTGTAGATTTTGTAGCTTTAAGATGGGTTGTTAAATAAGGTAGCTATTACCCTTGCTATATTGTATGTAGCGTAAATCGGTATTAGGAGTAAGAATACCTGTAGTTGCTATAGTAATAATGAATGTCATATTTCAAACTTGTTATCGGTAACAATAGGTAGCTTAGCACCGAGGTCGATAGCACTAGCTTAGTAGTTAAATTGATGTACTTTTTTTAAGAGTTGCTGTTATTATATTTCTAAGCATTGCATCGCCATTTCATGCATGTAGATCACGAGCTAGTAGACTTCGTGTCCGTTGGCAAGCCGGAGTACGACGAGGTGATCGAGAAGTACGAGGAGGACATCCTCATGCAGGAGGAAGCCCGGAGCCTGCTGGTGCTGACCTTGCCGACCTATCGCCTGCCCAAGGCAAGCCCCGGTGCATAACCCCTATTTTAATGATCACTATATATATATGTGCATTTAAGTTACAGGCATTTTATGGAAACTACATGCATAAATATATCTACCCATGAGTCCTACTAGTACAGGACGAGTAGCTGCTATGCTCAGGATATCAGTAGCATGAGTAACCTGCCGTTACTCGTAAATAGGTAATAAAATATGATAACTCATGATAAAATGGTGGGAAGGAAATTTGTGACCGGGCAGGGATATGGTTTGGGTACTGGTGGGTGTAAGGGGTTGGGTTCTACGGCCAATAGGGCATGACTTGGTTACACTTTTTCCCTGTCCGTGTCGATTAAGAACCCATCGTTGCATATGACTCTAGGCAAGTCACAGATTTATTGTCCCGAGCGCATACTTGGGTATGGGCGCAGGGAAGACTTATTGCACTCGTGTCACAGATCCAGCTCTTTCTAGACCGACTGATTGGAGACGGAGATGGTGGAGGTCCTTACACCACACTAAGTCCAGGACTCAGGAAGTGGGGGCTTGGAGTCCAAGTTTGGATGGGGGCCTAGACACCCGGGATAGGAGAGTGATGGGTTAGTCCTGCTTGTGCCTAGGGTATAAGCGGGGCATGTGTTTTTGGGGCACGCGAGCTGGGCACATTGCTTCATGAATCGCCGAGAAATCTGGTACGGCTTGTCTACGGTTTAGCACCGTAGTAAGAACTGAAAGTTGAAAAGAGAAGAAATGAAACTGATTGCTCAACTCTTGCTTGAAAGTAGAATAGGTGCTTACATAGACTGGCTAGATGATAACTTAATACGGCTAATAATAAGACATGAATAAGGACTCACTATTAGTGTTGCTTTCTGCTAAAGAAAACCAGCAAACCATAAAGCCTATCATATTCCTTGGAGTCAGAAAATTATTCTCACTAGTCGGATAAGTCTTGCGAGTACATTGTGTACTCAGGGTTTATTTACCCCTGTTGCAGGTGATGCATGAGAAGTACCTTGTGTGGAGGATTTTTCTGGTGGGCTCAGATGGATCCTTGTCCCTATCGCTAGATGTATATTTTTAAATTCCACTGTTTATCATTCCGCACTCTAGTATTTGGTATTGTAATAATGTACTTTTAAGAAACTCTGATGTATGAAATGGACTTGTATTGTAACTCATTCCCATTATTGGATCATTGGGAAAAATGTGGATCTTTTGGGTTCTCCCTTGGGGTGTGCCTGATGGATACCGCCCGATGTAGCTCTCTTTTGGGGTGTTTAGTGTCTGGTGGAAGACGAGCACCTCCGTAAGTGTGCTATTTCGAGCGGTTCTGCCACAGCCATGTGAATAAGATAGGGTTGTCCTAGTAGTATGGCCACATAGCAAATTGTGTTGCACCTTCTCCATAGTAGCCTCCTATGGTTGGTGGTGGTGGTGGTGGGGTGACGGCGGAGGCCCCTTGTTCTTGTGGTTAGAGCAGGTGTAATATGGATCATTGCAGAGTGCCTCCTATGAATCGGCACCATTGTTGTTGTCGTCCTGTTTGTCGTCCTTGTAACTATTGCTAACTTCCCTTTCTAGATCGAAGATATGGTCCTGCAGGTAGTAGATGTACTCTGCATGTGGATAAATAGGTCGAGGATCGACCCACCTAGTGAACCCACAGTTTTCTTCGACCAAGGAAGACTGCAATAAGTATGTCATGTAAGTTGTATAGAAGAGGAACATATTGAAGAAACAAATAGTAATAGCAATTACCCATGCTCGCGGGCATTTGAAGAAATGATGACCTCCATCTATTCCCTCGGTGAACATCTGCACTAGGCAGTCCTCACCATGCATGCATTTTGACCACTCTTCTTTCCGTTCATCGTATCCTCTCAGTGGTGCCTCTTTGGTGAAATCACGTTTGCTCTCAACTGGGAACCTCTCAAAAAGAGCTTCCTCAAAGAAATCAGGACCAAGAGAACCCTCCCACACAATGGTAGTTCCCTTCCCCTTTTCTCTCCCTCTGAATGACCCTTTAGACATTGGTACTACAATGAAAGAAAATACTAGTCAGGAAGTAAGTAGCAATGCATCCAGCATTGCGTATATATAGGCAGAGATAGGTTTAGTTGCCGTTTCAATGTGTTAGAACAGGTCACAAGAAGCCTAATTAATTTCACTAAAGAGCCTATTTCAATGGACACTGAAAAGCCTAGATTAATTTCCTGAAAAGTCTATTCGTCGTTGACATGATAAATCACTGAAAAGCCTAGATGCTATAGGTGTACTATATAAGTAAAGTGATAAATCGATGTTGTCATCGTACTCCTCGTCCTTGTAACTGAAAGTCTATTTTCATTGTCTAAAAAGCCTAGATTCGTTCGCTGTTACTGAAAAGCCTAGATGCTATAGGTGTACTATGTAAGTGAAGTGATAAATCGTTGCTGTCATCATACTCCTCGTCCTTGTAATTAAAAAGTCTATTTTCATTGTCTGAAAAACCTAGATTTGTTCACTGTTACTGAAAAGCCTAGATTCATCTGCAAAGTGTTTGTACGATATGATTGTACTATATATGTTCTAATGAATTTACATTTAATCTGTGTACTATATTTGTGCATTTTTAGCAGTGTAGTATAATTAATGATTCATGGAAAAAATTCACAAGTTTTCCTTGTTTCAGGAGCATCCACAGTTACAAACAGAGACATCATTATATAATCCAAATATTTAATCATCCAAAGAGCACAATACAACCACATCAAACATCACAATCAACATAACATGTCCTACATAGTTCAAATAGTCCACAATGTCTATACAGTCCCAAATAGTTATAGGAAAGTAACTACAAAATCCATAATAGTACATACTAACATCTACCATAAACCCTCACTGCTTCCTAGTCTTACCCTTACCCTTGTGACCAAGAGCGCTGGTACCTGGAGTGTAAGGGTCAGGTGGACGGCGTCGCCTAGTGCCTGAAGGCTGTGTAGGCTGAGTCGAGGGAGCATCCTAGAGCTAAGAGGGGCCAAGCTCCTCATGCCTCTTGTCCTCATTGTCATCGTTCTCGTCCTCGTCCTCATCCCCTGTAGGTGCTTGGCTAGAGGAATCTAAGCCTCCTCTACCTGTGGAAGGAACATACACGTCTTGCATCGTGGCTGTTCTACAACCACAACGAGCAGCCGCATGACGTAGCCGACGTGACATACTCTATTGTACAAAATTATGTTAACTAAAAGAATCTAATGTATTAATAATATGTTTGAAAGAATATTTTAAATCTTACGTCTAGGAAACTACGCGTGTCGTCGTCCTTGATTCTCGGACGAAAGCGCTCAATGTCTTCAATGGAGCATTTGAGGGTATTGCCCTGCAACAAAGTTCTCAGTAATAATACTTCTCAATAGATAGCAGCATATTTTGTTTTCTTTTGTATAAGAATCTAACGTATTATAAGGATGCTATGGCTCGAAGGTGGCACTAACTAAAATAGATACCTCTAACGCATAATGTATTGGTATGCAACTTAACGTAGAAAAATAAGGCAATTGACTTACCACTCTGTCCAAGATTGGTCCTGCCTCCAACTGCGTTCCTGCACGAGTAGATTGGTCATACGTCGTGTCTTCATCGTTGGAGGACTCGATGTCGGCACAGTCATCTTCTATCCATTGTAGCCTCAGCCTGCAATGTGTCGCATATTGGTACCAAGCTTGGTAGTGCCTGAACTCACGGTTTGTGTGCGGCTCGTTGTTCTGGTCCATGTTGTCGTGCAACAGCTCCCATTGCTTAATGTAGTACTGGTGGTGCTTCTCCCAGTCAAAAATCTTTCTATTCTTCTAACGATCCAACCTGCACATATGTCATCATTACTTGAATCCATGTACATGTCACCATATTAATGGAAATGGACCATCATGAGACAATTGAAATAGCAGAACACTTACTTGTATAAGTCAACGCCGGTCGAGAACGGAGCCATTGGCCAAAGCTGTCACACTCCAAATTGACGTGCAACTCTATCTGGCAGGTGGAACTCGACAGCATAGAAACAAATTAGAGGGAACCTCATCCTATAGAAGTCATCGTCGCACCCACACATGTTGCTCAACTAAAAAGGAAGTGCCCCCTCTCCATCGTATGACTCCCACGACACCTGCAACATGTCCAAACAAGATGCTAGATGCTATACTAAACCATTTCAAACCAGCATGGGAAATAAAATTTAATTACACTAGACGTCGTGAGCGTGTTTAGCTTGTTCGTGAACTCAATGTACGCCTGCTGTAACCTCACGTGCGAAACCCTAACCTGGTCCCAAAGGTACGCCCATGTCGGCTGCCGACGTGGAGGCTGACCTAGGAGCCACTCACGATGAGCCAGAACCTCGGGACAACCAACTGGTAGACAAGCCCACATCCACAACTGGAGCAGGTACACGCATCCACTAAGTGACGTTGTGGACGAAGTCCGACGGCACGCCTCACAAAGCTACCAGTAAAGAAAACCCAAGACTACAGAGCCCCAGTTGTACTGACCCGCCTGGTCCTAGTCACTAAGGCAGTGGACCCACATCCACGACATAGTGTCACCCATGGCGTTGGGGAAGAGAACGTAGGCAAATAGGTGTAGGATCCATGCCCTGTAGTAGTACCCCACTGTCTCCTCATCTGCCTCCTCAGGGCGCTGTGCGAACTCTTGCCGAAGCCAGGAGATTAGAACTCCTGAAGTGCGAGCCCCTTGCTCACCAACCTCACACCCAAGGAAGGCCTCTACTCGTGCTCTCCATCCTTCTGACCTACACTGTCCAGTCACTGCGTTGCCGTGAACCTCAGGCCTAGCATCTTCTGATAGTCCTGGAGCGTGACTGTCATCTCTCTAAAAGATAAGTGGAAGTTGTGAGTCTCCAACCGCCACCTACATTTTAGACAAAGCAAGATTACATGTAAAAAAGGCAAGCGCATGAACAAATGACCATGAATGGAGACAATGATTGAAGATAATACATGTCAACCAACACAGTATTAGCCGCTGAGTTGAACTTGGACAACCCACGATGAACCTGGAAAGAGATGACATCTAGGCCAGCTCTTTGCAGGAAAGGCGTGTACCTGTTGTCGTACTGCATGTCCAAGAACCCATTGTGGGTTCTAGGATAAAGGAGCAGAACTGCATGGAATAAAACATAGTCTCTGGTTACTTCACGAACACATGTACACTCACAAAAATTTGAACAAAACGTATAGATTATTACCTGCCCCTCCGCTATGAGACATCCTCGGTGGGTCGCCTCGTACGTCAGGTCGAGCAGGTGGAATTGCGCCATCCTACAAAAAAAGTCAATGAAATAGAAGTTTAATATATAATGAAACATGAACTTAGAAATGTACAAGTAATTGACATAATTACATGCATAAATTGAGACATGCATAATTAATTAAATAAATATGACAAATATGAAATAATGAAAACAACCAATAGTCGCACCTCACTAATCTGCTAATGGCAAGTGCGTGAATTGTGGCCCAGTCTACCACACTTGCCGCACTCGTACTGCTCAGTGTTAGTAAGAAATGGGGTTCCTCTCCCATGCCTTGTTCTTTTGGGTATCTGATCCACAACCATCCTATACCTCATCCTCTTCCTTGATCCATGCTTGTTCCAACGGTAAGCTGGATCCGCAATGTACTTTGACCCATCATATGGAGGCCACTCTCTAGGGTTCCGGAAAGGCACAAAGCAGGGGTCCATGTGTGCACAAGCGTGTCGACACTGAACTCATGAGGTATCCTTCTCTCGATATTATAGTTGCGATGCCTAGCTGCTATCATCAAATGGGAACATAGAAAGTGGTATTGCCTTGGTATACCACAAGTGCATGTGAAATCTTGGAGGATACCCATATGTATCCTCGACTCTTGGACCTCACCGTCGAACATTGTACCGCCCCTATGCTCTACCTGATAAGTCCCTGTGGCATGGTCAAAGCATGTAACCTCATGTGTGCCAGCCCTTTCATTTGCCTTCTCTTGGTGTGCCTTTGGTTTCGGAGCCCATATCTCTCCATCACTCCACAACTTCAATGCATGGGCGTGTCTATCATTGAACCAGACAACAAGCTTATAGAAGGTGAATTGAATGATTGCATTCATGGGCATACCACGTATCCCCAATAGCAACTTATTGATTGACTCCGCCATGTTGCTGCACTGAAACTCATACCTCCATCCACCGGCGTTGTAAGCTCTTGTCCATTTCTCCAAATCCCTCATCAAACCTATGAGCCATTGTCTACCTTCTGCATTTGATGTGGTTCTGACCTGCTCCAACTTTTTTGAAAGTACTTGTCCTCAAGCTATCGAGCAGCCTCCTAGAACATATCAAAGTTATCCTTCACACCATCCTTCCAGAGTAGATTCTCGGCAAGGTGCCGAGTACACCAACGATGGTGCAAAGGTGCATACCCCTCTATTTGCTCTTGCATGGCATTAAGTATGCCCTAGTGCCTATCAGATATGACGCCAACCTCTCTACCAGGCCCAACCACATGTATCCGGACTAGCCTCAAGAACCACCCCCAACTGTCATTGTTCTCCTTCTTAACCAAAGCAAATGCCAAATGAACCAACTTGTTGTTCGCGTCACAGGATATGGCTATAAGAAGTGTGCCCTGGTATTTGCCAATCAAGAACGTACCATCAATGGAAAAGACAGGATGACAGTGCCTAAAGGCCTCAACACACTGAGGGAAGCACCAGAAAGCATGGAAGAATATCTGCCTCCCATCCTTCCATGCATTTGGTTTTGGGATTTACTCATAATGCATGCCTGGATTCACCGCTTTGATTGCATTGAAAAGTACTGGCAGCTGCTCATATCCATCCTCCCAGTTCCCATATATCATCTTCCACGCTCGCTGCTTAGCTCTCCAAGCTTTACCATAAGTTATCACATAACCTCCATACAATGCCTCAACGGTCCTAATAATTGTCCTAACCTTCATGTTGGGTTCTCCCTGTAATATTCCCATCAACCGCTTGGCAATGAGGGTAGATGTCAACTGTCGATACTTCAGTGTCAGCACATGGTCAGCACAATTGTGTGGCCCAACAATTTTTGTGATCTTCCACTTTCCGATGACCTTTTGCTTCCTTGCACAAACCCTCCATGGGTAGCGTTCCTTGTCACACACAACTATGTAACGGCGCTCCACATATGAATGCAAGACCTTGTAAGGTCTCTTTCGTATCTCTGCAAACGCCTGTAACCACCTCTTCAATGTAGGGAGGTCCTTGAATACCCTCCCATTCTCAATTACCATGTTAGGGCCGACCTCAGGAGCTTCTAGGAGCTCATCATCATATCCTTCTGCACACGCCTGATCGGAATGAGCAAGATCACTGAACTCATGAACTCTTGGATCACGGCGGCCGAGAAAGATACGCTTCAGCATCTCAACATCACTCTCTGTTAGCTCTCCAATAGGACGATCATCATCAGAATCAAGAACCCTTGCCATCTCATATGGCTCTGAATCATTCATAATTTCAACACTATTGGAGCCACGAAATCCATCTCCATAGAGCACTTACACAGCAACAGTGGGCACATCCATATTGTCAGGAATGTCTACTGCAACATAAGTAAAAAAATAAGGAAAGAATGAAAAATTGGATGTAAGTAATGGGATAAGCTCCCAATAACCATGCGGATAAGACACTTACTCGGATGATTCTATGTCAAAGGGATCTCATGAGGAGGATCTACAACAATATCATGAGTCTAACAAGCATCTCCAACTAGCATATTAGGGGCAGATTGAGCATCGGGAACCGTAGGTGCAACCTCCGCATCCATATCAGGTTCCGGGATGGGAGGGTCGAAGTGTGTCCGCTGACCCATTGGCGGGGAAAACTCATGAGGGATGGGATCAACTAACACCCGACGCAGAACCACGTCCATACTTTGGAAGTGGCATTTTATAGGCGATCTCACATAGTTCTCCCACTGTTCTGCACACCCAATTGGGATCATCTTCCTAAGGATGTTGGGAGGGAACCTAGGTGAAGTACACCCTCCACCGCGATGCCATCATCATCATCAGCTCCATGCCAATGTAGCTCCTCCTGAGCCCTTGCAACTAACTCACTAAACGATGGCTTCTCATTGAATAACACAGGCACGCTTTGCATCTCAACAAACTCAACATATCCATAGCGATCTCTTTCCACGGTGCCTCCATGATATATGCTCACTAGATTGTCCATCTAGTTCAAACACGTAACGAAACACATATCCTTTAGTCCAAATTAGACGATAAATAGTACCTAACAAGTACTTTCTAACTACAAACTAAGTAAATAAGATAATAACTACGTACATAGATACAATATACTCACTAAATAGCTAGATCCTATTTAGTTAACTAAATATATAACTACCTATCTAAGTACCTAACTATATTAATGTACCTATGTATATATGTTTCTATCTATCTACATATCTATCTCACTAGATCACTAACTAAATCAACTACTTGAGTCATCACACTAATTAGTAAATAACAAACGCCAAAACTACTACAATCAAAGCTAACTAAGTATGTACATTGCATATTCACAATTTTTACCTGTCCGACGATGGAGTCGCGGACGTAGATAGAGTCGCAGTGGACGCCGGGATCGATGGCCCTAGGATAGAGTCGCAGCAGACGTCGGGCGTGGGTGAGGCCGACGAGCCAGGCCGGCGGTGGCACGGGTGGGCACTGTTGGGGCCGGGGCCGGTGGTGGCGCGCGGCGGGCGAGGCCAGGCGCGGGCGGCACGACGCAGGCGCGGCGTGGGCGCGGTGGCCGCCGCTGGCGCGGGCGAGGGTGAGGGCGCGGGCGCGAGCGGCGGTGGCGGTGCGCTAGTTCGTGGCGCGCGCGAGAGAGAGAGAAAGAGAGAAATGAAGGGAGGGCCCATACGTAAGATAGGCTTCGCGCCAATAACCACGGCGTCAAGCTCGGCGCCAAGATTTACAACGCCAAGCGTGGCGCCAAGATCTATGGCGCTGAGCTCGGTGCCAAGATCTACGGCGCCGAGCTGCCTGTCAAGTCACCGCAACGTCTGCGTCGAGCCCAAGACCTCGGCGCCAGCAACGATGGCGCCGAGTTAAGGGTCCAGATTTTAAAATCATAACTCCAGGGCCATATTTGTGAAAATTTAAAAAAAACGTCTAAAAATAAAAAATTCGGTGTGAACTTCCTGTGCAAAGATTGGGAAGATGCTTGGGAACACGGTTTTTTTAGGGAACATAGTTTTTTTTAGTTGTGCGATAGTGTCTGTTCTAGTTTAGGTTCCTTTCTAGAATAAAAACGTACACAATTCTTTCATCCGGTTGCTGCAATAGGCGAGGTTGTGTGATGGCAATGGCGCTTTGGGCCCCACATCGTTGGCGCGCTACGCCAGACTGCCAGAGTCACTATATATTCGAAACAGTACCAGAATGGAGAATGTTCGAAACTGCGTATGTGTGGCATTTCTGGAGTGTGCAAATGCTGAGATTCATAGAAAGAATTCCTTAGTTGATCCACAGTGTTTCGATAGAATTACATGACCAGCACTTAAATATATGAAGCATTCGTATCACTCCATATAGATCATATTGAAAGCTAACTACTTGGTACACAAGATCAAAGACCAGCATGCTGCAATATTAATCTAGCTTGGATTCTTGGTATAACTCTGTCCCATTTTCCATTCAGCATACACATGCATGATTTATAGATCTTCTTCAAAGAGCAGAGAGCACAGCTAGCCACTGTTTAACTCTTTCCTTCATTTTTTTTTTGACGCAAAAGACTGTGGGGGAGATCTCCACGGTAGAGATTTTAATTATATTATAAATCCACCAGAGAACTCTTTCCTTCGTTGACGTTTCATTCAGATATTTCAACCTACAACCAAGTTATAGGGCACATGAGAATTATTTCGATTATTGAACCTTGCATATATACATAATCTCATTATGTCTTCATCAGTACATAAAAAGCAGACCTTCATAAATGCATAGCTTTTTATTTTTCATGAATACATTAATTATATTCATATTTTTTCGAGGGAACTTTATGCATATTTTGCGTCGTCTCTTTATTGAACAACGTACCGAATCTAGTACTGAACGCGACTGAATCTAGTACGAGCATGATGAATGGTGATAACATTGTATATTCTGTGAAGTACTATACTAAATAAACCACGAATAAATGTGTCTGTCGAGGCAGATCTACTTACGCGTAATTATCATGTAGGAGTATCTACTTACCCAGCATGCAAGCCCAACGGCAGCAGTATTTACTTCAGCATGAATTCCAAAGCATTCCGCCGCGTTCCTGCTACTCACGCCCAAAATAGCTGCCTAGATGAAAAATGAGGATACGCCTAAGCCCGTGTTTAGTTCCAAATTTTTTTTTCCTAAAAAGTGCTATAGTATCCATCACATCGAATCTTGCGATACGTGCATGAAGCATTAAATGTAGACGAAAAAAAACTAATTGCACAGTTTGGTTGGAAATTGCGAGACGAACGTTTTGAGCCTAATTAGTCCATGATTGAACACTAATTGCCGAATAAAAACGGAAGTGCTACAGTAACCCAAATTCTAAAATTTAGCCAACTAAACACACGCTAAGAAAGCTGCCCGGAGGGAGTAGCTAGCTAGTCAATTAGCAGCCAAAACCAAAGTTGCCAACTTGACATGTCGTACCAATCTACCATGCATCGGAATTAACAGCATGGACGGTTATCTAAACAGTATTAAACATTATCGCAGCAACGCCAGTGGCATGCATCATGACACAATGCAGTCTTTTAAGCAGGCATAACGCGATTTAACTATGACTAATCTCTTGGTACTTCGCCGTTTCAAGCATGCACACACGAACTATCTGTCCTGTCCAAGGATCAGATCTCATGTGGGTAGTGGCACAGCAGCTGCTACTGCTCTGCGTCCATCAACTTGACGTCATGAATGATTAATTTTATTATGCCATGTTGCATGCTCCAAAACTAAGAGTAATTAATAGCCGAATAATCAAGGGCGAGAAATTAACGGGAGGACGACAGGCAGTGTTTAAGTTTTCACCTCGATGCAGCGTCGATGGCGGCGGGGCGGCGGCGTACCAGTGGAACGGCACTCCGCCGGACTCGATCCGCGCGACGTCCACGACGAGCTGCTGGTAGTGGCGGCGCACCTCCTCCACGGACGTGCCGCCGCCCATGTAGCGCGCCACGTTGTGCCACCGGTCCGGGGTGTCCGCGTCGTACACCGCCAGGGCGCGCTCGAACAGCTTGTGCTGCGGCTTCGTCCACTCAGACGACGACGACGAGTTGGACGACATGGCGCTGCTGTTTGCGTTTGGAACGGACGGTCAGGGGGTACCGTACGTCCTGGTCTTCCTCGGAGGTTTGTGCGTCAAGAAGTGATGTAACCGGCGCAAGAAAAGGAAGGGTTTGAAATGGTTTGCGGTGGGAGCACCACCGAGCCGCGAGGGTTCAATTTATAGGATCCGTGCCTCCGTGGAGCTGGGTTTAGGAAGGCCAGGTGGCATGCTTCAGTCTCCAACTGGCAAAGGAACCAGAGGATGGTCAGGGTGGCCTGCTGACCCCTTGACGTATACGTAGGAAAAAAAGGAGTATATGTCACTTTGACCCGTCGCGCGTCTTTGTATTTTTGTATGTACTAGCGAACGTGCCCGTGAGTTGCAACGGGATCCAATACGTACTCTAGCATGATAAAAATTGGAATATACTCTAGCAAATAGCCACGGAAAAAAATCAGAACATATTCAGAGCCAAGTAAAAAAGCGTCCAAATTAGAACCTACACGTACTTGGAGCTAGTAAAAACGGACAAACCAAAAAAGGTGAAAAAGAATAGAAAAGAAATGAAACAAAGAAAATCTACCCTTCTTTCAACTTTATTAGATTTCTATTCTTATATTTATGCATTTGGATTAAGATTTCTATTCCGGTTACTCGGAGTCGGAGAGATATAATTGGACTAAGATTCCTACCTATCCATATTATTATATTTTTTCAACTTGGATTAAGATTCCTATTCACCTAAAATCGGAGAGATCTAATTAGATTAGGATTCCTAGCTAGTTATATAAAGATAAGGACTATAGGTGCTTTTGCACATTCAAAAAGTTAGTTAAGAGGTGGCCAGATCAAAAAATAGGTGAAGAGAAATTTCACCTCTTTAATATTAGGCATAGATACGTACTGTCTTAACTACAAGTCATAACTATTGTTTTGACCGTTGTCGACTTCTTGTATCCAGCGTAGAAGTACCCCCTCTATTTTAAAAAATACCATATAATAAAGCAAATTAAAAATACTAAAACATTATAAACTTCAGCCACAAGTTAGTCGAAAATATATGCATGTTGAGTGCAAAAATAGATCCATAATTTTGTTTTTCAATAAATAAAATACAAATAATTGTGAATTGAGTATAGATCATCCATTGGTTAGGTCTAAGTTATTGACTTGTGCTCGATTTTTTTTGAACTTATTGTGTAATTTAAAGGTATTGTCCTTTCAATGGTACGTGATACATCTGCTCTACTCACCAAAAAAACATGTCCTCAAATATATCACTTTGGCTGTCATTTATATCTTTGTAACGTTATATCCGTATATAGTGTCATAAATGTTCTTTTGACTGGAGGTTTAACAACCTAATTGTCAAAGGTAGTTTAGGTAATTTAAGAGCACACACATAGTTGCAATAAAATTCAAGAAAGCCTCTTCTCAATCCTAAAGCAATATTTCAGGTATGGATGAAGTAAACTGGCTAGCTAGATTCTTTATATGTGGTGGAACCAAGGTTGTTAAAGTCTTGTATTAGATGATAACTCGAATGATGGGATCACCAATTGTAGAATTATAACTACTATAATTGTAAAATTATAGATTCTACTTAGCAAATTGTCAAATCAACCCAATAGACTAGGATCACAAAGTCATAAAATAGCACCATAGAATCGAGATTTTAACAACTATGGGTGGAACCAGTACAACTGTATACTTATGGGATATTCGTCATATAAAGTCATATGCCACCTCATCAACACAGATGCATGTATTTTTTAGCTAATATTTTTTTTCAGGTGTAGCTGATGTATACTAGACAGAGCATTGGGGGCAACCTCCCATTTGAACGAAACTTCTAGTATATGTCCAGCGATGAGCAATAACCTTTACATTTCTTAAGCTATAATTCCAATTTTTTGTATCATGTCATTTTTCTCTAAAGCTGCCATGTCATATATATGAGTACACAGATGATACTATTCTTTCGATGCATAATGTCTTGATGTTGTTTCTTAGGATACCATATAGCTAATTATTGTATGTGTTGTGCCTATGACAATGGACCTAAATCTAGTATCAAATGCAACAACTCAACCCAAATGCTACTATACGGTTTTCCAATGCTTGATTTCATACCCAAATTGTATCACAACCATGATATAACATTTGTCTCTCTACCCTCATTAATTGATTGCCGTGTAAACTCATATTCCTATGTGGTGGTCATTTGTTACGTATGATATTACCAGTAGGATTAGCCTTAACGCAAACAAATTGATACATAGTAGTGGATTATATGTGTCGGGGTTATGATCCCCGGGTGTCTCAAGGCATTGATTAGTTAGCAGACCGAGTGGCCTACGATACATTAGTCTAGCGAAGGCTCGAGCGACCGAGGCCCAGCTGAGCCAAGGGAACCAGGCTGGACGCCAAGGCCAGGGTCAGCCACGACCCCTTCCTTCTGCCTTAGCCGCACGATGCACAAGAGACGCACGACCTCTCCACTATCACGACCCCTGGGAGGAACAGGAAGAGGTCGAGCCCAGCCAAGCGCGCTTGCTCTGACAAGAATGTACACGCCGTACTGACCCCGTAAGGACCGAGCGTACAGCGGTCACCTCGGTCCGGTCAGACGCCATCCCTGCGCCACGCAGCTCGGACAAGACAACACCGCCCAGTGATGACGGCCAGGTACGGTGCCCACCGTCCAAATACGTCCCGACGAGACGCATGTACGATTCTACCCACTACGGGATGGGATCCACGATGGAGGCCTTGACTTAGAAGCCATCCAGACCGGCGGGAGCCACAACCCCAGAGCTTGGGATCGTGGCCACCTCCTCCTCAAGATAACCAGGCGATCGATAACCTGGGGGTGGCCACCAACCCCTGTACCATGCCCCTAGGTAACCCAGAAACGATGACGAAGACCACAACGAAGACCATATCGCGAAGGATGGCTGACGAATCACCATCGTGTCTACAGTGCCGCCACGGCCGGCATAGTAGCACCACGCCACACCTTACCGCGACATGGGCACAAGACCATGACGACAACCATGCCCAGACGTGCGCCATAGGACGGAGTAGCTTGCAAGCGAAGTTAGCTAGGTCCCTCCCTCAGGCTCACGACCCCTCGGACGGGAGAACCTTTTTCTTTGTACCTGCCCTAGCCCCGAACTCTATATAAGGGCAGTCAGGGCACCATCCCAAGCCATATTCTCGCATTCTCTCATTCTTCACATCTCCGGAATCCTGAAGCTTTCCTTCATGCAGTTCATCTTCTAGCTCTAGCTCTCCTACCTCATCCACCATTCTTGCACCCCCATTGTAAGAACTTCAGAGCATTCAAGCGAGGAACACGCACTCGATCATCTCTGAGACTGGACATAGGGCTCCGGCCTGAACCAGTATAAATCCTCGTGTCTTTTGGATGCTACCATCGTCTTCCTAGAGCAGCGTGTCAATCGTATAAATTTACTAGCTAGTCCGGTTTACAAAACACCGACAATATGGTACCGAGTTAGAGCTTTTTTTAACAATAATGTGTGCTCATTTTCTCAAAGCTTCAATCTATTTGAACCTAATCATCCCCTGTAAGTACAATTCAAATTATGAAAAAATGGTGCAATAATGCTAATAAATGAACTTGTCTACTTGGTAATCATGAGACGAGAGTGGAGAGTTCCTTTGCACGGTTTCTAGTGCTACATCATTTTTAGAGGTTTATGCTGGTGAATAGACCTCTCTCAATGGAAATTTTCATTTTATAGTTTTATAGACTAGCCAAGAGCATTGACTAGTTTCATGATGTTGAGTGCAAAAGGTTTAGAGATGAAACAAATTGCTCTCGATAGAGGTACCAAAAAGACCTGCGGTATGTCATTCATTATGTCGTCGAGGAAAATATGTATCTTAGTTGAATATCAGTAAATGATTACACGCAATTCATGTTTATACACCAAATGTAAGTACATATTATTCTAATAATACTCTCCTCTAATATACTTCTTCAGCTGTTTTACTTCCTGGTGCTGTTGGTCCACGATCGCTCTAACAACATCACCAATGGATATCATACCAACTACCTTCTCGTCGAAAACAGGAACATGTCTGATATGCTTGTCTGTTAATAGAAAAATGGAAGATGTGTAGCTCAGAGGTTTCCTGCAACCTTCAGATATGACACAATTGTTTAAATTTACAAGCTGCAGAATGATCCATTACCTGTCATAACCTCCATCGCACGTAGAATATTGGTATGACTGGACACTGTAATTAGTTTGTCCTGCAATAATAAGGAAAATGGTGAGGACTATGAGATATGTTATGACAATTGTTCAATTAGACTAAGAGTTTGTTCCACAAGTCTATTCACCTCCTCTGTCATGATATCTTCAACTCTGGTTTCTTTTGAAGGTCGCCCTGGCAAGAGGATCTTCCTGGCAAAATCTGTAGCGAAGGAGTATTTCGTTTGAGCATTAGTTAGAGCAACTGTAAAACTCAAATGCATTATTTGCTTTTAACTGTTCTAAATCCTTTCTGCTGTTTATATGGTTATTAGATTGATGTTGGTTAGTTAAGGAGTTTTTGCTTACTGCATACTTCCTCCATCCTCAAATGTAAGGAATTCTAAGTTTATATTATAAGTCAAACATTTATAAGTTTGACAAAATTTAGAGCAAAGCACAATAATAATATTTACATTATCAAATAAACATCATTGTGCCCATTATGAAATATATATCATAATATTTACCTTTTCGATGTGTTAGATGTCAATACTTTCCTCTATGATATTGGTCAAACTTTAAATTTTTTTACTAAAACTTAAATTTTAGGATGCAGGTGCATAAGAAAATTCAATGTTTTCCTATTATACCGGACACGCCTTATTTAAGCGGTATGTTTCAATTAAGGTAGCTTATTGTGGCCGTCAACATTTCTTCTCCTGATACCACATTTCAGTTATTTTTTTATTTACTTTCAAGGAAAGACCAGTTTGATGTTCAGCTCCTATCAAAAGATGATTCAGAAATAATAATTAATGCATATATCAACAACCTAATTAGTTATAATAGGATACAGGATCAGATCATTTAGATGAGAGTTGGTTATATCAACAACCTAATTCAGAAATACAGTAATAATCAATGCTTATATCAACAGCTGATCTTAGCTTACCTCTCTCGCTTACAATTCCTGCAAGCTGGTTCATGTCCCCTGACTTGAGGACTACCAGAGCTCCAACATTGTGTGCTGTCATCTACAGTTTTAACCACAGAGTTTGGTCACTCTGCTGTAAAATTACTATTATAGGGGGAAAGTTTTTTTTAACGTAATTATAGGGAGGGAAAGGTAAATCCGCTGTTGTTCTCCCAAAAAAAAACAGTAATGCTTACGTGCTGTACTGCTTCATGTACGAAATGGCTGGTGCTGCACCAGTAGACTGCTCCAGCTTCAGCCTCCCCCTTTGCCTTGAGAATTTCACTGACGGTAATGTTCTCGAGCCCCATGTGTGGTATAATCACAGTTGGCGACTCGCTCTGTATGCGCGAAATAAGGGTGGCCCAGGAGAAGATCCCCTTGTTCACATGTTGCAGAACTGCGTGCCTAAGCTGCCTTCCATGGAGGCGCAGCGCCTTCGTGATCCCTTGCATGTTTGATCTGCTGGAATGACATGATAGGTGATTATCAGCTTTGTTCGGTTTATGGGCCTAATAACATTGTACGTAAAATCTACTGCTAACTTCAGTATGCCATTTTGTCAAGGTGTCGTTTTGTAGGAAAATAGCTTTAAAGCAAGGGGAAATAAGTGAGTCAAACTTGACGTACCTTGATGGAACAAATCAGCAAATGCTTCAGTCCTGCTCTCTCGCGTCTCTGCGATCCAAGCTCGATTGGGCTGGTGAGTTCTCCGATCCGCTGCTGAAGCTTAAGATGGGTCGCCTCTTATGATGCAAGTTTTCTCTCCTAGATGGCAAACAAGAATTGATACCTGCCTTTGCCATTTCGAGGGAAGAAAGGAATCTCAGGTGATAGTTTACAAGTTCAGGCCGCTCGAATGCTGTTTCTTGCGTTCCAGAGGTTGCTTCCTCTGGTCACTTCCGTGCACACGAAGAGGAAGCTAGGAAGATTTCGTACCTCAAACAGAAAGAAAAGGCAGGAAGGTTTCCTTGACAGTTGACTCCATTTCGTCAGCTTTGTTTTTCTCGTCCTTTTTTTTTTGGTTTATCGACTGCAAGTCTGCAACCTAGTTGTCTTTCGGAAAGAAACACATGAGGATGTGTTTAGAATGCAGAAATTTCATAGGTGATGCAAGAATTTTATAAAAAATTAGTTTAATTTCATAGGAAAAATGCATGAACAGGAAAAATTTCTCCGTTTCAAACGGACCTCAAAATAGCAGGATTGAACGTGCCAATGCACGGTTGAGGAAAAAAAGGATGGCAAGAAGTTTTTTAATAAAAAATAATGCAATGCCGGAAAGTGCATGTTGCAGTACTTCAGACAACTGGTAAAAGAGAATAAACAGAAATATAAAATGGTGACGGAAAGATCTACTTGACACTTGTCAGTAATGAGATTGACAAAGGACCCCTGTACAAAGAAAGAACTGTCTTCCCTTTTTTTTTTGGGCTTTTTACCCGTGTGCCATTATAAAATATCCAAATGATATATGTACCATCGAATTTTTGAAAAGTTCCTCGCCACCCTTGTCTAAAGTTTCTTTCGCCTGAATGCCACTCTCGTCACCTTACCGTTTGTTGTTTGTTTTTAACAGAGCTGGCAGGCAACTAGACATGAAATGACTCCTTTGCCCATTATTGTGTCCGGTCAATTCCCCATCGTCCATGGGCTTCTCGTTGGACTCTCTGGTTCATTCCCCACTCCTATCCAAACCCTAAGCAGGCTAGCCACTCAGGTCGGCGGGGAGGGAGCTCGCGGGTGAGGCGCGGCCGCTGCAGGTGGTTTGCGCGTGCGGGGAGGATCCGCACGGGCGCGGGCTTGCGCTCGGGGAAGCGAGTCGCGGCACGGTGTGCTTCTGCAGGGCTTCGCGCGGGCGGGCGATATGGCGTAGCGGCAGAGCGGAGACAGGCAGGCGCGAGCGGGGGCACTCGCGGCCCCAGGGCGCGAGCACGGTGCCCAGGCAGGCGGGCTCACAGGGCCTGAGGAGCAGAGGACCAGTGGAAGCACTTGGTGGCGCTCGCCATCGTCGCAATCCTCGGCCTCGTCCTCGTCGCCAGCCCCGCCGGTTCGACGCCGCCCGTCGCGAAGAAGGTGAAGCCTCCCCTTTCTCACGCGCCCAATGCTTAGGAATGAGAGATTGCTGCCGGCTTGCCGCTGTGGCTCAAGCGTTAGTCCTCCTTGATTGGGCTGGGGAGCTTACGGGATGGAAGGATCTGTTCATGTTTTTTCGGCCTGATACACGGAAACGACGTAATTTTGGTTTTGGGCCTTTCGATCTGCATCTGTGCAGTTGAATTACGAATGTATGTATCCGTGATGTGGAGGTTGGAATATTTCATTATATGAAAATCTGGGTAGTTGAATTGTCGTAGTGATCTGCAGATTTGGAGGGAGCTGAAGTAGAATAATGTGTGCATGTACTTATTTCAAGTTTCTTCTTGCTAGCTATACGCTGATCTACCTCGTAAGATTGTTGGATGTGATGTTCTAGTGTACCATATGTATCGCAACCACTGCCTGATAGACTTGTATTAGCAACTCAAGGTACTATGTGGCAACCACTGCACATTGCTTCAGGTGCGTAGGCAGGCGGGCTCACAGGCCCTGAGGAGCAGAGGGCCAGTGGAGGTGCATCCTGAGGACCAAAGGAGCAGAGGAGGGAGGAATTGTTGTGGATTCATAAAAGATGGTGGACGGACGACCAGCTTGGCTTCCAGATGAGTGAGTGTCCCTTTTCTTCCTCAAATGCATACATTAGTTCCATGTTTTGGTGTTGTTTGGACTGAATTGAACTGCATAGATGTTAGTAAATCGTATTTGTTCATGTGTAGGAATGACATCGAGACCAGTTTCAATCTAGAAATCAGGATAATTAGTCCAACTATGCGAGGACCATGGTATGGCATTAATAAAGTTGTTGATTCAGACACCACAAATTTTAAAGACCTTGTTGATGAAATTCTGGATCAGTTTCCTTGCGGGTATGGTGATGTAGTGAAGCTGCTCTATTTTTGTGCTAATAGCAAGTCCAACATACAAATTCATTCAGACCAAGAGTTAATGCATATGTTCGCGAAACATATGAGCTCCAAGTGTTGTTGCATGTCAATTGCATATCATAAACCTGATGTTGATCCACCAGAAATCCCACTATGGGACAATGTTGACATCCCATACACCCCATCAATGCCAGCCCCTAGCTATGTAGAACCTAGCAAAGCAACCCAAACGGGGACTGCTACAGAACCAGATGATGACATGGTAGATGCTGAGGATACTTATCTTAAGAACCCTGAACCAGAGAATAAACATGTGGGGGTTGATGAGGAGGGTTTGTACCTTGACATAGTACCTGCTTCTCATGCAAATGTTGACACAACTGACAAAAAGGATAAAGATTATGATTCAGGTTCAAACTCTGAATCTGATTCTATGTCTGACTCCAATATGGATGATGAGGTAGATAAGATTGTTAATGATAGATTGCCATCTGAAATGCCTCAAGTTGCATACAACAAAGATGACCCTCCTATGGAAGTAGGGAGCATCTATCCAAACATGTCTGAATTTAAGTTGGCTCTTGCAACACATGCTATCAAGAAAGAATTGCCTACATCACCTCTATAGCTGGAGAGAAGATAGAAGATCATGTGGACAACTACTACTCTGTACAGAGCTTCAGGGCTGCATATGATGGTACAATCCCTTCTATACCAGACAAATCCATGTGGCCCAAAAAAGAACTTGATTTCTTCCTGCATCGTCCATTGTTGAAGTCAACGACTGGTAGGAGAAGGCAAAATAGATACAAGGGCGTAGCAGAGGGTGGCAGCAAAGGAGGCAAGGGTAGGCATCAGTGTCCGATCTGTCAGCAATATGGACATCATTGGTACACTTGTAAGGATGGTGACCCAGCAGACATAGCAGCAATGCTTGCTGAAAGGTAACATAGAAGTGCCAATTTATTCTGCAATTATTTCCTTTTATAGTGCCAATTTACTCTGCAATTATTTCCTTTAGTGCTAGAAGACCATGTTCCTGTTCTATTTCTGTTCGCAGCAAGTCTTGCTTCTACTTGTGCTCGTGCAAATGGCAATGCCTTTGTCTTCTAAGTTGCAGTTCCAGTACATTCTAGACACAAACTTGCATAACTTGAGGAACATAACGATAGTGTCAGTAACCTTTGTACCTAACCTGACATATGGGGCATAGAACCATGGAACTTGATCATCAGATTATGTTGTGGGCTTGATCATCCCAACTCTGCTTCTGCCCTTACTGATCTACACGGCCCCAATTCATAGTCTGTTATTTCATAGTGAGACTTTGTTGTTATTTTGACTGTTTGCTTGCCCAGTATACTCTGAGGCTATATCCATTGTCTGTTATCATTTATGTATTTGAGACTATAATTACTGGATGTTTACATTGTTGCTAACCTATCTGTCCATACAGAGGTCCACCTAAAAAGAAGAAAAAGAAGATAGAACTAGCTACTACTGAGACTAGCATTGTGCCTGCAGCACCACAAAGGATGGCCTTTCCAGTTCTACCTACTGTTGTGGATCTATCAAAGAAAAGAAAGAACAAATCATCCTCATCAACTCGTGCGAAGAAACAAAAGAGTACTTCCAATACTTCAACTACTGAGGCTAGTGACCCCTTCGTGAGGTAAGCTAATTTCCTATAATTGTCTTTTCACCACTTTAATTGATAAGCCAACTGTTTTGTACTCATGTCTCTTTTTTCAGAGGATCTGGAACAGGATCAAATCAGCTAGACCCTTCAGGATCAAGTGAGCAGCACACATCTGACAAGAGTGCAAGTCAGCACCAGCACAAGAAGAAGAGGGCCATTTCAAAAAAATTGACTCCAAACAAGGGTAGTCCAGCCATGTCAACCCACAGCAAGGCCCCTAGTTCCCCTTCTAGTCCGGCCATGGGAACTAGAAGCAAGAAAAAACTTGATCTGTAATGAGTTTGCATCTCTGTGGCATGCTTTTGTAGTGACCAGACAATGTTTAAACTAGCAATGAGGTCAATGTGACCATCTTTTGTGTGCAAACTTGATTCAGTAATCAAGCTTACTATGCACGTCATGATAAATTTGGACCTCTATTATGCCTGAATGTACTTAGTTTAAATGTTTATTGTGGTTGTCGCAATTATCGAGTATTTTGGATGCATTTCAAATTTATTATAATTATTAAAGTTTACCACGTGCACACATAAGCTGTTACCGTGAATTTTTCATAATGGTATAGAGAAAAATGCGTAGTTTTTGGGATCACAGGAAGTGTTACAGTGGCATATGAGGAAAGAATGAAAATTTTGATGCATTCTATAACTGAGGGCAAAAGCGTCTTTTCCGCTGGCCGTTAGCTACTGTTAGAGACAAAATAGACGGAGGTGGTACACAGGTAAAAGAAACTTTAGATAAGGGTACTGAGAAACTTTTCAAAATTTTAATGGTACGTAGGTCATTTGGATCTTTTATAATGGCACATAGGTAAAAAGCCCTTTTTCCCCAGAAATAGCAGGATTCCTGAATCCTGAGGTTTTTTTGACTCCCGACTATTGGTTGATTGTTTCCGAGCGAGCATCGAAGGTATTTGATTGGTGATTTTATTTCTTTTTTGTATTTATTTTTAAAGCAATTTGCCTTAAAAATACACAAATGCAACACGGGTAGTGTATGTCTGTAGTGCGGATATCTACGGGTTTCGTATCCGATGGGTATGGGCATGTGCATGAAAATTTACCCGCAGTTACATAAAAGTTGGGTACCCACAAAGATGCGGTAGGGTGTGAGAAACAAATTTTACCCACGGGTACCCGACACCACGCTTAAATTTGAGATGTATATGAATATGTCACCTATGTCATTTATATATTATGTCGACTAGCTCAATTAACATGTAAATTGTAGCATATGCATATCATGTCAAACAATAAAGATGATATTTTTTATGGATGGCTAAATAAAGTGATTGTGTGAACTATTAACTTGTTACTTTAGTTTTTTGTGTAAGTTGTTTTGTGTTATTTGTATGAGCATGAATGACCAAATTATGAATTTATGATGTATCGTGTCTTGTGACGTACTGTATATTATCCTAGTGAACTCTATATAATTGAGATTGATTGATATATTTACGTGTTGTTTATCTATGAATTTATTATTGAGTAAAGTCCGCTGACGGTCCTTAAACTTGCGCCGTTATGTCATTCCAGTCTCTAAACTTACAAAACGAGCGTTTAGGTACCTAAACACTATTCAGGTTCACTCTACCCCAACCGGGCGCCAACGCACGTATAGCTTTTGCAAATCCCCCCATGCGGTTTGTTTAACCCTATGTCTCCATTCTTGTGGAGCACTTACCGCAACCGTTGTTGTGTCCATCGCCTCCGCCACTAGCCGTTGTTGCTTGAATCGCCCTGTAGCTTCCTTCGCCTGCATCTGCTGTAGATCCGCCTCCATGGCTACCTCTTCTCAACATTCGAGCTCCACATCATCTCATTTTCGCCGAAGGAAGAGACAGTACCTAGACCTAATCACGTGCAATAAGTGCGGGCTTCACACAGTTCTAGAGTTGGAGACCAAAACTAATGAGAATGGGAATCAATGCCGCATAGTTTATAAGTGCCCATGTCGCAATGTAATTGATTTGGATTTGGTTGTTCAGATTGTCAAAATTTTGGTTAATTTTTGGTGATTTTTGCTCGCTTTTGAGTGAATCCTGTTCTTGCAGTGGGATGGATCTGGTTGCAAGTTTTGGGAGGACTACGAGAAGCTTTTGAAGGATCGTGCAAAGAAGAAAGAGCAACAGTTGAAGGAGCTTGCAAGCAAGGAAGAACAACAGTTGAAGGTCCAAGGAAGATGATTTGGCTAATCAGATTGGGGATTTAGTAGGAGTTGTGAAAGAAGTTGTATTGGTCATGAAATTCATAATCTTTGCTGGTATTTGTGGCCTACTGCTGAATGCATATGGTGTAATGAGGGGTTAATGGAATGAACTGATGTTGTATATCATATTGAATGCAATGCAAGTATTTGTTGAATGCAATTGTGTTGCCTAGTGCTGAATGCATATAACAGCGATGACATATAACTGATGATATAATATTGATGACATAACTCTAACTAATGACATATAACTATTGAATGCAAGTATTATACAAAGCAGCCTTGATAAGTACCTGCATCTAATAGTGTTGATGCTAACAACTGATGACATAACTCTAACTGCATCTAACCGTTTTGATGCTTACAACTGATGACATATTATTGCATCTCCACAAAATACCAACACAAGGTCATGTTTTGCACAAAAGCAATTTTCCTGCATTACCGACAAAGGGTCACCAAGTCCTTCACTGAGCCATCTAGGAGCTAGCGAACTCCAAGAGTAATAGGTCTTTAATCTTCACATGGTCACGAATCCAAGCTAAGAGCACAAGATGCTCCTCTTGACTTAAACTAAACCTTTTACCAAGTTTCTCTATATGCATATTGCCCGGGGTCGAAGAGAGAGCCCAAAATGAGTCGATGAACACACATATAGCCCAAGGATGATATCCTAGTAGTTGGAAAAGGCTGCTGAGAAATACAACGCCGGATGATTCGTCGTGCCTCACAAAAGACCATCAGGTCGTCCGATGGCCATGTTCCTATTTATGCAATGACCACGGATGAAGATTCCAGAATATTCCTCACCAGATGATATATATTGACCAGTAAGGTCCACGGTAGATCATATAGTGCACACTAGTAAGCAGGTCCAAGTTCCATCACTGGTGAGCTGGAAAGTTGCCTGAACAGTTATAACTCCAAATGATGCCCTCGGCGAATGATATGTTTGTAGGTGAATAGTTTTGTCACCATTGTTGATGTTAATGAAGGGAAAATGCTTAAAAAAGAACATACCAAAGAATATCAGCTTTTGATATCTTATGGGTAATTGGTCCCATCGATGTGACTTATGAGTAGAGTTGTCGTGGAAAGCTCACGAGCAGCGTGACATACATCGCCCAAAATTTTTCTTTGTAAGAAGATGATCACAGGCTGAAACAAATTTAGTCACAGCCTGACTAACAATAGCGTGGTAGGGTGGCATGGATAAGATAAAAAAACTTACTAGCGCCAGTGATGGTTCCATAATTTATTTGGAAAGGCTTGAGGCGCCAATGGATTTAGTAGGATGACAGGGCTGGCTAGCAAAAGCAGTAATATTCCAATTGGTATGGGCAGCATTGTAATAAATCCAACAATGTTTTAAGCCAAAAAAAAGTATCCGCAGATCCACAAAAAAGGTGCTGTTCGGACACTGGTTTTACTAAGAAGTGGAGCTTACTATGAGAAAATCGAAAACTCCCTTAATTTGGCCTTAACAAAAAATATGCAGTTCTACGAGAAACGAGTGAAAAAAAATAGATGAGAGAAAATTACAATGGCTTTGAGCTAAGAATTTAGTCAACAATATGATCTATATGAAGTTTGTGGAGATGGATATAGTGAGAACATACTGAGAGAGGATAACTATGGGGGGATGATAAAATTCCCCACATGGTTCAACAAACAAATAACTGATTAAAAACTATTTTTAATTTAAGTAAAACACTAAATGTTTCCGTGAAAAAAATACTAGATGCCCGCATTATATGAGGGCCACTAGTGTATTGTGATTTGTGAATCGTAAATAGCAACAGCAATGTAGCACAAACTTTACGGAAATGATTAGGATAGGGCATCCGGACGGGGCTTTTCATTGGACTTATTAACTCGTCATCAGATCTAAACGTGCGCTTACCGCTTGAGCTTCTCCACATAGGTCCGTACATTGATTCACTGGCTCGTTCTCAGCCGCAAGGAGTCGCTCGATGTGCCACTTTGTCTTTGTGTTGCCGCCTCCACTTGCACCTCTGAGGCGCAGAGCTCGGCCGCTAGCCCTTCCAGACGCGGCGCGCGGCCGCCTCCGAGTCGCAGCGGCGCGTGGTTGCCCTCTCCTAGTCGTGCGCGTGGCTGCTGCCTCCCTGCTGCGTCGCGCAACCAGTGTTGTTGCCTCAGGTGACCTCTACATGCCGACGAGCCTCCATTCTTTCAAGCAACAAGGAGATATTACGCTGAAAGTGCATGTTGCAAGCGTATGTTTCAAGTGTCTCAGATGTTTCAGAGGTATGTTACAAGTGTTTCATATGGATGTTGCAAAAGTAGATCTGGATGTTGCATATGTTGCAATGGCTACACACGTGTTCCAAATGTTTCATCTGTTTTTTTCATACGTATGTTGCAATTATGTTTATTTAAATGTTGCATATGTTTCACACATATGTTGCAAGTGTTTTTATCTAGATGTTGCATATGTGTTGTAATGGCTTTTCAAGTGTGTTTAGGTGTTTTTGCAAGTGTTTCGAATGCATGTTTTAAGTGTTTCATATGTCTTCAGACGTATGTTGCAAATGTTTCATCTGGATGTTTCAAAAATGGATTAGATGTTGCACATGTTGCAATGACGACGACGGCAAGCAGACAACGGTCTGACGCTGGGCTTCGGCTCCTACCTCGCGTGGCGTACCTCACCCTCTCCTCTCCTCTCCTCTCCTCTCCCTCCCCTCCTTTCCCTTCCTCCATCTCTCCACGGCAATTCGAGCTAGAACTGAACGTGGAGTTCGGTGGTGCTAGAGCGGGATAGGACATGAGGCAGGGGCGTGATGCGATGCGGGTGGCGGTGCTGCATCTGGGATGTGGGGCGCTAGCGCAGGAAAGCATGGGTGGTGCTCATTTTTGAAGAATGGGCGGGGTGCGAAAGGTGTGTCTGAACGCTAGCCCTTAAGCAACACATTGAACACCGCAAAACATTTCGACCGGCGCAGTCGCAAAAAAAGCAAATAAGACCACTAGTGCTAGACTGAGCATCAGTCTCAGTTGGAAAACCCCCTTTAGTCCTAGTTTCCCAACCAGGATTGCGAATCCGGGACTAAAGGGCCCACCTTTAGTCCCGGTTCTAGGAACCGGGACTGAAAGTGGACCTTTAGTCCCGATTGCTATTACCAACCGAGACTAAATGGCCCCTAGGCATTGCTATGGGGCTGTCACGTGTAGTCCCGGTTGGTGTTTTCAACTGGCACTAAAGGTTCTTTTTTCCATTTCATTCCTTTTCATTTTATGGTTTCTTTTCAATTCAATTCTTTTTGGTTTCGATTAGCTTTTCGTATACGAATTCTACGCTGCTAATATACGTCCATGTAAATAACACACTAAAATGTACATGCATGGAATATGTACATAATAAAGTCACAAAAACCTTGTACTCATGTCCTTGGAATTTCATTCAACCCTAATCTTCAGTCGTATGGCTACTAGGTATTAATTCTTTAGGGTCATAGTGGTACGTGTCTTTGGGATCTATGACCTCATCCATAAGAAATCCTGCCAATGCTTCTTGAATTGCTTTGATCTGGTCACATCGCAGAACCTTTTGCTTCCTCCATTCAATCTTCAATTCGAATGAAAGGAAAAGTATAAATATATATAGATTATATATATCAACACAATGGTAATAAATAAATTGTGTATATTTTTTACGTACTTCGAGGATCTCTTCACTTGTTCTCCTTAAGTACTCCATGAGGAACTCATAGACGTAGTATCCACATAAGTTGTTCCCCGATCCCTGCTGTAGACACCACTTTACGAGAAAAAGATTCATCATCAACCAATAAAGCATGGTAATAATGAACTAAACTAATAAAGATGCGGTGACCTAGCTAGTACTTACTGGGTATTGGACAAAATTCAAAGGCATTTTTCATTGACCATAATGGCATTTCTCAGCGAACCTTTTCCAAGCACCGCCCAACAAAATAAATAAATGGAGTTATATCAATAAAATGGCATAAGAGAGTATACAGTGTGCGAGACCAAAATTACCACGGGAGAATATCTATCATTTCTTGGTAATCTTCTCGGGGTTTTGTCATTGAGTCAAAGATCTTTACAATACTCCTGGGCATATCGATGACCAGCAGTATCTAGTGATAGCTACATGTTTATAAGTAGGCATAACTCATTAACTAAAGTCAACAAGGAGTAAGCAAAATAAAATGAGCACAAGACATTAACACTCACTTGAAGTTGTAAGGGAAGAGTATCGGTGTCTTGTCATGTTGGTTATCTAAGAACCTAAACAGATTATTCTCCACTTGAGGTCGCCATCTATCATATCGAGTAAGTGTGTCCTTGAATGTGCGATTTAGATCCATGAAACCAACATCAGTTAAGCCTTTTTCTTTAGTTTCAGCGTCTCATATATGCATTTATATAGTAGAAAAGAATATACATAGTGTGAGGATAACTATATATAGACAACCAACTAACATGCAAGTTACTTTAATGGTAGAAAGAATCACTTATAGACACCAGCAGCTAAGGAGAGATTTGTCGAGAGCGTCCCGGTTTAATAGTTGGTTTAATTCATTGAACTCAATATGTAAAATGTCATAGCCATTAAAGTAATGCTCTGGTCTAATTCTGACAATAAGCCATGCCTCTTCGTTGTCAGACGCTCTTAAGTACCACTTGTTTTACAAGAATATTTGTGTACCCAGTGATGATAAGGACTTCGGGTTTTCAAGACTCCTGCCATACTCATAGGTCCGGTAAATATCAAAGTTGGCTGTTGGTATCAATCCTCCACCAATGAGTTGTTGAGGTGTGAGACCTGTTGTGGCCATGAAGTTTTGGAGTGCCTCTCTATCGATTGGACCGCCTTGTGCATTTGTACATTCATCCTCAACAACTAGTAGGTCGATAGATTGCTTAGATTGCTGCCCGAGCTATGCAACATCTTTCCCTACTCTCTTCGCTTTCAACGATGACTTATATGACTTGTCGAGAGAGCGTTCATAGTTCGATAATGGCGGGGGCTTATGTGCCTCACGCCGCTTTTTCTCCACTTCATAGCCTTTTTTCTTAGTTCTCGTTGAGCTATGTAGTGCGGCTTTGGTGGTTTTTTCTAAAGTTCCAACCTCCTTGCTTTGGATTCTGCTAAACTTTTCCGCCAGTTATCCAAATCTTTTTGTGCCATCGCTTTTGATTCCTCTTTAGACTTCTTGTAGGACAACTTCTCTAGAGGGGCCTTTGTTTTATGATGGCTGGCTTTCTTCTTCACTGAGGGCAGGGGCCTCTTTTGGCTCTACGGAGCAGGAGGCAGAGGAGGGGGAGACCGCCTTGGAGGAGATGGAGATGGAGACGCAACCGTGCCATGGAATGCATCATCATCGTCTAGAGCATCATCATCGTCCAGAGCACTCTGATGATCATCATGGGATGGAAGAACTGGACTCAGGTTGGGAGACCTGTGAGTACAAAAATGATTATTACGCGAGAAGCCAATAATTGAGAATGATTATTGAAAAATTGTTTCACTCACTTTCATCCGCACCTATCATGAGGTAGTTGAGGAGGAGGCAATGGTACCCTAGCTGCCGCACCAGGAATAATGATGTAGTGCTCGTGCCATAAAACAAATGAATGCTCTGCTTGTCCTAGGGTCTTCTCCCCATCACCTCGAGGAAAGTCAAGAGGCACTTCCTGTTTACACCAAAATTTGGAAGAAGAGTCACAGGGACTCGAAAGCTCCTAAGATCATGTCAGCAGGGAATCAATTGCGTGCAGATCGGGACCAGCTGATTTGAATGCAGTACTGGAATTAGCTTTCTTCAGGCAGCACCGACAGATAATGATAAAGGCTACGATCGGCGCCAGGACGAAACATGATGGACTCTACAAAAGGGGAAAGATTAGAGTCCAAGTTATCTTAAATTAGAAATATTTTCTCTAGGGTCAAAAATTGTGATGAGTCGTGCTTAGACAGGAGTCATGCGTAGGTTCCAGGTATAAATACCAAACCCCGACTATTGTAAACGACACACAATCAATCAAATACAAGTCATTTACTTTTTCGGCTCTGGCCACCCCTTAGGAGTAGGAGTAGAGTAGATCTCAGCAAGTTCTTCAACAAGTATGGTTCCATCGATCCGGTTGACCTCCACTACTTGTCTGTAAGTACCATCATGACTTATACCTCTATTCGTACGGCTGCATCGATCCGGTTGACCTCCACTGCGACTCTGGTATGAGTTAGTTATCGACTCTTGTCTAGTTCAAGTATGGCTGCATCGATTCAGTCGACCTCCACTGCTCGAACTAGATTAAGGTCAAGTTATCGGCTCTAGCTAAGGGTGGCATTCCTTCAGATAGATTCATTAAGTTACCGATATTGCTTATTGCTTCCATTGTTTATTTAATGATAGCAATATCACTTTGCCCGATTGGGATTGATCTAGATCGGCCTTTCATCTTTGTTAACCCATCGTTTGTTAATCTAAACTGATTTAATCTGCACTTTAAACGATGAGTTATGTTTTATCGGCTATTTTATGTCAATCTTGATCATGCATAGCGTGTGGTCAAGGCGTGTTTGATCTTGAGTAGATCTATTAGCTAGCGAAAACTGTTCCATGGCCTGTTATCACGGCCTATGTGATTCTACCTCACACTCCACTATTAGCACCGTGGAGTGGGGATCGTTATTTGGTAGATCTGTTCCTGAAAGGGCACGACCTTAACTGTGTGTTATGCCTAAATCGATTGTTTTAGCCGATATCGAGCGCTTTCACGAACGATTCGCATCACGAGATCGTTGAAGTAGCGATAGGTTGAAAGATGTGTTAGCCCTATGATCTTATTATTGTATTATGGCCTGCATGATTCTGCCTCATGCCCCACTGATATTAGTAATAAGTTAGGGTCGTCGAGTCTATTATTGTTTCTACGGCCTGCATGATTCTGCCTCATGCCCCACTGGTCACAACGATAAAGAGATCTAATATGTTTATTAGATTTATCTCTATTAAATGGTTGAATGATGATGAATTGTTTCTTTCATAAAAAGGGTTTCGGTTACTTGCAGTCATTGACTTAGCATGAACTAATTACTGTTGATATCTTTTTTCTAGTGACCAGTATTTGTTTAAACAATGATATTCATAATGATAACCGATTCTTCTTACACAATCCCATGAGCTTTAACCGATTTATTCTTACGAATATGCTAGAATCGGCTATTTAGTCGATCTCCTTTCATATCAGCTCTCAGAGATGCACATTCGGGACTATCTGGCAACACCGGCATGTTCCACCCTTAATTATTGATAAGCTTTCTCTCCTTGTTAATTGCAGGGTCAAATTGACTGGCACGTCTCGGGAGGAGAGCATAGGATCGACCACCCTTGCGCTGAAGCTAGGCGGATCTCTAGCTCCATCGAGCGAACCCTTCTGCCTTGCTCGTGTGTCCTCAGCACGGGACGAAATTCCATGTCGACATGCGTTTCTAGCATGCCTGGTGGGACCCCACAATCGTCATGGCGGTTCACAACAACAATGACATCCATATGCTGCATTATGAAGATATACCTGATGGGTATAAAGGTATCATCAACAAAGCTACAGAAGAGTTTTAGAACAAGTGTTTGTTGTCCTACACCAAAACACGTGACAACACAATAGTTCATAAATTTTCACTACCAAGAGTTCTACTACACGGGCAGATAGATACAACTGAAGATGAAGATAGGCGTTTCTTTAGAGAAGTTGTAGACAAATCTGTTCGTGATGCCATATCAAGCCATAACGAAGCTTTCTAGGACATATTCCACAACGCCATGAGAGAGGCGATTCATGGGTTTCTAGTTGGTCAAGGTGGACTGGCTTATTACAACATTCTAGATCCATTGACCTAAGGGACTAATCAAGTCGGTACCAGCCTCAAGAAGTAGCACCAGCTAGTAATGGTGAAGTCCAGATAGTTCAGGGTTCATCGGAACAAACTCAAGGAACTACTATAAATTAGATACAATACAATCCTGGACTGTCAGTACAACATATGCAATAGCTAGCGGGGCAAAGTCAGAACCAGGTGATCAATTTTGGCACATCAGGCCACATATCGTCGTCGGCTCAAAAAATAGCACCATTAATTCAAAGGATCCGTAGAGATATAGATCCTTATGTCTATAATCAGAGACTTCAAGCTGCAAGCCAACAAAGGACCCAGGAGATCGAGATTCCACAAGGGTATCACTATGGCATAGATTATAACACCCTTCACATGATTACAAATCTAGGATATCAAGGCACGTGGGATTTTAATCCACAGATGGGTCAGCAGGTGTAGAGAAATCCAAATTCATAAGCTGATGAATTATTGCTGAGGGTGACCAAGATGATGAAAAATCAGTTCGGTCTGAAGCCAAAAGGTCTGACCTTTTTGTACAAACGCCCATATTCAGAATGGTATGATTTGGTCGCTCTTCCCACAAATTACGGGCTCCTAGAATTCGCTAAGTTCATTGGCCAAGACAGTACAAGCACGATAGAACATATCAGTCGGTATCTTACACAATTGAGCGAAGCATCAGTTGAGGATGCCCATCGAGTTCGTTTCTTCTCCTTGTCCTTATCAGGTCCAGCCTTCACTTGGTTTTCATCACTACCAGTCAATTCCATTGCCAATTGGGCTAACCTAGAGAAGAAGTTTCATACATATTTTTACACTGGGACTAGAGAAAAGAAGATTACCGATCTCACAACTATAAGACAAAAGACTAATGAATCGGGCACTGAATTTCTTCAGATGTTCCAAGAAACCAGGAACTTGTGCTTCTCCTTAAACTTGGCTAATGATCAACTAGCTACTTTAGCTGTTCAAGGAATGCTACCATCGTGGAAAGAAAAGCTGCTGGGACAAGAATTTGACAACTTGGGATAATTGGCTTAACGAGTGGCAGCGCTCAATAGCTAATTCCAGAGTATGCGCAGAGATATCCGATTTCAGAAAAGTACCACAGTAGCTGAAGCTTATGATCCATACTCAGTCGATGACGGCTATGAAGATGAAGAAGAAGAGGTTGCTATGGCTGAATGGAATTAGGGCAAGAAGGCAGTAATGGTGACAAATCCTTGGGGAAGAGGAGTCGAGGAGAGCTATGACTTTGATGTCACCAAATCAGATCAAGTTGCCCGCTGGTCATGTCAGTTGCCCCCTAATCAGTTGAAGAATAAGAAGTTCTGCAAGTTCCATAATGCTACTTCTCATTCCACCAACGAATGCAGAATTTTCCAGCAGCATATACAGAGGGTTATTCAGTAGGGGAGGCTCAAATTTGATACGCCTTGGAAAATGAAAGTTGATGATAATTCTTTTCTAGGAGATCAAAACATGGTTGATGCTAGGCTACTCAAAGGAAAGACTAAGGTCCTAGCATCAACCAAATTAAAAGAAGCTAGAACAGTTGATCCCAAGATGCAAATATCGGCTGACGAGTATAGAGAGATTAGAAGACGTCGTGCTGAGAAAAAGAGCCGATACGAGCAGGGGGAGACGTCAAAAGCAGTGATGACAAAGCCACAAATTACATCTTAGATTCTGTTGAATAAGTGGCAGCAGCAGAAGGAAAAGGATTATCAGCGTTGGTTAAAGGATCAAGCATACTAGCATCAACTAAAAGAAGAGAGGTATGAAAGGAAACAAGCCGAATTACATTGGAATTGTTCTTTCTTCAGACATTGCTGGAATGAAGGTTTGAAGTTGCCTACCAGACATGACTGTCCAGAATGCAGCAATCAATATCAGGAGTTTAGGCAGTCTCAAACCAACCGCCGGTCTATCCATGCTCAAGATGCATATCATCATAATAACATGGATCGGTGCCTAAAAAATAAAAGTGTTCGTGACCAGCTTGGAAAGTGAGTTGTTGACCAAGACTGGACTGATTATGAAGAGAAAGGCAACGAAAGAAGATATGTTTGGTAGGAAGACCAATGGTGTCCAGAAGGTTTAATAAGAAGCCAGAAGAGAAGGGTGCAACGCCTAAGAAATAAAGAGATGGAATAGGCTCAGGCATCCGGTAAATCTCAAGTATGGCGTACCAAGCAAACTACCGATAGAAAGCAACCATCGGCTAATATCCAAATGACTTTTCTGTTGCCATCAGAATTTAGAGCTCTGGCAGATCAAGAAATTTATTTGGATTTCGATGAATCAGAGTATGAGGAGATAGTTGCCAAGTTAACGGTTGTACAACAAGCAATATTTGACAAACCAGTCAAGCATCGACACTTAAAAACATTATATATGAAAGGTCTTGTAGATGGGAAGCCAATGAACAAGATGTTGGTGGACGGAGGTGCTTCTGTTAATCTTATGCCTTACACCACTTTTTGTAAGCTTGGCAAAGGACCAAGAGATCTGATGGAGACTGACATGATGCTTAAGGACTTTGGAGGTAATACGTCTAAGACCCCAGGGGTAATAAACGTCGAGCTAACAATCGGGAGCAAGACTCTGCTCACCACATTCTTTGTCATCGATGGAAAAGGGTCATACAGTTTGCTCCTCGATCGTGATTGGATTCATGCGAACTGCTGTATACCATCGACCATGCATATTAGTGTTTGATTCATTGGCATGGAGATGATGTCGAACTGGTTCATGCTGATGAGTCTGTGAGCATCGCGACAGCCGATCTAGTCTTTTGGGAACTAGAAGACTTCGAGTATTTTTCTAGCAAGTCATGAGAAGGAGGCTTCATTAAGATCAGCAATGAAAGCCAACAATCAATACAAGCGATCGGCTCTGAGAGTTTATTTTAGCAAAAGTCACGCCTTCACGTCGGCTATTGGATTAAGGGAAAATAAGCATTAGTCCTGGAGATGGGTTTAGGCCGACGTATGAATGCTAAATTGGAATCCTAAGTATGGATCAGAATTAATAGATTTCTTAAAGGAGTTTTGTTTCACTTAATAGGATGCTTGACCTGGGTTGATTAATCATTTGACCTTTGATATGAAAAGTTATGCGGGATGTTATCCTAACCTCTGATCAACACTTGATAGCCGATTTGTTCTCAGCTTTAATGGCCGGTACCAGGAGGGTATCGCCTCTAGTTCAAAAAAATGAAAATCTTCAAAGACAATAAAAGCCAATACGATATGTATCGCCTATAGAGCAAAAACAATCATACCCAAGGGCATTGCATTGAGGCGCATTCATGATAGAGGAGTTTTTGTTCATTGCCCCCCTTAAGTACAATCTAGTCGAAGACTTTGTTCACCACATCCTGAGCGGATGTGATGTCCATGATGGCCTCCACCACTACGGTGAATTCTTCTATCAAATCTTCATGTCCCTTAGGGCCATCGCCAATCGAGAAGCCAACCTCCATGGTGTGGAGGTCATGCCTGGTTTGGACCTACGCCATAGTGAGCGCCACTGACGCGTTGTGACAAACGTCGTGGAGGGCAATCTCCTGGACATGGGCCGGGAAGCCTTATAGACGAGCGTCAATGAGGGAACCCCTAGCATTGATGGTGTTCATGGCCGCGCTCGTCGCCAACTGGAGAGACTCCAATTGCACCGTTTGAGTTGGCGATTATAGAAGAATATCAAGACAAAGGCAATGGAAACCAGAATAGAAACGTTCATGGAACTCATCTTACATGCTACCGTGGCGTCAGACTCAGCCAGAATATCAAGACAAAGGCAATGGAAACCAGAATAGAAACGTTCATGGAACTCATCTTACATGCTACCGTGGTGTCAGACTCAGCTAGCCACGCTCGAATGGCACTGGCCTCCTCCTCAGCCACATTAAGGGCCACTTGGAAGACCCCTAGATGAATCTCAAGCTAGTCGTTGTTCTGAATCACCTCAGAATAGCAGTCCTTGGCCGCCCTCTATTCTCGAAAGAAGCGCCGGGCATCATCACCATCATATGAGTTGGAAGAACCCGACGATGAAGCCAGCGCAGAAGATGCAGCATCAACGGGTTTACTGGTCCTAAGGAAAGGATGAAGGTTGTCATTCACAATGGACCTATAGGCGAGTCAGAACAGGTCAGCATCATGAACAGAGGTTGCCAATCTCACCTCATGTGTCGGAGACGCTGGTTCATTGGCATGTCTTCTTCCGGGATCTCCTTCGCCACACGCTTGCCTCGGTTATCCTCGTTGGCCATGAGAGATGATTAGATCTGTGGAAGGAAGGAAGAAAACCGCTATAGACTTTTGGCAGGCAAAAGAGAGCGAAGGAACAGTTGTGAATGAAGATGTGTTTGAGGCCGAAGCCCTTGGTTGGTATTTGAAGACATGAAGCGAAGAGGCGGACGCCTCAGGACGCGCAAAAGGCAACCATAATTAATAGAAGGCAAAACGCCACTTTACCAATGCCGAAGAGAATACGGCGCTAGATGACTGAGGATGGAAGATCAAAGGGCTCTCTTAATAAAGGCCGTGTTTTCAGACCTAGATAGAATTAAAACCAAGAGTCTAGAATTGACAATTTTCAAAATTGGCTCTTTAGCCGGAACAAAGGACCTGATCTTCAAAAATGAAGAAGGGAGATGAGACTCTCGAGAAGGCTGGGGATGAATTACCCTTGATGACCAAGGGCAAAAGAGCTGATAGAGTTTCCTTATGAACTCGTGTACAGCCATAATACAGTCCCTCCTTGGGAAGTTCAAACTGGATCGAGGTGTGTTATGTTGCAGAGCGATTTATCAGTCAAAATCTATAATAATTTTGTGATGAATGACTTAGAAGATTTGAGTTGCCTTTGGCTGCATGCTCTTGGAAAACATTGAAGCCCATAAACCAAGGATTGCAAAATGTTACAATTAAAAAGTCAAGAATGAGCAATTCTCTGAGAGAGATTTGGTCTAGAGAGTAAAATTGCCGATCGGGTCAAAGAACAGCAAATCCGGCAAAGTGGTCAACTAATTGGGAAGGACCTTATCGGATTAAGCGTTGTGCATCGGGTAATACTTATATTTTGGAAACACTAAAAGGAGAAGAAGGATTTGGCAGAGCAATCAAATGGGGAATATTTAAAGGAATATTACCCTAATATTTAGATTAATACTTGACAACCAATTTGCTCGGTTGTCAGCTCTAATAGCCGATACCAGAAGGGTATCACTTCTAGTGCGAAAATAAACCCAGAGGGGTAAAAGCTGATACAATGTGTATCGCCTGCAGGAGCAAAGCAAACATGGACAAAGTGATGCATATAGTATGAAGTACAAAACAGAAGGAAAAAATCACTCAAGACAGAGAAATTTTTTGCTAATATCACATATTACAAACTACGGGCCGGAAAAACACTCTTGCTACTATATCATCAGCCTGGGAGATAAAGGCTATGGAATTAGCAGCACCAAAGAAGTCCTCAATCAGGCATTCATAATCCCTAGTGTGCGCTGTGGCTGGAAAAACCATGGGGAAGGAACCGAAGCTCGTGGCCAGAATGAACTTGCGCAGAAGCCAACGCCATGGCGGCACCATGACGAACACCATGCAAAGCGACCTCCCTAACACGGTTTGGGATGTCGTGTAGGCGAACCACTGGTATGGCACCTCTAGCATTGACGAATCCCGCTGCATGCTCTGCAGCCAGTCGGAGTCTCTCTAGTTGGGCAGACAAATCTAAAAGGTTCAAAGGGGATATGATCAGAGTCTTGAAGATGGAATTGAAAGGAAGCAAAGGTTATGACAGATATCTCACCCATAATTCTAGCCTCGGCCTTAGCCAACATATCCTCCACTGAATCAGCCTCGGGAGGTGATCGACATCGAACCATGGCCAGAGCCAATTCTACGAGGGAGAGACATTCAGCGAGACTCTAGCCATGCCGATCAATGGAGGCACATAGATCGTCGTTGTCAATCCACCCCCTTTGATAACGAGGGAGCTAGCGATGAGCTGGTAAGAAAGAAGAACCTAAATGCCGAATGGAGTCAGTCCTATTCCTCAAGGTAGTGGGGGCACCACAAGTTGTACCCTCCTAATGATGAAGGTGCTGACACAATGATGTAGGTCCGTTGAGGGCCTCCTCAACAAACTTCTTGCTGCTCTCCATGATCTCAAGCCTACAAAGAAGTAGGGACTATGCTAAGGACGTGGAAGGTTTGAGGTGAAGTGAGTTGTTTTTCGATCCCCAGCTGTGGCCTGTATATCTAGCCCGGGAAGGCAGAGAGATATATTTCGCCAACGGTGTGAAATTGAAATTAGATACGAAAAAGGATCGACGCTCTGATAATTTAGGGAATGGATAATGAAGAGATAACAGATTCAAACTTATTGCTCTCCCAAGTTATAGAATGCCATGGGATAGATGCAAAAAGATTTACATTGACCAGCAATTAGCCCACCAAGGCCTCTTTGGGTTAGAGGAAGTTCTAATCCCCACAGGGCCAAAAGTCATCATAAACCAAGTCACATTGGCCAGTTAATAGAATTGTGACAGGGAAGGAAAAGGTCGCCTGTCTAACAAATGCCCTGTTGATTTCTCAAAGCCACTAGATAGAAGCTTGTGGCTTTCCCGATGGGCATTTAATTGAGCAAACAAGGGGAAAGTGTCCACGCATTTTAGCCCTTGCAAACACTAGAACAGCTCTGTGAGCATGGAGAGAAGACCTAGGTAATATCACAAGGATTCTTCTAACCACAATAGCTGATTCTCTTGCTCGACAAGGTGCTAAGATGGGAGACACAATCACCCTATGCATAAAAATTCTTCTAGCCACTCGAGATCTTCATAGCAAAAGGATAGACCATGGGGGGTCTAGCAGAGTCAGGAGCACTCGAAGAGGTAGGTAGAAGAGAAACATGGCTGAATTGTTGAGTTGCTCTCAGCAGGGTCAGATCGACATTTTATAGCCGGCCTGGAAGGATGAATTCAAGTGCCTGTGAAGCAATGATGCTCTCATAAAAGTTTTTGAAGCATGAGCTCATGAGCAGGCATAGATGGCGACAAACAGTAGACCCCAGATCAAGATTCTTTACCCATGACTACGGACCCATTAGGGGCATGGACGTGATAATTTTGGAATAAAATTACTTTCATCCCAAAATTGGGGGGCATGTGTTTACACCAAAATTTGGAAGAAGAGTCACAGGGACTCGAAAGCTCCAAAGATCATGTTAGCAGGGAATCAATTGTGTGTAGATCGGGACCAGCTAATTCGAATGCAGTACTAGAATCAGCTTTCTTCAAGTAGTGCTGACAGATAATGACAAAGGCTACGATCGGTGCTAGGACGAAACATGATGGACTCTACAAAAGGGGAAAGATTAGAGTCCAAGTTATCTTAAATTAGGAATGTTTTCTCTAGGGTAAAAAATTGTGATGAGTCATGCTTAGATAGGAGTCATGACTAGGTTTTGGGTATAAATACCAAACCTCGGCTATTGTAAAGGACACAATCAATCAAATACAAGTTATTTACTTTTTCGGCTTTGGCCACCCCTTAGGAGTAGGAGTAGAGTAGATCTCGGCGAGTTCTTCAGCAAGTATGGCTACATCGATTCAGTTGACCTCCACTGCTTGTCTATAAGTACCGACATAGCTTATACCTCTGTTCGTACGGCTGCATCGATCTGGTTGACCTCCACTGCGACTCTGGTATGAGTTAGTTATCGACTCTTGTCTAGTTCAAGTACGGCTGCATCGATCTGGTCGACCTCCACTGCTCGAACAAGATTAAGGTCAAGTTATCGGCTCTATCTAAGGGTGGCATTCCTTCGGATAGATTCATTAAGTTACCGATATTGCTTATTGCTTCCCTTGTTTATTTAATTATAGCAATATCACTTCGCTTGATTGGGATTGATCTAGATCGGCCTTACATCTTTGTTAACCCATCGTTTGTTAATCTAAACCAATTTAATATGCACTTTAAACGATGAGTTATGTTTTATCGGCTGTTTTTTGTCAATCTTGATCATGCATAGCGTGCGGTCAAGGCATGTTTGATCTTGAGTAGATCTATTGGCTAGCGAAAACTATTTGATGGCCCGTTATCATGGCCTTTGTGATTCTGCCTCACACCCCACTATTAGCACCGTGGAGTGGGGATCGTTATTTGGTAGATCTGTTCCTAAGAGGGCACGACCTTAACTGTGCGTTATGCCTGAATCGGCTGTTTTAGTCGATATCGAGCGCTTTCACGAATGATTCGCATCACGAGATCGTTGAAGTAGCGATAGGTTGAAAGATGTGTTAGCCCCATGATCTTATTATTGTATTACGACCTATATGATTCTACCTCATGCCCCACTGATATTTGTAATAAGTTAGGGTCGTCGAGTCTATTGTTGTTTCTATGGCCTGCATGATTCTGCCTCATGCCCCACTAGTCACAGCGATAAATGAGATCTAATATGTTTATTAGATTTATCTCTATTAAATGGTTGAATGAAGATGAATTATTTCTTTCATGAAAAGGGTTTCGGTTACTTGCAGTCATTGGCTTAGCATGAACTAATTACTGTTGATATCTTTTTGCCAGTGACCAATATTTGTTTAAACAATGATATTCATAATGATAATTGATTCTTCTTACACAACCCCATGAGCTTTAACCGATTTATTCTTACAAATATGCTGGAATAGGCTATTTAGTCAATCTCCTTTCATATTGGCTTTTAAAGCCGCACATTCGGTATTGTCTAGCAACACCAGCATGTTCCGCCCTTAATTACTGATAAGCTTTCTCTCCTTGTCAATTGTAGGGTCAAATTGACTAGCACATCTTGGGAGGAGTGCACAGGATTGACCACCCTTGTGCTGAAGCTAGGCGGATCTCCAGCTCTATAGAGTGGACCCTTCTGACTTGCTTGTGTGTCCTTGGCATGGGACGAAATTCCGTGTCGACACTTCCCTATAGTGTTTGATAACTCTATCCACCAAGACGCTATAATAGCTAGGTAGAATTGGATTCCCATGGCTTCTTGGTGTCTTCTCAGGGACCACGGGAGAAACAATACCATGTGCCACCAAGACTATGGCACCGGTATTCCCCAAGGGAATATGCAGCTCACATGGCGTCGAAGACACGATGATGTCATCCATGAGGAAGTACCGCAATGCATCATCTTGATTTGGGCGCTTAGTGGAAGCATAACTACTTCTTAGCTGAGGGGGGCTAACGTTGACTCCATGCTCTGATGTTGATGACTTCCTCTAGCTACTCAACTGTAGTGCCACTTGCCGTTTGATTTCCTCTTGCATTCTCGCTTCCATGTTTAGTTCTCGCTCTTGCGATCGAAGCACCGCCTCCTCTAACTTGCAGATCCGCTCTGCCTCCTCATTCTTCCTTCACTGGTGGCTTCTATAGGTAGCAGCATCCTTAGGGAAGCCATGCCATCACAAAATCAACCCTTTGCCTCACGTTCGCCAGGGGTGTTCAGGAGTCTGGAGGGCATACGTCAGCTCATCCTTCTCTCGGTTAGGCATAAAGGCACCACTGGCAGAAGCATCTACAATATCGATAAGTCTTTGTGCTGCTATTTCTATTTCCCCACCAACAACCGGCTCCTCGGTCTATGGGTCCAGTGATCCCCCATGCGCGAAAAACCAATTCTTGGAGCGTTCGGGCCATTCGATTAAAATGGATGGATCCCTTTGGCAAGCATGTCTGCTTCCATTCTTTGCCACTTTGGAATGGCACTCCTGTAGCCACCTGATCCTGTTTTATGATGGTATACCTTCTGTCATGCATTCTATTGGTTCCTTCTCACCCGTTCCTCACCCTCTTCCAAGGTCTTGTACCTCACAAATTCAGACCAGTTGTCCCTTAACTTTTTGTACAGGCTATTTTCATTGAAATCTGAAGTCAGATTCTTCTGGACAAATTCATTGTATAGCTTCTTGTTCTAGGTCTGGAATTGTGTGGCCATCTTCTTGAGAGCCCAACTTTTAACTAGTTTTTTTAAAATCTTCACCTGCTAGTAGATGGAAATGTGCAGTGACTGAAGCCCAAAGAAGGTCCTTGTCTCGCTCAGAGACAACTGATCAAAGGATCATCCTTATTCTTTTTCTATTCACGGACGTTGATCGGGACCCTATCCCTAACAAGAACCCCACAGTGGTTTACTAACTTCTATGCATTGTTTTTTGGCTGGAATGGTTCGCCGGCATTAGGATCGACTTCTATGATTATGTAGTGGCCCTCCAATGGTTTTGTCGGGCCTCGTACACTTTTACTACTTTTTGTTGACGTCATCGATCCAGAGCGCTACGTATGTAGAAACACAAAGATTCAGTAATATATATATATATATATATATATATATACATGAATTATTAGAATTATGTTTAATTTCAAATATATAAAAAATGCAAGATTATTAACAAATATACCTCGCCAGTATTTTCTTACACAGGATTTTCTTGCTCATCTTCAAAATTTATTAAGTATTGAGAGCCATCATCAAAATCCTACGTGTTAGCCTCGTTCTGGTTGGGACCATATTGACTATCGCCATTGATAATGTTCATCATGGCCTCATTCTCGTAGTCATCTTGCGGGTCGGCCATCTTAATTAGCAAAACTATATATAAATGAAAACCATATAGTAGTCATGCATATGCTAATTAATGGATCAAGCCAGGGGCTTAAACTTAAATAACTATAGAATTCAAGGTTATTATTTACGCCGAGCTCTGGTTAGGGTTTGCATGCGCGGAACTCGATCAGGATATATAAGGGTTTGGAGCAGAGCTCGGCCGGGTTAGGGTTAGGAGCGAGTTTAGGATATTAGGATATATATCATGATCAACATTGGTGTATATAAATATATCAAAATTCATGTCATACTAATAATGTCAATATACCTAAATTCAGATATATATACCAAAAAATTCATATAGCACTAATAAAAGTCAATCTTTAATTTTCAATTATGAAGGTTCAAATATATTTCTTCAATATTATTTTCTACAACTATATTGTTTAATTTTCTATAATGTATTACTATATATATTATACACTACAATATTTCTTTCTATTTTTTCTAATTTTTTCTATGCCAAAAAAAATAATATGCACACACAGATCACAAACACTCACACTCACTCATCACACACAAACATGATGGACACACATACATTGCTGATGATCACTCCGGTGAGGACAAGGATAGAGAGGATGATGACATGGCGACTCTAGCGCGGACGACGAATGACATGAGACGGCGACGTGAATTTGAAGAAGAGGCGCGAACGCGGTGTGGCTGGATCCTGCCGACAAAGACGAAGGTGGAACGGGCGCATGTGCTTTGGGGCTAGCTGTCTAGGAGCCACGGTGTGACGAGGTGAGATCGGCTGAGGTGCTGGTGGCTAGGCAGGGGGGGTGCTAGATCCGGTGGAGACAAGGCGACGACGTGGCTTGATGGCCAAAGACGAGAGCCGCAGAGGCGTGCGTGCTCTCCGACATGGACAAGGACGAATGAGGCGGCAGCGGGGCGCTGGGGGACGAGGATAATGCGCACTTCAGCGAGGACGAGCGAGGCAGGCTAGGGATGAGGACGACGCACTCTCCGGCTAGGACAAGCGAGGCACGTGGGTCAAGGGCGAGCGATGCGAGCTCCGGCAAGGTTGGACAAGGACGAGCGAGGCGCACGTGGGCCGACTGGAGAAGAAGCATGCGTGCGTGTGGGGCCAAGGATGAAGCACGCACGCATGATGAGGCAAGGCCAGGGTGGTGGCGGTGGGTGGTGGCACTATTCGATTGAATCCGGTGGTTATGACGAGGCGACGACGTGGCTTGGCGGCTACTAGATCCGGTTGGAGAACAAGGCACGCTATGAGTTGATGCAAAGATGATGACAAACGGTGTGGGGATGGCGGTGAAGATCAAAGCAAAGCATGGCGGTGGTGCGGCTAGGCCTAGATCGATCGGGCGGTGGAGACGGAGAGGAAGAGAACTAGAGAAGGGAGAAGGTGTAAGCTCTAGTTTGGTTTTGGTGAATTGATGAAACCCTAAGTGCTAACCTAGTTCATCTAAGTGATCATGAGATAGGTAGCATTATTCCAAGTGATGAAACAATAGTGAAGATCATGATGATGGTGATGCCATGGTGATGATCATGTGCTAGGACTTGGAAAAGAAGAAAGAGAAAAACAAAAAAGCTCAAGGCAAAGGTGAAATTGATAAGAGCTTTTTGGTTTAGTGATCGAGACACTTAGCGAGTGTGATCACATTAAGGATCGATAGCCATACTATTAAGAGGGGTGATACTCGGATCGAAATGCGGTTATAAAAGTGCCACTAGATGCTCTAACTCATTGTATATGCATTTAGGATCTAGTGGAGTGCTAACACCTTTGAAAATGTTTGTGAAAATATGCTAACACACATGCACAAAGTGTTACACTTGGTGGTTGGCACATTTGATCAATGGTGGTCAAGTTTGGGGTCAAAAGGAGCTATTTCATATTGACTAGACTTTGCCTTGGGTAGTGACCGGACTCTGACCCTGCGTCCGGTTAGTGGTGCGCAGTGAAGGTCGCCCTCGGTCCTTTGACCGGACACTGAGAAGAAATAGGACTAGATGTGCTGGGGGTGCGACTGGTCAGGCTATGACATATGCTGATGCAAGCATCAGAACAAGCCAATGAGGACTGGACTCTGAGCCACATCCGATCACCTATGATTGGACGTGTCCGGTCATAATTTTGCCTCTCTGGAACCTTACTGGAAACGACCAGACTCCAGTGATGGAGCGTCCAGTCACTTTAAGCAGTGCGTCCGGTCGCAACTAACATGTGGTGTGAAGCAAACTTGCCATTAAGATTGGGCGCTCAGCATTTGAAGCTGATGATACATGGCGAGCATCGGGCGACCAGACGCTGGGGTCCTACATCCGGTCAACCTGACCGACACGTCTGGTTAGCCCGTGTTTCTCTAGATAGAGGAGCCAATGACTCTATTCATAGGGACTCTCTATTTATGCCCCATGGTTGGCTCAAACTCACTCCCTTGGCCATTTGCATTGACATAGCAACTTTATGAGCTTAGCCAAAGCCCTCCCACTCATCTCCATCATTGATTCATCATTTTTTGAGATTGAGAGTGAATCCAAGTGCATTGCTTGAGTGTTTGCATCTAGAGGCACTTGGTGTTGGTGCTTTGCTGTGAGATTCACTTGTTACTCTTGGTGATTACCACCACCTAGATGGCTTGGAGCAGCGAGGATCGTCGAGCGGAGTTTGGTGATTGTCTCCGGCTCTGATCGTGGTGATTGTGAGGGGTTCTTGACTTTTCCTCGATGAAGAGCCAAAACATACTCTAGTGGATTGCTCGTGGCTTATGTGACCCTTATCTTGTGTTGGTTGTGTGGCACCCTATTGAGGGTTTGGCATGTGATGTCAATTAGCGCGTGAACCTCCAAGTGAGTGAATCACCACAACGAGGACTAGCTTGCCGGCAAGCAAGTGAACCTCGGTAAAAATCATTGTGTCATCATTTGATTCCAAGGTGATTGGTCTTCATTGGTATTCATTCTTATGATTGATTGGTTCATTCCTTGACTTGGCGGTATAACCATCTTGCTCTCTCTCTTTACATTACCGCAAACTAGTTGTCAAGCTCTTTAGTGTAGCTAGTCATGAGAGCTTGTTAGTTTGGTTAGTGTGGCTCTTTAGTTAGCCTTTGAGAGCGCACTAACTTAGTGTAGTGACATAGCCATTGTGTGGATAGAAACTATAGAAACTAGAATTGTGGTAGGTGGCTTGCATTTTTAGTAAGGTAGCGCAACACTTGCTTCGCCTCATATTTGTTTAACTGGTTTGCTAAGTGTTGTTGTAGAAATTTTTAATAGGCTATTCACCCCCCCCCTCTAGCCATTAGGACCTTTCAAGTGGTATCAGAGCTGAGGCCACCGTGATTTAAGGCTTAACAACCTTAGGTGTCAAAATGGCTCAAATCAACAACACCAAGAAGTTAGCCCAATTTGATGGCACAAATTATCCATATTGGAAGTCAAAGATGACCACACATATCAAGTCAATCAATAGAAGGGTGTGGAAGGTGATAGAAACCAAAATTGAGATTGTCAATCTGGAAAACCCCACCACGGTCGAAGAAGTGCTTCTCCAAAACAATGACATTGCTCTAAGTGCCATTCATGATGCATTTAATGAGAGAACATTTGAGCAAATCAAGAACATTGAGATGGCTCATGAGGCTTGGAAGAAGTTGGAAGAATCATTCGAGGGCACCAAGGCAATAAAGGGTGCAAAGGCATACATTCTCAAGGAGAAATTTGCTAGCTTCAAGATGATGGAAGATGAGAGTGTGCCGGACATGTTCCATCGGATGGAAGTGCTTGTCAATGATCTCAAAGCACTTGGTGAGAAGGTGCAGGACAAGGACTTCTCTCATAAGTTCTTGAGATGCTTACCCGCAAGATTTGGCATGTTGGTCACCTTGCTAGTGAGGACCGGTTTGGACACAATGATGCTTATAGAGATGATGATGAGAAGGAAGAAAAGAGGGAGAAGAAAGATGATAAGAAGGATGACAAGAAGAAGAGTGTGGCGTTCAAGGCCACATCATTCAAGGGCAAGGCAAAGCAAGAATCATCAAGTGAAGATGAAGACTTGAGCTTTGATGAGATGGATGATGAGAAGATGGCTCTCTTTGTCAAGAGATTTGGCAAGTTCATGATGAATAAGGGCTACCATGCTAGAAGAAAGAAGTCTTCATCCAAGAACAAGGAAGAGTCAAGAAGGTGCTTCAATTGTGGAAGCAAGGATCATCTTGTTGCTCAATGCCCATACAATAGCGACAATGATGATGACAAGAAGAGCAAGAAGAAGAACAAGAAGACCATCAAGAAGAAGAAGAAGAAGGGTGGTTCATATGTGGCCACTTGGGATAGTGATGCTTCCTCAAGTGATGATGATGATAGTGAAGATGACAAGACCACCAAGAAGAAGGCTCTTGCAAGCATTGCTATCAATGAGAAGCCTTTTCTCTTTGACACTCCATCATGCTTTATGGCTAAGGCCACTAAGGTATAAACTTGTGATGATGGAAGCAATGAGGAACATGATAATGAAAATGAAAATGAAAATGAAAGTGATAGTGATGATAATGAACCAACTAAGGATGAACTACTTGACATGCTAGATGATGCTAAAGAACACTTTGACATTAAGAGAAGGGAATGCAAAAGCTTGCATAAGGAACTAAAAGCCCTTAAGCAAGCCTTTGGTGAGCTCAATGCATCTCATGAGAGGCTCGAGGAAGCCCTTGAGAAGCTTGGCAAGGCTCACAAGAAGCTTGAAAAAGCTCATTCCACTTTGCTTGATGAGTAAAATAAGAAGAAGCATGTTGAGACATGTAATGTAGGGTTAACTTGTGACCTAATTGATGAATTATTATATAAGCCTATCATTGTTGTTCCCACTAACCTTTCTTGTAGCACTTCCACTTCCTTCTCATCTAATAGTGATAGTTTCACATATAATGCCTCACTAATGGTTGAGAATGAGACCCTCAAGAAGAAGGTCAATGATCTCACTCACACCTTGGCTAAGGCCTATGGTGGTGAGGACCGCTTGCTTATGTGCTTGGGTAGCCAAAGAGCTTCTCTCTATAAAGAGGGATTGGGCTATACCCTAAGAAAGGCAAGGCGGCCTTTGCTCCTCACAAGACTAGCTTTGTGAAGAACAATGGTCGATTTTGCACTAGTTGCAAGCAAGTTGGTCATGTAGAGCAAAAGTGCATGAACAAGAAGTCATAAGCTAATGTATCATCAATTAAGATTAATTCTCTAAGGGTACAAATGGTGTGAAAGCTAAGTTCATTGGTACACCATGGATGGGCTCAAAGAAGAAAGTCATTTGGGTGCCAAAGAGCTTGGTCACTAACCTTCAAAGACCCAAGCAAGTTTGGGTACCTAAAAATAATTGATCTTCTTTTGTAGGTTAATTACAAAGCCGAAGGAAGGCATTGGGTTCTTGATAGTGGGCGCGCTCAACACATGACCGGTGATGCAAAAATGTTCAACTCAATCAACACCAATGGCAATAATGGTTATGATAGTATTATATTTGGTGACAATGGCAAAGGCAAGGTCAAGGGGCTTGGTAAGATTGCAATATCAAATCACATGAACATATCCAATGTATTTCTAGTAGAAAGCTTGAACTTTAATTTGCTATCTGTGGCTCAATTGTGTGATCTTGGATTTAAATGCATCTTTGGGGTAGATCATGTAGAGATCATAAGTGTAGATGGCTCTAACTTGATCTTCAAAGGCTTTAGATATGAGAATCTATACTTGGTTGATTTCAATGCTAGTGAAGCGCAATTATCTACATGCTTGTTCACTAAGTCTAGCATGGGTTGGTTATGGCATAGAAGGCTTGGTCATGTTGGAATGAAACAATTGAATATATTGGTCAAACATGACTTGGTTAGAGGCTTGAAAGATGTTGTGTTTGAGAATGATAAGCTTTGTAGCTCTTGTCAAGCCGGCAAACAAGTTGGAAACACCCATCCTAAGAAAAGCATGATGAGCACTAGTAAATCATTTGAGTTATTACACATGGATTTGTTTGGGCCAACACAATACACTAGCATCGATGGTAATAAATATGGCTTTGTGATAGTGGATGATTATACTAGATACACTTGGGTATTCTTTCTAGTGGACAAAAATGATGTGTTTGCAACATTCAAATCATTTGTCAAGGGCATTCACAATGAGTCTGAAACAACCATCAAGAGAGTTAGAAGTGACAATGGTAGTGAGTTTAAGAACACTAGAATTGATGAGTTGTGTGATGAATTTGGAATTAGACATCAATTCTCGTCCAAGTACACTCCACAATCAAATGGCCTTGTTGAGAGGAAGAATAGAACACTCATTCATATGGCAAGGTCTATGCTTAGTGAGTACAATGTGAGTCAATCTTTTTGGACCAAAGCTATCAACACGGCTTGCTATTGTAGCGACCGCCTCTATTGTCACCCATTAAAAGAGAAGACACCATATGAGCTCTTGAATGGTAGAAAGCTCAACATTGCATATTTTTGGGTCTTTGGTTGCAAATGCTATATCTTGAAGAAAGGCACTAGATTGGGTAAGTTTGACAAGAAATGTGATGAAGGATTCCTACTTGGATACTCAACTACTAGCAAAGCATATAGAGTTTGGAATTTGGATAGTGGTACTCTTGAGGAAGTTCATGATGTTGAATTTGATGAAACCAAGTGTTCCCAAGATGAGAATGAGAACTTGGAAGATGTTAGAGGCATTCAACTTTCAAAAGCCATGAAGAACATGGATGTTGGTGAATTGAAGCCTAGGCAAATGAATGATGATGAAGATGATCAAGTGCAAGTGCTCTCTAAATTTGCAAGATGATACAAATCAAGCTAGTACAAATGGCTCTCATGATAATGAACAAAATCAAGTGGCTAGCACATCATCTCAATCCAATGATCAAGCAAGTGCAAGAAATCAAGTTCCAATACTCCAACCAACCAATATTGCAAGGGGTCATCCATTGGACACTATTATTGGTGATATTTCAAGAGGTGTGCAAACTAGATCAAGATTGGCTTTATTTTGTGAGCATTTCTCATTTGTGTCATCCATTGAACCAAAGAAGATAGATGAAGCATTGAAGGATGTTGATTGGATGAATGCTATGCATGAAGAATTGAATAACTTCACAAGAAATCAAGTATGGAAATTAGTAGAAAGACCAAAGGGACACAATGTGATTGGAACCAAATGGGTCTTTAGAAACAAGCAAGATCAAGATGGGATAGTAGTAAGGAATAAATCAAGATTGGTAGCACAAGGATATACACAAGTTGAAGGTCTTGACTTTAGAGAAACATATGCCTCGGTTGCTAGATTGGAAGCAATTAGAATCTTACTAGCCTATGCTTGTGCCCACAACATCAAGCTCTATCAAATGGATGTTAAGAGTGCATTTCTCAATGGTTACATCAATGAAGAAGTATATGTTGAGCAACCTCCTAGTTTTCAAGATGACAAGAAGCCTGACCATGTGTACAAGTTGAAGAAGGCATTATATGGCTTGAAGCAAGCACCTAGAGCATGGTATGAGAGATTGAGGGACTTCCTACTCTCTAAAGGGTTCATAATAGGCAAGATTGACACCACTCTTTTCACCAAGAAGATTGGCAAAGACTTATTTGTGTTGCAAATCTATGTTGATGACATCATATTTGGATCAACCAATCAAGACTTTTGTGAAGAATTTAGAAAGATGATGGCTAATGAGTTTGAAATGTCCATGATTGGAGAGTTAAGTTAGTTCCTTGGTATTCAAATCAAGCAATTTAAGAATGGTACATTCGTGAGTCAAGGCAAGTACATCAAAGACATGCTCAAGAAGTTTGGCATGAGTAATAACAAAGCCATTAGCACACCAATGGGGACAAATGGCAATTTGGATAGTGATGCAAGTGGTAATATGGTGGATCAAAAATTGTATCAGTCTATGATTGGAAGCCTACTCTATGTGACCGCATCAAGGCCGGATGTCATGTGTTAGTGTATGCATGTGTGTAAGATTTCAAGCCTCACCAAGAGAAAGTCATTTAAAGGCTACAAAGAGAATATTGAGGTACTTGAAGCATACACAAAATATTGGTTTGTAGTATCCTAAAGGAGCAAAGTTTGAGCTAGTTGGTTACTCCAACTCTGATTATGCGGGATGCAAGGTTGAAAGGAAGAGCACCTTGGGCACATGTCAATTATTGGGAAGATCACTAGTTTCATGGTCATCAAATAAGCAAAATAGTGTTGCATTATCAACCGCCGAAGCTAAATATATATCCACCAATAGTTGTTGTGCACAAATACTTTAAATGAAGGCCACTTTGAATGACCTTGGAATCAAGTTCAAGAGAGTGCCATTGCTATATGAAAATGAGAGTGCAATTAAGTTAACCAACAATCCAGTTCAATATGCAAGAACAAAGCACATTGATGTTTGCCACCATTTCATATGAGATCACTAACAAAAAAGGGACATTTGCATTGAGAGTGTAGGCACCGAAGATCAACTTGCCGATATATTCACCAAGCCATTGGATGAGAAAAGGTTTTGCAAGCTAAGGAATGAGTTGAACATATTGGATTTCTCAAATATATGTTGATGCACCCCCACTTATAAGACATGCCTCTCCTTCGAGCAATCCAAGGTAAAAGTTGATTGGCATGGCATACATCCTTGCTAAGGACATGTTTAGTGCATCTAGCCATCTTTCACATTTAATAGTCTCATTCATGAAAATTAAATGATTTTGATGTTTGTATGGTACCACTATTGCTTCTATGCTTAATTTTGGTCTAGTGGTAGCATATGACATGTTTGTGGGCATGTAAATCTAGTGTTTGATCTAAAAAATGAGCTATAAGTGTTTAACTCAACATGGTACAACATAACCCTTATTTGGAGGTATGAAGAAGCTTGTCCATTGATCAAACCGAGTTAAATATCTTTGGCAAATGTTCTAGATTGAACCAAATTTGAGAAAATGGTCCTCACCCGATTGATTGACATTGATAATCTCAACCAATCTACATTTTGAACCTTCATGGTCATTGATGACAAAGGGCGAAAAATAGTGTACAAAGATAGTGAAAAGACAACAAAGGGGGAGAGAAACAAAGATATAAGTGATAGGGGGAGAATTTGACATAGGGGGAGAGATATGACAAAGGAAGGGGATCAATGGGCAAGCTCATGAACTTGTATGGTGCATTTGAATGTGCATTTCATATATTTGCTTGCATGGCATAAGTTTTAAATTTCAATATCCATGCTTGTCTGGTATATGCTAGTTGTAGGATTAAATGATGAAACGAAAAACTAGCATGCATAGGTTAAGAAACTAGACTTATGTTCATTTTATGGAAACTAGACCCTTGCTTCTAATGTTGATCTCATGGGGTATTCAAGTTTTTTGTGTATGTCTAGTTACTAATGGTGCTAAGGATGGTATATTGGTGCACTTTGATTGGTATCACAATTCAAAGGTCCATCTCTTATACCTTAGCATCATTTGATAGACATTGTCTCCTATATTTCCTATCTAAGCATATGTGCAAGCTACAATCCAAACTCTTAGCACAAATGTAGGGGGAGCAATTGCTACCATTCAGGGTTCATGAAACTTGTCCATATCCTTTTACACATGGTAAATATGCTTGGGCAAGCAACATGGATTCAATTAAATTTCAATTCATATCTTTGTGTAAGGATTGTCATCAATTACCAAAAAGGGAGAGATTGAAAGCTCTAGTTTGGTTTTGGTGAATTGATGAAACCCTAAGTGCTAACCTAGTTCATCTAAGTAATCATGAGATAGGTAGCATTAATCCAAGTGATGAAGCAACAGTGAAGATCATGATGATGGTGATGCCATGGTGATGATCAAGTGCTAGGACTTGGAAAAGAAGAAAGAGAAAAACAAAAAAGCACAAGGCAAAGGTGAAATTGATAGGAGCTTTTCGGTTTAGTGATCGAGACACTTAGCGAGTGTGATCACATTTAGGATCAATAGCTGTACTATTAAGAGGGTTGAAACTTGGATCGAAATGTGGTTATAAAAGTGCCACTAGATGCTCTAACTCATTGTATATGCATTTAGGATCTAGTGGAGTGCTAACACCCTTGAAAATGTTTGTGAAAATATGCTAACACACATGCACAAAGTGTTACACTTGGTGGTTGGTACATTTGATCAAGGGTGGTGAAGTTTGGGGTCAAAAGGAGCTATTTCGTATTGACCGAACTCTGCCTTGGGCAGTGACCGAACTCTAACCCTGTGTCCGGTTAATGGTGCGTAGTGAAGGCCACCCTAGGTCCTTTGACTGGACGCTGAGAAGAAATAGGACCGAACGCACTGAGGGTGCGTCGGGTCAGGCTATGACGTACGCTGACGCAAGCATCAGAACAAGCCAGTGAGGACCGGACCCTGAGCCGCATCCGATCACCTATGATCTGACGCGTCCGGTCATAATTTTGCCTCTCTAAAAGCTTACTAGAAACAACTAGACTCCAGTGATGGAGCGTCCGGTCACTTTAAGAAGTGCGTCCGGTCGCAACTTAATACGTGACGTGAAGCAGACTAGCCGTTAAGATTGGGCGCTCAACATTTGAGGCTGATGGCACGTGGCGAGCATCGGGCGACTGGACGCTGAGGTCCTGTGAAGGTGACCATGACGCCTACGAGGGGGGTGGTGAATTAGGCAACTTAAAAATCTACTTCTAAAATATGTCCTCTTTTTCTAACCTTAGCAAAACCTATGGAAAAGATAAACTATCTAAATGTGCAACTACGGTTTTGCTAATGTGTTGCTATCTCAACCGCAAGAGGAGAAATACAATCAATGTAAATGCAGAAGTGAAAGAGCAAGGTAGAGATATGCAAACTCCCATCGATGACTCTGGTATTTTTACCAAGGTATCGAGAAGTGCGCAAGCTTCCCCCTAGTCCTCGTTGGAGCCCCTCGCAAGGAATCCCTCGCAAGGGCCAAGTTCTCGATCGGGTAACTTCGTGGATAGCCTCGGGCCTTCCCCACGCGCAAGTGGGTCTCCAATGTGCCTTCTGGCAAGCCTCTCCCAGATGCTCCCCGCCGTCTTCACTATCAAGCTTCTGGCCAAAATGCCGCGGGCCTTGTTCCCTCCGGTACACGGTGGCGGCCACACCACAAACGCGGTTGGTGTGATCTCACAAGACTACAAGCCCCTCCGATGTACAACAATGGTGTGTGCAAGCACCGAGTGGTAAGAGGTATGCAAACCTCACTAAACACTAGGCCTAAACCTAGAGCAAGTGCATAAGCGGTGGTCTAATCAACCTAAGCACCTCGGAAAGCACCTACGCTAATCACCTAATGAATCACTAAGCACTATGCAAGTGGAGATTACTAAAATGGTGTATCAACACCCTTGGTATGTTTCCTTAGCTCCACTATTCTCAAATGGTCGGTTGGGGGTCGTATTTATAAGCCCCATGGAGAAAGTAGCCATTGGGAACAAAATCCCGCTTTTCTGCTACTGACCGGACGCTGATCACGTCCTGACCGGACGCGTCCGAGCATCCCGACTGTTGAAGCCACGAACAACTGATCAGACGCTACTAGCATCCGGTCACCTACCACCGAATGCGTTTGGTCATAGTTTTGCCACTCTAGAACCTCTCTGTACTCGACCAAACTCTGCTATCCTGCATTCGGTCGATTTGCTCATTCAACGTCTAGTCGCTGCTTCTGCCGAGCCTCTTGATCGGAGCGTCCGGTCACTATGCTACCAGCGTCCGGTCCAGCATCCGATCACTTCTGTGAGCTCATTTCTTCGCGATCTTGCATCCAGCTTGGTTCCTATCTTCATGCTTAGACTTTGCTTGATATCTTGGGTCTTCTCTTGTGCTTCTAAGGTCTTGCTTATGGTGTTGATCATCGGATCATCACGTTGCCTTCGTCCAAGTCAAGTCTTGCATCCTATTGAACTATAAAACAATCACTTGCGAATGCATTAGTCCAATTTGGTTGTGTTGGTCATCAAACACCAAAATCCAAAGTAAATGGGCCTAGGGTACATTTTCCTTATAATCTCCCCCTTTTTGGTGATTGATGACAACACGACCAAAGCAAACAAATAATAAAAATTTGCAAATTTGAAAACTACCTACTTGCTAGGATGCAATGCAAGGGGCAAGGTTATATGATGCTAAAAGATACTACTTGTAAGACTAGAGGATACCACTTGAACACCTATCTTGCCCTTGCAAATGTCCCCATGTGGCATTATGGATTTAAGCCTTGCTTTCTACAAATTCTCCCCTTTACATAGGCAATCCATAATCCACTATCCTCCCTTTCTCGGACCATTACCACTTGTAGACACCACTTGTAGACCATTACCACTTGTAAATTATTATGATCTAGCTTTTGGTCCTCTAAATTCTCCCCCTTTGGAACCAAACACTGAAAAGGAAGACATTAGTAGCACAAGGGAGGGTCAAACTTTGTGATCCTTTGTATGTAGAGTGGAATAGGTCACAAAACTTGACTCTCACATTATATAGATTAAGCTCCCCCTAAATATATGCATATATATGGTAGAAAGCAAGGCATATGCATATTTTGCAAATTATTGCTCAAGGGAATTTAATCTATATAATGCATGTAGAAAGCATATAAATATCAAAATGAAATCAACATGATGATATCGGTTTAGAAATACCGCATGTGGAAACCAATTTGATTTCTACCACTTGCAATAGGTGGTGGATATTTGAAGTATGATGCTTAACTCTGGGGACTCCATTTTCCTTGCAATAAGATTACTACACACATGATAAGCTTGAAAAGGTGTTAGTCTCAAAGTATCCAACTTGTAGAGTAACCTCCCCCTAAATTTGTGCACATAAGTATGAAATACTTGTAGGAAACATGCACATTGATTTTAGAATTAAAAATACCACTTGAGATATGCTATCACATGAATGTGAGAGACATTTTCGAAGGTGATATTCGGAAGAAGTTATCTACAATTTGGACTTTGGCACATATTAGATGAACAATTGTAAGACAAGCTATGTGTCGTGCTCCTAAACAATTTTAAACCATGTAGGTTTGCTCCAAGGGTTAAGAATGAAACCGAGCAAGCCTACCATAAGATATACCTAGTGTATGCATGACAAAAGATATAAGCATGCAAATACACACATAGGCATGAAAAGTAACTAGATGCTTAAAGATACCAATTTGTAAGAAATGCTACTTGGAGGAAATGCAAATTGATACTACTTGAAGGAAATTGAATCTAGTTACCTAACATGGGAAGAGGAATTTGGGTCCATAGTATTCACTAACCCACTTGGCAATGATTTTGTCCATCATGATGCACCCCATGAAATACACCCATACTTTGCCAAGTCTCCAAATTCCCTGAAGTCCATTGGACTTCTCACTTTCCTTTCGGGATCCAAACCTTCTTGGTGCTCTTCATGTTGGAAATGATTTCCTTTGACACCCAAAAGCGTTTGACCCCAATGTTGGCTTGCTTGTTCACCTTGATGGCCACCACCTTGTCATTTTTCTTCTTCTTTAAAAGATAAGGTGTGGAGGCCTTCTTATCCACCTTGTTGGTGTAGGTGTTGGAGAGCTTGCTTGTTTGCTTCTTCTCTTTCTTCTTTGTTCCTCCCCCATTCTTCACCTTGCACTCATAGGACTTGTGACCTTTTTTGTGGCACACGTAGCAAACCACAGCTTGTCCTTCATCAAGCTTCTTCACCCCCTTGATGGTGTTATCTTGATGAAGTTGGGCTTGCTTTATCTTACCTTTTACTTGAGTCAAGTCCTTGGTGAGGCGAGCTACTTCTTGCTTGAGTTGCTCATTTTCCTTTGCAACCTTTTGTGTGTATGTATCTACAACAATTTTCTCAACACAAACTTGGTTGCACAAAGATGAGTCTAAACATAAATCATTACAAGAAGTAGAGGCATCCTTTTTAGACATGTTAAAGATAGAACTTTTCTTTTTAGATGCCTTGGTGGAGGTTGTATTAACGGCTTCAAGATTAGCAACTTTATTAGTTAGCTCATCACAATGTTTGCACATGGTTTCCATTTTAGCAAGCAAACTTTTATAAGCATCTTGTGAGCTAGCTAACTTTTCTTTTAATTTTTCATTTTTCTTTACAAGTTGCTCATCATTGATTGTGCATGCATTTGTTGTTGCACTAACCTCAAGTTTTTCAATTTTAGTAGATAGTTCAACATTGAGATTAGCAAAGTTCTCATATTGTTCAAGCAAAGTTTTATATGCTTCTTGTGAACTATCTAGCTTCCCTTTTAATTTTTCGAGCTTTTTTTGTTGACTAGTGCAAACTTTAGCATACTTAAGATTTTATTGCACAATTTTATCATAAGAAGACATTTCATCATCACTATCACTCTCACTAGAGGATGAGCTTTCATTACCTAGTGCCATAAGGCACATACGAGAAGAGCTTGATGATGAGTGCTTGCGCCCTCACCTTTTGTGATGGTGTTCTTCTTCACTTGAAGAATCATCCCATGACCTTATTGATGTGAGGGCTTGGTTCTTGCACGCCTTCTTCTTTGTCTTGGGTGTGGGCTTGTTTGGTCAAACTTCCACAAAGTGCCCCAACTCACCGCATCCATAGCATCCTCTCTTTCTTTGCTCATTTCTTTGATTAGTGAAGATGATATCTTGGATTTGGATGGGCACACCCTTGACATTGAGCCTTTGGATCATCTTCTCCACCTTGTTGATTAGTTTGATTGATTCTTCATCAAGGTCGGAGGTGGAGGAGGAAGATTGATCATCTTCACTTGAATCTTCATCATCATCATCCTCATCTTCTTCTTCATCTTCACTTGAGGAGCTTGAGCTTGAGCTTGTCTCAACTTGCTTGCTCTTCATTTAAATTTTCTCGCTACATGCGAGAGCTTTGCCTTTGCTCGATGAAGAGGCTTCATTTTGACCCATCTTACATGACATTTCAAATGCCACTAACTTGCCAATGACTATGCTCGGGGTCATGGTGCTCACGTTCTCCATGTTGTGAAGGATGGTGATGATGCTTGCATATTTCTTTTGTGGTAGCACGGAGATGATCTTCCTCACAATGTCTGCATCATCTAGCTTTGTTAGTCCTATTGAATGGAGCTCATTGATAATTAGATTCAAACGAGAATACATATCATGAATAAGCTCAACATCATTCATTGTAAAGGAATCATAATTTTGTTTAGCTAGACAATGTTTTTGCTCATGGACATTAGATGTGCCGTCATGGAGCACTTGGAGTTTTAACCAAATTTCATGTGCCGTATTTAAAGTGAACACATGGTTAAACACGTCCATACTAAATGATTCAAACAAGCAATTTTTAGCTCTAGCATTGAAATGAATTTCCTTTTCTTCACTCTTTGTGGGTTTATCGGGATTCTTAATGGTTTTTATCCCATCACGAGTGACTCTCCAAACACCCAAATCAACCGCCTCAATGTAGCAAGCCATTCTAGCTTTATAATAGGGGAAGTTAGTGCCATCAAAGTGCGAAGGCCTAGAGGTATCCATCCCAACCACTCTAAATAGTGTTGGCTCAACGGCGGTTAAGCCAAAGGTCCAAATTGAGCCAATCGGCTCTGATACCAATTGAAGGGGACCATGATGCCTAAGAGGAGGGGGTGAATTAGGCAACTTAAAAATCTACTTCTAAAATATGGCCTCTTTTTCTAACCTTAGCAAAACCTATGCAAAGATAAACTATCTAAATGTGCAACTACGGTTTTGCCAATGTGTTCCTATCTCTACCTCAAGAGGAGAAATACAATCAATGTAAATGCGGAAGCTAAAGAGCAAGGTAGAGATATGCAAACTCCCGTCGATGACTCCGGTATTTTTACCGAGGTATCGAGAAGCGTGCAAGCTTCCCCATAGTCCTCGTTGGAGCCCCTCGTAAGGAATCCCTTGCAAGGGTCAAGCTCCTGGTCGGGTAACTCCGTGGATAGCCTCGGGCCTTTCCCATGCGCAAGTGGGTCTCTGACGTGCCTTCCGGCAAGCCTCTCCCGGATGCTCCCCACCGTCTTCACTATCAAGCTTTCGGACGAAATGCCATGGGCCTTGTTCCCTCCGATACATGGTGGCGGCCACACCACAAATGCGGTTGATGTGATCTCGCAAGACTACAAGCCCCTCCAATGTACAATAATAGTGCGCGCAAGCACCGAGTGGTAAGAGGTATGCAAACTTCACTAAACACTAGGCCTAAACCTAGAGCAAGCCCATAAGCGGTGGTCTAATCAACCTGAGCACTTCGCAAAAACACCTACACTAATCACCTAATGAATCACTAAGCACTACACAAGTGGAGATCACTAAAATGGTGTATCAACACCCTTGGTATGTTTCCTTAGCTCCACTATTCTCAAATGGCCAGTTGGGGGTTGTATTTATAATCCCCATGGAGAAAGTAGCCGTTGGGGACGAAATCTCACTTTTCTGCTACTGACCGGACGCTAATCACGTCCTGACCGGATGCGTCCGGTCGTTCCGACCGTTGAAGCCACGAACAACTGATCGGATGCTGCCAGTGTCCTATCACCTGCCACCGGATGTGTCCGGTCGTAGTTTCACCACTCTAGAACCTCTCTATACTCGATCGGACTCTGCTGTCCTGCGTTCGGTCGATTTGCTCATTCAGCGTCCGGTCGCTACTTCTGCCGAGCCTCTTGATCGGAGCGTCCAATCACTGTGCTACCAGCGTCCGGTCCAGCGTCCGGTCACTTCTGTGAGCTCGTTTCTTTGTGATCTTGTGTCCGGCTTTGTTCCTATCTTCATGCTTGGACTTTGCTTGATATCTTGGGTCTTCTCTTGTGCTTCTAAGGTCTTGCTTATGGTGTTGATCATCGGATCATCATGTTGCCTTCGTCCAAGTCATGTCTTGCATCCTACTGAACTACAAAACAATCACTTGCAAATGCATTAGTCCAATTTGGTTGTGTTAGTCATCAAACACCAAAATCCAAAGTAAATGGGCCTAGGGTCAATTTTCCTTACATCCTGCATCTGATCAACCTGACCGGCGTGTTCGGTCAACCCATGTTTCACTGGACAGAGAAGCCAATGGCTCTCTTCATGGGGACTCTCTTTTTAAGCCCCATGGCCAACTCAAGCTCACTCTCTTGGCCATTTGCATTGACATAGCATCCTTGTGAGCTTAGCCAAAGCCCTCCCACTCGTCTCCATCATTGATTCATCATCTTTGTGAGATTGGGAGTGAATCCAAGTGCATTGCTTGAGTGTTTGCATCTAGAGGCACTTGATGTTCGTGTTTCACTATGGGATTCGCTTGTTACTCTTGGTGGTTGCCGCCACCTAGACGGCTTGGAGCAGCAAGGATCGTTGAGCGGAGGTTGGTGATTGTCTCCGGCTCCGATCATGGTGATTGTGAGGGGTTCTTGACTTTTCCCTGGCAGAGAGCCAAAAGGTACTCTAATAGATTGCTCGTGGCTTGTGTGATCCACATCTGGTGTTGGTTGTGTGGCACCCTATTAAGGGTTTGGCATGTGATACCAATTAGCGCATGAACCTCCAAATGAGTGAATCGCCACAACGAGGACTAGCTTGCCGGCAAGCAAGTGAACCTCGGTAAAAATCATTCATTTGATTCCGAGGTGATTGGTCTTCATTAGTATTCATTCTTGTGATTGATTGGTTTATTCCTCGACTCGGCGGTATAACCATCTTGCTCTCTCTCTTTTTACATTACTGCAAACTAGTTGTCAAGATCTTTAGTGTAGCTAGTCGTGAGAGCTTGTTAGTTTGGTTAGTGTGGCTCTTTAGTTAGCCTTTGAGAGCACACTAACTTAGTGTAGTGACATAGCCATTGTGTTGATAGAGACTATAGAAACTAGAATTGTGGTAGGTGGCTTCATTTTTAGTAAGCTAGCGCAACACTTGCTTCACCTCATATTTGTCTAATCGGTTTACTAAGTGTTGTTGTAGAAATTTTTAATAGGCTATTCACCCCCCTCTAGCCATTAGGACCTTTTAGAAGGGCGTGGTTTATAAAGTGGGAACCTTTAGTCCCGGGTGAAGCCACGACCCGGGACTAAAGGTCCTTTAGTCCCGGGTGATGGTTAGAACCGGGACTAAAGGTATGACTTTTAGTCCTGGGTGCAACCACGGCCTGGGAGTAAAGGTATTTTGGTAGGCCGCGAAAACTTAGCCCATCTTTAGTCCCAGGTGGTTGATCCACCCTTGAGTAAAGGTGGACAGCAGTTTTGCTTCCTGCTAGTTTTCAGAAGTTTTTTCTTTTTTATATATTTATTTTATATAAATATGTAGAGAGTTGTTAATTGCCTAGTAAATAAAATATTAGCCAAAAAATTACAAAAAAATCCTAGACCTGGTTTTGCATTATTGTACACAAGAAAAATCTGTAACCTAAACTTTTTTGTTTTACCGTATAAATATTTAACATAGTGTAAAAAATAATCACAATTTTCACCATGCAAAAACGTACTACTTAATTAAAATTATTAAAACTATTGCTTTTCAACAGGAAATTAGTTTTCAGATCTTATTAACGTTGATCATTTAGTTTTTCATCACACATTCTCCATAGGAAATCCACCGTCAAGCAGAAAATTCATTTAAACCGTAGAAAATATGAAAATATGATAGAAAAATCTAAAGTCTCAATTATTACATAATAGGTCTAATACATCACCATATCAAGCGGGAACAACAATGAACTTTTTCTTGACGTATGTCCCTTGGTTATGATAGCGCCGTAAGCATGGTGTGTCCTCATTATTTAGCTGGATGCTTGGGTCACTGTTTACTGTGAAGGGCGGAATTTCGTCATTCTTTTTATAATCTTCTAACATGTCAGACATGTCCTCGATTCCCATGATGTTTCTTTTCCCCAAAAGAAGTATGTGACGCTTTGGCTCATTGTCTCAGTCATTGTCGTTGTTTTTCACTTTCTTCGGTTTGGTAGACATGTCCTTCACATAGAACAGCTGATTCACATCCTTGACTAAGGTGAATGGTTCGTCTCTGTACTCAAGATTGTTGAGGTCCACTGTTGTCATTCCGTACTGATGGTCCACTGTTACCCCATCTCCGGTCACTTTCACCCACTTAGTCTCCCCTCGTGCCGTGATTCAGGAACACCAATCGGGTCGAGGTCAGGAATAAAATCAACACAGAACTCAATGACCTCCTCTGTTTTGTAGCCCTTAGCGATGCTTCCTTCTGGGCGAGCACGGTTGTGAACATATTTCTTCAGGACTCCCATGAACATCTAAAAGGAGAACATATTGTGTAGGAACATAGGACTGAGAATACTAATCTCTTTGATCAAGTGAACTAGGAGGTGCATCATAATATTAAAGAAGGATGGCTGCCAGGTCCCTTCCCAAAGACTACTTGTACATCCTTGACCACACTGAATACATACTCACCACTACGGTTGTCAAGCTTTGTTCGGCGCTCTGCCTTACCTTTAAAATGCTTGCCTCTCTTAGGGCGTGATTCAATGGAAGAAATTGGCGATGGCCCATGTACATGACCTTTTGACATTTTTTTAAAAATATACCTTCCATGTCATGAAAACAGTGCGTGCATGCGTTATATCCCTTGTTTGACTGTCTTGAAAGGTTACTAAGAGCAGGCCAATCATTGATTGTTATGAACAACAATGCTCGCAGGTCAAAGTGTTCTTTTTTGTACTCATCCCACACACGTACGCATGTGTTGCTCCGCAAAAGTAGAAGTTCCTCAACTAATGGCCTCAGGTACACATCAATGTCGTTTCTAGGTTGCTTCGGCCCTTGGATGAGCACTAGCATCATAATGAACTTCCGCTTCATGCACAACCATGGAGGAAGGTTGTAGATACTGTTGACAGTCATTAAATTCCAAATATAACCATCAACTATTGCATAATTTGACATGAAATGAATGACAAATTATAGTTATAGGATTTGATTCTAACAATCCACGAGTTTTTGTGCTCTCACTTGTTTTGTAGGATATTGAATTTTTCACTAAATAAAACTATCTCAAATGATGAATTGGAGTGCACCATTGCGAAGAGCTCATTGAGACGATCGAAATGAATATATTATTTGTTATATTTGAAGCTTAGAATAAAAATATATCAATTTTGCAAATTAAAAAGGAGTGATAATGTCATCGCTAACGCCAGCCCCACGTCAATAGTGCCATGCAAAGACCAATGGGCATTGGGCATGTGGCTTCAGGCGGGCCCAGGCCTAGGACATCGACCGCGGCGCTGCCTGCGCATGGTGGGGGCAAGGCGAGCCAGCGGGGGAGCCAGCGACCTGCCTGGCCGATCAAGCGACGCCACATGGCGCCAGTGTCTCCACGCTGCGACGGAGAGCGCGCTTGCTCGTGGGTGCGGGAGCAGCCCCGCAGGGACACGCGTCGGGCACCGATTGGCGAGCGGCGTCGTCCGCGCATGCGTGGGAGCTGAGGGCGCGGGAGTCCGGCTTAGGTGGGACAGGTGGCGACCAGCGAATGGCTTGGCGGCCGATTTAGCAGCGCAGGCTCGGTTCACTCGCGCAGGAAACAGCGGTGCCCGACTGACCATTTGAGGTCCTATTTTCTCCCTAGAAAAGCTAACAGCGCGCGGTTTTGTCGGTTTGTCTCCGGTTCGAGACCCAATTGGTCGGTTCTGGTCTGGTTTTTTGCACAGGTCGGTTTGGAGCCTCCTTGGCGACCAAGTAAAGTCCTCCACCATCCAAGTAAGGTCGGTTTGATCCGACGGTGATCAATAAATGTGGCATGGATCAATGACGTGGTGATTTCTTGGCCGCTACTCCATCTCCCCCCTATATAAGGACGCCCATCTCATTCGGGATCGAGGCATACAACAAGAGAGATCTCCACAACACTTTCAAGATGTAGAATTAGATTAGTTAAGTTGAGAGTTAGGGAGAGTCGAGCTATGCTTAGGTTCTGGAGAAATATTCGGAGGTCAGGTATATCTTTGTATCTTACCTTTGCAAGACTTATGCTTTAATATAGTTATCTTCTCTATTTACTTTTTATGCTTTTCATGTGTATGGTTAGTATAGTTATCGCACCATGGCATGGGATCTCCGCTCACATCGAGTGCTCTAGTTATTATATGTGATTAGAGTAGTAATTAATAGTGTAGACGTGGTGTCTAGACTATAGGTTACCTGAGATTGCCCCAGGTGATGATAGCCTAATAGCCGACGTAGTCCACCACGTTTGGGTTGGTGTTTGTAGGACCATAGTCGGAGCTTCCTAGTCCCTTTCTCATCCCTTTCTGTGGCTAGTGTTCCGATGTCCCAAAGTGTTATTGTGTGCTCGTTATATCTACCCATGCTTCAGTTACACACCTTCTAGAACCAAAGTAATAGAGAAGTATTTAGGAACCTTGAACTCGCCCGTTGTCCTCTCAATCTAGCTAAGCCACTCTTTTACCATGGAATTCTCCTATGTGTGCATGTCATTATTCATAACTCTTATCATTTATCGCCTACCCTCACTTTAGTATAGTTGGTATACTAGTTAGTAGATACATGATGGTGAACTATCAACTTCTTTAACCATTGCTTCCCTGTGGATAAATACGATACTCTGGAATACTCCTGGGCAAAAGCTATAACGGTATCCGTGCGCTTGCGGAATTTTCTATGTGCGTTATAAAATACCAACAAATACATAGAGTAACGGGCCAAATGCTATGACTGCTGCTCTGCTCCCCGAAAGAATTCATGCCATCTGTGCTTAAGGAAAACCTTAAGTTTCTTGCGTCACCTGTAATCTTCAGGAATTCTATGTCGATTGCTCTCTACTGGGACCCATCAGCGGGGTGTCTCAGCATATCGTCTACCTTAATGGTCTTGTTTGTGCCATCGTAGCAACTTTGCAGGCTCTTTGTTTCTGAATAAACATTTCAAGCATGGTATTATAGGAGCATACCACATAACCTTGGCAGAGATTCTCTTCCTGGGACGTTCACTATCGCCCTCAACATCACCAGGGTCATCTCGCCTAATCTTATATTGCGATGCACGGCATACCAGGCATGCATCCAAATTCTCGTACTCATCATGGTAGAGGATGAAGTCATTAGGACATGCATGTATCTTCTGGATTTCTAATCCTAGAGGGCAGATGACCTATTTTGCTACATATGTAGTGGTGGGCAATTCGTTTGCCTTCGAAAGCATCTTCTTTGCGATAGTCAATAACTCTCCAAATCCCTTGTCAGATACACCATTCTTTGCCTTCCATTGTGATTTTTTTTAATTTTAACACTTTTTGGAAAATAATTTTAAATCTAACAAGGTCGGTTTTTTTAAAAAAAAACTAACACTTTTGGCCGCGCCTATTGCCCTGGCGCGGCCAAATGCCTATGCCGCGCCATGCATGGTGGCGCGGCAGAGGGCTGACGTGGCGGCGACCGGAATCGCTGACCGTTGACGGGGCAGCGCCTGCCGCGCCACCGATCTTGGCGCAGCATTGCTACGCCCTGATCCGTGGCGCGGCAGAGCCGAATAAAACCGACCGCCACGGCCCACGTCCGCCAGTGGTTGAGCAGCCACCATTGCTCGAGCAGCGCAGCAAGGCCACCTGGCCGCCGTGCCAGCCCGCCTCCGAGCACGCCGGCCGCCGTGGCCATGTCTGCCCACGCCAACTAGCCCCCCGCCGAGCATGGCACGGCCGCCGCCCGCCCGGTGCGGCCGCTGAGCCCGCACGCCGGGGCGCCCCCCCTCTAGCTACGCACGGTGGCTGCCCCGCCGAGGACTGCGCCCACGCCTTCCGGCCCGGTCTAGCGCGCTGCAGCGAGGTACTCCCCTAATAAACTTAGTAAAATTATTAAAGTATAGTTAGTATAGTTAGTAAAGTTAGTTAGTTTAGTTAGTATAGGTATTATAGTAAGTTAGTATAGGTAGTAAAGTTAGGTAGTTTAGTTAGTACAGTTATTGAGTCTAGTTATACATTGGATTTAGTCTAATTAGTTGTTGTAGATAGCCTTGTATAGATGTTAATATTAGATTAGTTAGTATAGTTATAGTTAGAATATGTATTAATATTACTATGGACATTACGTACGATAATTTCGATGACTTGATGAAGTTTCTTGAAATGCTTTTGCAGATGGATTGTTGTGTTAGAGTTTTCTATGGAGGAAGTGTTAGGAGAGAAGATGGTATGTTTGAGGATATGGAAGAAGAATTAGAATGGTTTGATGAACCTCCTAGCTTCAACGACCTTTGTGTCCGTTTGAATGCAAAGTTTGGCGGTGATTTCACACTGAAGGGGAGGTTTGATACTGGGAAGACTTGGGCACACTATGTCCTCATGCCCTTGCGTGACCCTGCTCACTAGTCCCGCTACACTAGGGTTCTCCAAGGTTCTAATGTGCCCATGGCTGAGGTGGTGGTGGAGAATGGGTATAGGATGTAGGGTGTTCAGGACGGCCCATCCATTGACGGTGTTGGAGGCAATGAGCAAGAATTAAGGGTCGAAGGGGAACCAACTTAGGGTAACATGGATTTGGATGGTCAGTTGACACAGGAGCAGTTTCATTCAACTACAGTAGGTTGTATAAGCAATGACTTCGATGTAAATGATTTTGAACGGGAAGAGGAGGAACATGAGGAGGAGGATAGGATCGGTGCTGTAGTTAGCGGTGATTCAGATGATTCTAATGATGACCAAGGAGGTACAGATGCTATGCCAACACCGGCTGATGCCATGCCTGTACCGGTTCATACTATGCCATTACCAGTACCAACTGAGGTTTTGCATGGTGTCTAGGCTTAGGGTAGACTAGTCACAGATTTGGCTGCAGATGATACCCCTATGATTCATGGGCTAGAATTAGTGAAGCGCAGCAGTATGTTCCACCACCACCTTACACAGCGACTGAGCTTGAGCAACTAAGGTCCAAGAACGTACCTTTCATGGGCGTTCCGAACTATAGGGATGTCAGCATGACGGATATGGAAGTTTGTGACACCGGTCTCCAGATGTGTAGGAATTCATTGTATAACCATAAGAAAGAAACCCTTAGGAAGGGGATGATATTCAACACAATATCAGAGATGACACTCTTCCTTTAGGGCTATGTTGTGCACCACCATAGGCCATACACCATCACTCATTCGGACCAGGAGTTGAGGTACCACGTGAAATGCAAAAACGGTTATATGTGGAGGTTAAATGCACGAAAGAGACAGAGTGATGGCAAGTGGAGGATCTACCATATATGTCACCCTTGTATCTCCGTTCGAACATCGTTAGTATTTGGGAGATAAGGTTCGAGCCATACCTTGACCCAACACAGTGGCCACCTTATAATGGTTATGACTACATGCGGCATCCGGATCTAATGAAGGTAGGGAAGGGTAGGAGGAAGAAGAAGCGACTCAAGGGGGACATGGACGCTATGAGAGGGTACGGCGAAGACATGTATGGCAGGGGAGACTTCAACAAGACCCGTGGCAGGAATCTTTGCTCCGTTTGCAAATAATCTAGTCACAAGGCTAGTCGGCATAGAAGACGAGGGCAGCAGGTGATTTCATATTGTGTTCGTACTGCATAACAAGTAGTTCAAATTTTGCAATGCTACATAATGTTAATATGAATATTGTTAATTTGAATACTTTAACCTTTTTTATCAATTTGTAATAGGATGGCCCCTCCCACGCCGCACCAGCTGTACCCCCTTCTTGAGGTGGAGTACGACGACCCCCTTCTTCCACCGGACGACGAGGTTTCCAAGAGGCGTTTGAGGGATCCTTACATTCCTGTGACTTATTTCATTACGTCGAACTTATGTCAAACGAATATTGTCGTCGAAAACTTGCAGGCTCATAAACCAATGAAAATGTTATGTGGCAACTTATCGTCCATTTATTTGCTTCATGTTCATTTCAACTTGCACATGGTCGTGGCACCACTTGTAGTTTTGTACAGCACCGACAACAACTCAATTGAAGCTAGATGTTGTCGGTCCACGTCACTGCCGCGCCATCATCTATGGCGCGACACTTACGCGCCGTGTAGTAAGGCGCGGCACTGATGCGCCATGGACTCTGGCGCTGTAGAACCTGGGCTATGGCGCGGCCGAACCAGTGGTCTACGGCGCTGTATTCGAGATAATTTCACCCGATTACGTTCATTTTAGAAATTTTAAACACATGATACAAACAGATGTGATCACTTAAGATCAATCATGGGTAATCCAAGTACATGACACATGGGTACAATACATCAGTAGTTCAAATGAAATATAAGACAACACAATGGAATTTCTACTATATAGCTACATTGATCATTAATAAAGCATGGAACTAACCGTCGGCGCAATTAAAAACCCTTAGTCAGAAACATACTGAGTAAGCAACTTGTCGGCCGAGTACCAATCCTCAACCACAACCCTGTTGCTGTGGCTAGGCTCGCCTACATTGCCCTAATCTGCCTTTCGCCTGTAGTAAGCGGCCTCCGCTTCATCTGCGGCCTGAGTGAAGAACGCGTCGTTATCCTCCTCCGCCTGCAAGCCCGCCTCTGCTAGAGCGATGAGCTCGCTCAGTCTATCAGTATCGTCCTCAGCCTCCTCCGCCTGCAAGCCCGTCTCTGCTAGAGCGATGAGCTCACTTAGTCTGTCAGTGTCGTCCTCCGCCTCCTCCACCTGCAAGCCCGCCTTTGCTAGAGCGATGAGCTCGCTGAGTCTAGCAGTGTCATACTCATCCTTGTCCCCCTCATCAGACAACACAATCGGTGATTCAACGGTGCGACCAGCTCGCTTTCTGTGCTCATCTAACTTTTTTTTCCTCATACCTTGCACAAGCCACCTCTGCAACATAGTCCTCGCTGCATCCAATCCCTTCATGTATAAAATACAATCAGTTAGCAACGCGACTATATTACATTTAAAATCAGGCAAAAAAAGGCTTTGAAGTACTCACTGGCACACAATGAAACAACATGCTCGTTCAAGACCTGCATCTTTACTCTTGTCTCCTCCCTTGCCTCCTTCCTTGCTCTCTCCTCCTCTAATGTCATCCGTCTCTCCAATCTCCATTTGACAAGCCCAACGTCGATCGGGTTACAAATACCGCGCTGTTTAGCAAACTCACGCATCTTGTCTTTGTGATGTTTAACGAAAAGGTTGATGTAGTCAGGTCCATATCTCCTCTTTCATGCAATTACTTGCTTCCCCTTTAGTTCATCCAAGAACTTAGCTTGACCATTATAACATTCCCACTAGCATTTCCTAGTGCTCTGTTCAAACGATAAATTATATCATATATGTCTTAGCAAAAGAAATAAAATACGATTTCATGGTTACCACAAAAATAACTAACCTCATCATAGTCAATTATATGGCCGCAATAATGGCCTACTCCAAGCTCCGAAGGGACTAGACCGTAGTTGGATTTAACACCACATTCGCACCTGACTGGCGGTGCTTTGTAAATTAACCTTTCTTTCTTCTTTTGCTTTGCTTTTGGAGGTTCTTCGGGCCATTTGTTCTTAGGACCATACAACCACTTCTTGAAACAACACTTAGCCATTGAATACACCTAAATAACGTGACATTAGTACATGACACATATAGCTCAACATTTCAACACATACACTTTGCACTTACTTCATGCTTGTTTGGACACACAAACTCCAACGTATTGTCAGGGTTTATCATGGCTCGGTCTCCGCAATGGCATAGAGGAGGTTCCTCGAGTCGTCTAACTGTGGCTAAGTGCTTCTTCTTAGCCGTCATTGGAGGGGGGTTAGGGGGAGGTGGAACCCACCGCTCAAAGTGCTCTTGTGGATGTCGCCCTCTCCACCAATCCTCGAAAAGGAGGTACCTGGGGTCAAACTTGTCTGCACCGTCGATCCACTAAAAGAAAAAGCACCTCTCATGGTCCTTCACAACAAAAATTCAACAAAATATTAGTAACCTAGTAATACAAATGAAGAAGAAAAATATACGGAAACAATTACTTACATTAAAACGACTGCACGTGTAGAAGCAACGAGTCGTTGTGTCCGGATGTCTTGATTGAAACACGTCGGCCGGACGACCACAGTCACAGTTAGGGACAGGGAGTTCAGGAGGGATGGGGGCATCTTTGCTAGACTCGTCGGGGTATAATTCTCTAGGACGACCCCATTTTCGCCATAACTGCTCCCGAAACATGTCTTCCATCTAATAAAACGGTTCAAATTAAACATGAATCAAAACAACGCAAATTAATGTAAAATATAATCATTTGCAACGCAACTAAAATAATATAACCGACAATTATAGCAACAAAAATATACATGGTAAACATACTTCTAACTAAATAATTAACCTTAACATTGATAAAATCAAACTAATATCTTCCTTCAAACCGTAGACCATAGTTCCCAAACATAATTTTCCTCCTAAACTTAGCTCCCATTCATAATATACTATCCACCATTCAAACAAAAATAAAATGTGCGTCATTACCTTGCACGAGGACGAGGAGGGAGGGAGGCGGCCGGGGAATGGAAGGGAAGGGAGGGAGGCGGCAATGGAGGGCCGGGCGGGGGCCGGGCTACCGGCGTGCTCGGTGGCGGGCTGGCGCGGGCGAACGCGTGCGCGGCGGCCAGGCGGCCTTGCTGCTCGGGTAGCGGGACTAGCGGCGTCGGTTTTATTTGGCTCTGCCGTGCCACGGATCAGGGCGCAGCACTGCCGCGTCAAAATCGGTGGCGCGGCAGGTCCTACCCCGTCAGCGGTCAGCGATTTCTGTCATCCTCACGTCAGCCCTCTGTCGCGCCACCATGCATGGCGCGGCACAGGCATTTGACAGCGCCAGGGCAATAGGCGTGGCCAAAAGTGTTAGTTAAAAAAACCTAGATTTAAAATTAGTTTCCAAAAAGTGTTAAAATTAAAAAATGTCCTCCATTGCAACAATTCAAGTGTGGTACCCAACTTTTTTTTGCCCCTCTTCGCAAGTCAGGTATAGCAATTTTTTGTGATCCTCTAGCATGCGCTCAAACTTGATCTTCTCTTTTTCACTTTTGCATTCTCTCTGTGCATCATGGATGGCCTGACTAAGATCATCAACGGGCTCATCTTCTGCCGCTACCTCTTCTTTAGCTTCCCCCATTGCAGTATCATCAAATGCACCGTATTTAGCAAACCCACGAATAATAATGTTATCATGATCCCCTTCTTCTTCATCATCTTCTTCCATTATAACACCTCTTTCTCCGTCCTTAGTCCAACAAATAAAGTTTGGCATGAAATCCGACGTAAACAGGTGTTCGTGAAGGATCCTTGAGCAAGAATAATCCTTCTCATTCTTACATAGAACACATGGGCAGCACATGAAATCATTCTGTGTGTTTGCCTTGGCCACATTTATGAATTCATGCACGCCCCTAATGAACTCTAGGGGGCAGCGGTCCGTGTTGTACATCCATTGCCGGTCCATCTGCATTACATGACGTACACCACATCAAAAACTAGTAATAATCCATATTATACAATATGCATGATTAGTAGTTAGGGCTAGATACCGAGCTAGCTCGGCTCGTTATGGCTCGACTCATCATAGTCGGCTCATTATAGCTTAGCTCGTTATGGCTCGTTACACTAACAAGCCAGAAGACTAGCTCGGCTCGGCTCGTTAGCAAGCTCGAGCTAGCTTGTTTGGCTTACGAGCCAAAGCACAAAAAATGCAGCACAGAGCAAACACGTCACTTGCAAGAATGAAATAAACACGATACAGATAAATTTAAATTTAACGATGGAGAATATAATCCATTGACTGATCCACTAACGAACAATTCCATTCATCCATACACAGCTTAGAACATCATCTTCTTGCGTTCAATTCGCTCCTCGATTCAAGACTTGCTGCCACCAAAGAAAGCATCCCTGGAACTTCTTCCTCATCCTCCATGACTAGCTTGAGATGGGATGCAGCGAAGGAGATGCCGGCAAGCCGGTGAGCTGCGTGTGCAGATGGGAAACCAGAGAGGAGCGTGCGGCGGCTTGGGAAGGGAAAGGGAAACGAGCGCTGAGTCGTTGACTGCGGTGTGGAGTGCGGAACTGCCGACTGCCGACTACGCCTCCGTGGCTCAGGAGGGCCGGAGGGGAAAGGGAAATGGTGGCTCGGGAGGTGGAAGTGGAGTCAGCTGTGGTGTATATTTGTTAGGGTTTCATCCATATTGGGTTGGGACGAGACTCCGAGAGATATATTGCTATATGGGCCGATTTCAGTTGCTCTGATGTCAAATTTAACTTGCTCATTACGGCTCACGAGCTGGCTCGTTAATTAACGAGTTGGATCAAGCTAGCTTGTTAATTAAAAATTTAAATGAGTCAAGCCATTAACGAGCGAGTCGAGCGAGCTAGCGAGTTACGAGTTTTTCGTCCAAGCCTATTAGTAGTTAATTAAAAGATCCAAAATATCCATCAATCAACATGATTAATTAATATCCTATACCACACAACTATTTCACGTACTCTTGAACATTAATTTAGTAATTAAAACCTTGATACAATGTAGACAATCCCAAATAGCACGAGACAAACTAAACCTACAATGCACTTCAGTAGAATAAGGATTTCGCGACCAATTCCAACTAAAATAGACAAATCATTCTTCTGCTGGTTCATTGCCTCATCATATAAAGGTGCACTCTCATCAGTCACCTTAGTCGCCTTTGCAAGAGATTTTTGGATGTGCTCAACATACTCTTCCTCTTAGTACCAACCGTCACATGATATAATGTCATCCCACTGAAATTACAACAACAAATCAAGAACTTTAATCAAAATTATCACGAAAAATGGCTACAAACCATAACAAAATAGGACAAAAAAATAACTCACTTCGTGATCCGGACACGTGTAGAAGATGCGCCTTTGGTTGGGACCCTTCTTCTTTACTCTATACTCCCTCACAGTCTTCTGCCCACACTTGTCGCACGCAATGAGAGGAAGGTCTGACCTCAGTCGCTTAGGGACCCCATGCGAGGCTGAGGACCCGGAAGTAGTCGCCATCTGTGACTTTCTATACTCATTTTCATCAACTACTATAAATTTATCATTTTGTGAACCATGAAATTAAATGAGCCATATACTAAAAAACTCTTATATTTTACTATTTCTAAACCATCATGAAATGAGGCAATGAAAGGTGTATACTAGTCTTGATGAGCTACTATAAACTTCATTCATCTTCATATTCAAACTATCAAGTGATTTCGAGCTCAAATAGTATATAAATAAAAAAATCCACCATCATTCCTAATCTAACAAACCACAAATTTCTCTATTTCTATACCACAAAATGAGCCATGCTAGTGATCAAACATGGGAGGATGAAGTTGGTAACCGTTAGAACCGAAGAATGGATGAAGGAATGAAGTCTTCATCAATCCCGCAAGCATGAACTCCTTCCACGAGCAAGAACAAAGAGCAGACAGAGATCTTGAAATTGCTCGGGCTAGGGGAGGAAGAAGGAGAAAGTATATAGCCCGGGATATGTAATCCCGGTTTGTGGTATAAACCCGGACTACAGGTAGAATTCTAGTCCCGGTTGGAGCCACCAACCGAGAGGTTTAGTCACGGCTGGTAGCTCCAGCAGGGACTGAAGGATGACCTTTTGTCCCGATTTGAGCTACTAATCGGGACTAAAGGTCCATTCCTGCTCCTCTCCTACAAAAGCTACGCCTTTGACCATCGGGCAAGGGACTTTAGTCCCGATTGGTAGCTCCCATTAAAACTAATTATGTCTTTAGTCTTGGACCTATAAATGATCGGGAAAAGCCTAAAATCGAAAGTACGCTGGCCCTTAAGCAACACACTGAACACCGCAAAACATTTCGACCGGCGCAGTCGCAGACAAAAAGCAAATAAAAATTCCAGAACAGCCGCGAGACGTGCTTCTAGTTACGATGACCGCAAGTGTACATATCTATGCAGCTTTTTACATGCATGCATGTGGATAGGACCGACGCCACAAGCCAAGTATTATCGATCAATCATCAGTAAATTCAATTCCTTTGCTCCAAGTGAAGCTACCACGAACACTTTTCGCGCGAAGTCCGTCATTGCACGCCTGGTTATTAGATCGTTTGCATAAATATCAGTAGTTGCGAATTGCGATCCCGTGAAATGTGCGTGGATTTTCCGACGTACTAGAGCTAGTCCGCGGCTCCGCGCAGGCACCGACTTGATCAGTGCCTAGTTTGGCGCGTATCTAGATTGGCACCAACTCGCGTAACGGAACAGCGCACGCGCATCCGCGCAGGCATGAGAACTCGTTTGCACGTACAAGTACAAGTAGGAGTATGTAGCCAGCGGTTGACCTGGCTACACATAGTGTATATATATATATATATATATATATATATGTAAACCGGTCTGGTTTCATCTTGCACCGATTCGCGCGAAAGCGAACTGCATGCCTTACGGTCGACTCATCATCATCGTCCGGGACTCGGGAGCATGTTGTTAAATCGTGCCAAGGCGCCGCGGGGCAGCAGCAGGGCCGCGGCAACAGCAGCGCTGCTGGCTCTCGCCGACTGCAGCTTCTGCGCAGCTACTGAAGACGACGGCGTGGGCGGCGGTATGACGGGCTCGTGGTCGCGGCAGCTCGTCCTCCTGGTCGACCAGTCCGGCAAAGGCGACCATAGGAGGATCCAGGACGCGATCGATGCGGCACCGGCCGCGAGCAACAACGACGACGGCTCCGCCGGCGGCAGCGTCGTCATCCGGATCAGGCCCGGAGTGTACAGGCAAGTGTAGTAGTGAACGACGATGCTACATGTTGATCAACATGACACGCGTGCATGTTCATTTCTGGATCCACATGTTGATCAAGCTAATATAATCTTCTAGTGCTGCTTGTGTTTGCACTCTCCTCGAATTTGCAGAGAGAAAGTGGTGGTGGACAAGCCTTGCATAACTCTTGTGGGCACGAGCGCCAGCTCGACCGTCATCACCTGGAACGAGTCCTGGGTGGGCTCTGAGAGCCCGACAGTATCCGTGCTAGCCTCCGACTTCATCGCCAAGCGCTTAGCGTTCCAGGTGTGCACATATATGCAGTCTTGATTAATTGGTTCCTGTACTATTAGCATGCATACATATAGCACGGTCTTGAATCTTGATTGGTTCCATTGTTCATTTGCAATGCAGAACACATTCGGGACTAGCGGGCCGGCAATCGCCATGAGGGTCGCCGGAGACAGGGCGGCGTTCTACGGGTGCAGGTTGGTGTCGTTCCAGGACACGCTCCTGGACGATACGGGCCGCCATTACTACCGTGGCTGCTACGTCCAAGGGGCCACCGACTTCATCTTCGGCAATGGCAAGGCTCTGTTCGATGTACGTACTGTACTTTGTGGATCCATCCATCGATCGATCATCAAAATCAAATCCATATTGCCCTTAATTTCATCCTCAGACTGGACGTTTCTGTATGCCGTGCGCAGAAGTGCCACCTCCACTCCGTCTCGCCGGCCGGCGGCGCGTTCACGGCGCATAAAAGGTCGTCGGAGTCGGAGGACACCGGGTTCAGTTTCGTCGGGTGCAAGCTGACGGGGCTCGGGGTCGGCACGTCCATCCTGGGCCGGCCCTGGGGCCCCTACTCCCGCGTCGTCTTTGCGCTCAGCTACATGTCCAGCACGGTGAGGCCCCAGGGCTGGGACGACTGGAGCGACGCCGACAAACAGAGACAGAGGTGCACATTACATTACAGCTGCTGAAACTGTATCTCGCATACGTGCTCCGATCCTGACGTGTTCTGGTTCAATAATCATGTGGTATGTTTTGGCCGTGTGCAGGACAGCGTCCTACGGGCAGTACCAGTGCTACGGGGAAGGCTCCAAAACTGACGGAAGAGTTGCGTGGTCTCACCAACTGTCGCAGGCTGAAGCTGCACCGTTCATCACCAAAGTTTGGGTTGGTGGACAAGAGTGGCTTCGGTAGAAAACGCTACATATATCACCATATAATTGATCGTATCCTGTGTGGCAACTGTGCGTGTGATTCAGTCCTCTCAGGACGTCTCCATCATTTCTATCTGTTGCAGTATGGGAACCATGGTCAGTTGGTGAGTCCGTGGGCGCCGGCGAACAAACTTGTTTCATACAGGACTCAGTCTCTCTCCGTACCAAACTGCATCATTTTCTGCGTTCCGAATTCATATTTTCGGACAAATTTAAATTTGGTTCAAAATACGGAACATCAAATTCAAAATCGGAATGAAAACGGTTTAGACGTTTTCCGACCGTTTTCTACTTTTCTACTTTTAATTCGGAATATCCCGAATTCAAAATTCGGTTTAAACCGAATTTGGCCCACAAGAAGTCCAGCTTCGAAAATTGTATCTTTTTCATACAATCTCGGATAAAGATGATTTTATATGAAAATTGTAGCTCTCGACGAGATCTACAACTTTCTAGTTTCTAGTTTTTTTATTTAAAGTCTTTAAGATGTTCATAAAAATTAAACAACAGTATATTAATCGCGTACGAGCGCTTGTTGTCTTAGAAAAATCATGGTGTCTAATGGAGATACTTTTTTGGAAAGTTGTTGGACTTGTTAATTGTTATTTACTTAGTCATGCACTTATTAATTGTTACGCACTTCGTCCTACGGGTCAATATTCGTGTTTGACATAATTTCGCTCGAATTAGTTTATTTTCGAAATTCTTGATATTCCGTAAGTTTGTATTCGTTTTCGTATCCGGCTTTATTGTTTTCGTATTCGTACGTAGAAGTAGAAAACACTTGAGAGGTTTTCCGACCATTTTCATCACTTAGTTTCATATAGGACTCTGTCTCGCTTTGAAGCCAATCCATTGGCAACGGTGAGACCTCAGTTGTATTCTACACTTTCACTAGCTGTCAAAGTATTTTTACCTCGGCGCGGTGATGCCCCACCAACTGCGAAACAACCTTTCCACTCTGATCGGTAGCCTGCTCTTCCGAAGAAACAAAATATTTCCGACGAACCGTCTCCTCTTCTACGTGACTCAAGGATGAATGCCACTTATAATCGTCTCTTCAACTCGAAGACAAGACCATAGCATGTTGTCACTTTGTGTGATACCGCTGTTCACACGAAGCATGGTACTATCTGCTCTAAGTTTGACTAAATTTATATAACAAAATATTAACATTCATGATCTCAAATAGATAAACTATAAAAATACATTTCATAAGGTACCTAATAATATTCTTGCGTGACATTATAAATACATGGAAGAACTTAATCAAAGGTATGCTAGTTTGACTTGAGACAACTGAAAATACAGTATATTTCAGGATCGAGGAAGCACTCGCCGTACCCGCACTCCCCAAAACAGGAAAAAGATGTATATATACCCGTTATCTGGTTGTTTTCCAGGGTAAAGTGCATTTGCAGTTACCAAAACGAGTGCAATCGACGTAGCAGAATGGCGATTCTATTAGTTTCTTTCACATAAGGGAGAGACTAGCGCCCGAACGTCCCGATGCCCGCGCCTGCTGTTTGCCCGTTTTGAATAATGATACCCTCGGGGCGTCCATAGATGCAGCTTTGTGTACCGCGTCTGCTACCATGCCCATGGATATAGCTTTGGGCTCCGCACCTGCTGCCGCGCCCGCCTCGGTGCACGCGGGGACCGCTGCGCCCGAGGGGACCACCTACGCCTACGCCGCCTTGTCGCGCCTGCTCATGAAACACTTGCAACATAAACCATTTGCTGCAATATACGTCCGAAACAGATGAAACATTTACAACATACGCCTGCAACATATGTGTATGGGCACTGCAACATATGCAAATCCAGATAAAAACACTTGCAACCCTACGTTTGAATCATACACTTGCAACATACGTGTATAGCCAGTGCAACATATGCAACATTCAGATAAAATACTTGCAACATATGTGTGAAAACATATGCAACATTTAGATAAACACACTTGAAACATACGTCGGAAAAAATGAAACATTGAGAACAGAAGATTGCAACATACGTGTACAACCATTGCAACATCCCGATCTACTTTTGCAACATCCATCTGAAACAATTGCAACATACCTCTGAAACATTTAAAACACTTGAAATATACGCTTGCAACATGTGTTTTTCACCCTTCTTTCGTGCGACGCAGAGCAAAGCGGGGAATGGCTGGTTCCGGCCACTAGCGGCAGAGGATGGTGGAGCGGCCTGGCAGCGGCTAGCTGCGCCTGCGCCTGACCTGGGCCCGACGAGTGACGGCCCCTCTCTCCTGGCGTCTGGCCTGGTCGCGACGTACGACGGAGCATGGCATGGCGCGGCGGGGACGAAGGTGCCGCTGCAGTCTCCGAACACGCGCATGGAGCTTGGAGGCGGAAGGCGAGGCGCCGGCGACCGAGTCCAGCAGCAGCTGTAGTCGGTGGGGCGGCTAGCAGCGTACCTTGGTGGAGGATTCCTCCTCTTTGCTGGGGACGGAGGCGCCACTACGAGGCCGGGCATCGCGGGGGATGCGCGGCGGCGGCGTGCCGGAGTGGGCCGCAGGAGATGGTGGCGGTGGCGCGGCGGAGTGGGTGGGCAGACGGCCGCACGGCGCGAGGCGAAATCAGAAATTTTGTTTTTTATATAAGGGAGGCGGGCGAAGCGGAGTGGGATGCCGCGTCCGACGGGATGGATGCCCGTGTCTAAGCGTTTCCATTCAGATAAAGATTTTGGCATGAGTTAAGATTTTCAGATACCAGCAGCCATCCCTCTCGGCCCGTTATGGCTGGTTGGTGCCAAGAATACGCTTTTTTTCTCGAACACGCAAAAGGCTTGCGCATATTTGCATTAAGTAGAAATAAGTTTTGGATTACAAATGTTGTGGTAACGCTCTAGGGGGCTCAACAAATTAGAGTGAAGCTCGTGCCCTCCCAAGTGCCCAAAAATTCTTAGGCTACTATACTAGAAAGTAAACAATCCATATGTCTTGCGCCTGCTTGCACCCATTGCCCCGCCTCATGCTTGATTATGGCAAGTAGCTGCGGTAGCTGGGTGGCGGCGCCCCGGAGACATCTCGCATTTCTCTCCTTCCATAGCTTGCCCCGATAAAGGCGAGCAAGCAATGAGAACTTTTGTTTCTGATGAGCAGCAACTATGCAAATGGTATGTCCACGTACGTCAGTGTTTCCTTTAAGCCAAAGGACACATAGGTGTTCAACCTAGGATCGATCAGTGAGGCCCAAGAACAAACCCTGCTTTGACGATAAAAAAGAATACATGAGGAACGATACTGTTCGCTTCGACGCCGACGACTGATGTCCAGCAGCTCTGCAGCTGCCACTCCTCCCGCTCGCACTACTCATGTCACCATCACAGTTTCCTTCACGCATTGCCTCGACCCTGCGTTACTCTCCCGACCGTTCCAGCCGGGCATCTCACCACACACCACTCCAGCTCCTGCTCCTTGTTATTCAACCAAGCTAAGTGATTTCCCACTTCGCCAGAGCCTCGGCGTCTGTGAAGATATAAGGAGACGCAACGCGCACGGCCACGGAGTGCCGTCACGCTCTCATCGCCCTCTGCAGCTGCAATGTCGATGGCCTCCTCTCGGCACGGGCTTCCCCTGGTGCTCTCGGCTCTCCTCCTTGCAGTCCTCATTCTCTCTGCACAAGCTGACGTCAAGAGATACCAGTTCGACGTGAGTATACATATACTGTTGTTCGCGGTTTTGTGGCTGTGGATACGTACAATTCGCCGCTTTGATCGTACGCATGCAGATCGTGATGAGCAACGTGAGCCGGCTGTGCCATGCGAAATCCATGGTGACGGTGAACGGCAGCTACCCCGGGCCGACCGTCTACGCCCGCGAAGGGGACCGCGTCGTCGTCCGCGTCACCAACCGCGTCGAGCACAACGTGACGATACACTGGCACGGGCTGAAGCAGCGCCGGAACGGGTGGGCGGACGGGCCGGCATACGTCACGCAGTGCCCGATCCAGGGCGGCGGCGGGAGCTACACCTACGACTTCAACGTCACGGGGCAGCGCGGGACGCTGTGGTGGCACGCGCACATCGCCTGGCTGCGCGCCACTGTCCACGGCGCCATCGTCGTCCTCCCCGAGCGCGGCGTCCCCTACCCGTTCCCCAAGCCCGACGCCGAGGCCGAGATCATCCTGGGTACGTGAGTACGTGACCGATCGGTCGGCCGGTCCACCCACTGTCTAGATTGCGTTACGCTCTGACGAACGACGCTCGATCGTACTGGTTGGTTGTTGGTGTCGCATGCAGGCGAGTGGTGGCACGCCGACGTGGACGCCGTGGAGAAGCAGGGACGCATGCTTGGCATGGCGCCCAACACGTCCGACGCGCACACCATCAACGGCAAACCCGGCCCGCTCTTCCCGTGCTCCGAGAAATGTGCGTGGGGTTCTTGTTTGTACTTTTGCATTGCTAATGATACAAGGCAAGGTATTGGTGTTACTAACCATGCTCCGTGCATATGTCATGTCGATCAGATACGTACGCACTGCAGGTGCAGTGGGGGAAGACGTACCTCCTCCGGGTCATCAACGCTGCAGTGAACGACGAGCTCTTCTTCTCGATCGCCGGGCACACCATGACGGTGGTGGAGATCGACGCCACCTACACCAAGCCCTTGGCGGCGTCCACCATCCAGCTCTCGCCGGGCCAGACCACCAACGTGCTCGTGCGCGCGGACCAGCGGCCCGGGCGGTACTTCATGGCCGCCAAGCCCTTCAACGACGTGCCCGTCCCGGCAGACAACAAGGCGGCCACTGCCATCCTCCAGTACGCCGGCGTCCCGACCTCCGTCCTCCCTGCCGCTCCCCGGCTGATGCCCGACACCAACAGCACGCGCTCCGTGGCCGCGTTCCACGATAGGCTCCGCAGCCTCAACTCGGCGCGGTACCCGGCCGACGTGCCGCGCGCCGTGGACCGCCACCTGCTGTACACCATCGGGCTCAACGTCGACCCGTGCGCGTCGTGCGTGAACGGCTCCCGCCTCGCGGCGTCGCTCAACAACATCACGTTCGTGATGCCCCGGGTGGCGCTGCTGCAAGCGCACTACGGCGGGCTGAGAGGCGTCTTCGCCGCCGACTTCCCCGACCGCCCGCCCGCGCGGTTCAACTACACGGGCGTGCCGCTCACGGCGGGGCTCGCCACGTCTCTGGGCACGAGGCTGAGCAAGCTCGCGTACAACTCCTCCGTGGAGCTGGTGCTGCAGGACACCAACCTGCTGTCCGTGGAGTCGCACCCGTTCCACCTCCACGGTTACAACTTCTTCGTCGTCGGCAGGGGCCTCGGCAACTTCGACCCGGCCAAGGACCCCGCCAAGTACAACCTCGTCGACCCGCCCGAGAGGAACACCGTCGGCGTGCCCGTCGGCGGCTGGACCGCCATCCGGTTCAGGGCAGACAATCCAGGTGTTTGGTTCCTGCACTGCCATCTCGAGGTGCACACGAGCTGGGGCCTCAAGATGGCCTTCCTGGTGGAGGATGGCAATGGCCCTGATCAGTCGGCTTTGCCGCCGCCCAAGGATTTGCCCAAGTGCTGAAGCGGCGACCACACAATTCCCTGCGAGTTGCAGACGCCCGCGATTTGTTTCGTCCTTCTGCTTTGTAACGAACCCCTCTGAAAGAAGTTTTCAGTGGATCTGTGTAAGTATTACAGGCTTCCAGCCGGACTAATATCTGCGACTGCGAGCCCAGCGTTCTGTCCTTATTGAGACTCAAATATGCACCTAAGTCGTGTACGTCTATGTGGAGTACATCTAAACCCATCTCCGTCACAAATTATAAGTCACTCTATTTTTTTTTCGAGTCAAAACATCTCAGATTTAAACAAAATTCATATGGCATCTTGTCCCCAGCGCAACTCGACCTCCCGACTTAGTCCACGCAGCGAAGCAGGAGTTTGACCAAACTTGAAATGCTTTGACACTTTAAAAAAATTAGAATAACTTATAATTTGGAATTTACGAAGTATCTATAAGAGCAGCAGGCACGACAGACTCCCTCTTCGCCGTGCAGTCTGACTATACCTCACGGACTCAGCTCGTGCCTTGCTCGAGCACCTCCCTGACGACACCACTGGAGCGCGAGAGAGAAAAACATGACTACATGACAGGGATGAAAACAGCGATAGCGAGCGCTCGGCGTCCATGTATGTTTGTGGACAGAGTGATCGCTTTTTCCATGTGCGTGGATAGATCGGGAGCTAGAATAAGGAGTCGTTGAAGAGAGATTTTTCTTTATTTTCTACTTAAAAAGTTGAGATTGGGAGTTGCTTTACCAAACTATTGCAAATCAGTGCAATTCCCTGATTAATTTGTGGCTCAACAAATAAAATTCCGTTCACTGCATTGCTTATTGACTTGTCAAGCTAGTGCACTACTGCAGCAGAGGGCGTCTCCTGTAGCTTACCATGACTTCCCCTTTGGAGATCATGTTCTCCGTCTCCGGGAAGGGAGAAACCAGCTGGAGCTCGAAGTTCCTGAGGAGATGGCTCAGTATCACTTTGATCTGCAGGTAGGCGTAGCCCTCGCGCCATGCAGGCATGCTTCCCGGCGCCAAAGGAGGTGTAGGCGAGGTCGTCGCCGACCCTGTCCTCCTCCCTCCCGGCGGCGAAGCGATCCGGGTCGAACACATCAGGGTCCCTGTAGCAGATTATTCACCACCAGCGGGCTCGCCAGCATGCGCCCCTCGGGGACCTCGTACTCGGCGCCGTCCTCAGTGCGCACGGTGAACGCCCTGCGCGCGCGGCGGAGGATCATTGGGGTCACCGGGTGGAGCCGCAGCGCCTCCTTGACGCTGCGGTGGAGGACGTCCATCCGGAGCAGGACGTCGTAGTCGATGACTGCTGCAGCGTCGTCGTTCTGATCGTTCCTCTGCAGCAGCAGCAGCCGCCTCTGCTCCTCCGTGGCCGCGTGCAGCCACTCCGCGTGGCGGAGCAGGCGCGCCGCCGTCCAGGTGGTGACCGTGGTGCTGGTGTGATGGCCGGTGAAGAGCAGCGCCACGAGCAGGCCGGTGACCTCCGCCTCGGTCGTGCCGCCGCCGTCTCTGTACCTGGAGTCCAGCAGGCTCTGCAGCATGTCGTGGTCGTCGTCCCCGGCGCCGCGGCCGGCCGATGAGCTCCTGCGCAGCCTGGCGATCCCGGAGAATATCTCCTCGAGCCTGGCGCGCGCTCGGTCGCGGCGGCGGTGCGCCGGGGTCGGGAGGTACGGGAAGAAAAGGCTGACTAGGTGCAGGCCGCCGATGAGCTCGCGGAGGAGAGAGGACACCTCGTCGTGCATGTGATCCCGGACCTTCTTCCCCAGCAGGCACCGGCTCGCGATCAGCAGGAGAACGTTCTTGACCTCTTGCTTCAGGTCGACCGTGCCCCGGACTGCCCCCCACTTGGCGGCGAAGTATTCCTCCACCTCGCCAGCCATGAGACGGGCATGGCTCCTGAGCTTGGCCGGCCTCAGAGTGTCGGCGAAGAACCTGTGCTGCTCGTTCCGCGTGTCGTGGTCGACGTCGTAGCCGACCCCTTTGCCGAAGATCGGGACGGTGACCTTGTAGACGTCGCCGATGCTGACATCCGACTCGGCGGCATGGAAGAAATGGGCGGAGACCTCGGGGCCCACCAGGAACGTCACCTTCACTCCCAAGGAGCTCAGCGTGAACACGCTGCCGAGCTTTGAGTACTGGTCGCACATCACGTCTTGCAAGCTCCTGGTGAGGATGGCGGGCAGAACCCCGAGGAGAGGAGCGCCCTCCGCCACCGGCGGCCCTCGGCGCTTGGGAGGGCCGACGACGGTTCTTCCGATCTTGGTGGCGGTCAGAATCAGGACGGAGACGATAGGGACAACAACGGCGATCGCCATCGCCGCCAACCACGTGTGCGCAATCGTTGCTGTCTGATGATCTTCCATGGAGTATATCAGTATGTAGCTAGAGTAGTGCTGCCGTTGGATCCGATTCAATCAGCTGCTGCACGTACTGCTTCTACAACAAAATAATAAAGAGGAATTAGTGTGGATCTGGTATCATCGGTATAGGTATATATGCAAGCATCCAGGAGTCATGATGCATGGCTTATTCGAACTGAAGTCGATCAGGACTGAATTAGAGAAGATATGTATATGTAATAGAGATCTTACACTACCAGAAGCTGAACACTTGGGGTGCACAGTAAGTCATAGTGAGTTAGTACCAGATCGAAGTCGAACACACCCGCAGGTAGAGTGTTTTCGTTCCAACACCGGCAGGCTAGATTTTTTTTTTTATTTTTAACACTTTTGTAAACTAATTTTAAATTTAACATTGTTTGTTTTTTATTTTCAAAACTATCACTTTTGGTCGTGCCTATTGCCATGGCGTGGCGAAACGCCTGTGCCACGCTTTATATGGTGGTGCGGCGGGAGGATGACGTGGTGAAGACCGGGGGCGCTGACCGGTGACGTGGCAGGGCCTGCCGCGCCACAGATCAGGGCGCGGCAGAGCCGCGCCAAGATCGGTGGCGCGGCAGAGCCAGGTACGCTCGCCCGCTTCTGCCGGCTGCCGTGCCTGCATGTACGGCGAGCTCAGGATCTGACATGAAAGCGACCGGTGCCAGTTAAGTGCCAAACAGTGGGTGCACAGTGCGCCAGACCTGTCCAGTGCCAGTAGTAGTACCCACACTTTGTGTCTCTGACTCTAGCTCGCGTGCTCTCTCCTCTCGCTGCCGTTATGGATGGATGGATGGATGATGTGACGTTAAATAATGGAAACAGCACGGATGTCACCTCCAGAGGCCTAGCTAATCTAATCCCCTAGCAAAAGCATCACGTGATGACAGGAGTAGCTAGCATCGCACTAGCTCAGCACTACATCTACACTAGTACGTCTACCACTAGTAACCTAACTTGTTTTTTATTTGGTAATACACCAATTTATCTCAACATCGTACTAGCTAGTTCTAGCTCAGCACTACGTCTACATCTACACTAGTACGTCTAGCATCGCACTAGCTAGTTCTAGCTCAGCACTACGTCTACATCTACACTAGTACGTACGTACTAGTCTAGACGCACTAGTGTAGATGTAGACGTAGTGCTGAGCTAGTACTAGCTAGTGCGATGTTGAGATAAATTGATGTATTACCAAATAAAAAATAGGTTAGGTTACTAGTGGTAGACGTACTAGTGTAGATGTAGTGCTGAGCTAGTGCGATGCTAGCTACTCCTGTCATCATGTGATGCTTTTGCTAGGGGATTAGATTAGCTAGGTAGTTTGGAGGTGACATCCGTGCTGTTTTTATTATTTAACGTCACATCATCCATCCATCCATCCATAACGACAGCGAGAGGAGAGAGCACGCGAGCTAGAGTCAGAGACAGGAAGTGTGGGTACTACAACTAGCACTGGACAGGTCTGGCGCACCGTGCACCCACTGTTTTGGGACTTAACTGGCACCAGTCGCTTTTCATGTCAGCTCGCCGTACATGCAGGCACGGTAGCCGACAGAAGCGGGTGGGCGTACCTGGCTCTGCCGCGCCACCGATCTTGGTGCGGCTCTGCCACGCTCTGATCTATGGCACGGTAGGCCCTGCTACGTCATCGGTCAGCGTTCCCGGTCTTCGCCACGTCATCCTCCCGCCGCGCCACCATGCATAGATCGGTGGCACGGTAGGCCCTGCCACGTCACCGGTCAGCGCCCCCGGTCTTCGCCACGTCATCCTCCCGCCGCGCCACCATGCATGGCGCGGTACAGGCGTTTCGCCACGCCATGACAATAGGCGCGACCAAAAATGTTAGTTTTGGAAATAAAAAACAAACAGTGTTAGATTTAAAATTAGTTTACAAAAAATGTTAAAAATAAAAAAAAATCGTAGGCTACTAGATTAAGAACAAGCGACGCACCGCAGTGGGCTCTATTTATATATTCGAAAGAATTTGGAAGATCAACGTAAGTAATTAAGGGCAGTCTCAATTCTAAAAATACAAGTAACTTTTATTTTTATGTCTATTTAATTTGGAGTCTGTCTATTGTACAACCGTGTGTTTTAGCAAAAGCTAGCACATGGTTGTTTGCTGGTGGTAAAACACACAATTTGAAACAGAGAAAAAATCGTGTGTTTTATGAGAAGTTAGCACATGGTCGTTGGCTGCCTAAAAAACATACAAATTACAACAGGAAAAATAAACATGTGTTTTAGGAGAAGCTAGCACACAAATTCCATCAAACAAAAAAGACCCACGTAGACCAGATCTGTTGCTGTTGTTAGATATAAGTTATGTGCAATTGAAAAGCCCAATAACTAAGATGAAAGAGAGAGGCCCACTAAACATGTAGCAGCCCATAAGCCCAACAAACAGGGATTTCATAGGAATATAACAGGTATACTTGGGAAAGAAGCAAAGAAAACAGAGGAAATGATCTGCGTGGAGATCAGATCTGCTCTGCGTGAGAAAAGGCGCTGCTCTACTCACACAGGGCAGGAGAAAGCTGGAGAAATCATGCAGAATAGAGGAAAGGAGCACAGATCAGATCGAAGAGAAAGTACAAACCTCAACAACCACGGTTAGCACACAAATCTTATCAATCCAATCTGCTTGTAATTGTTACATCCATGGAATATGTGGTCATCAGAGAGCAAAAGGATAGCCTACACCTTGTACTTCATCCAGCAACAGGGCCTAGCCCTGGTTCCATGGTGCCTCACTGTAAACAAGGAGCAGATCCAGCATATATTACGTGAGATAAGAGGATCGTGTAGCTAGCAAAATCACACACACAGACAGAAAAACATATTTTTCTTGGCCAATTTCTATAAGGGTCTGTTTGGATATAGATATTGGATGGCTGACATTGAATTGGGTACCAATACCAAATCAGCCTAGTATTGGAAATGAGCTACAATACCAAATAAGATGTTTGGATGTAGATGAAATTGCTATTTGGTATCAAGGACATGGAAAATACCAAATAAATGTTTGGATGTACATATCTCATCGAATTGAATTGACTCGCCTTCTTCCCCACCGACGATGTCCTTGGACACGGCACGCTACCTCGGAGATGCAAGACCTGGCTTGCTGGTGATAGAGAGGAAGAAGGGACTTGAGGAAGAAGGGGATCCTAGATCCCCGGCTGCAGACCACCGGCGGTGGGGATCTGAGCACCTCAGTGGTGCCCTCGAGGAAGAAGCGCTCATCCTCGATAGAGTCCCTCATATGCGATGTGGCTGGACTCGAGGAAGAACCGCTCGGCCTCCTAGATCCATTGTCAAGCTTGGGAAGAAGGAGAGGATCCCACACCTCACCAGACATGGGGAAGAAGGAGAGGGCGGCGAGCTTGACTGGTGGGGGAGGGGTCGGGGCGGCGAGAGCACTCGACGGGGGAGGCATCGGGCCGATGAGCTAGCGGAAGAGGGGTCGGGGCAGCGAGGGCTCCCGACGAGGGAACATCGGGCCTACGAGGTTGACCGGCGGGGGGCGCGAGAGGGAAATGTCGAGGCCACGAGAGGGAAGTGTCGGGGCGGCATCGGGGACTCTGGCAGGGAACCGCTCAGCCCAATTCCACCTAATACAGAGCCTTACCCTTCTGTATTGGGAGAGGTCACTCCTAGTTCTGGTCCAATACCAAGGCATTGGGGTTGCAATTCTAAATCTCAATGCCATGGACATCCAAACACCAGAATTCGGGAAACATGATTCCAATTCCCAATTCCAGGCTCCAATATCTACATCCAAATGGGGCATAAGTACTTTTGTAGCCACAACACACATAAATGTTCTGCATTTCCTATATTTCTCTTGTAAAAGAATTACAAAATTTGAAAGATAAAATTGTAGATTTCAAAATAGTGCAACTAGTATTTCTTATTAATGCAATTATTCTGTACATGTATATAATTTAAAAAACCAGCTCATGCAAGTATTCATACCACTAGGACTATCAATTCAATTAGTAGTTTTGGCAAGATTTCACAAATACAACCAGAAATACTGCTACATGGCTTTTGTAATTAGACCAAATTTAAACACCTAATGCTAGCTTTTGCACAATATTAGGTTCAATGCATGGAGAAAAGGTCGTGCTCTGCTCATGCAAAGTAAGTCAAAGGGGCAGAAATTAGATCGAAGACGAACCACAAGCCTCAACAGCCAAGATTAGTACACCGATCATTTGAATCCAACCTTCTTGTGTGTGTTAGATGCATGAAATATGTAATGATGAGAAACCTTCTAACTGTCAAAATATGAAATTTGGATGTTATAACAGAACATGAATCTAGAAAGAAGAACAAGGCAGCAGGAAATGTTAGAGGCACAATATCATATTCAAAATTATGAGGAAATTATTCGCCAAGAAGAAAGCAACAATGATGTAAAATTACTCCTAATTCAAAACAGTTGACACAACCAATAAATAAACTTGAACTAATGGCTTCATTTTCTTGCAGGTTTCAATTGCTTCCCTTATGCAACTAATACAAGCACCAGTCGAGTTTGATCAACTACTTGAGGTAAGAAACACAATTCAATGATGCAATGAAAAAAAGAAGAATCTGATAAAAAGCTATATAAGTACTCAGCTGCTTGCTTTTTTTATGAAGTAGAATAATATGTATGTCACAACAAGCAGATGTGATGATTATCCAACATTAATGAACTCACAAGAAGCAATTAAGGAAGTGCAGTCAGCTCCTTATCAAATATTTGCAGGCACAAATTGTTCTAGTGACCTTTTAAATACCTTCACAAACAAAAAGGTGAGCAAAATCATTGCTTAGATTAAAAAATGCCAAGATAAGAAGGTTGTTTTTTGACTAAAATATATTTCAATGTAGGGAGACTACACTGAACTTTTGCTGGAACAAATCATGAACTCTTAGGAGGATAATCAGACTGATAGGAATACGTAGGTAAAATTTATAATACTAGTATGCAAAAATTAGAATTTAGACCTGCAAATAACAGGACTGTAATTTCAATGCTTCATTATAAATTGTGCAGCAACATGAAGAGATGCAAGGATCATTAACAAAGATGATACTTGGAAATGACAGGAATGAGGTAAAACTATATTATATATGCTTGTCAAACTAGTTGTGTTATATTATAAATGTTAACCATTCTTGTTATCAAACAAATAAAATAGAATATGAGCCTTGAAGATCTGGATGGAATCTTTGAACCACAAACTGACTGGTCAATATCAGAGTCAAGGTTGTCATATGAGGTAGATACAAACAGCTAAGCTAATTTGATTACATTTATAAGCAATACAAATATGTACTGGCATCAAAGTAAAACCTATCTTTGCAAAAATAGTATGAAGAAATGGCAATCATCGCTGATGATGATGGAGCAACGACGAGCATAGCTAATGATGATAGATTTGAAATTCAACAATACCATTGGCAAACTGATGTATTCAATAACATGGACATTGATGAGGTACATAAAAAATGATCTCTTCAACTATTTCAGTCCACACTAAAAAAATATTTGTATTATAAATGATATTACTCAGAAACTAAGACTGCTGCTAATATATTCACATGTGCAGCATGAAAATCAAGATGATCAACCAACAATAGGAGAATGACTTGAGGATCATAACAATAGAACCAACAAGTTCAGATATTACATTAGCTATAACAGATGATAATGAGCATGTAAATGGCAGCCAGGAACTGACAGAGGAAGAGATTGAACAATTCATAAAAAATGAGCAGGTTGCAGCATCTGAAGGCAACAATGCACCAATCAACAGTAAGTACACCCCACAACTATCGATGGAATTTAAGACTAGGCATGATGCTCACCATTTCTTCAACTTCTATGCGTTCTTAGATGGATTTCAAGTTGCCATAACACATACGACAAGAACTCAAAGTAAGAAGAGAAATAATGAGGTAGTCAAAGTGATAATGAGATGCAATCATCAAGGAAAAGAAAAGAAACAAAAGTCTTTAGAGTAAGAAGAAGCTGAAGTAGACAAGGATGTTGGAAAGAAACTGGTAAGGAGAAGGAAAACAAATGTTCAGCAAAAGTTAGATTATCCTTGTGTTATGGTTGTGAAAGAAGAAGGAGTTGTATGGAAGATTAAAACTCTTGATTTGGAGTATAATCACGAGCTATGCCCTAGAGACAGGGATCAACTATTTTCTAGTCACAAGTATATGACAGAAATGGAAAAAGGACTTATCAAGACTCTAAACGATAACAATATCCCAACTAGGAAGATGGTTTCTATTCTATCGTATCTAAGAGGGGGGCTTATAGCTCTACCGATGAAAAAGAAAGATATCAGCAACTATAGGACAAAGCTGAATAGAGAAATTAAATTATCAGATATGACACAAGTACTAGATTATTTCAGAAAGAAACAAACTGAGGATCCATCTTTCTTTTACAAGTTTGATTTAGATGAGGACAAGAGAGTGAGAAACTTGTTCTGGACAGACTGTTCTTCTATGAAATATTATGCAGATTCTGGAGAATGTGTAAATTTTGACACGACATATATGACCAACCGGTACAACTTACCTTTTGCACCATTTGTTGGATTCACAGGACATAGGCAAAGTTGCCTTTTCGGATGTGCTTTCCTGCATGATGAGACAGTGGACACTTTTAAGTGGGTATTTCAAACTTTCCTTGAAGCAATGGGAGGAAAACACCCTCAAACGATCATCACAGACCAAGACATGGCGATGAAATTAGCAATAGAGCAATTCTTCATAAACACAAAGCACAAAAATTGCTTGTTCCACATAAAGACCAAATGCTACAATAAGAATGTCAAGGTATTTGTAGCAAACGAAGGACTATATGAAGACTTCGAAGATACAGTGAACAATAGTCTAACAGTGGAAGAATTGGAACGACTTTGGAAGAGAATGATTGAGGAAAGAAACATTCAAGGGAATAACTACTTTTCCAAAATGTGGGAAATGAGGAAAAGGTTTATCCCGGTCTACTATAAAAATGACTTCTTCCCTTTCATACAAACCACATCCAAGAGTGAGACAACAAATGCTAGGTTCAAAGACAATGTAGGGCCAACCTATAGTATCATTAGCTTTCTGAAAGAGTACAATCAGATTATTGATACCATAAATCGAGCAGAAAGGCTGGAGGATAGCTATAGCAAGCAGAAAAGGCTAAAGGAATTTATATTTGGCTACAGAATAGAGCAACAGGCACAACAGCTATACAATAGAAATATATTCAAAAAGTTCCAGCTACAACTGAAGGCAACATCAAGGCTGAACTATAGGGAAACCGAAGATGGGAAAACATTCGAGGTGTGGAAAAAAGTAACCAGATTTAGGAGGTTCATAGGTTCAGGAGATATATAGTAAACACTGACCTAACAGAAGGCGAAGAAGAATTTACCTGTATATGTGCAAAATTCAGCAAAGATGGGATACTCTACTCTCATATCCTAAAAATAGTCATTGAAAAGGAAATCAACATAATTTCAGACAAATACTTCTTAGACAGGTGGAGAAAAAAAGGATATGAAGGTACATGTTGAAAGACAAGAAGAAGAAACAGTTGCAACAAGCTCAAAAAATGAGGAAGCACAAAATGATCCAGGAAGTCAACAATATTGAATTCAAAATGATCAAAAAATGAGGAAGCCATGGAATACCTTATGGCAGAATTCGACAAGATGGAAATCAATTTAGATAGAATGCTATCTACTCAGCAAATAGGTGAAGCACAAAATGATCTGCAAGGAACTGAAGAAGGAGAAACTATAGCAGCACAAGCTGGAGATCCACAAACTAAAATAGATGATCCAGAAATAATTCAGAGAAAGAGAAGGCCACCTAAACCTATCAAAATGAAGACACATATAGAAGAAATAAAGAAGAAACTGGTGGTAGCAGAAAAAAAGAAAAAGAAGAAAACAAATGACACAGACAGTGCAGGTAAAAAATTTGAGTAAATACAAATAGAATTTTAGTACGTACAAATAGAATTTAAATCCAAATACAAAAATTCTTATTATGTGAACTAATAATGTTTTGTAGGCTCCCCGGTGAAGCCAAAAAGAAAGAAAAGGAAGGAAATATCAAATGGTAGCATTGATCACCAAGCAACAGAACACAGAGGACATGGTAATCAAAGATGATCAACAGTAGGATAGCGAAATTCAATGGCCAATTAATTTATGTAATTTATTTAATGAACATGATGTTACATTCTTAAATTAAATTATGCCCAAAACTACAATTGCATATGCTAAGAACTAAAATTGCAGTGCCCAGTAGCTGCAAATTACATTGTTGGTGATTGTAATTGTGTAATCGAATGTTTTATTTGTCTCAGAGGACAAAAAATTGGTGTGTGCTAGCACAAATCACAAAAAAAACAAACTTCAATATGTGTTAGCCCAAATCACATTAAACAAATTTTTTTCTATGTAAGGACAAGGACAAAATTGAGATGTGCGTTGGCACAAATCAGAATTATCAAAGTTCATGAAGTGTTAGCACAAATCACAAGGGACAATTTTTTTTCTATAAAAGGACAAGGACAAAAAGTTGGTATATGTTGGCATAATCACAAAAAAATAGATTTCAACATGTTTTAGCACATATCACAAGAGACATTTTTTCTATGAAAGGATAAGGACAAAAAAGAGGTGTGTGTTGGCACAAATCAAAATAAATAGATACGAAAATGTGCTAGCACAAATCACAAATGATATTGACTTGTAATCACTTGTCAAAAAGACTAATATTGACCTATATATATAATTCACTGCAAATAATATACAGTCACATAGAACAAGTAAATAGAAGAACACATGCCAAACTATATAACTTCATGAAAAAACAACTTCCTCAAACAGGTTGCTGCTCCTGATAAGAGTTCCACCTCTGAGGGTGAACTTCCTCCATTGGTAACTGAAAACAACCAAATATTTACAACAAGTAATGGGAGAAAGCATGTGTCAATACAACATACATCACATTCAGTAAAGTATATCATGCTCAAACTAAAAAACGTAATGCATGTAAGATCACTAACCAGATCAGACCATCATCTTTACAAGAACAAGAGGGACCTCCACAACCCTCAAGCTTGTCCTTGTCTTCACTATCAAAGGTTACTACACTAACACATAGTGGACAAAAAAGACACACTAACACAGAAGGACATAAACTTAGAATAATGGTAAAAAAATAGTTAGCATCAAGCATCCAAACAAACCATCGAACCAAATATTATCATCCACTTTAGTTTAGCCTCTTGACTGTAGATTAATATTTACAACCATTTGAGCACCAAGTATTCTCATCAACGTAGCTGCTTCTTTACAAAGTACCATGCACTCATAGCATGAACCTACACACTACATGATAGGAACCTAAACACAAGATCTAAACACAACACGCAGGTCATGCTCTCTTATAGTACTATTCGTAGACCTGAGAAACAAATATTAGAAACAACTATCAATTGAGTACATGATGGAACAGTACACAAAGTGACATTGCAACTAGTATTACCTCAGCATCATATTTCATCGCTTTAGATCGACCATCATAAGAACTATTGTATTCATTAAAAATCATGTCATTGACGTACTTGATACGAAGATGCCCAATATCAACTTCAGAAAACTTGTCCATCAAATAGACATTTAGCTCCCAAAGCTCTAGATTCTTCATCGCAAAGATACCACTATCATTGCTAAAGCTGAAACAAGATATGAGAAAGACAAGACAGAATAATATATGCACCACACAAAATGATATGTGTAAGGAAAATGGACCCTAGGCCCATTTACTTTGGATTTTGGTGTTTGATGACCAACACAACCAAATTGGACTAATGAATTTGCAAGTGTTTGTTTTGTAGTTCAATAGGATGCAAAACGTGACTTGGACGAAGGCGATGTGATGATCCGATGATCAACAATTCAAGAAAGACATGTGAAGATGCATAGAAGACATACAAGGTCAAGCAAAGTCCAAGCACAAAGATTGGAACCAAGCTAGGCGCAAGATCGTAAAGAAACAAGCCCGACAGAGGTGACCGAATGCGGCTCTATGAGTGACCGGACGCACCGGTGCTCGGCAACACCAGGCATCAGCAGCAGTGACCGAACGCACCGGTGACACTGTTCATCATCACGGCAATGTTTTTAGCGTGACCGGACACAACAGACTGGACGACCGAACGCTTGAAGTGCAGCGTTCGATCGAGTCTAGAAAGGTTCTAGGGCGGCGCATTTGCGACCGGATGCGTCCAGTGGCATGTGACCGGACGCCATCAGCGGCCGATCAGTTGATCGCGCTGAAGACCAAATGACCGTTGTGATTGACCAGACGCGTCCGGTCAGGACATGATCAACGTCCAGTCAGTAGCCGAAAAGTGGGTTTCGCCCCCAATGGCTACTTTCTCAGTGGGGCTTATAAATAGACCCACAACCGGTCATTTGAGGTGAGTGGAGCTGAGGAAACGTACCTAGGGTGTTGATTCACCATTTTAGTGATCTCCACTTGCATAATGCTTAGTGATTCATTAGGTGATTAGCGTAGGTGCTTTGTGAAGTGCTTAGGTTGATTAGACCATCGTTTATGCGCTTGCTCTAGGTTTAGGCCTAGTGTTTAGTGAGGTTTGCATACCTATTATTACTCGGTGCTTGCCCGCACCATTGTTGTACATCAGAGGGGCTTGTAATCTTGCGAGATCACACCAACCGTGTTTGTGGTGTGGCTGCTACCGTGTACTGGAGGGAACAAGGCCCGTGGCCGTTTGGCTGAAAGCTTAATAGTGAAGACGGCGGGAAGCGTTCTAGGAGAGGCTTGCCAGAAGGCGCATCAGAGACCCACTTGCGCGTGGGGAAGGCCTAGGACTCTCCACGGATTTACCCGACCGGAAGCTTGGCCCTTGCGAGGGATTCCTTGCGAGGGGCTCCAACGAGGACTAGGGTAAGCTTGCGCGCTTCTCGATACCTCGGTAAAAATACCGGAGTTGTCGATGGGAGTTTGCATATCTCTACCTCACTCTTTAGCTTCCGCATTTACATTATTTACATAACTCCTTTTTTACGATAGAGATAGCAACACACTAGCAAAACCGTAGTTGCACATTTAGATAGTTTATCTTTTGTATATGTTTTGCTAAGGTTAGAAAAAGAGGCCATAGTTTAGAGTTAGACTTTTAAGTTGCCTAATTCACCCCCCCCCCCCTCTTAGGCGTCACGGTCCCCTTTCAATATGATCTTAAAAAATTAAAGAAAGACTGTACATTACCTACTTCTCAGTCTGCTGAGGTACATCTACATAGATAACTTCATATCCATGGAACCCAAAGTCAATTTGAACAACTTCACTCCAGATTGTGGTCAAGTTTGGTATCTAAAAGCAGGTAGAGGAAATAATTAGAGTGCAGATATATATTTTTTCTTATTTGAACAAAATTTCACATTGCATTCAAACAAAATGATGTGAATCCATGTGCTGTTGCTACTTACAAATTCATCACGGACAGCTTTATAGAAATGTGAGTCTGCTCCAAAATGTAGAGTACAGGAATCCAAGATTACAATCAATCTTCGAGTGATATACACAACAACCACATACCACCGATCATGGAAGAGAATTGGAAAATAAAGTTGACAAAATAACACAAAATGAAAAAGAAGGGATTATTAGCACAACTGAAATGCACACAACATATGTGCTAAAGCTTAAAAAAATTAAAAGGATGTGTTACTCACATATTGGCTGTATGATAATGACCTTGCACGACCAGCACCCTTAAAGCATTTCACTGCATTATCATATAGCCCCTTCTCCTTGCTATCATTAGGACCATGATTTCCAATAAAATAGTCCTACAAAAACAAATTGGTCAATATTATTTTATTTGATATAGTTACCACGTGTAATTGAGAAAAAAAGAAATAAATGACACTTACACCAACTTTAGAGAAGAAATAATGCTTGTAAGAATTTTTAGGGTGTTTCCTATGGAATAACAATCTGCACAAAGCATTCACAACAAAGTAATTGACCTTTCCTTGAGGCTTAAGAGAACTTGCAAGTGCACTTAATTTCACAACCACTTGCCCATAATCGATTACTGCAAGACTGAAATAAATGAAAACATTTCATAATTACTTGATTCAAGTGTACTCAAGAGTGGTGAAAATGCTAACAAGGTTGTAAACATTTAAAACTTACTTGGAATGTTCAGTTGCTGCCATCTTCAAAACAACCTCATATACATCAGTTTCAAGTCTGCACACTGTTATCTTCGAATGAGGCATCATATAAGGGCTCAACTCGTATTTGCTTGGGATCACTGTCCTCCTAGGATGATGAACAACCAACTTTGCACTAGAAGAGTACCAAGGACCTTGGTTTGAAAAGGACTCAGAGTCGTCTGATAAACCATTGCTTCCCATACTTTTTGCAGAAACAAAAGTCCCACCTCGATGGGATGGAAGAGGTGTAGGTGCCTGCAAAATCAGGAAAAAAAATAAAGTTGTTCAAAAATCATAAAGTAAAAATTGACATAATAGGGTTCATACTATTTCATTCTATTCTCCAAATACCTAACAAACAAGCACACAAACAAACATGGCTGAGAGGTATAAAAAAGGGGGCAGCAGAAATGCTTCTATTGCCTTTATTCTCAATATATACAACACTAGTACCGCTAAGGTACACTAGAGTATGGACAGTACTACAACTACTTGTACTAGCTATAGGCTGAGAGCAGCCCCAACTACTAACAATTGTCCTTCCACTACCATGGCTGCAACAAAAGTAGATCAGTAGATTATCTCACAAGACAATTGTTCCAAATTGATTAAACTAGAAATGCCAATTTACAATGTCATAGTGTTCTCCAGAAGGGCTGACTGTAGCTAGAGGAACAGGAGCAGTTGGGTCTTCAGCAGTCACAGAATAATCAGTAAAAGGTAAAGACTCCATATGGTGAAGGTCCTAATAAAAAAATACTACCATATTAGTTACAGAAAAGAGAGAAAAGAGAACACAAGATATGCCACAATACAAAATTAATCCAATCTAATAAACAAGCTTACAGTTTCAACATTGTCATTTCTTTCGGTCTCAACAGTTTCTTGATTGCCCATATTACCGCCTCCACCAAATGGATTAGACCTTATCCGGTCAACAAACATCCAACCCTCTGATGCAGGGCAAAATTGGAAGTGGAAGCTGCTCTCATATTGAACCTATCAAAAAGTGAAAGTAAATCAGGTGCTAGTACAACGAATAAGACAAACATATTAGAACCACAATTTTACACAGAACAAGTTTCAAACATATATTAGCAAGTAAATCAGGTGCAAACATATAAAAAAGTAAATTAGGTGCACGTAAGGTCAAACATACATTTATAGGGACACCTCCAAGGCATATATTAGCACCACAATTCTGATCTAAAGTAGAAGTTGTTTTTAGCTGCAGCAACACATACTAAATAAGTACAAAAATGTATAGACATACAATATGATGATTTCGCAAGGGAAGAATAGGAAATGGCAAAAACATGTACCACAGAATTGACTTTTTGATGCATGTCATTGGATACAGCACGTCGATCATAGATATCACTCGATCAATAGGACAAGCTGTACCAGATACTGGACTGACAGGACGCCTCAGTTTAGGGTCTTCAACATAATTTCCTAAATCATCCTCAAAATCAAACATTCTAAAAGATGGTATGCTAGGACTATTAAAGTAAGGAGCCTTCTTCATACAAGGTTTCTCAATAGGTGCTTTCCCTGCTTAATTAAATATTAAATTAGTAAATAAAGTTGAAACTTACATGTGACAAGAATAGATATTGCACACGTCAAAACCATAATTGCAGTATTTCAAATGTGCAATTTACTGCTAATAAATGTAAAATCCAAAAATAGGTACTAACCAGTATGATCCAAAGTAGGAGCTGCATTTTCAGCCAATTGAGTTTCTTTTGAATGGCAGGGAATAGTTTTTTGCCCTGAAACATGCAAATTAGAACTAGAAGCAGTTTGGACATTCTTCACTGCACAAAGACTATGATCACTCTGGTTCAGAGAACCAATAGGTTTCCTTCTACTAGACGCTTCTCCTGCACAGAGACCATGCTCAAACAAACATGTGTCTTGTGTGTATCATAGATTTGTTAAACATTTTTCATGAGCAGGACAAACCTAGAGCCTTCTCAACCATATCCGTTGAGTGTCCAGCAGCTCCACTAGTTCTTTCACCTACCTGAACAATGACAAACAGATGGAATAAGTTGCATGGACAAAATAAAAAGGGGGTCTACTATTCATAAGTGCACGGGCAAAAAGCACAACATAAAAATAATGTGAGTCTGCTCCAAAACGTAGACTGGAATGAAAGATCATGGTAATAACAAAAACAATGCAAGTCTGTTACCTTAGTTGAATCAAGAGGTATGTCCACTGTCGCACCACGATCATTGTAGAAGCCAGCTGGTTCATGAGGAAGTGGTGGCATCCAAGAATTAGAAGCAGCAGGTACACTTTCTTCCTGTAGAATAGATAACAATAGGAAGATCGGTCAAATAATAGTTAAAGAAAACAGGTGGAAGATTAGAACCAGCTGGAAGCTTGGTTTGTATTTGCTAAAAGATAACAAAAAACTATGGCCCTAAAGCTCTAAATTGATAGTACTATAAGTGTTAGGTGGAGCACATCAAGGGCCAATAGAGTCGCAAACTCATGATGCAAGAGCACAAGCAGCCACATGCCAATTTCCCGAGGAGAAAGAACTTTGACAAAGACCTAATGCTACAAACAGCCCTCAATTCCCTTGTGCCATTAATAACTCACCACCAAAAAAATGCAGTCAGCCCTCAATTCCCTTGTGCCATTAGCATATTGTATCTTATGAAATACTGATGCCAACAGCACTATGTGTAAATTCCCCCATAAAATAAGTTTTCACACATGCATACAATGAGTAGGTCCTTAACATAACCCCACAAATCCACGGCTGCCAACCGCACACCCTCGAACCCAAGCATCAAATTCCATGTTTAAGCATCATTACTCCCTTGAAAACCTCAAAACAAGCATCAAAATAAGTCACTGGATTGGAGACTTTTACCATACTGATCATTGAAGAATAGACATTTAAAGATAGCAAATAGCACAAACCCAAAAAAAGCCAATACCAAACTGCAGAAAAATGCTGCAACCTATGCCTATAAAGTATTTTGCAGCACTATCTACAAATAGCAGTGAGGTGCACACACAGGAAAAATAGGAACAGGGAAACACAGAAACTCACTTTTAGTTCAAGCTTCTAACGTTTACTTGCAGCATTAGAAATTATGACTGGGGCTTCTTCAACAACTACAGGATTATCCTTTGTACCTCTAGTTCTAGTATCATCCAGCACACTTGCCTAAAATTCAAAAATACATTATTTAGGGAAATAATTTTAAACTAAAATCACTATTCTAAACACAATAACATAATCAACAATTTTTTTGAATATAGATGATCCATCAATTTAGAAAATTCAAAACTAAAGGAAAATTAATAAGACGTAGGAACATTGACCTCAACATCATCTTTTCTACAACTGAGAGGGAATTTTCCAAGACATTGAGATAGTCCATGTCGAGTCCTAGAAGCTACACTATCAGGACTGGAAGTTTGTGATGCATAGTTTTTCCTCTTCCTCTTCCTTCTACATGAATCTACAGTTGAATCTGCACCTAAAAATATTCATAAGAGTATGAACAAGACAAACAAAGTTAACTCAATGCTGAAACAAAGGTATAGATCAGTTCATGTACCTTGAACTGATGAATTATTAGAAGGAATAATTTCAATTGGCTGAGAAACAAAACAATTATCACTACCAAAAATATTGTATGCACTATCTGAATCAACTTTTTCAGTCATAGAAACTTCTTCATCATTAATTTTAGTAGCAATAGCCATTGTGGGATCCACATCTTCCACATTAACTGTAGTAGCACCAGCCAATGTGGTATCAAAAATATCTTCCAGAATGGTATGAGTTGAACCAGTAGGCATTGGGGCTTCATAGTCATGAGCCATTGCATCATTATCTTTGTCACTAACATTGGCTAGAGAAGGGATTCTGGCAGTAGAATTCTCAGGCAGCAAATCATCATCAACTACATGATCATGACACTTTTTCATGTACTAGAACATTAAGATGACAAGTTTGTTAGGGCTCCTGAAACCATGTGTTGTGTGATGTTCTTGAAAAATACCACACAAAGCTTCATTGTCCTATCATGCCAAATTAATAGTACCATATGAATCATGCAAAGTTCAATATGGAGGCTGGGTAACAAAATATTGTGGATTCTGCATATTAAAATAGCAATGAACTAAACCAGTAATTTATTCACAAATATTAAACTAAATGAAATACTCATGAACATACTGAACAAGGCACCTACTTGTTCATCAAATAATCTACAATCAGTATACAGAGAAACCCTAAAAGAAGCACAAGCATCAACTGGTAACAAAGATTCAGCATAACAATTTTCCTCGATAGATTTGACCTACACAAAATATATTACAGTTAGTCAGTCCGTAATCTAAACAAGAACAAAACAAACATGACAACACTCATAAAACCTCAAACCAAGACTTACCAGACGCTTTCTAAACTTATCAACAGAGACACAATCATATGAAGCATATTTTATGATCATTGAACCTCTCCAACATAGAATTTTTGGCAAATTTGGGAGAAGCTGGTAACGAGATCTGAAGTACAGGAAGTCTAGATAGTAAGCCTACAAGAAATTACAAAGTGGTCAGAAAATACATTACATATAGATGACAAAAAGTAATTGATAGGAAAACAAGCAAGGGAAAAAAGACATACCGCAAAGAAGTATATGCATGCACCGATTGTCCTTCTTTGCTTTTTTCCGTATAATGATATTGAAGCAAATATCCATTCAAATACAAACTTGGACCAGTTCTAATCTTTCACAGTCAAAACATCAATCAAAGCACATAGATACTTGAGGCTAGAAAGAGTACTTGAGTTTGGGCACAGGAAAGTTGACAATGCAACAACCATGAAGTATCAGAAGATGTCATCATCAGACAAAGTGTTGCTTACCAACTTCTTGCCAAAGGTCTTGATGAGGGGAAAAGAAGTCTCATTGATTTCTTTAAGAAAATTGGCCTTTGCAGACTCATCTTTTTGCTGCCTGATGTCTTCACCACCAATTGGAATCCCTAAGAATAGGTGAACTGATTTTGCAGAAAAAGGGACTATTTTGCCTCCAACAAGTATATCACAATAATTGACATCGACTTGATCTGCAATCCATTGGATAAAGTTTCTAGGCACTGAACATCCATCATACTGAAGCAAGATCCCAAATCCATGATCCCTGATGATCTTTTTCTTACACTCATCCAATTCTCTTATTTTCTCTCCAAAATACTTGTTATTGCACCTGCTTCCTGCTTTATTAGATGAACTCTCACCAGCAGTTGATTTTCCTTTACCGGTGCCTTTAACTTCTCTAAGATTCTAAAAAACTGATGAAAAACTAAGTTTCTAGTTATGAAACTAATCATCAGTTCACTAAACATGGTGTCAAAAAAAGCACATGCTATTGAATTTACCTTTCCAGCACGCTTCTAGACTTCAGAACGTCGTGATTTCCCTTTCTTCTCAATAGACTTAACAAACTGAAAAAACAACATCAATAGTTAGTTCATAAAAACATAGTGGCATGGACTGATTCTAGTAACTTAACTACTAGAGAATAAGAACAAAAAAGGTTGATATGTGCAAATGAGAGACAGACTGATGTCATACTCCTATAACTATGACATAGTGAAGGTAATAGTATAAAGAGATACAGAAATATGCACAGATCAGTCATAAAAGTTTTAGAACATACTCTAGAAAATGCTCCTTTTAGATGCTTGAAAGCCTAGACTGCTACAGCAGGATCAATATCATCATCTAAGGAATTTACATCCTAAAAAGACAACAAGATATATCATATTATAATACACAAGTGCATAAACAAACAAAATCAAGTAAACTTACTACCTCACCAATATTCAATGAACCAGAGTCGTTGTCTTCTTCAGAGTTCATATCAAACTCATCATCATAGTCACCATTTCCAGATTTAGTATCAGAATTCAACTCATCAACATCCATGGCTATAATAAAAAATATTAAAGTTTAATCAACTAGTGTTTTCTAAAAAATATGAATGCCTATCACTCAAAAATGAGTATCCAATCAAACAGGCACTTCAAAGACATGGTAGCGAGAAAAGATTCAAAGTGATACTTGAAAACTTAAAGTTTGAACCTTGTATCTGATCTAAATACCTCATCGTTAAGAAGTAGCTTCTATATCCTACCACTACTACTACATGAGATGTTCCCAATACACTGTTCTACTGAATATAAAATAGAGAAGAACACAATTGTTCCAAGCAAATCACTTATCTATAGAAAATTCAGAGCTAATAGCACACCCTCTTAAAAGGCTACACTAGGAACTCAATATATATTCAGTCAAGCAGAGTGAAGAGGACAACAAAGAGGCTGTCAAACTGAGCTGACGCACTAAAACAACATCCTGCTAGCTACTGTTATAAGAACTAATCCTGCATAGAAGAATTTGCCGAAGCAACACATACATAGGATAATTGAAGGCAACAAGTTACTGCAATTAAATCAACAGAAACAATACAACTAATAACATCTAATGTTGTTGGCCAACACAGGAAAATATGGAAACTGCTAGAGAAAAACAGAGCAATCTGCAGCTAATTGGATGCATAAGCTGTATATGAGTCTTCAGTTAGGTGTCTGGCGATGAAGCCTCTAGTTAGGCTGGCCACTGAAAATATTCACAATAGGGATTAATAGGCAAAGCAATTAGGATTTACAGGCAAGCAATTGAGATTTATAGGCAACCAAACCAATAGATCCTACCAAAAACAACAAGCAGATGCAGTCTACAGCTGCTGCATCTAATTGGGTTGGAGTTGCCGAAAAGGAGAAGAGTTCAAACCAATCAGTAATTGATGGATGCAGCAAATAGATAGCAGGTTCCTATTCCATGTTAAGCACTGCCGTTGTTTCAGATATCCAGAATCATAAGGTGCGACGAATGGAGCATGACCTATCGGTGGCAGAGCAGGTACATGAACCAGTTGCCTATCTCCCAGCGTGGCTACAAGCCATGCTAGCCACCGACGCACCATCGCTGGCAGCAAACAAAGATAGATCTACGACGACATGAATCCATAAAAGACAGATCGATAGCGAGGCAACAAATCCAATGCAAATTCGACCCCATCTACACCTGCCCTAGACACAAACCGCCGCCCTAGCTTCGAACGCAGCAGCAGCGCCACCGGTCTCAACACCGCTTGCACAATCGTCTCCCATAGACGTGAAGAAGAGACAGCACCGATGGCCCATGCAGGCATCACCAACACGGATGAGGGTGCCACGGCATCATCGTCGGTGCTGGTCCACCCAAATCCTACCCCATCGATCCCCGTCGCCCACTTACATTCCAAAATCCCACACCCCAAATCTCCATCCCTCTGCCCTCAACACAGTATAGATCCATGAAATCTACACCACCACCATGAAATGGGATCGAGTACACACCTTCAGCAGGAGTCCGCGATGGTGAAGCACGAGTTCGTCGTTTCATCGCCACAGTGGAGAAGAGAGCGTCGGGGAAGAAGACGAACAGCGGTGGCAAGGATGCACCACCATGAAATCACCTCAGGTGCGTTGGGGGGGGGGAAGAAGACAATGCGGATTGGGGAAATGAAATGATAGGAAATGGAGAGGCACGACTCCCAATTTGAAACAGTAACTATCAGTGTTTCGAGTAAACACCAACGAGTAAATTTGTAATATTGCGCGTCTGGCCTGGATGGTGTGCTAAAAAGACACAAGGTTTATAATGGTTCGGGCAGAATGTCCCTACGTCCAGTTTGTGGCTGCTGCTCATGTTATTAGCACTAAAAAGTTCATAGTAGGGTTTACAAATGGGCAAGAGAGGGACAGGTCCCAAGTCTCTAATGGAAAGATTGAATGGGTGCCAAGAGCTCGGTCGCTGCTTAGCTATGTGTTCGAGGTTCGATGCTAGTGGTTCTGCTATGATGCGGTATGATGTGCAATGTGGTGAACCGATGCCCTTAGAGGGGTGCCTTGCTTTCCCTTTTATAGGCCAAGGGAGAGCAGGGGTTACAGATGGGAGAAAAAAGGAAAACGAGAGGCAAAGGACGTCCTTCAGGGTCGTCGGGCCTTCCTTTTCCTCCGTGCAGGCCTCGCTGACATGGCAGGCGGTGATAGGGATAGCCCCATGCTAGGCGCATGTCCGCTGACCATGACAGGGCCATGCTAGGCACCAACCCGCTGACGATGCCATGTCCTGCCATTGTCAGCAGGTTGTCACGTCCCATTCTGCCCCGACGGATGACTGTAAGGTCGAGATGGCGACTAGAGGGGGGTGAATAGTCATTTCTAAGTTTAATCGCATCGGCTAACCGAAACAAGTGCGAAATTAAAACTATCAGTCTAGCCAAGACTACACCCCTCTATCTATGTTCTCTAGCACCCTGCAAAGATCCTAATTAAGCAACAAAGGTGCTGGGGTAGCTAGAGCTCACCTAACCAATTCTAGGAGCAAGGTCACACAAACCTATGCCACTAGTATTTCAAGCAATGAGGGAGCTCCTACACATGCTAGTAAGCAAAAGTACAAAGCCAACTAAGCTCACTAGCAATGCTCAATAACAAGGTAACCAATGCCAAATTAGAGAGCGCAAATACTTAGCTACACAAACTAAGCAAAGTGACTAACAAGGTTACACAAACCAAATTAGTCATGCAAGAGAGCTACTTCTATGCTACACAAGCAAGAAGGTAACTAGTGAGCTATGCAAGCAAACTAATTACAAGAGCAACTACACAAGCACAATGTATATGAAAGTAATTACAAGCTTGTATAATGAGGATGCAAACCAACGGGAAGAATAAAGTTGACACGGTGATTTTTCTCTCGAGGTTCACATGCTTGCCAACACGCTAGTCCCCATTGTGTCCACCACTCACTTGGTGGTTCGGCGGCTAATTGGCATCACCCACCAAGACCGCATGTCGGGCACCACAAGCACCTACCCTGAAAGTGAGGGTAGCTCAATGACATGCTTTACTAGAGTTGCTCTTCGCGGCTCCCATGGGACGAGCACAATGCCCCTCACAAAGCTCTTCTCTGGAGCACCGCACAAGCTTCTTGTGGGCTTTGACGGAGACCACCACCAAGCCATCTAGGAGGTGGCAACCTCCAAGAGTAACAAGCACCACTGGCTTGCAACTCTATCACCTAGTGCCACTCAATGCAACATCATGATGTAATCGCACTAGAATCGCTCTCTCACACAATTGGATGATCACTATCAAGCATATGTGAGATGGGGGGCTCCCAAGCACTCTCAAGCATGGACACAAAGTCCCCCAAGGTGCTCAACCCAAGCCATGGCTGAGACCACCTTCTATTTATATCCCCATGGGCTAAACTAGCCGTTACCCCTTCATTGGGTAAATTTTGGGACAACCGGACGCACCCTGCCAGCGTCCGATCGCTCTACGCCGTCCATGTGTCATTCTGTGTTCAACCGGAGCCACCCGATCTCAACAGTTAAGTTGCAACCGGACGCTGCACAGTGAATGACCGGACACTGCTACGCCTAAGTCCGGTCGTTTCTAGAGAGCTCCTCGAGCTCTGTTTTGTGACTGGATGCGTCCGGTCCACCATGACCGGACGCAGACTAGCGTCTGATCAGTTCTGTGCCTACGTGCCTAACTCCAGCGCCGCCTATGTCACCATACATCAGCACTGACCGGATGCAGACCCTGAGCGTTCGGTCATGAGACCGAGACCGCGCACTCATTGCTGCCACTAACCGGACACGTCGGTCCTGCCAAGGCCAGCGTCCGATCAGTTCTACAAAACCCTATCTTTTCTGTATAGGGCACCGGTGAAGTTTCAAACCCTTCTCGCCTCCGTTTCATCACTGAGTTGATCCACATCAACTCCAACTTCATCTCCTTTGTAAATGTGCCAACACCACCAAGTGTACACCACCATGTGTATGTGTGTTAGCATTTTCACAATCATTTTCCAAAGGATTAGCCACTCAACTTGCCACGTCACTCGATCCTAGCGATGATGCAAAGTTAGATCACACAAGTGGCACTAGATGACCGATATGCAAACAAGTTTGCCCCTCTTGATAGTACGACCATCTATCCTAAACCCGGTCATAAACTTCTCTACACACCTATGACCGGTGAAATAAAATGCCCTAGGTTATACATTTGCCTTGCGCATTCCATTCCATCTCCTCCAATGTTGATGCAACACATGCACCAACCAATCACCAAATGATATGATCCACTTCATATCATCACGTGACTGTATTGGTTCATCGATCTTGACTTTACTTGCTTTTCACCGTTGCCTTCGTCCATCGGTGCCAAGTCTTGCTTAAGCTTCACCGCCACGCGGTCCATCGCTCCAAAGCCTCTGACTTGCCCTTCACGCTTGCAACCGGTCCATCAAGCCAAGTCTTGTCTTGATCTTCTCCACCTTGATCACATGACTTAATGTCATGTCTCATGTGCAATAAGCTCCTTCATCATCACATGTGTGAGCTTTGCAACATCTCCGCGCCATTTCCACCTCCATGGCATATGTTGCTCACACATATGTACCTGTGGACTAATCACCTGTGTATCTCACATAAACACAATTATTCCACCTAGGTTGTCACTCAATTACCAAAACCATACAAGGACCTTTCAATCTCTCCCTTTTTGGTAATTGATGACAACTCTACAAAGATATAGAAATTAAGTTCTTTTAGATTCATGTTGCTTGCCTAAGCAATTTTACCATGCGTAAATGATTTTGGACAAGTAACACAAACTCGAAACGGTAGTATTAGCTCCCCCTACATATGTGCTAGAGTGTTTGGTTTGAAGCTCGCATATATGCATAGATTGGAATTGTGGGAGAGTAATTACTACCAAATGATGCTAAGGTGTATAAAGTAAACCTTTAAAGCGTGATACCAATCGGAGTTGCACCTTTAAGTTCATCCTTAGCACCATGGTTAGCTATATATCACATGGAAATAAAAGCACTAGATACCTCGTGAGATCAACATTAAACGCAAGGTACTAGCATTACTTGAAAAGCATACCAAGTGTCCAGTTATCATCCTATGCATGCTAGTTTTCATTTCATCAATCAAATTCTACAACTAGCATACATCACACAAGCAAGCATATTGAATTTAAGAACTTATGCAATACAAGCAAGCACATGAATATTCACATGTCAAATGCAATCAATCAAAGTTCATGAGCTTGGTCCCCCTACTTGTGTGCTTCTCTTGTCCAAGAATTTTGATCCATCTCTTTTCTTTGATGTTGCTCCCTCTTTGTCCATGTCCATACCCAACCTCTACTTCTTATCTCAATCTTTCCCAAAGCTTTCATATCTTATCTCTCCCCCTTGTACAATCTCAATCTCAAAGCTTTCATATCTTTGTACAATCTCTCCCCCTTTGTCATCAATTTCCATAAAAGGTGTGCTTCTCATGATGCAAAGGTATGCATTTGGGGTAGATGGTTGAGGCTTGAATCTTTCATTTTTATGGACATCACTTGATTATTGGAATGCTACCACATGTAGATACCACTTGTAACTTGTACCACTTGTATCTAGTGTAAGGCTTCTTGAGATACCACACATAGAATCTTTGATCTTGATATCAATTTGTGTGGCACCTCCCCCTATGTGATAGCATGGGACATCCATTTGATACACTTGAGCTCTTGTAGGTGAGGGATGCATTCTTCATTTGATGATCACTTAAAGTTGAGGATCACTTATGGAACCATCGTCTTGCATGATTGATACCATGTGTAGATGTGATACCACTTGAAAGAATCTTCTAGTATGGAACCATTTGTTGGATTTATCAATAAAACCATTTCTTGAACATTTGCTATCTTCATGAGTACCACTTATAGGATATCACTTGTGAGTTGATCTAGACATCACTTGTGAATTTGATGAAATACTTGAGTCTAGATACTCCTTGAAGCAAACAAACAAGATATCCATTTGCATTGTTGTCTTGTGCTTGTATTCTTATCATTATCATGAGCTTCTAATATTGACTTGAACTAAATCGATTTGCCTAAGCTTCTAAGTTTGGTTTGAACCAATGACAAGCTTCTTCACACCTCTTACAAGGGTCACTACTAGAAATGTGTTCATCAATGACGATTCAGTCGTGACGCTTACAAATTTCGTCACAGAACAAGCGCCTTCTATGACGAAATTTCCAGCTTCGTCATAAGTAACAAGTGACAGAGCTTTGGCACGAAGAATAATGACGAAAACAAAAGAATCGTCATAAAACAACAAAACTAAATCGTCATAGATCGTTTGGCTCGTGTACCACCTCGAGGACGTGGCGCCGTGGTCCCACTAGCAGGTCCCACCTCGAGGACGTGGCGATGTGGTCCCACCATTGGGTCCCAACCTCGAAGACGTGGCGATGCGGTCCCACCAGCGGGTCTCAGCCTAAGGACGTGGTGGCGAACAAGTGGGGCAGCGTGGCCCACACGGTCCAGGTGGACCTGCATCCTTCCGCCTCCCTTTTTTTTGCCAAAAAATAGCGCACGCAGGGAGATTCGAACCCGCGACCTGCTGCTAGACATGTTGGTGCGTTACCACTGGAGCACTCGCCGTTTTGTGATAAAGGCATGCATGTTTTTCTATTTGTAAACGTATAACATGATAATTGATGATTTTTTTTCCTAAATTTTTCTAAAATCATTCTCTATAAATTTATTTTGTTGGTTTTGTCAATATATACATATGAAAAGTTTGAGCAATTTAAATTTTGAATTTCAAAAAAATGCAACTTCAGACAAGATTTTGGTTCCCCAAATGATTTCAGCTGAAAAAGTGATAAATATCAAAGTTGAATAACTCAACAATATCTACAACTTTTGTACTGGTCATTTCTTCATATGACAAAGTGGTAACGACATTGTTCACAAATGTGACACATCTCTCATAAAGTTTTATAAACTATATGAGACATGTGTAAGATTAGTGAACAATGTGTTCTAAGAATTTGTCAAATGAAGAAATGACCAAAATAAAAGTTGTATATATTCATGAGTTGAACAACTTTGGTATTCATCTCTTTTTATGTTGAAATCAATTTGGGTCTCAAATTTTGGTTTGAACTTGTCGTTTTTCAAAATTTCAAATTTGAAAGGTTCAAATTTTGTCAAATGACAAGATAACTAAAATAAAAGTTGTAGATATTAATGAGTTGAACAACTTTGGTATTCATCACTTTTTATGTTGAAATCATTTTGGGTCTCAAATTTTGGTTCGAACTTGTTGTTTTTCAAAACATCCAATTTGAAAGGTCCAAATTTTGTCAAATGTCAAGATGACTAAAATAAAAGTTGTATATATTAATGAGTTGAACAACTTTGGTATTCATCACTTTTTATGTTGAAATCATTTTGGGTCTCAAATTTTGGTTCAAACTTGTCATTTTTTAAAATTTCAAATTTGAAAGATTCAAATTTTGTTAAATGACAATATGACCAAAATAAAAGTTGTAGATCTTGATGAGTTGAACAACTTTTGTATTCATCACTTTTGCATATGAAATCATTTAGGGTTTGAAAATTTAGTTTGAACTTGTCAAATTTCAAATTTCAAATTTAAAAATGTGTAAAACATTGTCACATCCAAGTTTGATCAAACTTAAATGCTGAAGCATGATTTTAGAAATTTTTACGAAAAAAACCATCACATTTGGAGTTAGTATGAGGGAGAACAACTAGTTACAAAGTTTACCCACAGATTAAAAAGAGAAATCACACTGTTCTAGATGATCCTTACATGATCTTAGTGAACGGTGTGATTTCTTTTTTTAATCTGTGGGTCAACATTGTAACTAGTTTTTCTTCCTCATACTAACTCGAAATCTGATGATTTTTTTTCCTAAAATTTTCTAAAATCATTCTCTATCAATTTATTTTGTTGGTTTTGTAAATATATACATATGAAAAGTTTGAGCAATTTAAAATTTGAATTTCAAAAAAATGCAACTTCAGACAATATTTTGGTTCCCAAAATGATTTCAGCTGAAAAAGTGATAAATACCAAAGTTGAATAACTCATCAAGATCTACAACTTTTGTATTGGTCATTTCTTCATATGACAAAGTGGTAACGACATTGTTCACAAATGTGACACATCTCTCGTAAGGTTTTATAAACTATATGAGACTTGTGTAAGATTAGTGAATAATGTGTGCTAAGAATTTGTCAAATGAAGAAATGACCAAAATAAAAGTTGTATATATTCATGAGTTGAACAACTTTGGTATTCATCGCTTTTTATGTTGAAATCAATTTGGGTCTCAAATTTTGGTTCGAACTTGTCATTTTTCAAAATTTCAAATTTGAAAGGTTCAAATTTTATCAAATGACAAGATGACTAAAATAAAAGTTGTAGATATTAATGAGTTGAACAACTTTGGTATTCATCACTTTTTATGTTGAAATCATTTTGGGTCTCAAAGATTGGTTCAAACTTGTTGTTTTTCAAAAATTCTAATTTAAAAGGTTCAAATTTTGTCAAATGACAAGATGACTAAAATAAAAGTTGTATATATTAATGACTTGAACAACTTTGATATTTATCACTTTTTATGTTAAAATCATTTTGGGTCTCAAATTTTGGTTCAAACTTATCATTTTTTAAAATTTCAAATTTGAAAGGTTCAAATTTTGTCAAATGACAAGATGACCAAAATAAAAGTTGTAGATCTCGATGAGTTGAACAACTTTAGTATTCATCACTTTTTATGTTGAAATCATTTTGGGTCTCAAATTTTGGTTCAAACATGTCATTTTTTTAAATTTCAAATTTAAAAGTTTTAAATTTTGTCAAATGATAAAATGACTAAAATAAAAGTTGTATATATTAATGAGTTGAACAGGTCTCTCATCCCGGGTGACTCTCTCGTCTCCTCCGTCTATCTCCTCGTCTTCCTCATCTCTCTCGCCGCCGCCGCCTTCTCCGCTTGGCCCTCGGGCTCGACAAGCGCGCCGCCAAGAACACGCGCTGCCTCCTCTCTCTCTCTCTCTCTCAGATCGGACCCGTCGAATCCTCCCCAAACCCTATGCACAGCCGCAACGAACTTCGACGTCCTCCTCCTCCTCTCCCCCTCCTCCTCTTCCCCTAGCCTCGCGCTCGCGCACTCTCCCTCTCTTTCTCCCCCTCTCCCGATGTGGCAGCGCGCCGGCCGGCCTCCGACGGTGGCCGCCCTCCGGTGCGGGGCCGTAGCTGCACAGCCAGACCCTAGCTTCCGCTAGCCCCCTCCTCGCCCCCCACCGCGTGCCTCCCTCCCTCTCGATGTGGTGCCGCACTGGCCGGCCACCGGTGCTGCCCGCCCTCAGGCGCCGCGGCGCGTCCGCGTGCCTCCCTCCCTCTCGATGTGGTGCCGCACTGGCCGGCCACCGGTGCTGCCCGCCCTCAGGCGCCGCGGCGCGTCGGTGCGACCGGTCCCCGGCGCAGGCGCGGGCCGGCGGGCGCCCCCTCCTTCGCAACGCCGACCCCCGATGGACCACGATGGTGGCTGCCCTCAGGTGCGGCGCTGCGTGCGAGCCCCAGCCAATCCCACCACCTACCTCCTCTGGCTCCATGCGTCCATCCGGCTAAATCGTTGTTTGATGTTTTTATGCAGAAATTGGATTGGATGACCTGATTGCCATGGCCGAATTTGGAGACGAGCACGAGCCAAAGCAACATGCCTGATTCTGTGCCACCGATTGCATTCATATGTATGTTCTTTATAACTGCATGTCTCTTTTAATTAGCTTCTTGGTCACAAGTAATTTTGATTACTGAATCTTTCCCGTCTTGATTTATGCCCTATAAGTGTTCCATGAAGTGCAATGGTTTTGTAGAATCGACAGCCCTGCTATTTATTTATTACAGATAAGAATGTATGACCATAGATTTTGTTATCAGCTCACCTTATGATTACCAGTGATCTGATGGTGTGTCAGAGATTTTATAACTTTTTCACGCCAACTGAAATGGATCCTTTCTTAGGATATTATAAACAAATAGATTGCAGTATATACATTTATGATGCCATATTGCCATACATCAGTTAACTTTCTTCTTGAATGATTTATCAAAGAATATACAGAGTTATTGCATGCTACATTGTTCATGCACTAAATTATTTCTCTCAAATGATTTGATCTTTCACAGCCCGGACTGCAGCAGAAACAAATAGTGCAAGTCTACTTCTGCAGAGAGAAGGAAGGATGCCAACCAGAGCACATTTCATGGATATATAGGTATTGATTCTTTTTTGTTCTCCTCGCCTCATTGTTTACCTACCTATTTTTAAAAAAAAACATGATATTTTATTATTAAGATTATGTCCTCGAAATATCTTCTCTTTAGAAAAAAGAAATCTTCATGGTAGAAATACTTGGAACTATATGCTTCTCTATTAGAACTTGGACAGACCCTATTTCTGCACCTTGAATTATATGATGGTGCAGCGATTCGTCTATACTTGGAATTTTGATCTGCTTGTTTGTCAATACATAGAACCAGGATACATTGCTACTAAACCTGTGCATCTGTACAACAGATTAAAAAAGATACATCTATGAGTTTTGATCATGAGAAAACTATTTATCAAAGTAAATGATAGTTCAGCCATGGTGTATACATTGCTACATCATCTTCAGAGGATTGATTTACAAACAACAATGAATCTCATAGTGGTTTTCGTATAAAGAAGGCACTTCTGCTGTTATACAGAGGTTGGAATCTCATAGTGGTTTTCCTGATGTATGTATGTAAAGGTTCATATTGGTGCTAATCATGTGTGTACTGATTCGTAACTGTTTATCTGTCGGCCAAACAACTAGGCCGCAAAGCAAATGGGCAATTCTGTACATTGTTCGAACCCGTATTTTCTTCCCTGCAAAATTAGTTTCATAACTTACGTGTATAGTGCATCTTGATTGTTTTTGTTCAGTAAGGGCTGCATCTTTGTTCAGCCTTCACATGAAAACACTGCAAAAGGCTATTCCAGGACGAAACTGGTGCTCTAAAGGTAATCAGTTAGGATGTGCTCATTCGACCTCTTCTACAGCCTCTAACTCCGTGAACAAAATAGCGCCTACACCTCATCTAACCTCTCAAAAAAATTATGACACAGATCCAAGACCAGAGATCTTAAACGATAGGAAAAGGATAGTGGGCGTGGAGCCTGCATAGATCAACAGCAAGAACGAGTAAGGTCTATACATAGCTCCCATCTTCTTGTCATTTGCTCTTTTTTCCTTTATCATATTATCACCCCCATATCATGCATAACAAATCTATGAAACAACACAAATTCTTTTTCACTCTGCTATGCTCAACGAAGGAACCACTTATCTATTCTTTTTTGTCATCCTGGCCTTTTTGTCCTGCTTAAACTTTTCTCGGTCGAACAATAGACATAGCAGCTACGTATTATACTGACTAGCCTCCTAATCATATTTTTATCTATCACAGATGCTAGACAACAGCGTTGGTGCACTGAACAGTTTACATACTGTCATACTGTTACTGTCTTGGTTCCTTTGTATTGCCTCTGCTGGTATCTTCCTTTCTTCCCATTCCCCTGATTCTCCTTTTGTTATCTATAAGTTCACTATAATTCCTTTTACTACCAACCTATTATTTTTAAAAGCTACTAATCTACCTGCTTTGGAGGTACTGGAAAAAACTTATTTATGGACCTGCTTGGTTGCTCATCTGCCGTCCTCACTGTTGTTTCATCTGAGGTTACTTCATTATTATTGCCTTGATGGTCTCTTAGTGTGTTTAAGCTACAAAATATTTCAGGTAAACAAAGCTCAATCCCTACTTTTTCTTCTTCTTTTTTTGGCTTATTTCTAAAGTTCCCCCTTACCATTTAGTTCAGGTGTTGAGCAGAATATATGATTCACGTTGCCTTAGAAACTGCAGCACAGTTCGCACCTACATTTTTCATGACAGAACTGAATTCTACAATGAAGAAACATACCAGATATATACTAATTTACCTATTGCCGTAATTCTTAGTTCGTAAATTTTTTTTTGGATATATTCGAATCACAATGTGATCTTCAATGATTTTTCTCTGTGTGCTTCTTCCCAGTTGACAAAATATTTTGTTCTATGCAGCTATCAGCATCATCACCGTTTCGGTTGAACACACCATCACACTACAAATGCATGACTATGTAGTCCTCTTTACCTTTTCTAATCTCACACACCGTCTGTAACACATGTGTATATATTTGCTTGACACTCTTGGCTAATTTTCAATTCACGAATCAGACATATGTTTCCATACTCTCTTCACTGGCGCGCGGGCCTGCGCGCCCTGTACTAGTAGCCATACACTTGTGTAATTAATATTTGGACAACTTCTCCAGTTGCATGCATGACTGATGAACGGTGGAAGGCACTAGTTGCAAAGTGGTCTGATCCAAAAAACATGGTATGGGTATCTTCTCATATATTCTTTCTCATTTAGTTTTCAAAGGATCTTCTCATTTTAAACATATCATCTCATCAATCCTTCTTGATATACCCAGGCCCTTCAATGAAAAGCAGTGTAACACATAAATATTTTCAAACATAAAGATTCCCTAAGCTCCTAAATTGGAGCAATTAGCAGAATGTACTTGGGAAAAAAGGGTTGGTCATATATATCCTGCAAACAAAAAGAGTAGACAATTTGAGATGTACATTTCATAGAAGTTGTACAATTTGAGCATTCAGACAATTTGAGATGTACATTTCATAGAAGTTGTATAGGGGCATAAAAGAGTAGACAACTCTGCAGGAGTTGAAAAATTACCATCTTACTATTTTTCAGATAAATAGGTATCTTGTCTTATATTCTTTCTCAATCAGTTTCCAAATGATCTTCTCATTTTAAACCTATGATCCCATCTGACATGTTCATTATCTTGTAGGAATCAAGTGAAAAGAACAAGCAGAATCGTCGTAAAGTCAAGTATCATCAAGCTACGGGTTCTCGCAGCTATGTGTCACACTTACATGCATATGTAAGTAAAGAGTACCCTGTACATATTTGCACTAAACAACTTATTTTGCATTTCATCTGAGAAAACTTTGCTGTAATTGGTTATCTATGAAACAGAAGAAGAAGAAAAACAATGCAGAACCAAGCACAGAACAAAATGAAGAACTTGATGCAGTGGAGGCCTTCAAGACCTGCTATACCAGCTCCAAACATGGTCTGACTGAACTAGCAAGAGAAGCAGTTGTAAGTCACGACATCTGTTTTGCTGTGCCAACAACTATTCATTAATTAGATAATATGTCTTGTTTCAAACATTTTGTATTATGTCTTTCGCTCAAAACTGGTCATAATCCAATATAGCTAGACATACTTGCTAAATAATAATCCTATGTTGTTGACTTCTACTTGTATTCAGTTACCTGACAATAAATAAATGACTCATGATTGCAAATCACTTTGGCATCAGTTTTTGTCAATGCAGCATAGGTTTTTATTTTTTAAAATACATCTTGTGTGATATTTCCTCAAATTAATGCAATAAGTATCAACTAATGATGGGTCATTGCTGTTTCAGTGAAATGTGGAAGCTTTGAGGCCAGAACCTGTTGTTGAAGGTGAGACAGCCGTGTCCAGTGTGCAGGTTGTGTCCCAGGTGCTCTCCCAGAATAGCTCAAACCTTTTCCTGAAGAGTGTTGGAATCAAACCAGTGCCATCCTCCAAATCATCATCATCAAATGAAAGCGAGCTTCGGGAGCAACTAGCAGCTGAAGCTACGGCTGCTGTACAAGGTGAAATCGATGAACTCAGGAAGAAAAGTGAAGAAGCTGAGGAAAAGCTGGCGAGAACACAAAAGGAGATGGAGGAGTACAAGAAGCTGACAGAGATAAACAACAAGGCAATGGAGGAGAACAATGCGTTGCTCAAGCGTATCTTGGCCATCAACAATGCTTCTTCGACATGAGCGCTGCTCGTAGCTGCTGATTCATTAAGCAAGGGGTCTGCTGATGATTTTGTTTATGTAGTAACTTATGTTGATGGTGGTTGGCAACTTTTTATTATTTCCTGTGATGCTAATGTGAACTGAGATAAAACTAGTAGTTCAAATGTGATGTCTAGTGAGTTATGTGAACCAAGTTTAGAATTGTTGTTTAAGTTGTTGTCATTGGAATACTGGATCTGTTAATTTATGGAAGCTTTTGGTCATTCCAGTATTATTTGCATTCTATAATGAAATCAGCACGTGCACTTGTGATGAATTATCTGACCTTTCTGTGACGATTTGGTAATTGATTCTGTGACGAATTTCTATTTACTTCAGTGACGAAAATGAGAACCTATCACAGCAAGCCTTGTGGCCCAATAAAAAGTGGACACGTGGACCATCCACATCACTGGCCACGTTAGGTGCCACGTGGTCGGACACGTCACCTGTAATGTGGACGCTCCACGTGGACAAGACACGTCAGCTGCCAGCGTGGCAGACGTCATCTAGCCGCCTAACAGACAGCAAGTCATGACGAAAAAGGGCTTATATCAATGACGAAAATAGATCGTCATAGAAAGAATACACTTCTATGACGACAACCATTTCGTCATAGAACAAATGCATATCTATGACGAAAATAGACGTTTCGTCACGGTAGGTAAAATATGACGCGCATTCAATGACGAATACCATATCGTCACAAATTCATCATAAAATAATATATGTGACGATTTTGGAGTCTTTAGTGACGAAAGAAGAGCATCATTGATGTACACATCCCTAGTAGTGGGTTATCTTGCCAATGTTGTACTCATCACTTGTTGGCAATCCAAATTAAATCAAGTACTTGGGTTTACTTAGCTCATGAACAAATTCATATACTAATCACTAGATCAATTAATCATTCAAGCAATAGTGGTAGGCTATGAAATTAAACGTTTCATTTGTTATGCATGATCCTATGAAGCGTGTACTATATGCACTAACCGCATACTAGTAAGGGATGAAATGATCATGCACATTACAATGATACCTTTGCTATGTTGGAGTAGAGGATAGTCACATAGATTCTAATTTATTACTCCAGTAGCAATGTGAAGTCCAATTATAAGCTTGGTGAAGACCAATAGATACCATTTTGAATTCCATTCTTCACCCATATGAAATAAATACCAGTTATGATCAAGTGCACTTTCTTGTTGTGGTTGGCTTGCTTCTTCTTTTCATCTTTACTTGCATAAGAGCATCAATTTGAGAATACCACTTGAAATATTATGACTAGCTCTCTTTTAGGTGTTGCTTGCTTTTCTTGATCAACCTTTTTGTTTGCTTCAAGTAAGCATCTCAAATATTCCTTGGATCACCACTTCCATGTTAGCCTTCCAAGTACCACACTTGGTTCACCTACACATAGGTGGCAAGCCCCTACACTAGGGAGAAGTGACCTTTCTCCAAGAACCATTCTTGACACTCACTTGAAATAACTTGATTGATTGATCCAAGTTATGGACTTAACTTGATGAGTAACCTTGATTCCTTCTTTAAGTCCTTTTCTTTCTACTTGTTTAAGTCCTTTTCTTTCTACAAAATGATCTCTAATCATATCTAGAACTTAAACTTCATCTTCAACTTGAGTTTGATCTTGATCTTCATCTTGAGTACCAAAAGTGTGCAAAGTACACTCCACAATCAAATGGCCTTGTACTCTTTGATTGTCATGCTTCTAGATCATCTCAAAACCAAACTTAGGTTCCTCAATTGCTTATAAACATGTTTCCAACTTGAGAACCTTTCAATCAAAGTGACTCTAGATCAATCCAACATTTGTCACTTTTCTGGCAGATTTTGTACTATTCAAAGAAAAATGCATATCTCCCAAAGTACAAATCTAAATACCACGGAATTTATTGGAGGTGTGCATCACTAAGTTATCTAGCAACTTTAAAAATTTGAGCTTCATTTGATTTCTAGATTGCTACCAGATTTCAATTCTTCCACCACTGCTATATGCTAAAAACTGCTGCACTATAGCTGACAAGATCCACTCCAAAACCGAAGCATCTCTTATCCAATTCTCATGAAATTTGTACAGAATCTTATACCAAAAGTCTATAGCATGTACACCAATTTTTATCTCAATTCAATAAGTTTTGATCACTCAAACATGGCTAAGATCACAGCTAGCTTAGATTTTGCAATATAGGACAGATTTCAACAATTGAGCTATACTTCATCAAATATGAACCAAACTTGAAACTAACCTGTTTGAATACTTCCATAAGACATATATCCATTCAAACCACTTACTAAAAGTCATCTCATAAATTTATCCAATATAAATCAATCCAAACTTGATTACTAATCAATTATCCATTCAATCAACTTATAGCAAGCAACTTTGCATATTTGTCCAATTCAATCAACTCATATGCACCCAAATGAAATGATCAACAAAAGATATACTTTGGTTAGCTCATGATCATCCAACTTGCAAGCTTCAACTCAATTATTTGCAAACCATCAAATATATCTAATGAATCACCAACAACTTGAATTATAGCACTTGTATGATGTAACATATTTGGACTTTACTCAATAATCATGGCATTGGGTTTGGATGTGCACTAAACTTAATATCTTGATGTCACACCCAATTTTAAGAATAAAATTGAATGCACAAAGCTCATGTGTGCCTAGGGATCAGTCACACACATAAGTCGACAAATTACATAAGTATCATCATGGTGTATCTTACATCCCGATTAATACCATAACTTAGTCTTTCACAACACAGCAGAAAATAAAAAGATAGCTCTCTCATGGAAGCTCCAACACAGGGACGGTCAACTGGTTGACCACAAGCCTAAAAGTCCTATGGGAACTCCTCATATCCATTGACATATGTTACCCATCCGGGATTTTTATCCAAATATTGAAAGTAAACAAGCGTAAGTACTTTCCGTACTTAACAAGTTAACATGAGGTTATCAAAGCTCAAAAAGGATGACACTGGTTTACTGTAGTTAGCACTTTTAGTAGGTCAAGGTTTTATCATCAACTATTATCAAGTTATGCTTAAGCTCCCGTTTAAACCCACATAATCAGATATCAGAATCATTGGGATCATATTATCATCGTATAACATCATAAATGAACAACAATAAGTATCCAATTATTCTGTGAGTTTTCTGGGCTGCTCGTGACCGTGAGCACGGCTATTATAACAGTTTGTAACCCTCTATAGAGGTTGTGCACATTCACCGTGAGTCATGCTTCCCATATGCCCAGGTTAATTACTCCCATATCACTGCCAAGGTGAGCGGGCGGGGATACACTATGAAGCCATTTCATAGATTTCTCTAACAAGTTAGGGCTGCTAGGTTTCCTCGGTAGGTAGATGTAGGAACCCCCCTTTCCTATGGCACATATCCATCGCGGCTATACACATAGGAACAGAGGCAGCCCTATACCCAACATGGCAAGCCCCTTTTGCGCCATAAAGGTAACCTCTAACAAGCTAGAAAAGGTCCTATTACTGAGCTAAAGTTAGAGCCATGTGACCCTCATGGTTGCACTGTCAGTCCTAGCTTTTGCCGATAGATAAGTCCTTATGGAGGGCCGAGAGCATCATGATCGAAAGTCATTTGCTCCTTCGCCCTATAATTCAGTTGTTTAAAAGTCAATTTTACCTTTTCGTTCTATAGAACCATTATTTCATTATGTAGATCATGTATAGTTACATTGAGCGCTAGCAAACTACCCATATACATATAACCCATAGGAGAACAAGGAACAGGATAATCAATCACTAGGATGTCCTTACGGGTATCAAAATTAGACACATGCGAATGAGTAATTAATAAACTGTGAATAGGCATCAAGGTAGATCCCATGCTATACTTGTCTTGGTTAGCAAACTCCTACTGGTCCTGCTGGTCGTCAAAGAAGTCTTGGTCTCCAACGTTCTCCTCACCGTCTGAACACGACCAACACTGACAACATACAACATTCCAAAGGCATTCATACAAAGCAAACAATCCTATAGTTAGAACAGTACACCAGCAGTATAGTAAATAAGATAAAATGTTTGTGAAAAGAATCTATGTCTCGCTACGATCACGTCAACGTGAAGTTCACAAAAATCGGAGCTAAAACGCGAAAGTTATGAATTAAACGGGGTTTCCTATAGTAATTTATTTAATTAAACCTAACCATGAAATTTAAAAGTTGCAAACATGATTAACAGTGGTACTAACACGTAGATTATGCAATTACGAAACTAACACAATTTGAACGGGTCGATTCGGAGCTAAAATGACGATTTTATGAGCAAAACAGTTAAGTGGCATTCCTGTAAATGGAAGGAACTATTTTTGAGTTTAAATAAAATCAAATTCAGAATAATTGAAATGGCCGAGGACTGCGGGTACAAATAAACAGAACTTGGGGTTCTCTTTAGCAAAAAGACCCTGAAGGGGTATCGGCCTTCGGTGACCGTTGATCAAGTGATGGACGGTTCAGATTAGAGAGGGGGAGAGAGAAGGAAACGTCGACCGAGAATAGTGGCGGCCGCGGCGGCACAGCCATTGCCGGCGACGAGGACTCGCCAGCGCACGCGGATCACAGCCTATAGGCCATGGTTCGACGAACCGAAGACACCGGGGAAGAGAGGGGGTGCACGCGACCTCACCCAGGCCGAGAACGGGGCCAGAGGTCACAGCCAAAGCGGTGGTGGCCATGGCCGACGACGAGAGCTCCATGGCGCACACGGCTAGGGCTCTAGAGTCCATGAAACTCGAAATTGAAGGCATGGGGAGAATGAGGGGAGCAAGGGGGTCTCACCGTGGGGAAAAACAGAGGCGGTAGCGGCTCGGGGACGGCGGACCACGCGGAGGGGCAGACAGCGGACCTCGGCGTCCTTTGGTGCGGCGGTTGTGGCTTCTGTGTGCTCGGTGAATGCGAAAATGGAGCGGGGGAGGCGGCAGGGAGGCGGCGACGGGGTCAGGACCTGCCTTTTGTAGAGGTCCGAGGCACAGGGGAGACGCTCCCATGACTCGAAGTGGGCGACGGGCGACAGTTGCGGCCATTGACCAGCGCGATGTGGGAGGTTGGGGACGGCGCTGACATGCGGGCCTAGGGCTAGTCAGCGATAGAGCAGGAGGGAGGGAGCTGGCGGCGGTTGCCCAGCCAGTGTTGGGCCTGGCCCAAGAAGGAACGGGAGGAGGGGGGGAAGGGGGAAAGCGAGCGGGCCGGCGGGAGAATGGGCCAGCAGGCCAGAATTGAAGAAGGGAATGGGAGGGAAAAGAAAAACATTTTTCTTTTTATTTTCTAGAGTTTTAGCAAACCCTTTTCAAGTTGAATTTGAATTCAATTCAAATTTGGTCAAAACTAATCATTACAAAAATAAAGGTGCAGCAGCATGTATGCATCAAGAGGTTACTAACCTTATATTTGATTTTAATTTCACAAAATTTATTATTTTCCTACCTTTGAATGCTCACATATTTGCACAAGTAAATCAAATTTAACTATTTTGAAAGAATGCAAATTTTAGGGTGTTACACTTGACTCAACATATGATGATCAATATGAAATCAATTGAATCAAGTCTCCAATGCCGATGGTACCTACAATCAATCATCCACTTTTGATGGTACCCAAACAATTTTGAGTCCTCTCAAGTTAGGAGGAACATACTTAGGCATAGCCTTAGTATGAATAGCAGGGATGTTTTGCAATTGCAACCAATAAGGTACCATTGTCGTCCTTCCTAAGCATAGAATCAGTTATCAATTGAAATAGGCTTAGGAGTGTTACCTAAGGGAACATGAATGTGCCATGTGTCCCCTTTCCCGACATGAGTAGCACTTTCTCTTTGCTTGAGCCTTTTCTTCCTTGCTTATGTTGTGCTTCTCATAGCATTGCTTCTCCTTGTTTGCTTAAGCCTTCTTCTCAAGCTTGTTTGGACAACCCGAAGCTAGGGGGCCCAATGTGTCACAACTATAGCATCTCATATGAGCAATCTTCTCCATTTTCTCGTCTTTGTTCTTGCTCATTTGCTTTGCATCTTGATTCATTCTTGGACGTATTGCTCTTTCTCTTGCTTTTCCACCTCTTTATTTTCTTCTTCTTTATCATCAAATCACCACTATCTTCATGGTTGATCTTGATTTGCTCTTGGGGTGTCTTCTCTTGCTCAACTTGTGGCTTTGGTTGAGGCTCTTCTAGTTGCTTCACCAATTGCTTGGTTGGGCACATTGAGGTAAGGTGACCTCAAGTGCGGCACTTGAAGCACTTCACATGCTTGAGCCTTTCTTCTTCTTTTATCTTCTTGAGCTTCTCAATGTTAGGGCAACCATTTGCAAGGTGTCCCGCTTCAAGTACACTGGTAGCACATGGTATGAGAGAGCTTTCTTTGTTGTAGCTTATTCATCTTTCTTTCTCTCTTTATTTCGCCCTTTGTCATCTTCTTCTTGAAGCCAAGGCCACACTTATCACCATAGTTTCTTTGAGTCTTCAACATGTGCTCAAAGGTGACTTTTGAGTTGTAGCACCTCTCTAACTTGTTGCTCAATTTCTTCACTTCATTTTTAAGCTCATTGTTCTCCTTCAAAAGGTTAGTCTCACAAGACATAGAAGTAGAACAAGCATCTAATTGTGAAGAACATGACATTTCTAATAAATCATCACTAGAGGTGGATACATGCTTCTTGCCTATATCACAAGGGTTAGCAACAATATGTAATTGATCAATTGACCCATATGATAAGCTCTCACTAGTTTTAGTTTTTCCACTGGAAATCTCCTTAGTGAGAAAAGCATGGTCTTGTACCAAGTTATCATGAGCCACACTAAGTTCCTCATGACCCAATTTTAGCTCCTCATGTGAACAAGTAGTAACATAAAGTAGATGCTTTTGTTGTTCACATGTGTTTTTTAGAAAAGAGTTTTCATTTTTCAATTTCTTGGTTTTAGCCATCTCTTTTTCTAAAGCTTTGATCATGCAACCATATCTATCTAGAAGCTCCTCATATGAATCAAGATCAATCACATTTGCATTAGATTCCTTAGTGTCACCTTGTGACATGAAGCAATGTGATGTAGTTGGAGAGCTTGAAGAAACATCACTCTCATACCCCTGAGCATGATCCATCATTATCACCATCAAGTGTGCATGGAGTAGCATCATCATTGATCTTGTCAAGTGATCTTGTGATATTATCATTATCATCATCACTTGACCATGAGGTGGAGCAATCTTCCACAATCATCGAATTGTGGTCATTCTCAACACACTCATGCGCCTCCTTCTTGGGCTCATCATCATCATCAGAGACCATCCTATATTTCTCACTGAGATAACTCCAAATCTCATGGGCGGTCTTCATGTCAATGATCTCTCCAAATATGCAATCATGCAAAGATCTATACATGATATTAGTAGCTTGGATGTCGAGATCTAGGCATTTCTCTTGTGCTTGAGTTAGATTATCTTCATCCAACACATGAGAAAAGCCTACATCTACCATCCACCACATTTGAGGGCAAATAAACTTAAAATTATATATCATCCAATTTTTCCACCGTGCAAAGTGTGTGCCATCAAAAATATGTGGACAATCAACATCTAGCCCATAAGTCACCATCCTCTCAGGTCGGTGAAGACCATAAATGATAGACCTAGCTCTGATACCACTTGTAAGGTCGAGATGGTGACTTAGAGGAGGGGTGAATAGTCATTTCTAAATTTAATCATGTCGGCTAACCAAAACAAGTGCGGAATTAAAACTATCGGTTTGTGCCCGCGTGCCTAACTCCAGCACCGCCTATGTCACCATACGTCAGCACTGACCGGACGCAGACCCTGAGCGTCCGGTCATGAGACCGAGACCGCAGCGCTCATTGCTGCCACTGACCTGGACACGCCAGTTGTGGGGGTATGGCCCCCGGTATCCATAAGACAAGACATGGGCCGCACCATCAAAGGTGGCCCAACCCACAAGATCAAGGCGTGAACGGACGCTGCTCGGCGTGCACCACAAGATATTGTATAGTACCAAATAGGCTACTTTCCTTATAACCCTGCCCCTCTAGAGTATATAAGGAGAGGTAGGGGTCCCTTAGACAATATCGACATACACGATCCATACATCTCATATTCAATACAATACACCAAAGACACAGGACATAGGGTATTATGTCGATCAGATGGTCCGAACCTGTCTAAATTGCTATCTCTGCGCCTTGTGTCACCATCCGGTTCCTGATTACGCGCATCCCCACCGACAAATCTACCATCGTGGGATACCCCTTGGTGGACTACCAACGATATTCTATCGACACCGGTCCTGCCAAGGCCAGCGTCCGATCGGTTCTGCGAAACCCTATTTTTCTGTATAGGGCGCTGGTGGCACCGTTGGACTGTCCTCACTCTACGGGCGGAACACTCTGCCAGGTGAAGTTTTAAACCCTTCTCGCCTCCGTTTCATCGCCGAGTTGATCCACATCAACTCCAACTTCATCTCCTTTGTAAATGTGCCAACACCACCAAGTGTACACCACCATGTGTATGTGTGTTAGTATTTTCACAATCATTTTCCAAAGGATTAGCCACTCAACTTGCCACGTCATTCGATCCTAGCGACGATGCAAAGTTAGATCACACAAGTGGCACTAGATGACCGATATGCAAACAAGTTTGCCCCTCTTGATAGTACGACCATCTATCCTAAACCTGGTCATAAACTTCTCTATACACCTATGACCGATGAAATGAAATGCCCTAGGTTATACCTTTGTCCTTGCGCATTCCATTCCATCTCCTCCAATGTTGATGCAACACATGCACCAACCAATCACCAAATGATATGAATCCACTTCATATCATCACTGTGACCGTATTGGTTCATCGATCTTGACTTTACTTGCTTTTCACCATTGCCTTCGTCCATCAGTGCCAAGTCTTGCTTAAGCTTCATCCGCCACTGTGGTCCATCGCTCCAAAGCCTCCGACTTGCCCTTCACTGCTTGCAACCGGTCCATCAAGCCAAGTCTTGTCTTGATCTTCTCCACCTTGATCACATGACTTAATGTCATGTCTCATGTGCAATAAGCTCCTTCATCATCACATGTGTGAGCTTTGCAACATCTCCAGCGCCATTTCCACCTCCATGGCATATGTTGCTTACACATATGTATCTATGGACTAATCACCTATGTATCTCACATAAACACAATTAATTCCACCTAGATTGTCACTCAATTACCAAAACCTATACAAGGACCTTTCAGCGGCACGGCGAACCAGCATGCTAATCAGCGGTCCGTACAGGGAGTAGGCAACACAGTGACCGCGCATCCGTTACTGTGGGCGATGCAAGTTCCCTTGAATGACATGTCGTGAGGATGGGTCGTGTTAAGATGTGACCGCTCCCTGCACGATGCCAGAAGTTTGACCTTGGGTCAAACCTTCTGGACCGTAGTGGTTGTCGTGAGCTTCCGTAAAGATCCATGCCTGAGGGATCGGGCGAGGCAGGAGCCAGCCTTCAGATATTGGGCGCGACTGGAGCCAGCCCTTAGATGTCGGGTGAGCCAGAACCAAGCCCTCGGACGTTGGGCGAGGCGAAGCCTAGCCCTCAGACGTCGAGGCAAGGTGGGGCCAACCCTCGAGGGGTCGGATGAGGTGGAGCCAACCCTCGGGAGTCAGCCGAGGCGGAGCCAACCCTTGGGGGTCGGGCGAGGTAGAGCCCTGCGGTCGCACCGTCCACCGAGGCGGAGCCAACTCTCGGGGGTCAGACGAGGCAGAGTCCCCGGCCTCGGTGGCTGGACGAGGCGGAGCCCAGCAAGAGGTGTAGTCGCGCTCTTGATCGCACGAATGACTCAATGTTGATGATCATTAGCTCCTCCTCTTAGGGTACCCTAGTATTGGTCCCCGACAGTAACGCTCAGAAGTGGGTCCTCCATGACAGAGACACGAATGGCAGTGCAAACGACACATGCACGATGCCTATTGGAGGAACAGAAAAATGTGTGCCGAAGGACAACAAAACACACGGTCATTGTATAGCAATTCTATTAATTTGTGTAGACATTGTATATAAAAACTACGTTTCCAATTAATAGTTTCTAAAAATGATGTTTTGTCCAATCATATTTCTTCTCTCTCACTCATCTGCCAATCACATCTTTTCATGTCGGTGGTTCCCATGTAGATATAGTTTCTTATTAAGAAACCATTTCCTCTCTATCTTCTTTAATTGCAGTCCCACATCATCTTTTCTGCCTTAGTTGGTACTCTAATTAATGAACATAGAAACCATGTGGTTTCTAAGTTGGGAGTGCCCTAACTCAGGCTACCAGCAGGAAGAAACCAACAATGCAACGCATGGCAGGAACCTACTACCACTGTCGACTTTGCCGATAACACGAATATGATGAGTAAGATCGATGGTCGATATACCCTTTGTCCCTTTTCTTACAAAACTCAGCATAGATGAAGACACTCAAGCATGCACACTCACCCCTACCACTACAAAAATATCACCGCTACATTAATATAAGAATTTTAGAAAATACGAGCACTAAAACTTTGGTAGATAGGTTTGACCACAAGAAACCCAACACTCAATTCGTTTCAACGTATAATTAAGTGAAATAATCTTGAGGTTGATCAAGTTCATATAAAAGTTTATCGACATATGTGATACCAAAAGAAGTATCATTAGATTCGTAATAAACGATATTTTTATATTTTTGGTAAATTTAGAATGAAGCTAGAACTGATATGATTTTTCTTTTGGAACAAAGCGATCATGTATATATTATGACCATGCCTCGTGATGCTTGTTTTATTATCTCCACTCGTAAAATTTGTGGCACATGAGACCCGATAATAATTGATGGAGATCAGTGGCAAAGCAAGAACAAGTTAGAAGGGGATGCACTTACCTTTTGGTACATAGACCTATGCTACAGAGAACGCATATATGATGAAATTTTAGAATGAAAAAACAAACCCACACCGGGTCCCTCATGTGATGGAAGCAAAAGGCTCGAGATAAACGTGATAGCCTGACAGGGATATGCACTCCGTATATGCAATGAGAACTCAACGCCTAGATTTCCATTTCCATGTCTCAACATGGCAGGGATATATATAGCACGCATGGGGTGGCGTGGTGGGCAGTGGGCACGCAATTATACGACCTAAAATTAAGTACTCCAAGTATCAATAAAAAATATCAATATTTATACTATCAACAGCTATAATTAAAATTTGTCATGAGATATATTTTTATACTTATTTGATGCCATATATATTAATATTTTTATTTATATTTAGTCAAATTTTAGACACGTTAATCAAGAATTTATTTAAACATTGCATTCTCTTGTAAGGATGGTATTTATATTTAAATAATGTTTGATATCACGGTCGTTTGTATCGTGGCCTAGCACTTACCAGAGTACCTTTTGCTTTCCATTTGTCGCACAAAGTTCACACTTCACACTGAAAAGTGGCCCGGGATATGCGTTTTTTAGGAGCACCTGATGTGTCAAATCCAGTCAACAAACAGATCACCAATTCACCGGTGAAGTAGAGAATGGAGTTATTCAGTGCAAACTATCACCTCTTCGGCAAAAGCACAAGTTCTTGAAGAAAAAAATATATAATAAAGGTTTTAAAATTTTTAAAATAATGCATCCTGTATATACTTGTAGCAAAAGCTAAGATACAAACTCACGCTCTAGAAAAATCCATATAAAAAATCGTGTACCGTGGGCGTGCATTTCCTACAAAAACAAGTTTGCGTATCAATTTTGCTATAAATTGCATCTACGGATGGCACTGTGGGTGTGCATGTATCAAAATAAGTTGGTGCAAGCACGCCTGGCGCCCGGAGCAAGAGATAATTTGAAGCTGGGCACGCCTGGTTCACCTAAAATGGACCTTAATACCCTCGCAAATTCATTCAGCAAGAGGAAAAGAACTTAGAGATGGCGTCCAGATGGTCATCACGCCGCTAGGCGCCGGCATCGAGGTCGGCTGCTCCTGCGTCCACGTGACCTTCAAGGCAGCAGCACGGTCCTCGCTAGCACTTCGCCTTTAATTTGCCCCCATTTGCTCTCCTTCCCTGCCTTGCAATTGCAAACCCTACCCTGTTTCTGATTCGTTCGCGTCGCTTGCTGCTGCTTCCGCTGATTGGTTACCCTCTGCTTGCTGCATACAATGTTTCTACCATGTATCATACAACGCATACATGCTATTTATATTCAGATCTAGAAGCATAAACTTGGACGAATTATTAGACTCCACATGTAGTTTAATTTTCCAATCAGTCCATATATCAAATTCGAGCCCATCTTAGATTCTAGTGGTAGCTCGCACAAAAATTGTCGCTTATTAGTGTTGGCAATAATAACAATTTAGTTACGCATAAATTAATTACGATATTGAGAAAAAGAACAACATCATGTCATAGCTGTGCGATTTAACACTAGAAATACGATCTGAGACAAACTCAAACTCTCTAGTGCTAGTAACAGAAGGAACGCAAGAACGAACAACAGAGAAAGTGTAGGCATTCTTACAATGGGGTTATCGGCGCCAGAGATAGCGCAAAAGTAGACGAAGCGAACCATCGATGGAGATCCGTGAACACCGAGGTAGAGGGAAGAAGACGTTTAGCGAGTAGTCCCGACGGCGCTTCCCAAAAACTGCGTGTCGGTGTTTTCGGACCACCGACGAGTAAATTTGTATTTGAGCGTCTGGCTCGGATGGTGTGCTCGGAGGACACAAGGGTTTATACCGATTCGGGCAGAACGTCCCTACATCCAGTTCGCTGCTGCTCGTGTTACCGGCACTTGATTTGTAGTAGGGGTTACAAATAAGCGAGAGAGGGAAAGGATCCCAAGTCTCTAGTGAAAGTAGTGAACGGGTGCTGAGAGCTCGATTGCCGCTCAGTCGTGTGCTCGTGTCGTGCTCTTGTGTTTTTATCTCATGGTCCGGCCCCTTTCATGGGGCGTCCTGCTTCCCCTTTTATAGGCGAAGGAAAAGCGCGGGTTACAGTGGAGGAAAAGGAGAAGAACGAGAGAGAAAGAGAGAAGAGAGAGAGAAGAAGGCTTCCAGGATTGCCGGGTCCTTCTTCTCCTTCATGCGAGTCCCGCTGATCCTGTAGATGTCAACTGGGATGGCTCCACATCGTGGCCCTGTTCGTCACTGGCGCCATTCGCAGCGTCATCTACCGATCATGGTGTTCCACTCCGTCCCGGTGGACGTTGTGGTAAACTAACGCGCCTGTCAGCGTCCGTACAAGGATTAGATAGAACAGTACAGGCACGCCCAATACTGTTCTTGATGTGAATCACCAGGTATGTCTCGTCATAACCACGGGTTACATCGAGGCGTGTCAGCCTCTTTCCTGGTGTCAGAGTTTTGACCCAGGCCCATACGCTTGGGCCTAGAATGGTTGGCGGTGATATCGGTCCCCGTCGGACGAGATGAAACCCGCGTCCATGAGGTCGGGCGAGACGGAGCATGAACCCAAGGGGTCGGGCGAGACGGAGCCCACGGCCTTGGGATTGGGCGAGACGGAGCCCGCACCCGAGGGGTCGGGCGAGACGGGACCCGCGACTTTGGGCGAGATGGAGCCCACATCCTCGAGGTCGGGCGATACGGAGCCCACCCCCAAGGGGTCGGGCGAGACGGAGCTGTGGCCTTGGAGTCGGGCAAGACGGAGCCCGCGGCCTTAGGGTCGGGCGAGACGGAGACCTCACCCATGGGGTCAGGGGAGACGGAACCCACGACCTTGGGCGAGACGGAGCCCACGGCCTTGGGGTTGCTTGAGGCCTTTTAATATGTCTCGAGTCATCTGGGGGAGTCAGTATGGGTGCTAACCTCCTTGCTTTGGGAATCCCTAATAACGATACCCGACAGCAGCCCCCGAGCCTGTAGAGGAGTAAAATACTTCATTGGAGGCTTTTCCGGATGGGAGGACTCTGAGGGCCTTGGCCTTCTTTTTGTAGCCCGCGGTGTGTCCTGGTAGGACGGCAATTCCCTTTTGTCACGATCGGTCTTCTTGGGGCATGTAACCGTAGGATTCGGAAGGTCGGAAAGGTTGTTCTTGATTCCAGTCTCCTAGGATCTGATCGGTCTGCCGCCGTACTATGATCGCGCATTCGGTCTCCTTGTGAGTCCAACTTCTCTCGAGCCCCCACGCATTGCAGGGGTCCAGTCGAGGGTCGGCTCATCTTTATGATCATCATCCCTCAAGCGTTTTTTTTTTGATAAAACAGAGCGGCTGAACCGTGGACTGGGAACCGACCAAGACTCGAATGTGGGCCAGGATGCCCGCAGTGCTTGTGCACTCGGGTACTGGCCGTTAGTGGGCCCATCTCTTTCCACCCCTCACTCTAAGGGAGCCCCAAAGCGGCTGTGAACCTATTGGAGGGCTAGCCTTCAAACTCCTAGGCCTAAATGGGCCATAGGAGCGTTTTTAGCTCGTATCCCTTCTTACCTATGATGGTTCTTGGCCCATTGATCGGGCGAACCGTCATTTGGCGTGTTATTTGAGGGCGTGGCCAAAGATAGCGTGTGCACGATCTTCGGAGGGAGGTGAAGTGACACGGCGCCATGGGCGTGTGAATCTAGGCGGACGATTCGCCTTCTCGCCCCGCTCCGTCCTATAAATAGCGGCCTCCCCTTCATGTTTCTGAACACGAAAACTATAGCATTATCTTCTCCGTTTTCTCCGCCGCCGCTTTTCGGATCTACCATGCTTGCTAATCCGCCACCGGAGCCCTAGATCCGTGGCTTTCGCTTCTCCACCGCCGCCTTTGCTTTTCCACAGCCGCCTCCATCCTCCATGGATTCAGGGTACCGCTCCAATGTTACCGACGCACGCATGGAGGGACTCGTCAAGCGTGGTCTTCTCCGCAGGAGGACTAATGTGGCGAAGTGGCTCGTGCCCGTCCGTGAGGATGCACCAGCGCCGCCCGAAGGCTACGTCGTCTCCTTCATGCCCTTCCACGAGCGTGGACTCGCGGTTCCTCCCCACCCATTCTTTTGGGTTCTGCTGCACCAAGATCGAGCTGCAGCACTTGAACCCCAATGGGATCTAGCACATCGTGGCCTTTTATCGTGATGTGCGAGGGGTACCTAGGATCGAGCCCCACTTCGAGCTGTGGAGATATTTCTTCTCCATCTCCTTGATCAAGAAGAAGGAGAGAGGGCAGGAGACCCCGGTGCCGATGGGATGCGTGGGCATCCACCTCTAGGGGCAGTGGGCGGCCGAGTACATGCCCTACCAGCTCTCTAGATCCAACAATGGGAGGCACTTGCATTGGTTCTACCTGAAGGATGACCCTGTCGCTCCCTTGCCTGTCTTCTCCGGGCATCTGATCGAAGAGGTTTCACCGTCATGGCTATGGGGGCCACCCGTCAAGGAGAAGAAGAGGATGTGTGACCTCTTCGAGGCCATTGTGTTCTGGAAGACCCACGGCCTCCGTGGGGCCAGCGTCATCAGGGGTATCATGCAAGGAGGGTGGCGCCCCTGATGGCGCGCGTCCTCCTACTATATGGGATAATGCCTGGTGCATAGCTCGTCAGAACAACGCTCACCTAGGGGCTGCTCCATGATAGCAAGGTCATGCAGCACATCAAGGAGGCCATGGGGGAGGCTAACGCTGTGTTCTTGATCCCAGGATATGGCTGGACATGGGCTTCATCAAGCTATCGGCGGGGTTAGTCTTCTGGGACTCCATCGCGCTACTGCCAAAGCACACTGCCGTGAGGGTGGCGAACCATGCCACGGATGAAGAAAGAAAGAAGAAGAAGGACGATGAGGAGAAGAAACGATGGTTGAAGCAGCGAGGGAAGCGATGTCAAGGTTCATCAGAAGAAGAGGAGGAAGAAGAAGAAGAGGAGAGGAGGATGATGGCTCCATGTCGCCCATCCCATGGGATAATCTGGCCATCAGGGACAAGGTCCCGCCCTCGCCGTAGGCGAGGCCTTCCTACGACATGCCATGGGGCATGAGTGGGAGGACATGCCCCCAGAGCCAGCGAAATCAAAACGCCCTACCCTGTCCAAACCTTCAATGGCGGCCTCGGATCTGACGGAATCAGGTGGCCTCGCCTCGTCTAGGTCTTCGATGGTGGCCCTAGAGCCAATGGAAATAGGTCACCCCACTCCGTCCGAGCCCTCAGCGGCGCCTTTGGAGTCAGCGGGAGGCGGTTGTTCTGACTCGTCCGAGCTCTCCAAGCTGAGGGAGGGCTCAAAGCGGCAACATGCCAATGAGGAGTAGTCGGGGTCAGGCAAGCTAGCCCCAAAATGTCCTTGCATGATGGCGTCAGGCGTCAGGGTGAGCCAAGAGTTTTTTCGTCCTTTTGTTGATGGATTTTTGTCATGAACTGACCGCCATGTACCTTGCAGCATCAGAGGACATGGGACTCTCCTGCGCCTCGCTCCGAAAAAGATCCTCATCTGGCAAATGCGCTAGGAGCTGGCTAGCGCCACGCTGGTGGTGCACGCAAGTGGAGTTGGGGCGGACATAGTGTCCATCGGGGAGGTGTAGCTGATGGCTACATCCACGGGAGATTAGGTGGAGGAGGGCATGTCTGAGGCGCCGGTGGCGGGCCCGGCATGGTCGGTTGTGTCCTCGATGTCATAGGCGAAGGCGACATGGCTGGAGCCATCATCTATGCAGGTGGCCGTGTCCACGGTGGGGCAGATAGAAGGGGGCACACCCAAGGCATCCTTCATAGATGTGGCAACACATTAGGCCTCCATGTCCATGTCACCCGCTCCCTCTATCGCTAGAGGAGCCGCTCTGTAGGAGCTGTCGCTACAAGAGAGGTTGGCATGGGGATGTCCTAGTCTCTGGTCTAGGTGGCTGCCCTCGATGAAGCTACAGAGGAGAGGGAATGGGGGAGCATCCACATGGAGGTTGGGGACACGGTTCGTGCCCTGTCCACCATGCTGAGCTTGATGTGCAACATTGTTGCCTTGGTTGGCCAGGTATGATATGACCATGCTTCTGACCCTCATGTTCTCTTTTCACGCCTCTAAGTCTTGTCTTCTTCATATATCCTTATGGCCCACGGTCGGGATAAGTCCTAGTTTCTTGCTGAGGAGACGCAGCGGAGTGAGGGGCTAGCTACATAGCTTGTTGCCGCCCATTAGGAGGTGGCTGAGCTTGCCCCTACCGCCCGGGAGGTGGCCGACCTCTGAGTCAGGGAGAAGGACGCTCACAACAACGCCCGCGAGGCCGAGGAGAAGCTCACGGCCCTGATCAAGAGGGCGCGCACGGAAGCCATGGACGTAGAGCGGCTACGGAACAAGTAAGATGATTTGCTCATGGCTATGGGGGTTGACCTGGCTCGCTAGGAGCGTGTCGACGCTAAGCAGCCGATCGACCACCTTGAGGATGAGCTTTAGAGGGAGAGGGACCTGAAGGTTCTAGCCGAGGGTGTGTCCACTAGGCTCGCCGTGGAGGTCAATCAGCACCAATAAGAGGTCCGGCGCCTAGAGGCCAAGGTGACCCGGCAGCACGATGAGGTATGCAAGCTTCGAGCAGACATGGACGGTAAGTCTCCGGTTTCCCTTGTCTTTCTCCCTAGAATCCCTGGTAAGCCTTTTGACACAGTCAGTACGTGACCTGGGCAAGTCTCGATGACAACCTCAGGGCAGAGGTGGTGAAGAGTCGTGGCTTGGAGAAGGAGCTCAGCGTGGTGAAGGACACCCTCTAGAAGGAGAGCGACAAACATGACAACCTACGTGTCGTTGTCCGGCTGGTCTACGATGAGCTCAAGCAAGCCCCAGAGCAGGAGACAAGCTCGCTCAGGTTCACGCCACCCAAATCATGAACCGAGCACATGATATGGCAAGGGGCGTGCTTCACTTTGGTGTTCATCAATCGTTCATGATCGCCCGTTCTCATTACGAGAACATCGATCTGACGACGATGAGCCAAGGCTTCACGCTAGTCTATACCAACGCCGAGCTAGATGAAATCGAGAAGGAAGTGGCCCCCCTAGCACATGACCTTTTTGCCAACATAGAAGATGAAATCATCCCCTTGAGGGGTTAGTTTAGTCAGATAGGTTAGGCGGCGCATTTGTAATAAGCGGACAAGTTCCAACCCTCCTGTTTCGTTTAAACAAGCTTGTTCTTTCGTTTTGGTTGAATAAATTTGTTCTTTCTCCCTTTTTATGTGTAAAAAGGGTTAATGTGTTTTGACCCTTCCTGTTGTTAAGACTATAGAGCTCAAGGTGTGAGCAAAAAACATTGATCATGCTGGTAAGCAAGAGTGTCGTAGCCACTGGGGCGTTGGTTTCTTGTAGTCCGACTAGCTTTATTCAGCGTTTATTTCCATAAACCATGTCTCTAGGTTTTTAATGTGAGAAATGATCAGACACAATGACTATTTCAAAAAGGATATAAATACCCTTATCAGCCCCCGAGTGAGGCCCAACCCCTTGCCATTGCTGGGGTCAGGTTTCACTAAAGATCGAGGAGACGATAGCGAAACTAGTAAGAGAAAGCATTTTTTTTGTTTCAGAAACATTATTCTTAGTTTTTTTACGTACCCCCTCTGTAGGATCCAAGCTATCGTCCTACAACCACGCATTTGGTCTCCTTGTGAGTCCAACTTTTCTCGAGCCCCCGCATGTTGTAGGGGTCCATTCGAGGGGTCGGCTCGTCTTTGTGATCGTCATCACTCAAGCATTTTTTTGATAAAATAGAGGGGCTAAGTCATGCCATGTTTTTCCTCGATGGACAAAATATGGTGCTCAGTGAGCTGTTAACGAGGTAGTCTGAGTGGGGCCCTGGCTTGCCATTCATGGGGGTCTAGCATGGGTCAGCTGGAGATCGACTCTAGATTCTCAGTGGCCAATCTATATTGTTCCTGGGTCCATTCGACCGGTCCCAAGGGCTCATTGCCTTTCTTCAAGAAAAAACCATGGACTAGGAACCAACCAAGACTCAAACATGGGCTGAGATGCCCGCGACGCTCGTGTGCCCGAGTACTAGCTGCTAGTGGGCCCATCTCTTTCCACCCCTCACTCTAAGGGTGCCCCGGAGCGGCTATGAATCCGTTAGAGGGCTAGCCTTCAAACTCCTAGGCCATAGGAGCATTTTTGGCTCCGTATCCCACCTTACCTATGACGGTTCTCGCACCGAGCTGACGGCGTCAAGAAGGAGGTGGCCCCTCGGGCACAGGACTTACCTATGAAGATAGAGGATGAGATCATCCCCCAAGAAATTAGTTAGGAAGATAAGCCAGGCGGCAAACTTGTAATAAGTGGACAAGCTCTTAAATTTTGTTATGGCCAAATAGATTTTTAGCCCTTCTTCCCTTTTTGTATAAAAAGGTTAATGCATTCTGACCCTTTCCGTTGTTAAGGCTATAAAGCTTGGGGTATGGGTGAACAAGCTCTGATCACGCTGGTGAGTAAAAACACCTTAGCCACTGGGGTGTAGGTTTCTTATAGTCTGACCAGTTTTACTCAGTGTTCGTTTCTACAACCCTTACTTCTAGATCTTAACGTGAGAGAGGGTCAGGCATAGAGAATGTTTGCCAGGTGGATATTCTCTTAAATGCGTTCCTACTCTTTCTGTAGTTAAGGCTAAAAATCTCGAGGTGCAGGAAAAACTCTGATCATGCTGGTAAGCAAAAAAGCCATAGCCGCTGGGGCGTAGGTTTCTTCCAGTCCAACTAGTTTTACTAAGCATTTGTTTCTGCAACCCTTGCTTCTATATCTTAACGTGAGAAAGGGTCGGGCATAGAGAATGTCTATTGGATAGATATGCTCTTATCAGCAACCAAGTGAGGCCCAACCTCTTGCCGTTGCTGGGGTCGGGTGTCACTAATGATCGACGAGTTGATAGCAAAAACCAATAAGAGAAAGCGTGCATAAATTAAGGGTAAAAGCGACGTACCTGTTTAATGTTCTAGGCGTTGACGAAGACTTTGTCGTCGATGGTCCTAAGCCCCATGTTGTTGCTGGGGTCGGGTGTCACTAAAGATCGAGGAGTTGATAGCGAAACCGATAAGAGAAAGCGTGTGTAAATTAAGGGTAAATGCGACATAGCTGTTCGATGTTCTAGGCGTTGATGAAGACTTTGTTGTCGATGTTCCTAAGCTTATAGGTGCCTAGTCGGAGCACCTCCATGACGATGTACGGTCCCTCCCACGACGGAGAGAGCTTGTGGCGGTTCTTGTTGCTCTGGACGAGGTGGACCACCAGGTCCCCGACGTTGAACGCCCGACCCCGCACTCGACGGCTGTGGTATCGGCGCAAATGCTTGCTGGTACATGGCCAAGTGGAGGAGGGCAACATTGTGCGCTTCATCTAGCTAGTCCATGGCATCCTTGAGGGATGCCTTGGCTCCCTATTCATCGTACGCCCTGACCCTTGGTGCTCCATAATCGAGGTCGGTCGGGTGGATAGCTTCAGAACCATAGATCATGAAGAATGGCATGTAGCCAGTGGCTCGGCTGGGGGTCATCCTTAGGGTCTAGAGCATCGTGTGAAGCTCCGTGACCCATCGTCTGCTAAACTTATTCAACCGGTTGAAGATCCTAGGCTTGAGGCCATGTAGGACCATACTGTTCGCGCGCTTGACCCACCCGTTCATGCGGGGGTGCACCATGGTGGCCCAATTGACCTGAATGTGGTATTCATCGCAGAATCGGAGGAACTTTGTCCCGGTGAACTACGTGCCATTATCTGTGATAATGGAGTTTGGGACTCCAAAGCGATGGATGATATCAAGGAAGAACAGCACGGCTTGCCCAAACTTGATTGCAGAGATCAGTCGAGCCTCTATCCACTTTGTAAACTTGTCTATGGCGACAAGCAAGTGCGTGTAGCCCCTGGACGCCCTCTTGAGAGGTCCGACTAGATTGATCCCCTAGACCATGAACGACCATGTGATGGAGATTGTCTGGAGTGCTTGGGCCAACAGGTGGGTCTGCCGAGCGTAGTATTGACACCCTTTATAGGTGCACATAACCTGTTCAGCATTGGCTACTACAGTCGACCAGTAGAAGCCTTGTCGGAACGCATTTCCGACCAGGGTCCTAGGCGCAGCATGGTGCCAGCAGACCCCACCGTGGATTTCACTCAGCAACTGCTTCCCTTATTCGATCAAGATGCAGCGCTGCAGGATCCCAGTGTGGCTTTGCCTGTAGAGCTCGCCCTTAATAATGACAAAGCACTTGGCACGATGCGTGAGCCACCGAGCCTCCATTTTGTCTGTCGGCACCGCCTCATAGAGGAGGCAGTTGAGGTAAGGCGTCCTCTAGTCGGTCAGGGGGTCAGGGTCTATTGCTGGATGCTCGTCAAGCTCCATGACTTTGGGGTCGGATGGAGTCACCAATTAGTTAGCCCATGAGCCTAGGGCAGGCGGCCCGCTGCCAGTCTGTTCTGGACCCTCGTAGTGGACCGAGGGCTTATACTGATCGCTGGCGAAGACACCCATCGACACCGGCTCTCGGTTGGATGCCGTTTTTGTTAGCGTGTTGGCTGCCTTGTTGAGACGCCTTAGGATGTGATTGAGCTCGAGACCATCGAACTTGTCCTCTAGCTGGTGGACCTCTCGGGAATACGCAACCATCCTGACATTGTGGCAGCTTGATTCCTTCATGACTTGGTTGATGACCAGCTAGGAGTCGCCCCGGACATCAAGTTGTCGGATACTCAACTCGATGGCGATGCATAGGCCATTGATGAGTGTCTCATACTCGGCCACATTGTTGGAGGAGGGGAAATGGATGCGAGCCATGTACCTCATGCGTACCCCAAGGGGCGAAACAAAGATCAGCCCCATGCCAGCACCTTTCTTCATCAGTGATCCATCGAAGTACATCATCTAGTACTCTTGGTCGATGACTGCTGGTGGCATTTGGATCTCGGTCCACTCTACAACAAAATCAACCAGCACTTGAGACTTGATGGCCGTCCGAGGGGCATATGAAATGCCTTGACTCATCAGCTCAAGTGACCACTTCATGATTCTTCCTGTGGCATCCTGATTTTGGATGACCTCGCTGAGAGGGAAGGACATCATGACTGTCACCGGATACGACTCAAAGTAGTGACGCAACTTCCTTTTTGTGATAAGGATGGCATATAGGAGTTTTTTTATTTGGGGGTAGCGAGTCTTGGAATCGAACAAGACCTCGCTAATGAAGTACATAGGATGCTGCACTTCGAGGGTTTGTCCCTCTTCTCCTCGCTCTACCACCAGGGTGGCGCTGACCACTTGCGTGGTGGCCGGAATGTAAAGCAGAAATGGTTTCCCATCGGTTAGGGGGACCAGGATTGGGGCCTTCATTAGGAGCTACTTGACCTTATCAAGTGCCTCTTGGGCCTCGGGCGTCCATTTGAAGCGACCGGCCTTCTTCAGAAGCTGATAAAGGGGGAGACCTCGTTCATCGAGGCACGAGATAAAGCGGCTGAGCATAGCAAGGCACCCTGTAACTCACTATACCCCCTTTACATTTTGAATCGGGCCCATCCTAGTGATGGCCGAGATCTTCTCCGGGTTGGCTTCGATGCCATGCTTAGAAATTGTGGCAGAACCTCCTAAGTTATAGGGCCCACATACACCTGTCACTGTCCGACGACCTTTGACATTTATGCATATGTTTCCATTAACTTAAAAAGACTGTCGGGTGTCCTCGGGGAACCCCGAATCATCCACGATTTCCGAGCAGGATCACGTTACAGAGTCATTGCAGTATTACAACATTTATTCAAATATATGCATCAGAGTAAAAACAGCGGAAGTCTTACAATAACATAATTTACAAAACAGTAGTTTCAAACCTCACAACTAGGTTCGATGTTTATTACAAAACGAAATAGTGGAGTGGCATTATAATATAATACAAAACACACAAGGAGATTGCCCTGCCCAAGGGCCACACATTTACTTCTCAATGTCATCACAAGGTACAACTGTCATGCAGCACGATCCAAAACAGATCTGCTCATGAGGCTCACCTGCAACAAGGGTCAACGAACCCTGAGTACAAAAGTACTCAACAAGACTTAACCGAAATAAAACTGATAGAACTCAGGAATGCAGGTTCAGGGATTCAAGGTATGGTTTTAGCAATAATCGAAGTTATTTTGCGTAAAAGCTCTTTCAACAAAGTTCTTTATTTCAACAATTTAAACTTCATAAAATCATATACAAAGATGACACGATCCGTAATGAGATCATGAAACTTCATATCCAACACCTTCATCAACCATTCTCAAGTTCTAGTTATTAATACTACGATGATGAACAGTGAGTTGAGTCTCCATAACCGAGGAGCAACGACGATTCGAACCGATTAAACCCAGCTGGGGATTCCAGACCACACGACATATGCAGGTCCCCGACCTACATATACCAACCTACCCTCGGATATTTTAAAACAAGAACGGGTCCGCGCCACCCGAGAACACAGTACTCTACCACTCCAGCCCATGGCCACGTGGGTACACGCTATTCCCGCCATCTCTCCACTCCCAGTGCGCGAGTAGCCATTCTCGTAATAGAATCGCCAAGTTTAGGCTTACCGGAGTATGTGGTTAGTACTACAAATTCTCACCTCATGCAATTCAACAACGGACGTGCCTTAATCGACACAGGCGGAAAGAACCCGCTCACAAGACCTCCATGTCTTGTGGCTCACACACCCCGAGTCCGCCCGGTCTAGATTTATTACTCCACATTTCCATATCACATGCTAACATAATTAACCAATGTTCCATTTAAAACTTGCAGGTGGCAGGTAATCACCCGACTTTCATCGTTCTACGCATAGCTAAGCAAAACTAGGCATATACGAGTTTAAAAACTGGTAATATGGTAAATATGGAATAACAAGGATGGTAATGCACCAATTAGGCTCTTACTTAACTCCTAATCACTTAATGCAGTAACGAAAAGCAAAAGCAAAATTAATTTGTAAAACACAAGGTAGGGTTGTATGCATCCGGGGCTTGCCTTCGTTGACGGAAAAGTCCGAATCCTGCGACGTTACACAAGTATTCGATCCGACCTCAACAGACGGATTAAGCTCCTCAACAGCTTGATTAACTACCGCGTGTTCACCTTCGTTCACTACACGTAATAACAATGCCCTGTTTAACATGATGCGGAATACGAAACATGATGCTCGATGATGGATACAAAAATTAAGAATTTGAATACAACTTTCCTTCGCGGTACAGTTGCAAGTCAAACAAACTAAATCTTTTTTGTAACACGTACATCAACTGCCAAGGATCATTATCAACAAATGACCCAAGGTCATCACTCAATCCAAAATTTCAAACAAAACCTAAATCATTAAAGGTTACTATTTGCTTTTATGAATTAATTATTTAATTTAAAATTATGAAATAAATCAACTTACTCTAATTGAGCTCAAAATTTTAGTAAATGTTCATTACATGATAACTAAGTGGCAAAACAAATTTCATAATTTTTGGACAAGTAAATAAGCCTAGAAAAATCATGGAAAGTCATTTATTAATTAATTGAGCAATTTTTATCATACCCCAAAAATACTGAAAATCAATATTTCAAATTTTTGTTATATAATATACATCATAGAGAATTCACACAAAAATTTTCATAATTTTTGGAGCTCTAAATAATTCTACACAAAATTAACAAATTACAGCACTATTCATTTAATTCTGAAAAATAGAAAATCCACTTAGAACGCTGAGTCACTGACACCCGGGTCCCACATGTCATCTTCAACCTCCGACGTTGACCACGGCAGCGACGGCTCTGACCGGCGATTTCTCGCCGACGGTGAGATCACCGGCGACGACCAACGTACCAAAATGATCACCAAGTCTAGGCGCATCGATTTATGGCACTAACGCGACCAATTACGGACTGAACCGAGCACTACGTCGACCATGGCGGCCACGACGGCGCTGCTGCACTACGCCGGCGATGTGAGACCTGTAAAGCTTAAACGAATGGCTCAGGAAGCACCAGCAGCTCACCCCGAACGCGTTGAAGCAAGGAGCGAGGTCGGAGAAGCAACGGAGAGGCGTGACGACGATCACGGTGATCACGGCGGAGCAAAACGTCGTCGGCGATGGTGTACCGGCGACTGCAGTGGTCAAAATGAACAACCAACTATGTAGTAAGCACCACAGTATCGAGATGAAATAGAATCAGCCAAAACCAGGGACGAAGATGCACCGTGGAGCTCTGGCCGCGGCGAATCGCGCTCGGCGGAGGAGTTGCCGGCCGCGAGGAAGAAGACGATGCAACTCGAGTTCCTGACTTAGACTAGCTGAATTGGTGGGTTGGCTGGATGCGCAAGGATACGGCGGAGCTGGAGCATGCTTTGCCGAGATGGCAACGGCGCTAAGTCGACGGCGAGAGCGCGACGGAGCTGCGGCGGTGGCGACGGGAAAAACAGAGGAAGAAGAAAAACGACGATGACGGCGCCTCGGTTCAAATAACACGGCTCAGAAGCTCAAGGAAGCTGCGCTGTGGCCTTCACTGCGCCAGCGCGACGACAAAGACGGCCACGACCGCGCCTGGAAGCAAACCGAAGATCGCCGGCCATGTAGCTTCGGCGGTGGACACTGTTCATCCAAATTACAGAATTGCCATTCACCAAAATTCACAAATTACTCTCAAATTTTCATAACAACTCAAAAATCTCCAAAAACAAAAGTTGTTCAAAATCAAAAGTTCTACAACTTTGCTTTTATAACCATCTTCTAATTCGGTCTAGATTTTGAAATGATCTTTTAAATTCAAATAGGGGATATTTAACGAATTACGCCTTTTTGAATTACTCAAAATTTTTCTAAACAACTTGAAAAACTCCAAAAATAAACTTTGCTTAACTTGCCAAGCTCTACACTTTTGCTTTTGGGATCAACCCCAAAATATGCTTAGATTTTGAAATGGATTTTCAGGGTAGGATTTAAATGCTGAAAATCGAGTTTTCTCGAAAAATTCAAAATCCAAACAAACTTTGAACTTGAGCCAAACAATACAATTCAACACATACCACATGAATATAAACTTGTTTTAGTGTATGCATCTCAAAGTTTTTACCAAATGCCAAATGCCTTGCAATGCATATGATGATATGACAGTTTTAGTATTTTAAACACCCGGGGTGTTACAGAAATGATAAAACCTAGCAGCATTCCTCTTGGGACCCCGAAGACGCACTTCTCGGGGGTTGAGTTTGATGTCGTTTTATCAGAGTTTCACGAAGGTCTACTCTAGGCCAGCTATGACCTGGTCAGCCCGTTTGAACTTGACCATGATTTCATCCATGTAGGCCTCAATGGTCTACCCAATGAGATCCCCAAAATAGTGCATGCAGTGTTGGTACATAGTCCCCATGTTCTTCAGGCCGAACGACATTGTGACATAGCAGAATGATCCAAATGGGGTGATGAAAGATGTTGTGAGTTGGTTAGACTCTTTCATCATGATTTGATGGTATCTAGAGTACGCATCAAGGAAGCAAAGGGTTTCACAACCTGAGGTCGAGTCGACTACTTGGTCTATGCATGGTAAAGGAAACAAATCCTTTGGACATGCTTTTGTTGAGACCCATGTAGTCAACACACATTCTCCATTTCCCACTCTTTCATCATACAAGAATGGGATTGGCTAACCACTCGAGGTGGTATACTTCCTTAATGAACCCGGCCACCAAAAGCTTCGCAATCTCCTCGCCGATGGCCCTATGTTTCTCCTCATCAAAGTGACGTAGGCGCTGCTTCACCAGCTTGGAGCCTGGTCTGATCTTCAAGGCATGCTCAGCAACTTCTCTCAAAATGCCTGGCATGTCCGAGGGTCTCCACGCAAAGATGCCTCTGTTGGCACAGAGGAAGTCGGTGAGCACGCTTTCCTATTTGGAGGAAAGCGTGGTGCCGATGCACACCACTTTGCCCTCGGAGCCGCTGGGGTCTATGAGGATCTCCTTGGCTCCCTCTACAGGCTCGAAAGACCCAGCCGACCACTTAGGGTTAGGCGCTTCTTCAATGACCTCCTCCCTAAGGGCCACAAGCTCTTTAGAGGTGACAATTGTCATGGCATGTTCACAGCACTCGACCTCGCACTCGTAGGCATGCTGGAAGGAGGTGCTGATGGTGATGACCCCGCATGGACCTAGCATCTTTAACTTCAGATAGGTGTAGTTGGGGACGGCTATGAACTTTGCATAGCATGGACATCCTAGGATGGCATGGTAGGTTCCATGGAACCCGACCACCTCGAAGGCAAGGGTCTCCATCCTATAATTGGTTAGATCCCCGAAGGTGACACGTAGATCGATTTGTCCAAGTGGCACGACCTGCTTTCCAGGCATAATGTCGTGGAAAGGCGCCCCGGTCGGTCAGATGCGCGATCGGTCAATGCCCATGGCGTCGAGTGTTTTAGCATACATGATGTTGAGCCCGCTGCTTCCATCCATCAGCACCTTGGTGAGCCGCTTTGTGCCGATGATCGGGTTGACCATGAGTGGATATCTTTTTAGCTATGGGACGCTTTCCGAGTGGTCAGTCTGATCAAAGGTTATGGTGGACTCCGACCATCGGAGGAAGGTAGACACGGTCGGCTCAACCGTATAGACCTCGCAGTGCGCAAGCTTCTAGTGGTGCTTGGAGTCATAGGCCGTTGACCCTTCAAAGATCATGAGGCAGCCATCCAGCATAAAAAAAACCACCGTCTTTCCCCTCGACGTCGTCTACAGCCGGCTTGGGCTCCTTCCTATGACCCCCCTTGTTGGAGCCTCCGGATAAGAACCGCTTCATAAGGATGCAGTCCTTGTATAGGTGCTTGATGGGGAAAGCATGGTTTGGGCATGCCCCTTCGAGCAACTTCTCAAAGTGGTCTGAGGTACCCTCGGCGGGCTTCTAGCCCCCTTGCGGTCGGTAGTGGCCACGAGTGAGTCCTCATGCCACTGCTTGTTCTTCTTCCTATTGGGCGGTTTGAGCGAGCCCTCATCCCGCTTTGCCTTGCCCTTGGGGTGGTCAAAAATCTCCCCGACCGCCTCCTCGCCAGAGGCATAGCTAGTGGCGATGTCGAGGAGCTCCTTGGTGATTTGTGGGTCCTTACATCCTAGCTTGTAAACCAGGGACTCACAGGTAGTCCCAGACAGGAAAGCTCCTATGATGTCGGCATCGGCGACATTGGGCAGCTCGTTACACTGCCGAGAGAAGCGCCAGATGTACCCACAAAGAGTTTCTCTAGACTTCTGTTGGTAGTTTTTGAGATCCCATGGGTTCCTAGGACACGCATGTGTGCCCTGGAAGTTTCCCATGAAGATCTCTTTTAGGTCCACCCAACTTTGGATTCGGTTGGGCAAAAGGTGTTCCAACCATGGTCGCGCCGAGTCAGCCAGGAACAATGGAAGGTTGTGGATAATGAAACTTTCACTATCTGCTCCACCAGCTTGGCAAGCAAGCCGATAATCCTTGAGCCATAGTCTGGGGTTTGTTTCCCCGGAGTATTTTAGGATGTTGGTCGGCGATCGGTACCGCGGTGGGAAGACAACGTTGAGGATGTGTCGGCCAAAGGCCTGAGGTCTCAGCAAGTTAGGGCTTAGGCTTTAGTCCTTGCCACTATCGTAGAGTCTACCACGATGAGGATGGTAGCTGCGGCTAGCCTCCTCCCTCTCATCGCTATGGGCACGCCTGCGGGCATCTAGGGTGTTGCGCGTATCACGGTGGAGGCCGAGACGCTCACGCATTGGGACCACGGCACATGGCCTATCACCTTGCTATGCATGGTGGACTAACATGTCCCTATCGGGTCACTCTGAGGGCGCGCACTGGCTGGCGTCGAGCTCGCATCGTCGGGTCAGTGAGCTTTTGGCCTGCTGTGCCATCACACATTCGAGTAGCATGTGAATTTCATGATGGGCCTAATGATCCTCTTGTGTTGCGGGCTCCGGAACCCTCGGAGCAAGGCCACCACAGCAGCGACATTTTTGGCTCACCCGGGTGAAGTGTGGGAGGGCTTCGTCGTCCTCGATGATCCTCTGGTTCATGTCGCGGGCCACGGCGTGCGCACGCCCACTGTCTCGATGGCCCTCGATCTCCCACTCGAGCTCCACGCGTTCCTGCTTGAGCTGGAGTCATGCTTCTTTGACCTCTTGGTGCCGCACACTCAGCTGCTCTACCCGCAGGTGAGGTTGGGCCCCTGCATCCCCCACGACCTCGTCATCGAGGTCGTCTGTTGGGGTATCCCCTCCCTCATGGATGCTTTTGATGTATCCCTCGGAGGTACGCACCATGAAACATTCTCACGAGGGGTGATGGCTCCCCCTACTAGAGTCAGAGTCGGAGGGCGACTCCGGTTCTCCCGTGACAAGGTTGTTGAAAGATTTTGCGATGTAATCGGTCATCCCCATGAACTCATCGTTCATAGGAGATGGGGGCGTGTGCTACGCCACAAGGTGGCCAACGGTCTCTGCGGCGTGGCGTAGACCAAACAAGAGCGATGTCGGGGTGCTCCGGATGAGGCATTCCGGGGAGAGCGGCTCTCCTCTGGCAAGCTGCATCATGACGTTAGCAAACGAGAAGGCGAGGCGGCGTAGGTCCTCCTGGGATGGTCAGGGTCCTAGGAAAGTGTTGAGCTGGCACTTTAGTCTCCTGTAATTGAAGCCGAGGAGCTGTTCGTTCCTAGTGACACGGGCCTCCGGTGCGTGCAGCTGCAGCTCCTCAAGTGCCTCAGCGATCACGTTGAGGCTGGTTTAGTGGAAAGGCTGGACGGTGGCGGGGACCTGAGCCAACTCTCCCTCCACCGTAACGATGAAGTCTAGGTTCCCGAAGTGCACGTGCACGCTCGGGACCCAGCTGACGCCATGACTAGCCATCCGAGGCCTGATGTGGACGTCAAGACGCGCAAAAGCCCCTACCTGGCGCGCCAACTATCGGTGTTTTTGGACCACTGACGAGTAAATTTGTATTTGCGTGTCTGGCTTGGATGGTGTGCTCCAAGGACACAAGGGTTTATACTGGTTCGGGTGGAACGTCCCTACGTCCAGTTCGCTGCTGCTCGTGTTACCGACACTTGGTTTGCAGTAGGGGTTACAAATAGGCGAGAGAGAGAAAAGATCCCAAGTCTCTATGGAAGGAGTGAACGGATGCTGAGAGCTCGATTGCCGCTCAGCCATGTGCTCATGTCGTGCTCTTGTGTTTTTATCTCATAGTCCAACCCCCTTTCATGGGGCACCCTACTTTCCCTTTTATAGGCGAAGGGAAAGCGCGGGTTATAGTGGAGGAAAAGGAGAAGAACAAGAGAGAGAGAAGAAGGCTTCTAGGATTGCTGGGTCATTTTTCTCCTTCATGTGGGTCCCGCCGATCCTATAGATGTCAACCGGGACAGCTCCACGTCGCGGCCCTGTTCATCACTAGAGCCATGCGTAGGCATCATATGTCGATCATGGCGTTCCACTCTGTCTCGGTGGACGTTGTGGTGAACTGACATGCCTGATAGCGTCCATGCGAGGATTAGGCAGAACAGTACCGACACGCCCAACACTGTTCTTGATGTGAATCGCCAGGTATGGCCCGTCATGGCCATGTGTTACATCAAGGCGTGCTAGCCTCTTTCCTAGTGTTAGAGTTTTGACCCAGGCCCATACGCTTGAACCTAGAGTGGTTGGCGGCAGTATGGGTCCCCGTCAGACGAGACGGAACCCACGTCCTTGAGGTCGGGAGAGACGGAGCACGAACCCAAGGGTCGGGCGAGACAGAGCCCGCGGCATTGGGGTCGGGGGAGACGAAGTCGGCACCCGAGGGGTCAGGTGAGACGGAGCTCACACCCAAGGGGTCAAGCGAGATGGGACCCGTACCTTTGGCGAGACGGAGCCCGCGTCCTCAGGGTCGGGCGAGACGGAGCCCGCACCCGAGGGGTCGGGCGAGACAGAACCCACGACCTTGGGTGTGACGGAGCCCGCGGCCTTGGGGTCACTCGAGACCTTTTAATACATCTCGAGCCATCCGAAGGAGTCAGCGTGGGCGCTAACCTCCTTGCTTTGGGTATCCCTAATAACGATACCCGACACTGCGCTTCCTAAAAACCTGATATGGTCCCTACCTCATGTAGGGATACGAGGGGACGTAGGCTTCGAAGACTTGCTCTCTCAGCGCCGATGACACGTCAACGACACAACACAGTGGTAAGAGGAGGTGATGAATTGTCTGTACCGAGGATGAAGTCTCATCCCAATATATACACACGTCGCAGCTATGGTAAGTAATTAGCCGCGCAATCACAACATTAAGATGATTGACCTACCGTTAGTCGATTGGAGCAATCATCATTAATACCAAAATAGGCCAGCGCAATTTTCTCCATGCATTCAAAAATGTGCGAGAAATCACCGGACCATTTACGCTCATGTCACGTGCCCACACCCATTGCCCCGCGAGGCAAGGCAAGGCGAGCGAGCGCCCGTGTGTTTCTTCCTTTTCTTCTCCCCAATAGCTTCAACTAGTTGGAGACAACTCAACTATTTAAGTTGGCCTCATTTCTTATAGAGTAGCAATGTGAGAAGTCCCCCACCATACCATGCACATGTGAGTGGGCCTTTGGGATTTATATGGATTTATTATTTGGGCTAGCCAAAATCTTCAAACAATTAGGTCGCATACCAACCGAGTTCTTGATATTCTAGTATGCAAGGAGAGCTAAGAAGATAAGCTCTCCAAGGTGGGCACATAGAATCTATTAGGGCATCCCCAACAACATCCTTAAATTGCTGGCTAACGTGTACACGAGACAAGATAGAAAAATGGAAAAGAATCGAAAACCGCTGTAGAGAAACAGAGAGCTGTGAGAGAGAGGGTTGTTGGGTTAGTCTAGCTATTATGTCTGTTCTGAACTTATCAGCCGGTTTATCAGCTAGAATCTATAGTATTTTTCTCTCACAACAAAACAGCTTCAACCGGCTTATACCTCATTGCTAGCGAACTGGTTTTCTGCCTTCTTTTGCTTCCATGTCAACGCCAAACTAGCTCCGAGCTACCTCACTGTGGACGCCCTTAGGGTGTTATGAGCGCATATCGAAGTCCGTTAGGCTATCTCCAACAACATTACTCAAAATACAAGATCCATTTTACGTTTGGGTAGTGCTACAGGTAAAGGGTTCCATACATATTTTAGGTCTACTACAACAACAGGATCCAAATAAGTTTTCAGGAGAGAGGATACTCATATTTGGGTTGTACCTTTGCTATAACTCAAAATATGTTTCGCATATAGGTGCTCTGTTGGAGACTGATACAGTACCATTCAAGACCCATTTTGAGTATGGGTGCCCATTGAACAACCAATTGAGACAATCTTAGAACGTGTCCAAATGTCCTCTTGACTGCCACTAACAATATTTATTTAAGTAGTCGTTGTCTGGACTAGGGTCAGATTTTGCTTAGATTAATGTCATTTACGTGCATTCGTCGGTCATTGTTTGTAACACCCTAACTCGAATGGTTAATATAATCCAATTTCAGTACAGGATTTCAGATGCGTCTTTCTTATTCCTGCTTGTGTTTTTGATTCACAGATAGAGATTAGCCGTCGTGACAAAGTCAATCAGGTGATAACAAGAGAAGATTGCCGTGTTGTGGTTGTAGGACTATTCAAATCTTTGCGATTGAACGTAAAGTCGGATGTGAGTGTTAAAGTTTGAGCTAAATAAAGTGTGTTACCATTTCGTAAAAATAAAAGTGTGTTACACTCACCAAACGAAAATCAGGCGCTCGTGTACATGCGTCCCACTCCCATCGACAGAAGAATCCGTGAGGCCAGAGCCGCATCTTTGTCCTGATCCCTCAGTCTCCCCCGAGTCATTTGGAGAGCACTACTTGTAGTACGTAGCTACTAGGAGCGCAACATGACAAGGAGTAGTGGGACGCCTGTTGGGATCTGACGGGCTCCCCTTTCGGTGGATCCAAAGTATCCAACGCAAAAGTGCTGTGCATCCATCCAGACCAAACCAACAGAGCAAACAAACGAAGGAACACGAGCGAGGAAGCATCGGATATATGGATCGGTGATGCCAGCGACATCTCGCAGCAGCTTGTACAACGGGAGAAGTGGCTTCGATTTGGGCATTTGGCCTAGGAGAACGGACCCAAGACGACGATGAGTGCAAACGTCGGGCACAAATCTGCTGAGTGCAGGAGGTTACATAGACGGCAACACGACGAGCGTACTAGAGCGTTGCACTTGACTACCTGCCCTAAATAGAAACAGCGGGCGGTTTGCCCAACTCTCTCCGGTGCCGAAAATGATTACTCCAACGCCTCGAGGTGTCAGCGTCGTCCAGCAATGTGGGTTTGGTGTTTAGGGAGCACCCGAATCCATGTTTTGGTAGTATTATTTGGTGATGATCGCCAGTGATTGAAGGCAGGGGCGGATCTAAAGGGGGCTCCAGCTCCCCCTACAGCTGGTGCATCAATAGAAATATGGGAATGGTGATGAAGAAGAAGAGGAGGAGGAAAGAAGAAAAATAGAGAGAGAAAGGAAGAGGAAGAGACCAGTTCTCCTTCACTCCTGTTCTGCATCCGCCACTTATCGAGGGCCACGTGCATAAAACAACTGTGGCCTGTGGGTAAGTGGGTCGCATGCATTTGTACCAGCAGCGGCACCAACCACGTTAATTTCTGACAGCGAGGAGTTCCACCATTTATCCGCTAGTATATATGACTGCTTGTTGCTTTGATAAAAGAACATGTTGCATTGGAAGAGCAAGACTGATGGGTCTTATATATATATGATGATGATGAAGAAGAAGACGACCTACCACAAGACAAGCATTTGTATCCAAGGGAACATAGACCCACTGAGATCACCCGCGTGCCATATATATACATACTCCTATATCGGAGCAAAATCCACTCTTTGTGGGGCAGTGCAGTGCAGATGATGGAAAGAGGAATCATCGATCGACATCCGAGCATTCCGCTGCCTGCCCCTGAAGGACCGCGACGCAAAATAATGATGAAATCGAGCTGGATTAATGGCTGGTTGGAAACTTGCCTCAACGCACGGCCGGTACGTGAAGAATAACACGCTCCAACACGTCCAACAGGGAACAGAGGTACGTAGCCAGTAGGAAATTGCCGGTTGCTGTTGCGCGGTCCACGTACGCGGCATGCAGTAGCGCACCACATGTGCCCATGTCACACTCACACGTCCGGGTTTGTCTTCTCTTGCGACAAATAATAACCGTGCAGACGCAGGAAAACCATCCGAATCGCATCGCACGGGCGCTCTGCTTACCGACAACACTCGTTGTATTATTTGTCTCTGTACATGTTCCCGTTGCCGGCTCCCCTAGTCCTAGCCTGTTCATTTAGCCGTAGCTTGTCATAAATGATTGTAAATTTTTAGTCAGAATAATATTTTTTTCTCACACAAACCAGTCAGCAGTACTTTTTCACGAACTAGAAACGAAACGAACCAGCCAACCGAACATGCTGTTAATTCGTCGTCCATCTCTTTCCACGTTTCGGCACGGCATTATTCTGCCAATATCGTGTTGGCTTAGGGTGTGTTTAGTTCCAAAAAATTTTGGTTTTTGTCTATCACGTCGAATTTTTGGACGCATGTATGGAGCATTAAATATAAACGAAAAAAACTAATTGCACAGTTGGGTGAGAAATCGCGAGACGAAACTTTCGAACCTAATTAGTCCATAATTAGACACTAATTACCAAATACAAACGAAAATGCTACCGTAGCCAAACCCAAAATTTTTCGCGAACTAAACGTGCCCTTACCCTTTCTTCTTCGACAAGTTAAGGAAGGCCAGTCGCACGTTCACTTCACTGTTCACGCGCCAGAGTATCGTAATGGTTCGTTCACTCGCATGTAGTCTATTACTTGACATGGACCTGTTTTCTTACCGAACATTGTTAGCATGGCATATCTTCTTCAACAAACAGTCTGGCCCTGGCCGCTGGCGAGGTTCGCGGTGGCAGGCTGGTTGGTTGCCGTTTACTAGTCGCTAATAATTTGGGTTCGGGCCGTTTAGTATTGTATATCAGCCCCGTTAAAATTTCCAAGGGCAAATAACAAATTTACAGTCCCCTCAAAAAAGGAAAAAAAACAAATTTACAGTTTCTAAAAAAAATAACAAAGTTTTTTTAATAAAAAACCGCAAGTCGCCGGCGGACAACCTACTCTGGCCCCGCGCGGACGGCGAGGAAAGGACAGTGGTGACTGGACGGGCACCCTGCCCCCACCACGTGGACCCAAACAAAAAACAGTAATGTCGTCGTATAACGATTCGATACAGCGTCGCGTGTCCTCGCGATCTTATCCGCTTACACTGCAGTCAGCCCATCCACACGTTTGCTGCCGCTGCCGCTGCCGCTCTCCTCCTCCATGGATCCAGGAGCCCCGCGCGCCCCCGATTGCGCTCCGCAGCGCCACGAGCCAGCGGTCGCGCTCCTTCCCGCCTTCCGCCCGTCCTCCGCACACCTGGCTCCCTTCCTGGCCGGCGGTGGCGGCGTCCTCTCCCGCTCCGGCGTCCTCCTCCGCCACCACGGCGGCTCCTTCCCCCACACCGATGTCTCCTTTCCTGACACTGGCGTCCTCCCCCACCACGGCGACTCCTTCGCCCACACCGACGTCTCCTTCCCCAACCCCCGCGTCCTCCTCCCACATCCCGTGTCCCTCCTCCGCACACTGGCGGCGCCCCTCCCTGACACCGGAGTCCTCCCCCACAGGTAGGTCCCCGTGCAGGCTCTCTTCCCCCTATATGTTGCAATTGTATCTTTCAGTTGTTTCAGACGCTTTAGAGGTATGTTGAAGTTGAATCGTAAGAATGTTGCACAAGTAGATCTGGGGGATGTTTTGCCCATGTTGCATTTTGTTTCAAAGTTTTTGTTGCAGACACTGTTTCAAAATGTTTCACTTGTTTCTAGATGATGTTGCAATCATTCTGATCTGGATGTTTTATATGCTTGGCACAAATGTTGCAATAATATTTTCGAAATGTTTCAGTTGTTTCAATCTCATATTGTTGTAGCTGTTCCATGTTGTTGCAAGTGTTTTTTATTCGAACGTTGTTTCATATGCTTCACACCCAGTGTTGTAATATATGTTTCAAATATTTCAGCTCCTTCAACCTGTTTGTTGCAGTAGTGTCGGATACCGTAAGAAGGGGTACCCTAAGCAAGATCCAAAAAACTGCTTAGACCCTAAAACAAGATCCAATAAGGCAAACGAGGTCTCAGCCAAAAATCCCCGATTCGCCCGAGGCCCCTTCGCCGAAGCCCCTTCGCCCGAGGCCTCCTCGCCGAGGCCTCAGAAGAAGTACCGATTCTCCGATTCGCCCGAGGCCTCCTCGCCGAGGTCTGCGATTCTCCGATTCGCGCGAGGCCGGCTCGCCACCAGCCCCGCGACCACCGCCTTGACTAGACTATTCCGGCTGGACATCACACCTAATCAAGGCGCTCAACCACTCCGACAACCACACGACGGCACAGTACAGCGAAGTGGCAGACCAGCACGTCAACGCCCTGCCACCCACGACGGGATCGTGCAGGGGTTACCGGCTACTGTGCTGCCTAAACTCCTGCACCAAGGACGAACACGACGTGGGGAGTCAGAACTGGGTTCCTGTGACCTCGGGACCAGCGAACTGATCGAGTTCCGCCTCGCCCGAGACTCCCGGTAGGGCCTCGGGCGAGCTGGCCATGCTTTGCCTCATCCGAGGCTGGGCTCGTCCCGCAACCTCGTCGCCTCCGCCTCAAAAGTCGCTCTAGCAGGCTGTCGCATCCAATTAATGCGCCCGGCTGCACCCACTACGTAAGCCGCGATCGGCAGTACGCCGCGACAGGAGCGACGGGACAACGGTCAAATCGTCTTTTTACCATCCCTTACTGACAATACAGGGTACCATATCCTGTAGACGCACGTTCCGCACTATTCCGCCTAAATCAACTACGACGATAACCGCCAAGACCCCGCATTGCCGCCTGCAAAGGCCTCGGCACAGCAGGCCTCGGCACAGCGGGTCTCGGCCTCAGCGCGGCGGGTCTCGGCATAACCGACTACAGCAGCCACCAGGCCTCGGCACTTCACCAAGTCAACAAATGAACAGGAGCGCAGCATGTCGCCGGCCTGGAGACCATACCGACTAGACACCGACGGGAACTCCCACGACGCCGCGCTGCTCCGGGAGCAGAATACGTCAGCAAACAGTAGCCTTCTCATGTACTTCTGGCTTCCTCCTTGTGGGTATAAAAGGAGGTAGCCGGTACCATTTCTAGGAAGAAGGGAAGGAGGAGGAAGAAGAAGACGAACACACCGATAGAACCACGCTTCCACGCTGCTTGGGAACAACGTCTCGAGCAGTCCGCACCACCCTCGCCGAGACCTGGGGCTAGCTCCCTCTCTCACCTAGCTTGTAACCCCTACTACGAGCACTTAGGTGCAAGGAATACAAGATCGATCTCTTAGACTGGACGTAGGGCCTCGATTGCCTGAACCAGTATAAACCTTGTGTCTCTTTGCATCACCATCCGGGATTAGGGGCACGCAGCACAAATTCACTCGTTGGTTGAGGGACCCCCGGTTCCAAAACACCGACAGTTGGCGCGCTAGGTAGGGGGCGTCTGCGTGTCAGCTTCGTCATCCTAGCAAGTTCCGGATGGCAGACCACATACGACCATTGCGTCTCGGCACCATAGTTTGGTTCGGGAGCCTAGAGTTCATGTCTCTAGGGCATGAATACGACATGGTGCTCCTCACTCCTTGAACCCCACCGTCCGACGACGAAGTCATGCCCCGGCAGCCCAGGCGCAGGCGGCGCCCGGGCGGCCGCTCTCGCCACGCTCGCCAGGAACGGTGCGAGCAAGGCCACCCCGACGCTACGCGAGCCCGGGGCGGCACGCCATTCCCCGCCGATGCCCTACGACCAGCTGTTGGTACGGGGTCCCTGGCTGGGGACCTGTCTGACCTGAGCCTGGACAAAGGAAAATCGTCGGTGGCTTACGGCGATGCCCAGTCGTCTAACCCCGCTCCGCCACTCCCTGAAGAGCCGACCCCGGCGGGGCAGAATCTGGAGACGGCCCCGTCCCCATACCCCTTTGGGTTGAGAAATGCCGCCGCCTCTTACGCCTACGCTTACGCTGCCACTCACGAGCACCCCTCGGAACGCCGCCAGTGCTTCGCTCTCGACTTGGGTACCCGCTCCGACTCCTCGGACGAGGACGAGGCATGGCCCAGGGTGGATTTCTCCGAACTCCACAACCCTGGGGCTTTGCGCCAATTCTTGGCCGCAAGCGATTACTGCCTCGGCTACTCCGGCTCCGACGATGAAGGGACTTACGATCCATCTCGTGAGTGCTTCCACGTCGGGCTCGGGATGCCAAGGGCGGGCGAAGAGAGCGAGAGGACAGGCAACCATTCCCCGCCCCGGACATGGTTGGGCCCCTGCAAAAGGCACCCGGGGGCTATACCCATCTGCTGGTAGCTATCGACAAATTCTCCAAATGGATCGAGGCTCGTCCGATCGCTCAGATCAAATCCGAGCAAGCGGTGCTGTTCTTTACGGATATCATCCACAGGTTCGGGGTTCCTAACACCATCATCACTGACAATGGGACACAATTCACCGGTCGCAAGTTCCTAACGTTCTGCGACGACCACCACATCCGGGTGGCCTGGTCGGCCGTAGGACACCCAAGGACGAATGGCCAAGTAGAGCGTGCCAACGGCATGATCCTACAAGGCCTTAAGCCAATGATATTCAACCAGTTGAAGAAGTTTGGCAAGAAATGGCTTGCCGAACTCCCGTCTGTCATCTGGAGCCTAAGAAATACCCCGAGCCGAGCCACGGGATTCACACCGTTCTTCCTGGTCTATGGAGCCGAGGCCATCCTCCCCACTGACTTAGAATACGGTTCCCCGAGGCTACAGGCATACAGTGAGCAAAGCAACCGCACTGCCCGCGAAGACGCCCTCGACCAACTGGAGGAAGCCCGAGACGTCGCACTGCTACACTCGGCCAGGTACCAGCAAGCCCTACGACGCTACCAAGCCCGGCGCGTCCGAAGCCGAGACCTGAAGGTGGGCGACCTGGTGCTGAGACTGAGGCAGAGCAACAAGGGCCGCCATAAGCTGACCCCACCCTGGGAAGGGCCGTACATCGTCGCTCAAGTGCTGAAGCCCGGGACCTACAAGTTAGCCAACGAGAAGGGTGAAATCTTCACCAACGCTTGGAACATAGAACAGCTACGTCGTTTCTACCCTTAAAATTCCAAACGTTGTTTACATTGTTTTTCGAAATGCAATAAAGAAGCGTTCTTAGTTGTTATAATTTTTCGAGAAACCCCCCTTATAGACAAGACGATTGTATAGAACCCAAGGACCGTACGATCGTCTCAAAGGTGAAAAGGCCGGCTGAGCCGTGAGAACGGCCTACGCCTCCGGGCTACGGCAACTCCCTCACCACCTTTTCACCCAAAGGACAGCGTAGGCTCCGAGGAAGTTCTGTACAAAGAGCTCGTCTATCAATAGGGGCTCGACGTCACAATAACGATATAAGGGAGACTCGGCTCTGCCTCTGCAAAGCCGGGCCTCCCTCGGGGGCTAGAAAGGGGGAACCCCCTAAGTCCCGAACACCATTCGTTAATGGTCTTTCAAAAAATTTCTACGCCAAACTCTCTCGGGCTCCGACGGGACCTTCACAAGAAACCCAAAGACCAAAAGTTTGTCTGGAGGCCAAAGGGCCGGTCGAGACGTGAGAACGGCCTACGCCTCTGGGCTACGGCAGCTCCCTCACCACCCTTCGCCGAAGGACGGCTTAGGTCCCGAGGGTTTTCTTTGCGGGTTCCCAAGATCGAGACAGAGGGCACAGGCTCGGAAGTAGAACAGAAAACGATTAAAAGGCGCACGTACGCAAATACTTTACAGGCCTCGACGGCCACAAATACGTCACGGTATGACAACTAACCCAATCCGGTTACATGGCCCCTTTTGGCCTAGGTCAAAGCTCAAGGATCGGCGGCCGGCACGGGAGGGACTACCTCTTCTTCAAATAGACGGGCCAGCGCTGTGCCAGGTGCCTCGGCCGCCTCCAACAGCCTCACGACCTCTGCATCAGCCTCCTCGTCATCTTCTGGCAACACATAGCCATCGCTGACAGCCTCGAGGTTGATGGCGTAGTGCGAGGAGACGATGGCCAGGGCGCGCTTGACACCCGTGTGCAACGCCCCTCGGAGTCTCTCACGGACGTGGCCGCTCAACGCAATCAGGCGGCTCCCAAGGGAGCTAGCTGATTGGACCTCCTCGACGTCCAGAGCCTCGTAGGCGGTCCGGACAATGCTGCGCAGCGCCTCGTGCTCCCGGACCTCGACATCCAGCGCCGCTTGCACTGTGACGGAGGCCTCAACCGCCTGGGAGGCCTCTTTCCCCAGATCTACGTCGCGACGAGGGGTCAGGAGTCAAACGCGAACCAGAGCAAATGGAGCGAGGAACATGGTTCAGCGGAACTTACCCTCGGCCTTGCTCTTCCAGGCTAAGACCTCGACCCGAGAGGCCTCGGCCGCCTTGGTAGCCTCTGCCAAGGCGACTTTCGTCGCCTGATGCTCGCTCTGCTCCGTACCCAGCTGCCCGGCTGTGACCTTAGCAGAGGCCGTCGCTTCTTGGGCCCGAAGCCTGAAGGAGTCTCGCTCCTCCTCCAGTTCCTTGATTTTGGCCACCAGAGGGGCGGACTGCTCCCTAGCCGTGGCCAACTCGGCCTGAATGTCAGCACAACGAAGGCGGAGGTCCTCCACTTCCGCACTCCGCGCCGACAATAGCCCCTGGGCATCGGCAAGCAGGCCCTTTTGGCGCCGGAGCTGGTCCCAGATATCCCTCTCATTTCGCAGGAACACCGATTTCCCAAGGGATCGGGTCTCGAGCTCCTAAGGAGGCAAAACAAAAAACGCACGTCAAACACTGTGAGGGGGCTCGGAGAGAAAACAACGCGGCACGAGAGAGGAAAGTACTTACCCGCGTGACACCGGGCAAGTCCTGACCCATAATAGTTATCGCTGTCTGCAGCGACCGCACTGCCAGTTGGCGGTACTGCTCGAGGGTTCCCCAATGCCCCCCCTCTGCGGTGTCTTCAAGGGCGAACACGGGCTCCCCCTCGGGGTCAGCCCGGTTCCGCCAGAAAACACGCGGGAAGTTCCACCCACGAGGCTCGGGCCGTAGCCGGACAAGAACCGAACTCCCCTCGGCGGGATCTGGGACTGGCTGCTCCGCGGTACTGGCCGCCTCGACGTCCGCCGCCTCCTTCCCTCGGGAGGAATCATCAGACGAGATTGTCTGAACCAGGGGCGGCACCAAAATTTGCCCCGTCTCCACCTCCATCGCCTCGGTCTCGACGGACCCGGGGGCTCTGGCCTCCGCCATCTCCACCTCGATGGCCCCGGCGTCCACCGCCCTGACATCGGAGGTCTTGGGGGCTCCGGCCTCGCCCCCAATGGCCTCGACAATAGCAGACGCCCCAGCCTCCTTCGCCCCAAGACCCGCAACATCGCGAGGCATGGGCTGCTCCTCCTCCACTCGCTCCACGGCCGCCTCGGCCCCCTTTTCCTGGGTAGTCGCCTCCTCCGAAACGGCTCCGCCCGACGCTGCGCCGCGTCGCACGCTAGCCTGCGCCTCCGCTGCCTGATGGGCGGAGGAGCTAACGTTCACCTTGAGCGCCTTACGGGGCGCCAAGGGAGGATCTTCCACCAGAAGCGTCTGGCTGGAAGAAAAGACACTCCCAAGGTCAGCAGGCAACCAAGGGGCAAACAAGAAGTACTACGGACTCCACCAGAGAAGACGCTTACCGCGAACGGGGATGCAGCCGCTTCGACACCGCCTGCCTCCTCTGCAACGGCAGCGGTGGTGGCAGCAGCGCGGCCTCGGTGTCCACCAGTGCCAGCTGGCCTCCGTCGGACCCCGGCACCTCCTCGACCCTTCGCGGAGATAATGGGGTCGCCCCCACCGTCACCCGCTCCACCTCCACCGTCGAACCCATCGGGCTGACGGCACGCTCCTCCGACACCCGCGCCTCGGGTGTGTCGGCCTCGGCCCCGGGACGGGCCACCACTGGCCCCGGGACACCTCCTCCTCCTCCTAGGGGCGTCAGGCTCCTTGCCGGCACCCCGGGAACCATCTCCCTGATGTCAGGGAGGTGTTCCAGGCAGGCCGTCCCCACCTCGCGCCCGCCGCCGTCGCTCGAAGAATCCGACACCGATGACGAGGGGGACGGCTCCAAAGGGAGACCGTCGAGCCTCTGGCGCCGGCGACGGGCGTCCAGCTTTTCGCGCGCGAGGATCTTCTTCGTGCGCTTTGCCACCTCGGCATCTTTCTTCTTCTTCTCCTCCTCAGCACGCGCCCTGTTCATGGATCGCCGCCGGGCGTCCTCGGGAACGGGCAGCGGGGAGCCTCGCACGTCTCTTATCCCCTGCGAGAACGACAAAGTAAGACAACAGACAAAAAAGGCGAAAAACAAGAAGGCCGCGAAAGCCTCGACAACGCCCAACTTACCAGCGAGACATACCCCCGCGACGGGCGCATCGGAAACGGCATCAAATCATCGAGCCTCGGCTTCCCATCTACCGCCTCTCTCACCCGACGCAGGGTCTCGTCGTCGGTAAGGGCGAAGGCGGACATCTTGATACCGGCGATCGGGTCGCTCGGCGTCATCTCGAACAGCCGCCGCCGCCGGGCCATCAGCGGCAACACCCTCCGGCGGTGAAAAGCCGCCACGACCACGGTCGCCGAAAGGCCGTGGTCACGCAGCTTCCCCAAGGCCCTCAAGAGCGGTTCCAGCCTAGGCTGATCGACCTTGATGACGCCGTACCCCCACTTCTCTGGTTGACTCTCTACAACCCGCCCGGTATAAGGGGGAAGCCCTCCGCCGTCGTTGCGGAGGTAGAACCAGCCGTCATACCAACGACGGTTGGACGATGACAGCTGGGCCGGGATGTAGAGGGACTGCCGATCTTGGCGCACATGAAGGGTGCAGCCGCCGGCCCTCTGTGCCTTCCGAGCCCCCCTCGTTCCCCCCGGCTTGGTGGTGAACGTCGCTCGGAACAAGTGGAGCCACAACTCCCAGTGGGGAGCGATCCCCAGGTACCCCTCACAGACGGCGACAAAGATGGCCACCTGCGCGATGGAGTTGGGGCTGAAATTGTGCAGCTCCACGCCATAGTAATGCGGGAGCGCCCGCATGAAGTTGTCCACCGGCGACCCGAAGCCTCGCTCGTGGAAGACGATGAAGCTCAGCACATAGCCGTCGCGCGGCCTCGGCTCCGACTCGTTCCCCGGAACAATCCACTCCGACTCGTCGGGGTCGGTGATCGGGCGAAGAAGACCGGCCTCCACGAGCGACTGCAGCTTCTCCTCGGTGACGTCGGACCGCTCCCAGGGAGCCACCGGGAGGATGACGGGACCACCAGCCATTGCGCGGCGGAGGACGCTGCTACGACGGTAATCTCTCTCCCTCTCTCTTTCGGTCTCTCGCCCTCGCCCTTCTCTTCCCCGGCGCTCTATGCTCTCAGCAACGGCACGGAGGCAGCAAAAGCGAACGCGGAAAAGGTAAGGAGGAAGAGGGCGAGGCTGTTTGCGTATTTATGCAGGGACGAGACGAAACCACCGGGCGACGAAATCGGGGAAGTTTCCCGCAGAAAATCCGCTGCGGTTACCCAGATCCGATCTTACCGCCCACGCGCCCACTCCCTCATTAATTGCAGGTGCAGTTATGTCCCGTCGGCTGAAGCCACGTCGCGTCCAACCGCAGCAACAACAGGCGCCGTTTCACCTCCCCGAAAAAGCCGCCTCAAAAGGCGCGCCTGACGTTATTAGCCGTAGGGAGAGGGATAGCCCCCACCCGATTCCTTTCAGGCAAAGGAACTGGGCACCGAGCCCGTTACGGTCCAGGGGTTCGAAGGCTGGGCCCCCAGGGGTTTCGACAGCCGCCCTAGGGCAACAGAGTTAGGGGCGACTACGGGCGAGCCTATATGAGGCCAAGGCCCAAGCAAGCGAAACGCTTGGGACGCCCTGTGTTGTGTCCGAGACCAGTAGGGAGGTCTCCGAATGGGATCCCACCATAGGGAGCCACCGAGCCACCGAGGCCCAGCGAACGGCCTCGGCACCCACTAGAGAAACCCTCCAGTACTCTTGGAGCGCGTCTCCGGACTGCTAGCCGACCCCCAGCGAACGGGGTACGGGCCTCCACTCGGACTTACCCGATAACAGCTCACCGGAAATGCCGCTGCTCGTGCCCACCGAGGGTAGCATGGTATCTTCCACCCCTCCTTCCGAGCGAAAAGGAAGCGCGAGGGTCGAATAAAAAGTCAGGAGAATCCCTGACGGCCCTCCTGCTCCGCGCAGAGGCTAAGGGACTCTTTCTGCAGAACATTGCCGAGGCCCAGCGACTTGGGCTCGCACACGAGGGGGCTCGGCAAAACAAACCCTCCTTCCGAGCGAAAAGGAAGCGCGAGGGTCGTTCAAAAAGCCGGAAGAACTCCTGACGGCCCTCTTGCTCCGTGCAGAGGCTAGGGAGCTCCTTCTGCAAAAGACGCCGAGACCCCGCGACCTAGGCTCGCACCCGAGGGGGGCTCGGCGGACAGACCCTCACGCGCGAGGGGCGAACCAAAAGCCAGGGGACCTCTGACCGCTCTCTCGCTCCGTGCGAGAGACTCGGGGGCTCCTCATGCAAACTTTGCCGAGACCCAGCGGCTCAGGCTCGCACACGAGTGGGCTCGGCAAACAGCCCCCCGTCCGAGCAAAAAGGACATGCGGGAGACGGACAAAAAAGTCGGGAGGACCCCTGACCGCCCTCTCGCTCCGTGCGGAGGCTCGGGGGCTCTTCCTACACCCAAGATAAAGACAAGCGACCCAAGCCCATTACGGTCTAGGGGTTCGAAGGCTGGGCCCCCAGGGGTTTCGACGGCTGCCCCAGGGCAAAAGAGTCAGGGACGACTACGGGCAAGCCTGTACGAGCGCGCCCTGTGTCGTGTCCGAGACTGGCAGGGAGGTCTCCGAATGGGATCCCACCGTAGGGATGCACCGAGCCACCGAGGCCCAGCGAACGGCCTCGGCACCCACTAGAGAAACCCTCCAGTACTCTTGGAGCGCGTCTCCGGACCGCTAGCCAACCCCCAGCGAACGGGGTACGGGCCTCCACTCGGACTTACCCGATAACAGCTCACCGGAAATGCCGTTGCTCGCGCCCACCAAGGGTAGCATGGCATCTTCTACCCCTCCTTCCGAGCGAAAAGGAAGCGCGAGGGTCGAATAAAAAGTCAGGAGAATCCCTGACGGCCCTCCTGCTCCGCGCAGAGGCTAAGGGACTCTTTCTGCAGAACATTGCCGAGGCCCAGCGACTTGGGCTCGCACACAAGAGGGCTCGGCAAAACAAACCCTCCTTCCGAGCGAAAAGGAAGCGCGAGGGTCATTCAAAAAGCCGGAAGAACTCCTGACGGCCCTCTTGCTCCGTGCTGAGGCTAGGGAGCTCCTTCTACAAAAGACGCCGAGACCCCGCGACCTAGGCTCGCATCCGAGGGGGGCTCGGCGGACAGACCCTCACGCGCGAAGGGCGAACCAAAAGCCAGGGGACCTCTGACCGCTCTCTCGCTCCAGGCGGAGGCTAAGGGGCTCTTTCCGCAACATCGTCGAGGCCCCGCGATCCGAACTCGCACCCACGGGCCCGGCAAACACGATGAAAACGCCTCGAAAGAGAAAAAAGCCCCTGAAGAAGTGAAATCACTCCTCCAGGGCCTCGGGGGCTACACCCGGCGGGTGCGCTCGCGCGCACCCACCCAAACCTCGAAAACAAAGCACCATCCCGACAGGAACTATCAAGAGCCAATTCTCGTCAGAACCTTAGGGGGAGTGCCTCCACTCCCCCCAAGGCTCGGGGGCTACTGTCGGATACCGTAAGAAGGGGTACCCTAAGCAAGATCCAAAAAACTGCTTAGACCCTAAAACAAGATCCAATAAGGCAAACAAGGTCTCAGCCAAAAATCCCCGATTCGCCCGAGGCCCCTTCGCCAAAGCCCCTTCGCCCGAGGCCTCCTCGCCGAGGCCTCAGAAGAAGTACTGATTCTCCGATTCGCCCGAGGCCTCCTCGCCGAGGTCTGCGATTCTCCGATTCGCGCGAGGCCGGCTCGCCACCAGCCCCGCGACCACCGCCTTGACTAGACTATTCCGGCTGGACATCACACCTAATCAAGGCGCTCAACCACTCCGACAACCACACGACGGCACAGTACAGCGAAGTGGCAGACCAGCACGTCAGCGCCCTGCCACCCACGACGGGATCGTGCAGGGGTTACCGGCTACTGTGCTGCCTAAACTCCTGCACCAAGGACGAACACGACGTGGGGAGTCAGAACTGGGTTCCTGTGACCTCGGGACCAGCGAACTGACCGAGTTCCGCCTCGCCCGAGACTCCCGGTAGGGCCTCGGGCGAGCTGGCCATGCTTCGCCTCATCCGAGGCTGGGCTCGTCCCGCAACCTCGTCGCCTCCGCCTCAAAAGTCGCTCTAGCAGGCTGTCGCACCAAGTCAACAAATGAACAGGAGCGCAACAAATGAACAGGAGCGCAGCATGTCGCCGGCCTGGAGACCATACCGACTAGACACCGATGGGAACTCCCACGACGCCGCGCTGCTCCGGGAGCAGAACACGTCAGCAAACAGTAGCCTTCTCATGTACTTCTGGCTTCCTCCTTGTGGGTATAAAAGGAGGTAGCCGGTACCATTTCTAGAAAGAAGGGAAGGAGGAGGAAGAAGAAGACGAACACACCGATAGAACCACGCTTCCACGCTGCTTGGGAACAACGTCTCGAGCAGTCCGCACCACCCTCGCCGAGACCTGGGGCTAGCTCCCTCTCTCACCTAGCTTGTAACCCCTACTACGAGCACTTAGGTGCAAGGAATACAAGATCGATCTCTCAGACTGGACGTAGGGCCTCGATTGCCTGAACCAGTATAAACCTTGTGTCTCTTTGCATCACCATCCGGGATTAGGGGCACGCAGCACAAATTCACTCGTTGGTTGAGGGACCCCCGGTTCCAAAACACCGACAAGTAGTTTGTTCCATGTTGTTGCAATAATATGTTCATGATGTTTCAGCTGCTTTAGCCTAATATTGCAGTAGTTGTTTCCGTGTTGTTGCAATAATATGTTCATGGTGTTTCAACTGCTTCAACCTAATGTTGCAGTAGTTGTTTTCTGTGTTGTTGCACGTGTTTTATTTCAGCTTTCTATGTTGTTCAGCCGGGGGGCGAGCCAGACGGCCGGGGGCGCGTGGCTCGCCGGAGGGATAGTGGACGGAAGTATTAGGGGCGAGCGGATAGGGGTGCTGCGGTCAAGGGAAGATGGTGCATGCTCGTCGCGCACGTGGGGCGGTGCGAAGGCGGACGTGGCATGCTGTGGGGGTGGGGACGGGCTACAGGGGCAAGCTGGGGGCACGCGCGACACGATTGGCGCGGGAAACGAGCACAAAAGAGAAATAGAGGAGCAGCGTGGACCTCCGTCACGTAAACATGCGGGGCCTACGTCTGTGGCACCGTCCGATGAATTGCTATCCATCGAACGTCCGGACAGCAACACTACCCAAGAAAAAACGCCACCTGCACCCGGTTCCACCTACCCTACCATACCACTCGATTCATCCATCACCAGTCCTACTCCTTTTCATTCCCCAAACCCCCGGCTCCGTCACCACCAAACCTATTTGAATCGCCAAAGTCGGTGGCCGTGGGTCTCACCTCACAGTCTCCGCTCCGCTCCTCGTCCTCCCCTGCAGCTGCTTCACTTGCCTCGCCGTCCCCTACTATCTCCTCCGAAGACGGCGCCGCCGCCGGCCATGGAGGACCCACTTGCCACGGCGCCAGCGCCGCCGCCGCGGCGGCACCACCGGGAGCGGCGGCACAGGCGGAAGGCGTCGGACGCCGCCGCGGCTGCACTGGCGGCCGCGTCCTCCTACGACGACGTGTTCGGCGGGCCGCCGCGGTTCGCGCCGCCGCCTCCGGCGTTCGCTGCCGCGGGGACGACCGCGCCGGCGGACTACGCCGAGGTGTTCGGCGGAGTCGCCGCCTCCTGCTCCATCCCCTACCTCGACCTGCCGCCGGCCGTTGCCAGCGGAGACGGCGCCGGCGCCGGCGCGGGCGGGTACGGCGAGATCTTCGGCCGGTTCGACTTCGGGGACTTCGCGGTGCCGTACGAGGACATGCTTCCTGGCGCAGAGTCTTTGCTGGAGGAGATCGCGTCGCCGAGCGGGAGCTCAAGGTACGAGCTCTGCCCCCCATTTCAGGATTTCGTTTTTTTTCTTCCCGTCCATTGTGGCACTGTTGCGTCAGGCTCATTGTACGGGCCAAGAATTATGCTCCACTTTTAGGGGAGGGCTCTTGTTTTGCTGGCGCTCTTAGAGATATATAATAATAATGGGTTTAATGGGGCTAGGTTCTGCACTGTAGAGGGATTGCTCGTCTTTACCGCACACCATTTAGGCGACGAAATGCTGCCTTCGCGTTACCAATTTAAGCCTTGGTTCCGCTCTCCTTTACTATTTCGGCTAATTTTGTGTGGGTAGGATGGTGGAATGTCGTTTCCAAGCTACGTGTACTGCAAATTTTCTGATCCATAAAGGTGATTGTCTAATAGCTTTCCACCCTGTCACATCGAATGTTATGATATATGCATGAAGTATTAAATATAGACTAAAAAAATAATTAATTGCACATATTGCGACTAATTAGCGAGATGAATCTTTTAAGCCTAATTAGTCTATGATTTGACAATAAAGTGCTACAGTAACACATGTGCTAATGATGGATTAATTAGGCTTAATAAATTCGTCTCGCAGTTTACCGACGGATTCTATATTTTGTTTTTTTATTAGTATCCGAACACCCATGCGAGACCCCTACTGACACCCGATGTGACACCCCAAAACTTTACACCCAGGAACTAAACAAGGCCTGTGCTTGGTGAAGTGCTATATTTGGTCACGGGCCTCAATGCTCACGACTGAAGAGGCTACATACTGTATATATCTGGAGTTGTTTGAGGAAGTCCTTTCGCACAAAAGTAGTTCCCTTGTGTTGAAGTGCTGTCTTTTTTTCTTCTCCACTTTGGAGTTGTTGTGAACCGGAAGACTTAGAGAGATGCCTGTGCAATCTTGAATTTTCACTTATTAAATTTAATTGCGTGTTTTCATTACTGGTTATTTCTGTGTTGACTAGATATGTGTCACTTTTTCCGGTGAATGTGCATTGTTTGCACGTGTTTCATTAAGAGAAGTAGATATGTGTCATGATGATGACAGTCAGTTACGAATTCTGATCCTAGGTTCCCAAAACATGTTGTGGAACATTTTATGTACTCCTGTAGTGCAATGGGGCCTGCTTCCCTATTAAGTTCAACAACATAATTCCTTTAGATACACAACAACAACAACAACAACAAAGCCTTTAAATTTTTCCTTTAGATACCTTCATCTTTTTTTAATTCATTGTTTTATAGTTCTTTGTGTCTTTTTGGGGAATTCTTAGCTGTGTAAAGTGGTCTAACCTTTTGATATCATTGATGAGAGTGAATGCACATGCCATGTTTTATTGTTTCTGACTTGTGCTCATTACTTCCATATCTACAGATCATCAACTAGAAAAGAATCTGCCCAATTGGATGCTGAGCCATCTATACTCTATCAACAAGTTCCAGACGCTGGTTCTGGCAGGCACTTTGATGACGAGCAATTTCATCCAGTCTCCTTTCCTCCAGATGGCGAGCAAACGTTCACTATGTCATATAACAAGACCACCAGGGGAAGACCAGATGATCTTTTTGAAATGACCGCTTGCATAGTAGAACCTTCAATTAGCTATGTGGTTGACTCTTGCAATTTGTCAAATGATTCAGAAATGGATTATGTCCCAGAAATGGACAGTGGTACACATGCTAATGGTGTGAAAGAGAAGATGAGCCCACCAAACGTTGCAGATTCCAGCCTGGAGAGTGCTGATAGTGCTTATGTAGTTGATCAGCAGCAGCATATCCCAACATGCCCTCCCATCTCTGAAAATATTTGCCAGGATGAAAATGACAACAAGAGGTCTAGCACCGATTCAGTGCCAAGCGAGGAAGCACCTTCCCCGGATTATCCATTCTTAAGGGTATCCAACGTCAGCCTTCCAGCAGCACCCATCAAAGTACAACCACCACTGATGCCACCATCTAAATTGCTTAATAAAAGGGGAAGCAACGAAAATGGAGATTCTGATGTCAATCGTAACTCAGTTGCTGCTGCTGCTGCTATGAAGGAAGCAATGGAATTTGCTGAAGCCAGATTAAAAGCTGCAAAAGAATTGATGGAGAGAAAAGGCGGCAGTTTTAAATTCCGTAAGCGACCAGCTCATCACAGAAGCACAAAATCAACTGAAATTAAGGAATGTAATGCACCTGAAGAAGTGCATCTATTTGAAGAAAAGCTGAATATGAGAAGATTGGCAAAAGAGGGAAATCAAAGCAATGATATAGCTTTGCTGGATAAAAACATGGGCAGTGGTTCAATTAAGCCTGTTCATAGTGATCATGACAAACAAGGGATTATATTACCAAGGAAGCCTCAGGAGATGATGCAAAATGGCAGTGATCTAGAACAATTAGGAGAGTGGACATCAGATGCTGATTTTTATGAATTGGTTAGCAATGATCAGAAATGCGGAACTAATGAAGATGCATGCAAAGGAGACAATGGTCTGATGACAAATTCCTTAGCCAAGCTTGAACGGTCTGAGAACGAAAAGTCAAGAGGCTTTGCAGGTGAGTCAAAAAGGTTTAGGAAATTGTGGGATTGTAACAACACAACATGTCTTCGAACTGAACATGCAAATCAGGGAAAAGATGGTATAGATTCTGTGGAGGCTGAACAAAAGACTCCTAGGTATCCAGAAGTTACGGAACATGTAAATCAGGGAAAAGATGGTATAGATTCTGTGGAGGCTGAACAAAAGAGTCCTAGGTTGCCAGAAGTTACTCCTTGTGATGAAAGGGTGACGTATCAAGAGCCCACCAAAGAAAATAATGGTCTGATGACAAATTCTTCCACCAAGCTCGACCAGTCTGAGAAAGTAAAGGAAGGGGGTTTTGCAGGTGAGCCGAAAAGGTTTAGAAAGTTGTGGGGCAGTAACAGTACAACAGTTCTGAGAACAGAACATGTAAATCTGGGAAAATACGGTATAGCTTTCGTGGAGGCTGAAGAAAAGGCACCTAGGTTTCCAGAAGTTCCTCGTGATGAAAGGGTGGCATCCCAAGAGGCAACCGATTCCCATTTAAAACAATGTCCAGGGGTGGGGAATTTTCTAGGCCACGAAAATGATGCGCAATTTGAGATTTCATGCATGAATAATTTACCCGCAGGGGTCCATGCTGACCCAGAAATCTCCAGTACATTTTTGGAACCTTGTTTATCTGCAGGTCATGCCAATGGTAATGAAAATCATTCTGAAAGCACAGCTCAGGAAACTCCATTGGTAGGAAACTCTAACCAAGATGTCAACAGTAAAGAGGAACTTCAGCTTCCATGCATTGATGGGTTGCCTTGTACTTCAGCAAGGACTCAGATTTTACAGGACCATTCTAATGTTATTAATGCTGATGAGATCAAGGAAATTGAAGCGAAAACACCAAAATTAGAAGAGCCTTCCAAATCTTATTTGAATTTTGAGGAAGAAAGGCTACTCAGTTTTGTTGATGAATCACGCCTACAGAACAAAAATGGAAGAGCAAATGAAGTAAATTCAGAATCACTCATCCATGAAAAAATGACAAAATTCGGGATTGAGGAGAAAGCTGATGCACATGAAGATTTTCAAGAGGGAGATATGGATCAGGTTGCTGGATCTGCTGAAGAGGAAGGTTATGTTACTTCAGGAAGTGGTATTGCTAATGAAAGTGAATATGAAGAAGCAGAAACTGATATAATTGTAGGAGACATGAAATCAAATGTGAGAACATGTGGTAGTTTTGACAAAGATCCATATCAGTGCCAAGAATCACAAGGGTCATGGGGACCCCAAGATTTGGATAACAGAATGGACAGATTCAGTGATACAATATCCCATGGAAAGGATAGAGAGACTAAAGAATGCTTGCTGGACAATGTTGAAAAGACAGTGGCAGAAGTACTAAACCATGACAGTAGGGAAGGGCAGAAATCCATGGAAACTGTTGTCTACATGAAGCCCAAAGATGCATGTGCAGAATTTAATGTAAGTAGTGACAGAGATGGTAATCTATTTGATTCTGCTGATGAACTTATCACTGATGATGGCAGTGATTATGCCATGAAGATGAGCACAATGTCAAAAAATCTGCAGGCTTCTTTTTCAGAAGCATGCTGTAGCATGCAGCACCTTTCCCAAAAACCTGAGTCTGTTTCTGCTGAGAAGGCTGATGAAAGCACTCCTGTTCTTGAAAATCTTGAAGTGGATTGCAGAGAAGCAGGTAGAGAAATTCCAACCAAAAATTGTACAGAGTCAGAAGAAGGGCAAAATATTGGAAGCGAAATAGAAGAAAGAGAGAGAGAAGACAATATATCAAATGTAAGGTTCATGGATCAGCAACCTTTTTACTTGGACAGTGACATTAGACATAAGGCTGCAGAAGACACTGCATCAGAAACTATTCTAAAATCAAGAGAAGAGAATCTTAATGTTCAGAGAACTAAAGTGAGGAATGACATAAAAGAGGCTGAAGGAGAAGTCGAGAAGGAGGTAAGACTTGATGAAGAGAAAGAAAAAGAATGCAAAATGGGAAAAGTGAAGGAACAAGATAAAGAGAGACGGAGAAGAGAGTTGGAAGAAGAGAAGGAATGGGAAATGGAGCGAGCAAAAGATAGACTTGCTGTTCAGAGAGCTACAAGAGAAGCACATGAGAGGGCATTTGCAGAGGTTCGTGCTAAGGCTGAAAGAATGGCGTTAGAAAGGATCACCTCAGCACGTCAAAGAGCATCTGCAGAAGCTCATGAGAAAGAAGAGAAGGCAACTGCTCAAGCAGCTCTGGAGCAGGCTTCGAGAGAAGCTAGAATGAAAGCAGAACGTGCAGCAGTTGAGAGAGCAACTGCTGAAGCTCGGGAGAGGGCAATTGAAAAGGCAAAAGCTGCTGCAGATGCAAAGGAGCGAATGGGGAAGTTCAGGTCCTCTTTTAAGGATAGTTTTAAGGCACCTAATCAGGTAGCTGATGTCATTATGTATGCATTTTTTTTTTGTTGCATAGGCAAACTAAATACTGTTCTAATCTGCATTCTTGACACAGGATAATCAACAGGAGGCATCGTTTCAGAAGGCAACTTATAATAAGCATGGAAAAAGCATGGATTCTTGTGTCGAAGGTATTGCTTGAAGTATATCCTACTGCAAGATAGTTCAAGTATTTGTGGCCAATCTTCTGTAATATTTCTGTAGTGTTATCTTATATGACACGTGAGACTTGGCTTGCTTTGTCATGTTTGCTATTTATAGTAGTTGAGGTTGAGTCAGCTCTACGACATAAAGCAAAATTGGAAAGGCACCAACGCACAGCTGAGCGAGCGGTATCGTCCAATGCTATTGCTATGTTGCCTTCTTTACTTGTTTGTTTTGCCTAGCCTGTGGAAGTCCTCATCATTACCAATTTTCAGGCGAAAGCCCTTGCTGAAAAGAACATGCAGGACATGCTGGCGCAGAGGGAGCAGGCTGAGAAACATGTAAGATAGTTGGTCATCAGGAAAGAAAAAACATATTCCTCTGTTTCTAAATAACATTTGTTATCCATGAAATGTTTACTTTTGGATACAGAGACTGGCTGAATTTCTTGATCCTGAAGTCAAGAGATGGTCAAATGGAAAAGAAGGAAATCTGCGAGCATTGCTGTCCACATTGCAATATGTACGTGTTTTGGCTTATAGGACTTCTGTTTGAACCATTTACATCTTGGTTACTGTAGGACTTCCACCGGTTCTTGTCAGAAACTTTTCTTGTGCCCATCATTAGATTGCCAATAAATATAAATAATACTCCTAATACATGGATTCTTCGGTAAGAAAAAACATGGATTCTATGTAAATTCATTTCAGGCAGTGTAAGGAATGGCTAACTAATATACACCGGGTTCTTTGTTAAAAAAATACTAATATACACCAGGTTTTACTCAATTGTGTATAATATATAGTTTTTGTTCATGTTAATATCATTAAAAGAGTGTCAGGCGTAAACATAAATAGTTTGTAATGAAAAAAATCAAGCACCATGCATCAGGTTATGCCCTCCTACTAATTTATTACTTATGTTTATACCATCTTATCTGTTTTGAGAATTTTCTTAGCATGCATAATCTTTTTATTTCAGTATGCATGCGTAATCCAATTCGTTGGAGATTCACTCTTGGTACAGTTTTGGACGAAATAATTCCGTGAGCTCTTTCTTGAGTTCACTTAGCTCAATTCTGCATTTCATCATTGAGCTGGCATGCTGGATTTGAACTTCAACTACTGGAATCAGACACCAGTCCAATCATGCAAATTTTTCGTCTTCTGGGCAGATACTTGGTTCAGACAGTGGCTGGCAGTCAGTTCCCCTCACAGATCTTATTACAGCTGCTGGTGTCAAGAAGGCATACAGGAAGGCAACCCTTTGTGTCCATCCAGATAAAGTGCAGCAAAGAGGTGCTACAATCAGACAGAAATACATTTGTGAGAAGGTGTTTGATCTTCTTAAGGTGTGTTTGCTCATCTTGCATTGTAAACTAGTTGCTTATCTACAGTTGCTTAAGTTTCGATATTTTTGTTGGTATGGCTGCTGCTTTACTCCCAAGTTCTTTTAGCCTCAGTCACCTCTGGGACTCTGTTGATGTTTCTGCATTGCTGTGGTGCTTCACATATCCTTACTGTAACACACGCATTAGATTTTTGCTTTCAGATGGAGCATATTATTCTGCATTAATACCCAGCTATCCGTCTTCTCTGTTCCAGACATGGATATCTGTTAGATGGACCTATATATGGGCTATATGCATTACGGTCTCATTGCTGGTCTATTGCTGTTTCATTCCCCTCATGTTCATTTCTGAATGTGTAATATATGTGTTCATTTGGATATAACAATACAACTATCACAGTCAAATTAGTGTGAATAATAAGACAGATCAAACAAAGGCTTAGTTTCCAGCAGGATTTCAAGGACATCCAGTTTATGATTGACAGAAAGCCTACTCAGGCAAAGTGTATCATGTCCCAGAACTGGCTGCGTTAAAGAAAATGCAAAAATAATACCCAATTAATACTGAAGTAATAATCCGTACGGAACTGACAGACAAGTAATAGATCTGGTAATACTGGTTTTTAAATGCTTGCTCATTCTAAATCGCAAGTATGTCTCTGGCCACACCACGGATAAAAAACTTTGGAAGTTATGCCTGTTACTGATGACTAGCGAAAGTAAGTCTTGTGTTGATAAATTGATAACTGTCTTTCTGAATATATCAAGTTACTTGTTGCGATAAACTGTCTTTCTGAATATATCAAGTTACTTGATGCGATAGATGGAGGCTAACTTTTTTTTTTCCTGTGATTGTGCAGGAAGCTTGGAATAAGTACAATTCTGAAGAGCGCTAGTGGGAATAGGTGGTTGCTTATTATCTCTTTACGGGGGACAGGAAATTGGTTAGGTATCTCTGTAGCCATTTCCATACTGATTATTTTTTTACATTGGTGTAAATATGCTGCTGTAGAGGACATCTTCTGGTCATTTTTTATCCATATCAATGCAATAGTAGAGCATATGTTGCCTCTTATCTAGCATCTCCTAAGTTTGCCGTTGCTAGACTTTAGTTGTGTACCTTTTGTATATTATTTTGACCATTCCTAGCAAAGTTTGCCTACGTTTGGTGATCATTTTGCTCATACAAAAGTAGTGGAATTTATATTTTTGCTGTGGCTCGCATTTGGGAGGGCTTATATTCGAACTAGTAGCTGTAATATGCTCATGGAAAATCTGTACCTTTGTATTCCAAAAATATCATGTATTAGGACCTGTTTGATACACATGGCTAGTTACTAGTTGGAGCTAAAAATTAGCTCAAATTGGTTATGGTTGGTCAGCTAGTTGGGTAACTTACTAGTTGAAGACGCTAAAAAATTACCCTATCCATTAGCTCTCCTGTTTTGATGAGCTAGAGCTAATTTTAGCTAACTTTTTTGCTAGTTATCAATTAGCTCTTGAATCAAACATGCCCTTAACATAAAATGTTTCTTAGACAAATAGTTGTCATATAAGAAGTTTTGTTTGATTTACGAGCACGTGTTTTGAGTTGTTGCAAAAGCAATAGGGTTATTTGGATTCTTACCATTACAGTTCTTCAAGTTTGGAACCATGCCATTATAATTCGGAGTAAATCGGAGCAGTGCCATTTTTTAGGCTAGCAGAAAAATATTAGGCTCACATGCAGTGCATTGTATTTTTGTATAGACGAAAATACCCTGCATCCTCTGTCTCCTTCCACTCAGCATGGACCCTACAGGTCAGCTCCTTCAATCTCTACCTAGCTCCAATCCCTCCACTCCAATGGTGACCTTCCACTCAACATGGACCCTACAGGTCAGCTCCTTCAATCTCTACCTAGCTCCTTCAATCCCTCCGCTCCAATGGCGATGACCCTCGTATCGCTCTCTCTCCGCATCCACCCTACCTGCATAGCTTTGTACTGCGGCAGTGCCAATGAGCACACACCGGAGGTAGCCGCGGCATGGAAGGATGGTTCGCGCCAAGATCCGGGAGATCATGCCGATGTTGAGCTCCACCATGACAGAGGGCAAGATCGTCTCTTGGTCCACGGGCGAGGGCGATCGCGTCTCCAAGGACGATGATGTCATCGTCGACATCGAGACCTTCACAGTGCCAAGTGGCCTCGCTCCCATCGCCACGTCGGGGGAGGGCGGTGAGTTTGGCTCGCCTTGGCAGCCATTGAAGGAGGTCAGGGCTCGCCATGGCAGCCTCGACGCCCACACCTTCTCCATCGTGGGTTCTCCTCATCCGCCACTAGCGAGCCCACGCCTAGCGGCGGTGGTGCTAGATCCTCGACCGTTGGGCTCGCCGCGCAAGGGACGTCGTACTCCGGCGAAGGGTCTTGTCGAGGGCACATAACCGGGGTGCCCCAGGGCACACTTAGAAATCACTTGGGGCGGCTCAGCCAGCCGTGGCCCAACAAACCACGACCCACCTCGACCACTCTCCCCTCCCGAGCCGTACGAGACCTGCCTCGACCATCCTTGTCACCCGACCATGCACCTCGCAACCGCCTCGACCACCTCCGGTCTCAGCCACAGGAGAAGATAGGAGGTAGGTGGAGGCACTGGATGCGCCTGCCCTAACAGGACGCACTGGATGCGCCTGCCCTAACAGGACGCACATGCCCGCGTACACTCCACCGGCTACAGAGAAGGACGACCCTCAAACCACCAGGTCCTGGGGCAGAGCGTCATCCCTCGGGCCCCACCCCCTGACGGTCAAGACTACTCCGGGACTCGGCTATGTCACAGCACGTGGCTCGGCACCATCCAAATCCTGCCCAACTCGGTAGACAGGCATACGTCCATACCCACTACGGGTATGGGACTCACGAACGGGAGCCAGCTCTCACCAAACTAGCCGAATCCAAGGCCCCTGACCTGCCCACGGGAGGTCGGGGCAACACTATCGCGACCAAGGGAGCGGGCGATTCTCAGAGAGCAGCCACCCGCCACGCACCCATACTACACAGGGTACCACTAGTACAAAAAACTTAATGGTGGCAGGCATTTTTGGGTTAATGGAGGCGGACATTGCAGCCGCCTCCAATCAAAGGTCACAATTAATCCTGACTTTACGGAGACGGTTGCCCTGCCCGCCTCGGTTAAACTTTTAACGGAGGTTGCCTTCTTGATTCATGTCCATTAACGGAGGTGGGCGTCCTAACTTGTTCGCCTCTGTTATTCGTTTAACCGAGGCGGTACAGCTAAGGCGCCTGCCTCAGCTAAAGGATTACCGGAGGCAGGCCATTGTTACTTGCCCGCCTTCGTTAATATTTTTCATTTTTTTTAAAAATGGTCTCGGCAATTTGATTTGAATTTGAATCAAATTCTGTTTTCGCAAATTAAACACATATATAAAATATAAAAGCAGACAAATACGCATATACCGAGCACAAACATATAACACATTCATTAGTGCCGTCTCATCCTTATCATACCACGAAACAACATCATTGAAGTTATTACATGCATGTCATATATTTACATTTGATAAAACTAATTAAGATGTTCGCTACCTTAATTGCCCTAATCCAAAGAGGTCTGGCAACGCTAAATCCGGGACACGTAGCTGGGTGCTCCAGTTTCTGATCTTCTTGAACTTCTCTTCCCACGCTAACTCGCTGTCCTTGTTGAAGAACAGTCGCCCAACATGCACACAGGAGTATGTGATAAACTTACATATGTTCGCTACTATTCGAGTGAAGTTGTTATGGTCGACCTTTTACTTTCGCCACCATCCTTGTGCTTTCTTGAGCTGCCACCAGCTGTGGCTGAATTTGTTGCACGTCCTCAGGTATTCGTAAACGTAGAATCCACATAATACTATTGCAGGAGGTTCTTTGGCGCACTGCAAGATATATATAATATATAATTATTAGAACATATATAGAGAGCATGCTCGTTATAATAGCACAAACGATTTTTGATACGTACCAGGAAGTCGCGCCTGAGTTTTAGGGTTGTGCCATTCTTGTTCTTCTCATATCTTCGATCATAGCACTCTGGATCTTGCACGTACTTCTTATAAGCGTTGTACGAAAACCACTAGTGTCAATTTCAACACCTATGTTTACTGTAAATGAATAAGTACCGTCACTTACTATCTCAATACGCTTTCGAATTTCTTGTACCCTTCTTTGTTTGAATCCCACAAAGAGTCCAATACGACATCCCTTTCATCCTGAGGATAGATTAGAAATGCAATCTAGTGGCCCATGATGCCCCCGCTGCACCATTCAAACAATACAGATTTGAAATCTTCAAATATGAGAAGTGATGATCCTAGTAGCTATATATATGTTCCAAGTATCTTTTTGACTTACTCGAACTGATGGGCGGCCATGACACACCCATTTCCCCGGACCTTCTTCATGGCTCCATAGATGTACGTTCCCGCTTGATACTTCCATTCGCAGCGCAGATCTTTCTGAAATTTCTCTCTTGCGGGTTCAAGTTCACCAGCTTTTCATGAGTGTTTGGTATATCGTAACCCACGATGACTCTGTAATATGCATCGGAGAGAGATAGATAATATTCTTGCCCAATTCCTTGCTTACATAGGACTGCATCCTGCAAGGACAAGTCATCATGACATTATTAGTTTCTTCCTAACGTACCTACAACGATGCAATGGTGTGAAAGTCGTAATGAACTTACAGGGCAAACAAGGTGACTTGGGCGACATCGAGGTCCTTTCGTCGCAATAGTCTATGCATGTCATGGAATTCTATGACGACTTGAGCATCGTCGGACAAGTGGAAGTACTCCGCCGAAACCTTGACGATGAATGTTTCTAGGCCCACTTTCGCTGCTTCCATGTACCAGACATGGAACCTGCTTACCTCCCATAGCTCGTCATTGATGAGCTGGCCCAAGATCAACAGGAACTTCCCATGCTCATAGTTGCCGGGGCAATCATCCGACAGGGGCCAAATCGACAATGGTGTTTTCGGCCTCGAACACTGGGGCTTGAGATGTTTAGGAGTGAAAAAAGCAGCTAGCATCTCCGCATAAATTATAGTTTGACTATGCTTGCCAGTAGCATACCTTTCAAACGTAGTTGAGAATGGGTGCTCGTTGGCTATTTGATAGGCCGCCCAGCTCGTCTTGGTGTGGTTCCAGGGTATGGCGTCCTCTTCTTCTGTAGGCTTCCTCGGTGCGGGAGGACATTGCCCTTTGCCTTCCTTCGGACCACTTGCCGGTGGTGCATCATTGCCCGATGCTACCCCTGTACCTCCCTATGGATTGCTCGTGCCAGGAGGTGGACTGCTGCCTAGGCTAGCATTCTCGTTGTCATCATCGCCGCCGTAGTCGTCATTGCCACCCGCGGGAGACGGCGAGGGCTGTGACACCGGCGTTGTCTCGTCCAAGATAATGTTGCTCTTATTCTAGAGCACTTATTCTCCCATAATACCTCACTTGTTGTTGACACAAAATGTGACGCACTGTGCCTCACACACAGCAAGCCGAAAAGCGTGGCTTCAATCGGGTGCTCGGGCGCTTCGTGATCCGGAAACGTGCCAGTCAGTTTGACCTGAAAACTAACAAGGGATAAAAAGTTAAATGCCAAACCGGAACATGTCGGGTGAGACCAGACAGTTCCATGTATACGGCCCTGAAGCCACTTACAACGACATACAGCTATAGGAAGCTGTCTGCCAACAAGTTTATAAACCATTCGGCTAATCGTAAGATGAACACACGTAAAGATCCGATTGCCGAATGTATGTGCATGGGAAGACATGTTTGAACAAGTGAAATTAATTATGAGTTAATGCATAACCAAGCTCAGCAGTCCAGCCGAGTTGGGGTCCATGAAGAAGGAACGTGCAAATAAACACGGTTAAACTAATCTAAAACCTGCATCTGCCGCACGACACCTAGTTTCGTCAAAGCCTAAACGTAATTAACATGCATGAACCCACGACATGTGACAATCTAGATTAAAACAATTCAGCCATTATGAGCATGTTATCCATTTGCAAAGATAATATGAAAGCAATGATCATTGAAGCACGAATAAAACCATAAGATAGGGCCGAACAATATTAATCTAGATTGGGCAGAAGTGTGTTACAAATATATAAAATATTTAAAACATGCAACACAGGATAACTTAATGAATCTATTTAGATTTTGCCGTATCTAATAGAGCCGATAACTGTCTTGCTTTCACTAAGCATATTGAGCAAACGCCTGCCGCACGGTATCTACTCATAAACAAAGCATAAGCAAAGACTTCTTGATTGTCAAGCAAAGATCCGCCGCACGATCATTGAAAACAAACAAGACTACTTACATCATGTCTAAATCCACCGCATGATACTAAACATGATAACAAGGTTGTCGGGACTTACGGAGGTCGACGGATCGATGACTCCTCTCGAAGAACTCGACGACACGACAAAAGGACTCGAAAGTTGGCACGGGGCCGGTTGTATTGATTTGGTTGTGAACGCCTATTACAATGGTCGAGGGTCAATATTTATACCCTAGACAAAACACGAGTCCTAAAAGACTACGATTTACAAAGGAATTCTTAAACAAACTTGAAAACCACGATTCCTTGCCCTAAACTCTTAGAGTCCTTTATTATTACAACTTTCATCTTTTCGATCGGCTTTGCTTGCCATCTTCTGCTTTCCCGAATGGAGTCACCACCTTCTGAAGTAACCGACCGCACAAGCATTTAGCCGACCGCTCGCTTTGTTTGTCGAATGTCCTTCTTCCCACATGCGGGTCCACCTGTCATCTTCCAAAGTCGACCAAAATCCAGTGTTAACACTTGTGTCTGATCCCATTTGGAGTGGGAATGTCGATTTCATCATCGTCAATTTCTTGGTTCGTCCACGTCACGTCCACCCTGGCATAGTCTGGCAGATCGGTCTGTTGTCATACATGGCGCCGCTTTGGGGCGGTAGTGACACTCCCCTGGCCACTTCCTTCTTCCTCGTCGTCCTACTGAAGGGCACCACGAGCGTGTAGGGCATTCGTTTCACGATGTCGTCGACCGAGTACCTAGGAGTCCTCCGGTCGACGGCACCATCTGCCCTTGTTCGGCGGCTTCACCCAGTGGTAGTAGCATGCTAGCCTGGCAAAACATCTACGACCTCAGCTCCACCATCTTGGGGTCGGTGCTTGTGAACTCGTCGTGGCCTTTCTGGATGAGCCCTTCCTTGTACGCCTACCTCGTGTGGTACGTGCTCGCGTTAGATTGTCAGGAATCCATGGTCTTCCAGCTCTTCCTCGAGGATATGCCACGGACGCAGCCGCAGTGCTCGGGGTTTCCCAGTGCCTTGGCTAGCTAGTCCCTCTCTCTGCGAGGTTCGAATGAGCCGCTCTTCTCGTCCGCAACAACTGCCATAATCCTCTTGTCTGCCCCCTCGATCTACGGCTCATTGAACTTGGTCTTGCCCTCCTTTAGCTTTTTCGGCTTGCGGCCTTTGAGGAAGTCTCGTGCCCTCTCATCGCAGTTTGCGTACGGATCCGACATCTCGACCTCAGCTAAAGCCCTTTCTTTCGCCTGCCACTACTGCTTCTTAGCGGCATACCCTGTCATGCCTAGGTGGTGGTGGTGCTGGTTCCTCTTTGCGAGCTTAGAGAACTACTCGCTCTTGGCCTTTGCTTCTGGGGTTTGTTTTTGTCTGACGAACACTTCCCAAACTTTAGGCAAGACGTAATTATAACAGGTGAAGGGTGTCTCCCCTGCTTGCCACCAGCCATTGCGGCTGAAGAGGTCACCGTGGAGGGAGCGGGTGGTTTTGGCTCCCTTTCTCTTCCTCCACGTTGAACTCCAAACTCCGAGGCACCAACGGTAACTGTCGAGGGCAAAAAATCGCATTAATTATATACTTGCAGGAGCCCCTCAAACATTGTGGTAATTAACACGCACACTGATGCAAGTACCTCAAGCCTTGGTGTTTCAGTATCCTCATCTGGAGGACTCACTCGTGGGTGCGAGCGAGAATCCGTGTTTCGTCCAATGGGTTGAAGTCTGGATCTTCTTCCTCTCCATGAGGTCTCTTCTGGCCTCGGTGTCAACTTCTCGCTCTCGTACTCGGTGCTCCCATCTGAGTCTGATGAGCATTCGTTACTCGCATTAGGGGTAGGTTCACGCCATTCGTGCTAAGGCAAGGTGGTCTCCGGTTCGTTCTCCATTGGAAGCTATGAAAAAGAGATTTATATGGACATTTCACTTGTACAGACACAATGGAGTGATTATATTCATCTCAAAACTTAGTACACAATTCTTTTTTCATTAACATTTGGAATTGGGATACATAAATAGAAGGATAGTACAAAATTGTAGAAGAAAAGTACAAAACTATTGAATACAAAAAGAATCATTTACATAGTTGGCTCATATTTGCCCTATTTGTTATCACATGGCTTCTAAACTGGTTGCTTGTATATGGTATACAAGCCATCCTAGTTTAGCAGCTTACAAGTCGGGGCATTCGATCATCATAGCCGCTGCCTCAGCATAAAAGGGTTCACATCATTGCATATGCCACTGCCTCAGCACATTTTTAAAAGTTTAAAAAGTTCATCATTGCATATGCCACAAAGAAGCTCAAATATTATCAAAGCAGAGTAAATCCGATGCGATAACGGTCCGGCTGGGAAATGAATTGCATTTGAAAACGAGTTGATTTCTCAGCCCGAACCGTGATCAACCGGATCCACATCATGCATAGAGTAAGAGTCAGTACAGAAAACTTAATGGAGGCGGGCAAAAACGGTTAACCGAGGCGGACAGCCGCATTAGTATAGTATTAGATAGAGTAGTTGTAGAGGAGTAGAGATAGTAGAGTAGAGTAGAGGAGTAGTAGTAGTAGAGGAGTAGTAGAGATAGTAGAGTAGAGTGGAGTAGAGTAGAGGAGTAGGAGTAGTAGTAGTAGTAGAGTAGAGAAGTGCACAGCAGCCAGCATCCAGCATCTACAAAGAGAGAAGAGCAGTAGCCACCAGCCAAAGAGAGAAGAGTAGAGTAGACAATGACAGAGTGGTAGAGAGTAGTAGAGAGCAGCAACCAGCCAGCCACAAACCTAGTTAAGCAGCCACAAAAGTTTGAGAAGGCATATGCTCAATTCCCAAGAGGAGAGGAGAGGAGAGGAGATAGGAGAGAAGTGCACAGCAGCCAGCAACTACAAAGAGAGAAGAGCAGTAGCCACCAGCCATAGAAGAGAGAAGAGAGTAGACAAGTAGTAGTACATAGTCTACTGAGTAGAATAGAGAGTAAGTGTAGCAGGCAGCCCCATAGTAGAGAGTAAGTGTAGCATAGTAGTAGGACAATAGGAGTAGTAGTAGAGAGTAGTATAGGACTAGCAGTAGTACTATAGTAGTACAAGTATAGGACCAACAGCAGTCATGGTAGCAGTCATGGATAGTAGCAGAGAGCCAAGTAAGCAAGTTCAACCATAATATTAAGCAAGTAAGCAAGTAACTAGTTGAGCGAGCATCCAAGTAACTAGTTGAGGCAAGTTAAGCCAAGTTAAGCCAGCAGCCAAGATAAGCAGCAGCCAAGTTGAGACAAGTAAGCAAGTTGAGATAGATAAGTAGATAGCAGATAGCAGATAGCAGGTAGCTAGTAGTTAAGATAGAGAGCTTCAAAGAGGTGAACTTAGGCAGAAAAGTTTAGATGGAACTTAGGCATGTTTTTTAGGGGTTTCAACAACACAAGATTCAAAAAAAGATACATTCAGCAGTACTGCTACTCTCTACTACTCAGCATTATAAGCAAAAATGTAACAGTTCAAACAATTTCATAAAGTTCAAACAATTGGCATCACAGGCAATTTGCTCAGCATAATCTAGCATCATAGAGTTCATAATTTGGCATTTGCTCAGCATCATCATAAAATTGGCATCACAGGCAATGGCATATGCTCGACATTGAAAATTGGCATCACAGGCAGCAATGGAAATCGAAAAATTGGCATAACAGGTAGCTAGGGTTTGTCATAATCACCAACAGGGAAGGGGAAGGCGCTCACAGCATGGACGGCAGTGGACAGATGGGGAAGAGGAGGGCCCGGTGGACGGCGTAGCGCGTCGGAGCTCCTCGGCGCGGACGACGACGAAGAGGGTCCACCCCAGAGGCACCTCTACAGCGGACCAAGAGGGCACCTTGGCGCGGAGAAGGAGGCCGGAAGCACGGGGCCGCGGACGAGGTCTATGCAGGGGACGAGGAATGGCGGCGCGGTGGCAGATCTCCTCAGCATGGCGCGGTGGTGGCGGCGGCTAGGGCTCGTCGTGGATCTTGGTGGCAGTGCCAGGGTTCGCTAGGGCACCTAGCGGAGCTCCTCGGCGCGGAGGACGAAGAGGAACAGTGGGGAAGAGCTCAGAGTTG